>NC_059081.1:71460392-72060392 GCF_020497125.1 Mauremys mutica | reverse complement strand
GGGGTGCTCCCAGAAACTGAATGGAAATACTTTGCTCAGCTCTCTACCCCACCGATAAGAGCTCTCTAGTCTTCATATTTCTCCCCTTTTCACAGATCCCACTGTTAACACCACATCACAAGTTCCCACCTTAATATGATGGGATTGAATGGAGCTCCCAACCAGCGGCGGTTCTATCCATGGGCCCCAAAAAGGAAATAGAGACCAAGTCCAAGCCTCAAGCCTTCTCTGCGTCATTGCTCCAGGACATGGCCTTCAATTCCAAGTGCTTCTCTTTGGGTCCAAAGGGATTTACACTGTCTTTGTGGCTTGCTAGCCTCTGACTCTCCAGCTAAACCAACCCACCCTTTCTCAGGGTACCACCTCGCCATCCAAATAAACACTAAAGTTCACATTTAACAGAACCCCCGAAGACTCTTCCTCCCAGTCCTTCTCAGGCATTGCAAACACTCCATGGAGAGCCAGTGGCAGAAGTCCAAATAACCCAGACAGTTCCAAAATAAGCACAGTTCCTCCTCCCTAGTTTCTTCTTCCCACTCTTCTAGATTCCTGTGAGACTCCTTCCAAAGTCCTTGGATGTAGAAAACTGTCAGCACCTCCTACTCTTCCCAGGCGCCTGAGGTCCTCTGAGGCACAGTTGATCTGGGAATCTCATCAGTTTCAGATTGTTTCAAACTGAGAAAAAAGAGACAAACTACTTCCCTCCAAGCTCTTTGTGCTGAAGTACCTGCTCTCATGAGCTCAGCAGCAAACTCTCCTGCTGCTTGGCACCCTCCCTTGCCTGAACTAATGTGAATTTGTCGTCCTCCCACCTCCTATTTTTGCTCCTGAAGCAGATTCTGAGAGCCATGTTCAGTCACATTCTCACTCAGCCTTTCCATTACCCTGCAGCACTTGAATTTGAGTATGTCTGAATATGGTACTTTTGGAAAGGAAAGTTGAGAGGGATAAGTGACCCTGTAACAGTTATTCCTACTTTATTGCTGCTCAAGGGTGTTCTTTAGCAGAGCAGCTGAGCTGGGCGGTTGGGCTGATAAAGGTGTATGCAGTCATAATGCACCACAAGAAACCTGATTTTTCATAGGCATATCAAAATTTTAATTCCAAACATTAGTGGCAGTGTGAGTAAAAAGGACCAGATCTTCCTTTAGGACATACATGTTGTCGGGGACTCGAACCCCAACAGCGAAGTTCGTTGTCTGACCGCAGAGAGACAGGCAACACCAGCAAGGTCCGATCAAAAGTTCTTTATTGACAAGTGCACGCATCAGTAAAGAACAGCTCGTATCCGAAGAGAACCAGCCCCCCCTTTACAGCTTAGTATTAGCCTATATAGACAGTTTTATTACGTCATAAATCATTTACTTAACCAACCCACCCCCTTTGTCTAACAACTAGAAATTAGACACCTTTTAATATATATGCATGCCTAGTCTCTACAGCATTACATTGTTAATATCTCAACAAGCGCCAAAGGTTAGGAATGCGAGGGAGTTAAAACACACCGAACACTAAACCAAGGAGTTAGAGTCAGAACTGTGAGATGCTTGTGTTTCTTATCAGTTCTTGAGACAGTTTGTTTCTTAACATAACACAGCTGGTCCCAGCCCCTTCACTGATCTCACTGTTTCCCAGGGCTTTGTGAGACAATGCTGCTTCTCAGTATTTTCCACTCTGAGATTACCCAGAAACCTCTAGATGCTTGACTTCAGTCAGGTTGGCACAACTGGTTTTGTGCTACATCTTTATTCAGGCCTAACAATGTGACAGCTGCAGTGGGGAGTGCCTTGAACTGGCAGTGGGGAATCGTAGAGTACTTGCCCAATGGAAGGGCTGTGATGAGAGTAGCAATGGGGCAGGTGTAACCCCTGCACAGCCAGAGGGAATGGTGTTGTGCATGGTGGGATGTTCACACCTGACTTCATGACAGTGCTGGGATTTTGGTGTCTTTTTTCTTTCCCCTTAGGGCTTTGTTCTGGCTCCTATGGGGAGAGTGCAAATGGGCTCAGGGATTGCTCCAAAGACTTTTGAAGAGTCTAGATCTTCCTGCAACAGAAGTTGCTGGGCTTTGTGTCTCCTTGCCATCTCTGGGGGTCCGAGCCAGGGTTCGGGGGCAGTCTCTGGGAAGCCATATGTGCTGGGATCAGACTTTCCCAGAATGGGAAATCCCAAGGCTTTACCAGTCTCTGTCACACGAGATCCACACAGACCACAGAGCTCTCAGCCTCTCATTAAGTCACCAGCCTAGTGGGAACTTCAGGGAACCACTGAGAGGCCTGCTGGAATGGGAGCCAGACCAGCTTGAGTCCTCAGGGAGAGAGGGCTTGGGGGAGTCCCTGGTATAGGGGTGGCACAGCAGGCAGGGGCTGGGCCCACAGGCACCTTAGTGTTTGTACCACTGTGCTGAGATCAAGGGTGTGTGTGTAGGGGGATGCTCTGCTGGTCTTAGGGGCTTATGGGTGAGGAAAACTGCACTGTGGTTTCACACAGGTCTGGCTCCAAGCTGGGGGGGCATGGGGCTCCACATGCTGCCCCTGCCCTGAGCACCGGCTGCGCACTTCCATTGGCCAGGAACCGGCCAACGGGAGCTAGGGGAGGAAGCGGTGCTGCAGGCGAGAGTGGTGCGTGGAGCCTCCTGGCCCCCCCACCTAGGACCTGGACCTGCTGGCTGTTTCCAGGATGCACGCAGCACGGTGCCAGGACAGGCAGGCAGCCTGCCGTAGCCCGCCGCTGCCTGGGAGATGCCCAAGGTAAGTCCGTGCCCCAACCCCCAGCCCGGAGCCCTCACAAACCCAGAGCCCCTCCTGCACCCCAAGCCCCTCAGCCCCAGCACCACCCCAGAGCCTGCAGTGCTAGCCCAGAGCCCCCTCCCACACCCTGAACCCCTCATCCCTGGCTCCACCCCAGAGCCCTCACCCCATCTTGTACCCCAACCCCCTGCCTCAACCCACAGCCTGGTCTTTGCACTCTGAATCCCTTGGCCCCATCTCCCCAACCTGGACCCCCTCCTGCACCCCGAACCCCTCATCCCCAGCCCCACTCCAGAGCCTGCACGCCCAGCTGGAACCCTCACCCCCACCCCTGCCTGGAGCCCCTTCCTGCACCCCAAACCCCTTATTTCTAGCCCCACCCCAGAGCCAGTTAGTGCCCTTATCCCCTTCCTGCACCCCAGCCCCGGCCCCAGCCCAGTGCAAGTGAGTGAGGGTGGGGGAGAGCGAGCCACTGAGGGAGGGGGAACGTAGTGGGCAGGGTGGGGGCTTCGGTGTTCGGTTTGTGCGATCAGAATGTTGGCAACGCTAATGTCACCCCCCCCCCATTTGTAGCCCCGCACCCTTACTGGCACCATCCCGCCCCAGCGGTGCCCCCCACCTCCCTTTGACCCCATTGGTGCCCGGATCGGGCCCGGAGGGGCGGGGCCGCTCGACGAGCGGGGGGAGTCGGTGGGGGCGGGGCCCAAACAGGCTGTTCCGGCCTGTTGCTAGGGCCGCGTTGTGGGTAGTAACAGCTGTCTCGGGAGCTGCGCCTGCGCAGTCGGGGGCGGCGCGGGGCATACCGGGAGGGGTCGGAGCCCGAGCCGGCCCGGCCGGTGCTGAGGGGCCGCCATGAACGGGGCCGTGGTGCGGCGCACGCAGGAGTCGCTGGGGCGGGTGATCCGCAAACCGCCCCTCACCGACCGGCTGCTCAGCAAGCCCCCGTTCCGCTACCTGCACGACGTGATCGGCGAGGTGAGGCGGCGGCGGCGGCGGCGGCGGGGGGCGGGGCCGGGCTCGGCCCCCGGGAGGCGGCGGCGGTACCGGGCTCCGCGTCACCCCGTTGCTAGGCTCGCCCCGGGAGTGCGCTGCCCCTCAGCCCCTGCGCAGGCCGGGCCTGGTGGGAGGGCCTGGGAAGCCCCCTCCCCGGCACAGTGCTGCACGCTGCTGCCTTGGGAGTCTGGCTCCCGGCTGCGGAGGCCACGGAGGGGCGTGTAACTAGAGCCCAGCCCCCGGGGGGCGGGCAGCGTGGGCCTGGGGAGAGGGCAGAGCCCTCCAGCTGCGGGGAGGCCTCCTTACCTGGTGGCTAGAGCAGGGGCTGCTCCTGTAGGAGGCCTGGGTTTAGGGCCCGTACTTCCACTGGCCTGCAGTGTGGCCATTGGCCACTCACCTAGGCCTGGTCTCAGACACCTAAAACTTAGGGCAACCTGGCTACATGGCTGTGAACGATTTCACACCCTGTGCAGTGTGGTTAGGGCGACCTAACCCCTGCTGTGGACACAACTAGGTTGACAGAAGAATTGTAGCTGTCTACCTGCTGCCGGGGCGGGGAGTTGTTAGAGCAAGGAGAAACCCCTTCCGTCCTTGCAGTCAGTATCTGTGCCATGCTTTTGCCTCCCTTTTCTCATGTGTGGGGACAAGAGGTTTTGCCCATCTTCATCAAACTTATTAGACTCATAGACTTTAAGGTCAGCAGGGACCATCTAGTCTGACCTCCTGCACAACACAGGCCACAGAATCTCACCCACCCACTCCTGTAACAACCCCCTGACCTATGTCTGAGTTATAGAAGTCCTCAAATTGTGGTTTAAAGATCTCAAGGTGCAGAGAATCCTCCAGCAAGTGACCCGTGCCCCACGGTGCAGAGGAAGGTGAAAAATCTCCAGGGCCTCTGCCAATCTGCTCTGGAGGAAAATTCCTTCCCGACCCCTAATATGGCGATCAGCTAAACCCTGAGCATGTGGGCAGGACTCACCAGCCAGCACCCAGGAAAGAATTCTCTGTAGTAACTCAGATCCCACCCCATCTAACATCCCATCACAGACCATTGGGCATATTTACATGTTAATAATCAAAGATGAATTAATTGCCAAAATTAGGCTATCCCATCGTACCATCCCCTCCATAAACTTATCAAGCTTAGTCTTGAAGCCAGATATGTCTTTTGCCCCCACTACTCCCCTTGGAAGGCTGTTCCAGAACTTCACTCCTCTGATGGTTAGAAACCTTCCTCTAATTTCAAGTCTAAACTTCCTGATGGCCAGTTTATATCCATGTGTTCTTGTGTCCACATTGGTACTAAGCTTAAATAATTCCTCTCCCTCCCCGATATTTATCCCGCTGATATATTTATAAAGAGCAATCAGATCTCCCCTCAGCCTTCTTTTGGTTAGGCTAAACAAGCTGAGCTCTTTGAGTCTCCTTTCATAAGACAGGTTTTCCATTCCTCGGATCATTCTAGTAGCCCTTCTCTGTACCTGTTCCAGTTTGAATTCATTCTTCTTAAACATGGGAGACCAGAACTGCACGCAATATTCCAGATGAGATCTCACCAGTGCCTTGTATAATGGTACTAACACCTCCTTATCTTTACTGGAAATACCTCATCTGATGCATCCCAAAACCATTAGCTTTTTTAACGGCCATATCACATTGGCGGCTCATAGTCATCCTGTGATAGTACTACTAATACTTCGAGGTCCTTGTCCTCCTCCTCTGTTACTTCCAACTGATGTGTCCCCAATTTATAACCAAAATTCTTATTAATCCCTAAATGCATGACCTTGCACTTTTCACTATTAAATTTCATCCTATTACTATTACTCCAGTTTACAAGGTCATCCAGATCTTCCTGTATGATATCCTGGTCCTTCTCTGTGTTAGCAATACCTCCCAGTTTTGTGTCATCCGCAGACTTTATTAGCATATTCCCACTTTTTGTGCCAAGGTCAGTAATAAAAAGGTTAAATAAGATTGGTCCCAAAACTGATCCCTGAGGAACTCCACTAGTAACCTCCTTCCAGCCTGACAGTTCACCTTTCAGTGTGACCCGTTGTAGTCTCCCCTTTAACCAGTTCCTTATCCACCTTTCAATTTTCATATTGATCCCCATCTTTTCCAATTTAACTAATAATTCCCCATGTGCAACCGTATGAAATACCTTACTGAAATCAAGGTAAATTAGATCCACTGTGTTTCCTTTGTCTAAAAAAATCTGTTACCTTCTCAAATAAGGAGCTCAGATTGGTTTGGCACGATCTACCTTTTGTAAAACCATGTTGTATTTTGTCCCAGTTACCATTGACCTCAATGTCCTTAACTACCTTCTCCTTCAAAAATGTTTCAAGACCTTGCATACTACAGATGTCAAACTAACAGGATCACTGTTTAGTCTGTGCATGTCTATAAAGAAATCAGCCACCATCAAGTTAGGCAGTAACAGAATAAATCAAGACTAGTTAAAGCATAGAGCCTTGTGGGTGCATGAACCTTAATTTCCTATTTTTTAAAAAAAAGTGGATGTACAAATCTTCTCTACAGCTGAGATGTAATAATTGACAAGATTTTAAATGGCTTATTGAAACACATTACAGAAGTGATCATTGCAATAGGGAAGATCTTTAAAACTGCCCCCAAAATAATTCAGCATGAAATAGTATCTCTCCAAATGATTGCAGGAAGCTCATAAAAGTTTTTTTCAAAAGCTTTCCAGTATTTTTTTAGTAATGTATTGTTTCCTTTGCTTTGAAGGTAATTAGAGTGACTGGTTTTATGAATGGGCTTTACACAGATTTTGAGATGAAATCTGATAATGTTAAGGTGGGTATGAAGTTTCCTTATTTCATATAGGAACTCTTTATAACTTGCCACCAGGTACTGTGACTTATTCATGTGTCACTGAATTCTATTTACTGTGACAAACCTACAGTCTTCTAAAGATAATGTTGTCAAGGACTAGTCTCAAATGCTGCTTTTTTTTTGTTTTTTTAAGTATTGTGTTGATGTTTGTATTGTGGGTAGTGCCCAGTCACTGATCAAAACTCCACTGTGTCAGGCACTGTACAGATACAAAACAAAATTGTTTGAAAGATACTTATCTATATTTTTTAATTAATCTGTTTAATATGTAGCTCAAGAAAATAGAACTCGGGGTCCGCACATCTTATCACGTATGTGAGATGAACAATGATTTGCAGTGTTGCTGTAGCTGGGTTGGTCCCAGGATAAGAGAGACAAAATGGGTGAGGTAGTATCTTTTATTGGACCAACTTCTGTTGGTGGAAGGCACAAGCTTTTGAGCTTCTTCAGGTCAGGAGAAGGTAACTAGAGTGTCCAGGCTAAACTGCCCTCTTCATTTTAAGCAGTCTCCTACAATATGTGTGAATCTCTTATGCTTAACAATCTGCCCCACTTTGTTAGCTGTGACACTCTGTTCATCTTCTCCAGACCTGAGGAAGAGCTCTGTGAAGCTCAAAAGTGTCTCCCTTCCAACAAGTGAAGTTGATCCTATAAAATTTATTACTTCACCCACCTTGTCTCGCTCATAAAAAGTGATTGTAATGTAAAAAAAAAAGGAATGTCATATTTTAATTTTAATTTGGATTACAACAACTATCCATTATCAAAATGCTTATTTCTAAAATGAAAATGCTTTGTTGTAGTAATGGATAATTTCATGTAGGAAAGTTTCTATAAATATGCTACAAATCAGAGGTTAAATAGACTTTTAATAATGTATAACATTAATTTTTTTCCCCAGGATAAAGATGCCAAAATCAGCTTTCTCCAGAAGGCTATTGATGTTGTCATAATGGTAACAGGAGAGCCATTGTCAGTGAAGCCGGCACGTATTGTAGCTGGACATGAACCTGAAAGAACCAATGAGTTTCTCCAAGCAATTGGAAAATGCTGTCTCAATAAGGTATGATCGTACTGTCAGTGGTTTACATGGATGGTTCCAAACCTTTTCAGTCCTGTGGGTGTCTCTTGTTAAACATAACCAATATGTGATTCATAGACTTCAAGACCAGAAAGGACCATCATGGTCATCTAGTCCAGGGGTGGTCAAACCGTGACTCGTGAGCCATATCCAGCTCTTTTACAGTTAAAGTGAGGCTTCCGGAGCCCCTCACAACCCCCAATTCTTCACCTATTAGACTGTGGGGGGGGGGGGGGGGGCTCAGGGCTTCTGACCCGCGGTGGTGTGGTGGGGCTAGGGCTTCTGCCACAGATGACTGGTGCCTGCTGAGAGTGGGGGCACACAATTTAAAGGTTGCCTCCCCCTTGTCCCCCAACAGCTTGAGTCATACCCCCCAGGCACACCACCTCTCTTCCCCTCCTTGGAGTGGCTCTCCCTGCAGCTCTCAGCTGTTGGCTGCTGCCTCTATCCAAGGCGCAGCTCCTAGCTTGCTGCTGGCTCCAGTAGTTACCATGTAGGGTGGGGCCAGCAGCACCATGTGGCAGAGAAGAGCCAGCAACCCCTGGCAAAAATTGGCAGGGAAGGATGTGACCCCATGTGTCCCCCTCCCGCATTGCCTCTGGCTTCTGCCTGGTGGGGTGAGCAGGTCTCGGCTTCAGCTCCATGGGAGGCACTGCCAGGGCTTCAGCCCCATGGGGTGTGCGTGCCATGGCTCAGGGCTTCAGCAGGAGTGGGACAGGTGCCTCCTGCAGTGCTGAGGTCCCAAGATCCCCTTCCCTGCAGGGTGGAAGCCCCAAGCCCCAGTGGGTGCCTCCCATGGGGCTGAAGCCCTGAGCCCCAGCAGGCACTTCCCGGCTCTTGAACTTCTGAAGATTGTTGTATGTGGGTTGGAAGTTCAGTAAGTTTGGCCACCCCGATCTAATCTGACCTCCTGCACAGCACAGGCCAGGGAACCTCACCCACTCACTTCTGTAAAAGACCCTTAACTTCTGGCTGCCTTACTGACATCCTCAAATCATGGTTTAAAGACTTAAAAATACAGAGAATCCACCATTTACTCTAGTTCAAACCAGCCAGTGACCCATGCTACAGAGGAAGGCGAAAAAAACCTGGGTCTCTGCCAGTCTGCCCTGGGAGAAAATTCATTCCCAAGCCCAAATAAATTACAGCACGGAATACAACGTGCACAGTGCTCACTTTATTACAAATATTTGTCCTAGAAAAAGCAAAAAATAATTATTTTTCAATTCACCTCATACAAGTACTGTGTGCAATCTCTTTACCATGAAAGTTGAATTTACAAATGTAGAATTATATACTAAAAACCTTTTATTTTTGAATGCTATGTAGAACTTCAGAGCCTACAAGTCCACTCAGTCCTACTTCTTGGTCAGCCAATCACTCGGAAAAACAAGGTTCGTTACAATTTGCAGGAGATAATGCTGCTTGCTTCTTGTTTACAATGTCACATGAAAGTAAGAACAGGCATTTGCATGCCACTTTTGTAGCTGGCATTGCAAGATATTTATGTGCCAGATATACTAAAGATTCATATGTCCCTTCATGCTTCGACCACCATGCCAGAGGACATACTTCCATGCTGATGATGGGTTCTGCTTGATAATGATCCAAAGCAGTGAAGACTGACACATGTTCATTTTCATCATGAGAGTCAGATGCCACCAGCAGAAGGTGGATTTTCTTTTTTGATGTTTTGGGTTCTGTAGTTTCTGCATCAGAGTGTTGTTCTTTTAAGATTTCTAAAAGCATGCTCCACACCTTGTCCCTCTCAGATTTTGGACGGCACTTCAGATTCTTAAAACTTGGATTATGTGCTGTAGTTACTTTTAGAAATCTCACATTGGTACCTTCTTTGCGTTTTATCAAATCTGCTGTGAAGGTGTTCTTAAAACGAACATGTGCTGGGTCATCATCTGAGACTGCTATAACATGAAATATATGCAGAATGTGGGTAAAACAGAGCAGGAGACGTACAATTCTCCCCCCAAGGAGTACAGTCACAAATTTAATTGACGCATTATTTTTTTTTAATGAGCATGATCAGCATGGAAGCATGTCCTCTGGAATGGTGGCCGAAGGATGGAAGGGGCATATGAATGTTTAGCATATCTGGCATGTAAATACCTTGCAGTGCCGGTTACAAAAGTGCCATGCGAACACCTGTTCTCACTTTCAGGTGACATTGTAAATAAGAAGCAGGCAGCATTATCTCCCATCAATGTAAACAAATTTTGTGCAATTGACAGAATATTAAGTAGGACTGAGCGGCCTTGCAGGCTCTAAGGTTAGTACAGTTATGTAACCAAAAAAAAATCTGCATTTGTAAGTTACACTTTCACAATAAAGAGATTGCACTTCAGTACTTGTATGAGGTGAATTGAAAAATACTATTTATTTTGTTTCATTTTTACAGTGCATATATTTGTAATAAAAATAATAATATAAAGTGAGTACTGTGCACTTTATATTCTGTGTTGTCATTGAAATCAATATTGAAAATGTAGAAAAACATCCAAAAATATTTAATACATTTCAAGTAGTATTCTATTGTTATAAGTGCAGTTAATCATGATTAATTTTTTTGAGTTAATCACGTGAGTTAACTGCGATGAATTGACAGCCCTATCTGCAACCCTTCCTATGATTCCCCCCCCCTCCTCCCCCACTTGCTCAGGAGGCGGGCTCCAGATAGTTCCTGCAACTTTGAGTTAAAGTGATTCCAAGCCTCTTCTACATTCAGATCCTTGGGTTAGTCAGTGTAGTCCTCTTCTGTAACTAAATTCCTTAATTTTTTTTTAGTTTGCCCTTTTGAAATCAAGGACCCTTGTTTATCCTTCCATTTAGTTTAAACTGATTCATGGATATGACAAACTGTATGGAAACTCATCCACTGTTTGTATTTACTCAATATATGAATTGTATTGTTGTGTTAACTGCAGTATAACATAACTAAAAGTACATATGGCCTGATCCTTAACTGCTGTAAAGCATTGTAACTCCATGGGAATCAGTTGAGCTGTTTACATAAATTGAGGATGTGGCCCATAAACTTTGGCTATATCATCACCATATTAGGGGAACATGGAATATTCTTTGGTTTAATTACAAAAGAATCCACAAGCATTTTCTCAGTAGGAATTTCCAGATTTTGAGTGTACCATTGGGCCATTTATGCACCTAAATGAGTTGATGAGCATATTTTTAGGCACCTATTTTTAAAAATCTTTCAACCTTTTAAAATCGCAAATGAAGGTTCTTACTGTAAAGAAGCCACTCTTTCCTCCAAGTATGCAAAAAAGCGGCAATGGAGACATTAGATCCCTTGTCTTAGTTACCTTGGAAACTCATGGGTTTTAAAACAACTGTTGCCTTTAATATAGCCTGTTGTATTCCTGTTTTTTGCTTATAGTCACTGTGGAGCTTTTGAAATAAAAGACTAATCTTCTTGAGCTCTTTATCCACTGATGGCCTGCTTGATCATAGCCTGAGCCTGATCAGTGATCTGAACAAGAACAGATGGACAGGTTCTATTCTCCTGCAGAGTTCTTCCCTTTCATAAAAGAAAATACTATAGTAATGGTCCAAAACACTTGGGGTAATGATAGTGAAGTATTTAAGGACATTATTATAAAACACTGTTGTGTTTAAGGATTGTACATGAGGATGATTCAAATTGATTTTTTGGTAATCCAGTAGTTTTTGAAGTTCATATCGCATGTGAGCCCTTCCCATAGCTTTTCAATAAATCAATTGCATTAGCTTCTTTCTTGTTTGAAATTAGGGAGGGAGAATCTAGGAAACAGGCTTTGGATTGCTTAGCTAATGTTCTTGACCCTGAATTTCCTTGGGAATTTTTGACAAGATCCAATATCCTGAAAGTAGTCTCAGTCGACTGAAACTAACAGGATGAGATAATTATCCTATTGATTTTTATGATTGTGAAAATATCAAACTTGGTCTATTGTGTGCAAAGGATCCTCTGGTCTCAGGGCTGTTTAAATTAAGATTTTTAGTGCTAATCTCATGCTATTTACTGTTTCTATAAATGAGGCCAATGTCACTAATGTTGTTCAGATGCTAGTGACTGAATGTGAAAACCCACAAAAATTCATCCTTCTCCAATTGTACACGAAGAGGGAATCAGAGTAGCCCAGGTGCCTGACTCCTCTGTACTGAGTTATCATGAGGGGCAAAAGCAGTTCCAGTGATCTTAAAAATCCAGTTCTCTTTCAGGAAGCGCAAGGTGGAGCAGAACAATTCCTAAGGGTATGGTCACCTTAGTATATATACTCAGATCCTGTTATAACAGAACTTACGGCCATCGTTGTGCAGAAACTGAGACCTGACTTTAGTAGCCACCCAAATGGACTGGTAAAAATTGTTTGCTTAGTAGATTTCAAAGCTGAATCAAATTTAACGGGACACTTGAGGGCTTCTTTTAACATGGTCACTAAATTCTGTTGGAAGTTCTCCTCAGTATAGGTTTCCTAACATTTAAAAAAAAAAAATGCTTTCTTTAAAATGAAACAGTCTGTTGGTTAAAATGGAGCCACATCAGAGTATATCTAAATGTGGCATTGTAAGGTTAGGAATGTTTAACCAGTGTAGCAGTCATAATATGGTAGATACTTGCAAAATAATCCACGTTACTATTACAGATAAAAGGTAAAAAACGTAGTAATGAGACTAATTAGCATTGGAAACGTAATATTAATAGAAAAATCACAGAATATATGGATAGCTTTGCTGGATACAGTCAAATTATTAAAAAAGAGGCACAAGAAAGCAGTTGACTTAAATCAGTGTATTGTCTTTGAATGAAAGGAGTGTAGTATAAAACAAAAGATTTCATAAAAATCATCCTGGGAACTGCAGAATTAGAAATGCAGATTGCATTTAATAAAGTAACACAGGCTAATTTTCAGTGGATTTAATCTTCTCTACAGTTGTCCAGTGATGATGCTGTGAAGAGGGTGCTTGCTGGGGAGAAAGCTGATATCAAAGGAAAGCCTCCATCTACTTCTAAATCTCAAGATAAAGAAAACAGAGAATCCAGGGCAGAAGAACAAAAAAGCCATAAGGATAAAGAGGTGGGCTTTGCTGCATTTCTGGGGGGAAAATGGACTACAACTAGAAATATTTTGGGATGATAAATACTGTGTAATGGAACTGGCTTGTGCTAGAGCTTAATATTACTTTCTACTCTATTTTTAGGGTAGAGGGGACAATGAAATAAAAGATAGAAGTACAAGCCGAGACAGAAAACCTAGAGAAGAGTTGAAAGAAGAAGAGAAGAAACAAAAAGAAAAGGAGAGAGACAAGCATAAAGATAAAGAGGACAGGCACAAAGACCTTGAAGCAGACAATTTTAGAGAAGGTGAAAAACATGAAAGAGAGAAAAGCAAGAACAGAACATCCAAGCAAGGAAGAGAAACAGAAAAAAGTAGAGACAAAGAAAAAAGAGATATGGAACGAGAAAAAGATCTGGAACATGATAAAGGACGGGAGAAGGAAAGAAAACATGAAGGAGGAAGAGAAAAGGAAAAATTGAAAGAAAGGGACAAAGAGAAGGGCAGGGACAAAGACCGTGAGAAAGACAAAGATAGAGGGAAAGAGAGAGAGAGGGACAGACGAAGGGAACGAGGCAAAGATGGGGAACGCTTGAAAGAACAAGGAACGGATAAAGCAGAAAAAAAGGTAAAACAAACACTCTTTTTGGAAAAAAAGGTTCCTTACTAACGTGCTCTCCTCCCTGTGGTATTGATTGAGTCTGTGTCTTTATATCACGTTGGCACATATCTTCATCTGGCATTCTTGGTTGTCTGTGGTTAATTTAACGATTCTTAAGTGCCTTTGTTTTCACTAAGCAAAAACCTGCTTGCTTCATTAAATTAAAAGTAATGGAGACTCTTTCCTGTCTTCAAAATCCCTTTCCCTTCTCCCTTCCTTTTTTGTAGCACTTAACATGGATTGTGATTGCATGCACACATACACACTCTGCATGCCTCCAGCTGAATGCTGCTTTGCAGAGGCAGCTTCAGGGGCTGTAGCGTGGATCCTGGATTCTGTTTACTGATGCTTAAAAAGACTGTGTCCTTTTTACTAGCCTTTTCACGGCTTTTGTAAATGGCATCTAGCAAAAAGCATCTTGGAGCATATCAAAACCTTGAAGGTGGTGGAACCCCTTGCATCTCATTTGAAGCATTGTGTGGTCTAGCTAAGAGGATCTTGGGCATCTGAGTCCTGGAAGCGACCACATAACCAGCATCCTCCCTACAAATGGCAGCTGTTGAAAATATTTTTGTGATTATATTGGAGTCCTTGTAGACAGCAGCAGCATAGTCTCAGTAAAGAAACAGTCCCGCAACAATTCAGATATGCAGAAGGAGGGGACTACTTTCTCTTTTGCTTAAAATGATTGCTGGGGGGGAAGGGCTCTCATTATTAAACTGCAAAACACAAACCAATAGCTGCCGCCTCTGATTTATAACATTTTTTTCTCTGGGAAGCTATTGCCCATTCTAGATTGTTTACTTCTCGTCCTCAGTCAAGAAATCTTTCAGCTGCTACTACTGTGTCAGGGACAAAAATGTACTCCAGGTTGCTTCTTTCCTGGATCTGACAATAGTGACTGTCTTTACAGGCCTGACTCTCTTGAGCTGACTCTCTTCTCACCAATAAATCAGTCCATGTAATTGCCAGTGGTAGATATCCTGATGTTTTTGTGAAAAAAAACAAAATTTATGAAGAGAGTGGAGTAGATGGTGTGTAATTGGAGATTTAAAATTATTACACCAACACCCTCTTGGAGTGCCATTAGAGGAAATGTTCCCTCTGAAGTTTTTAAGTTTCTCCAGGAGGAATAACACATGGCAGTGGTTCTCAAACTTTTTACTGATGTGACCCACCAACTGCATTTTGTCTTTTGCCACCCACCATTACATATATTCACCTTCCATCCCAGCACTGCAACCCTGATCCCAGCCAGGTATAGAGGGATGCCCTGGAGGAGGTGGGGGATGGATAATGAGCCTTTCCTGCACTCAGCCTGTCTCATGGGGCTGGCTTTGTCGTCCAATAGTTACGCCGCGTGTCAGGTTGCAGTGCTTGGAGCGGAGAGAAATGTACATTTGCCTAGGGCCCTGTGACCCATCTACAACCTTCCCACGACCCACTTATGGGTAGAGACCCCTTGTTTGAGAAACACTGACATGGGACCATTAGCACTTAAATCCCCTAGTGGTAAAATAGCCGAATACTACTAGGTGCTAGAAAGCCTTGATAACATCACGTCTTTGTGGAAATCCCACCTCCTCCATGATACCTTAATTTGAGCCATTAGGTTCTGTATTATACTTCCTGATCATCAAATTGGCATTTGCTTTTCTGAATAGCAGTAGGGCAGTTAGTGTAGAAGCTTGGCCCATTTGGCCTTTCTTTCTTGTTGCTGGCTGTCTTTAGACTTGTTTGCTTGGTTCCAGCTTTGTTCTTGCTGGGAGGGCTGAAAGGAAGTCCACCAGCATCAAGCCATTTCCCTCCTGTGTGGGTATTATGTCCAGCAGGACGTAAGGAACCAAAGGACATGAAAAGAATAAATTCTTTAATTTACCTATATACCAATGAATATAAATACAGGAACTGTGGAAAATTTATATGGGGTGCCAAGGGACACAAGGAGAAATCTATTGTTGGCAGAGTTAAGGACAATAAGGAGTTTTTAAAAGTATATTAGGAACAAAAAGTATCCTAACAATAATATTGCTCCATTACTAGATGCCAATCAACATGGGTTTATGGAAATTAGATCCTGTCAAGCTAACTTGATAGATCTTTTTGATCCGATTACAACTTTGGTTGATGAAAGTAATAGTGTTGATGTAATAGACTTCTGTAAGTCATCTGACTTGTAGCGCATGACATTTTGATTTAAAAACTAGAATGAAATAAAGTCAACATGGTACACATTAAATAGCTTAAAAGCTGACTGATAGGTCTCAAAATGGGGAATCATCATCCAATATGTGCGTTTCTAGTGGGGTCCCACAGGAATTAGTTCTCAGCGCTATGCTGTTTTATCACTGATAAAGTTTGCAGATAAGACAAAAATTGGGGACAGGTAAATAATCATGGGGATGGGTCACTGATACAGATCGTTTGCACCCAGGTTACCAAGCAATCCAGTTCAAACACTATGGCATTTTAATATGGCTAAATGTGAATGTATACATCTAGGAACAAAGAATGCAGGCCATACTAACAAGATGAGAGACTCTATCCTAGGATGCAGCGAATCTGAAAAAGATTTAGGGATGGTAGCTGACGGTGAGCTTCCAGTCTGAACATGAGCATCCAGTCTGATGCTGTGGCCAAAAGGGCTAGTGAAATCCTTGGCTGCATAAACAGAGGAATCTCAATCAGGGGTAGAAACGTTATTTTACTACTATATTGGCAGTGGTGCAGCTGCTGCTGTAATACTGTGTGCAGTTTTGATGTCCACAATTCAAGAAGGATGTTGACAAATGTAAGAAGGTTCAGAGAAGGACCACAAGAATGATTAAAAGTAGGACTGTCGATTAATCACAGTTAATTCACGTGATTAACTCAAAAAAATTAATCACGATTAAAAAAAATAATTGTAGTTTTAATCACACTGTTAAACAATAGTATGCCAATTGAAATTTATTAAATATTTTGGATGTTTTTCTACATTTTCATATATATATTGTATTGTATGGTGTAATTGAAATCAAAGTGTATATTATTTTTTATTCTAAATATTTGCACTGTAAAAATTATAAACAAAAATAGTATTTTTCAGTTCACCTCACTTTCTGGTGACATTGTAAACAACAAGTGTGCAGCATTATCTCCTGCAAATGTAAACAGACTTGCTCATCTGAGTGATTGACTGAACAAGAAGTAGGACTGAGTGGACTTGCAGGCTCTAAAATTTTATTTTGTTTTATTTTTGAATGCAGTTTTTTTGGTCCATAAGTCTACATTTGTAAGTTCAACTTTCATGATAGAGTGCACTACAGTACTCGTATTAGGTGAATTAAAAAATACTATTTCTTTTGTTTTTTTACAGTGCAAATACTTGTAATGAAAAATAAATATAAAGTGAGCTGTATGAATTGCTGTACACTTTGTATTCTGTGTTGTAATTGAAATCAATATATTTGAAAATGTAGAAAACACCCAAAAATATTTAAATAAATGGTATTCTATTATTGTTTAACAGTGTGATTAATCGCGATTAATTTTTTGAATTGCTTAACAGCCCTAATTAAAAGATTAGAAAACATGCCTTATAGTAATAGACTCATGGAGTTCAATCTATTTAGCACTTAACAAAGAGACAGTTAAGAGGTGACTTGATTACAGTCTATAAGTACCTACAGGGGAACAAATATTTAACAATGGGCTCTTCAATCTAGCAGAGAAAGGTATAATATCCAGTGAATGGAAGTTGAAGCTAGACAAATTCAGACTGGAAATAAGGTGTACATATTTAACAGTGAGGGTAACTAACCATTGGAACAATTTACCAAGGGTCGTGGTGGATTCTCCCTCACTGGGAACTTTTAAATCAAGATTAGGTTTCTTTCTAAAAATCTGCTCTAGGAATTAATTTGGGGAAATCCTTTGGCCTGTCTGCTGTTGGTCCTATTTGGCCTTGGAATCTATGAATCTGTAATGGATCACACACTTGTTAGTTCTCTCCCAGACAAGGGACATATTCCCAGTCATTACTCCCTGAATGTGGTCTTCTCTTGTCTAGAACTCGTAACTGTCTTAAGTTCCATCTCCTCATTGTTTTTCACTTCATCACTCAAGCTGTGGCTTTCTGGATGCTGGGTCCTGCTAACTTTCTCTAAATCTTTCCTAGCTTCTGTTTTTCTTCCGCTGCTTGCCATTTGCCAATAGTGACTCCAGATTAGGGGACATCTGGAGTGTGAGGACAGGTTAATTTTTGTGTGTGAGAAGATAATTTACAGATACATGTCCCCCCAATTTGGAGGATTCTTTTCCCTCTGGGATTGCTCAGAAAAGGTGACATCTTAAAAGGTTTACTTGTTTGTCATCAGTGGAAGCATACTTGGGTGTGCGGTGCCATCTGGGTTTTTATACAGGCACTGCACTCCACCAAAACTCCACCATCAGAGAACTCCCTTTGTCCTAAGTATGACCCTTACACCAGTAATTGCTAGGGGATATCAGTTAAAAGAAGACCGATAAGAAGAAACTTGCCTCATTATTACACTCAGCATTACTGTACATTGATTTTTATCATCAAGGGTTTTCCTTTAAGTGGCTTAATGTAGGTCATATATTGATATCAAGTATCTCAGTTGTTGGATATATAGCAGCTGTTTCTCTTCAGTCCACAGGATCTGAGGATACTTTACCTAAGAAAACAGAGAGATCTTCTAAAGACACCAAGACTGAGCCAGATAAAGAGGTAAGTATTGCAAAGCAATACAAAAGCTCTGTTAAGCTGGCTATTTAAAGTTTTAGAATATATTAACTCATACTGAGCTCTGGGAGTCTGCAGTGGAGCTGGAACAATTTTTCTAGTTGGGGGTTGAGAGCCATTGAACCGAAGTGTAAACTCTGTATATAATGGAAACCACTTTAAGCCAGGGGGTGCGGCAGCATCCCAAGTTCCAGCACCTATGGGAGTCTGTTACCTGAGGATTGCTGTGATTTTTTTTTTAATTGTTTTAGATTAATATAAAGTTGTGGGATGCTAATGCAGGTATATCACTCTGGGCCTAGTTTTGGAGGTGCTCCAGCATCCAGGAAGCTGGCTTTTTAATGAGAGTCTGTCGCTGTTGGGGTGTCATTGGTGCTGAGGACTCAGGTGCCTTCTTGCAGCCAACAGATTCTCCTGTGACATAGTGGCAATGGGGAAACCTTCAACTAAGAAGATGTTTGGAGTTGAACCTGCTTGGAATCCAGTTTAGTTGACCTTCAGCCTTTCTTAAAAGGGCCAATGTGCAATTATTTTTCTTTCCATTGCCGCCTTCAGTGGCACCCATTGCTCTTTTGCAGTCTATCCACCATCCATGATGATATCATAGATTCATAGATTATTAGGGTTGGAAGGGACCTCAGTAGATCATCTAGTCCAACCCCCTGCTCAAAGCAGGACCAATCCCTAAATGGCCCCCTCAAGGATTGAACTCACACCTCTGGGTTTAGCAGGCCAATGCTCAAACCACTGAGCTATTCCTCCCCAAAAGATTTTTGCCCCAGATCCCTAAATGGCCCTCTCAAGGATTGAACTCACAACCCTGGGTTTACCAAGCCAATGCTCAAACCACTGAGCTATCTCTCCCCACATAGATATGCTAGAATTGGATGAAGAGGAAATGGGTTGTGATATCAACCAAGTGGTCACAACTGAACAGAAGCTGCAGAGCTTCTATAGCTTCTATTGATATCACTATGTCTGCATGTGTTGCCTCCTGATGACTGCAGGCAATTTTGGGAGTTACTGGTACAGGTGGCTAAGTCCTTTAGAGATGAGGCTAAAATATTTTTGTAAAGCAGTAGAGACTAGAAAAAACATTAAAATAGTAGGTAGGATGCCAGGTCTAGCAGGAATCTCTGTAGGAGTCTGTGGACTACTCACATCATCATGCTGTCGTCTTCTCCATTAGATGACAAATTTTTATAGTCATTCTTTGACTAAAATCAAACCAGACATTTTAAAATATTGGCAGTTGGGCTGAGAGCTTATGCACTAGTTTTAAATTTGAAGCTAATTGTTATGGCCAAGTTAAACTTCCTGCGAATGGGGTTTCTAGTGGAAATTCTGAGCCTGATCCCAAACTAGAGCAGTGCTCTTGGGCACCACAACAATGTACTAGTATCAGAGGGGTAGCCGTGTTAGTCTGGCTCTGTAAAAAGCAACAAAGAGTCCTGTGGCACCTTATAGACTAACAGACGTATTGGAGCATAAGCTTTGGTGGGTGAATACCCACTTCGTCAGACGTATGCGTATTCACCCATGAAAGCTTATGCTCCAATACTTGTGTTAGTCTATAAGGTGCCACAGGACAACAATGTACTAGTGCAGTAAAGTTCCACTTCCTGTCCTAAGTGCTTTCTGGAATTATTCTAGGTCATTTTGGTTTTTTACCTTCACTTTAGATGACATGCTTCTCCTTCACTCACGTGCGTAATAGAAGACATTGCGTTGTCTACAGTTGATTAAAACATGCACTATAGACCCATGCATGAGAAATGGTCACCTCACTGGATTGTGGGGGAAGAGAGTGGAATGAAAATGTTTGTAATGAATCCCTATAATCAAAGAATTAAGATATTCTCTCACAGTGGTTTGGAAGAAATTCCAAAAATGAAATAAATGAGAAAAGCATCTTACTCGACTGGGACTGATCCTCATATCGCACTAGCAGTACACTAATGTAGCTCCATTAACTTCCATGGAGTTGCTCCTGATTTAAACTGCTGTTACTCTGTTGAAGCCTCACAGCTGTAAAACAGGTGAAGTAAGAGTGAAAATCAGGTGTGGGTGTGTGTGTGTATATGCATATGGGGTTTTTAACAGCAATATTTAACTCATTTTACTGCCTTGTTTCTTTATTTGAATTTTCAACATTCAACACTAGCTTTTTAAAATTGAACTCCATGGTGTCATATGCATTTTGAAACAACCCTTATGTAGAGGGAGTGGTAAGAGTTTAGTTTGATTCACAGCAGTCTTCGCTTGTCAAGATACTTGTGGCTGTGCTGCTCATACTTCATTCATAATTATTTTTTGATATAGCATGATGTAGGACATAATATGATACTTTTATTTGACATGTAGAGTAAGTTGCATTGCTGCCAGTTTCAAACCCCTAATTATGACAATAGAAACTTAATGTTGGCATGCATTACTGCTGTTGACTTGTCTGTGTGTAGGAGAAACTGTTTCCAGGCCTTCTACTCATATCTTTTTATATCAATATTACACATACACATAGCTATGTTCAAGCAGTCAAAAGTTGGGAAATGCCAGAATTAAGGGGCCAGTGCAGCCTGCCTTTGGCTCCCTCGTGTGTGTGCATTGTTATAGTCTTTAATTATCTACTAATTTTTCCATGTGACCCCTTCCACATTTAGTACACAGGATAGACTGCTCCAGGTTGTGCAGTGAAGGAGACTGCTGTCTGTAGGACTCCTACCTCATTTGTTGCAGCAGTTGGAAGGTGTGTAGTGAGTGAGGCAGAGGATGGCAAGAAGAGAAAGAATTATCTTGTAGTAAAGGTGGTTGAATGCTGCCCCCCAGAATTGGATTCTATCCCTACCTCTGCCAGAGAGTTCCTATGTGATGCTGGGCAAGTCACTTAAACCAAAATGTTCACAGGTGATTACTAACTTCGTGTTTCTCATTTTCTGGGTATCCAATCTGAGACACTTGGGGTATGATTTGCGGAAGTGCTGGGCACTCAGCTGCAATTGAGGCCAATGGGAATGGTGGCTGAATACATAAATTGCTACATAATGTACGTATATATTTATGCTCTGAAAAATAGGTTTTAGTAGTTTCATATTGGGCACCCAAAATTAGTGGATATTTTTGATCTTAGTCTCTCTCTGTCTCAGCTACCCATCTGTAAAATGGGGAACCATCACCTCACAGGGGTGTTGTGAAGATAAATGAACATTTGTAAAGCACTTAGATACTATGGTGATGAGTGCCACAGAAAAGCCCATGAAGAAGATAAGAATTCTGTATCGGAGCAGTGTTTGAATAATGTGAAGTGAATAAGGCCTGAGGCCACACATTGAACAAAGAGGGGAAAACAAAATATTGAATAGGGGCTCATTAATTGAAGCCCCATCCATCTGTGCACTGAAAGAGGCAGGGATTCTGTGGGAAAGCAGTGTGTGATCATGTACAGAAAGCCTATATATCGTAATGCATATGCGTAAGGGGGGCAGATTAAGGTTGCATGGGCAGCCCTAATTCTGGCACTTTCTAACTTTTGAATGTTTAGACCTTGCAACCTTTGTTATGTTCTTTTAATATAGTGTGTGGTGATTTATTAGACACCTGGAAAATGACACACACAAAGCAAACTGGAAAAAAAAAAATCCATCATGTGTCAATATGATGCCACCCACCAACCGCATGGTTGGAACATTTAGGTCAGTAGTTCTCAAACTTTTGTACTGGTGACCCCTTTCACATAGCAAGCCTCTGAGTGCGACCCCCCTCTTATAAATTAAAAACACTTTTTTATATATTTAACACCATTACAAATGCTGGATGCAAAGCAGGGTTTGGGGTGGAGGCTGACAGCTCGTGACCCCCCCCATGTAATAACCTTGTGACCCTCTGAGGGGTCATGACCCCCCAGTTTGAGAACCCCCAGTTTAGGTCCTCCACACAGACCTCTGCCACTTGAACTAAGGGAGTCCTCTGTGTCCTCCTCTATGTGGATCAGACACTGCAGGGGGTTGCAACACACAGTGGGTTTCACAGATATTTGTTGACCATGGAAGAATGGTGAGACTCAGTAATCTTGGGTGCCATTTTAGGTTGCGGAGGGCAGTGTACTCTTGTGATCATAGACCCTTTTGCCTGCTCTCCTTCTCCCTTCCAACTTGTTTCTGTACCGGTTCTTTTCCCCCATCCCTGGCGCTTCACCTCAGTCCAGTTCTCCTTGACTATCCTGTCTCAGTCTCCACTCCTTATGCTTCTTGTCTTAGTCCCAGTCTCCTTGTGCAGCCTTAGTCTCTGGCACCTCATTTGTTCTGTTCTCCTTTCACCCATACTGGTTCCAATTCCCAGGCTCCCTCTCTGGGCTCTTCATCCACCCTCAGTCTATACCACCACACCCCTGGCTCATCGTCCCAATCTCTTTGCCCAGCCAGTCACCGTTTTCTCTCCTCACACTCCAGATCTGTTTCCACTCCTGGCTCCCAGTCATTTTCTCTCTCCCCTCCCACCTTTAGTCTGAGTTTTACCAGGCTTCTTGCCCCAATCTACTCCTTTCCCTCTATCTGGTCTGGCTCCTGTCTCCTCTGCATTCAAGTCAGGCACCTTCCTGTTCCTTTCTGACTGGGCACCAGCAGAGGGGATATTTAAAGTGCAGGAGAGACAGGCTCCCTGCTCTCAATTCTGATGCCTGCAGTGTTTCAAGCTGAATGGTCTGAATACTACATTTAAGAAAGCTTTGTTCATTTAGAAGTCTGTCTTAACACTTTTAATGTATACTATCACTTGACCTCAATTTGCTAACCATGCTTGTTTGAGATTAGACGTCTAGACTAGATTTTGTGTGTTCTTCTCTCTTCTCAGAATTTGTAATGTTCCTCTTGCTATTTATCTCCAGAAGTCTGAGCACTGGGCAAATGCCTTCAAATTCTGGCATATTCTTTATTAAAGAAAATCTGTTCTGTCACCAGCAAGTGGTGATATCCTGGTATCCATAATACATTTTCTAAAATGAAAGTAAAGCTAGTCTGAGCAAAAACGAACAGGAAGCATTCAGATAATATCTGCCAGGCAATCTTCAGTGTGTGTTGGAAGATGGATGCTTGCTGGTTATTGCTTATCCCCTTGCTTGT
This sequence comes from Mauremys mutica, assembly GCF_020497125.1. Taxonomy (NCBI): domain Eukaryota; kingdom Metazoa; phylum Chordata; order Testudines; family Geoemydidae; genus Mauremys; species Mauremys mutica. The sequence goes on along the minus strand of NC_059081.1, from coordinate 72,037,112 downwards.
GAAGAGAGAAAGTAAAATTGTGTTTTGTATGCTCTTGGTCCAGATCGAGTAGTTTTGTTCTCAGGTAGGCACTTCCATAGCGTGACTGACTTTTTAGATCATAAAGATAACTTCAAGACTTGTGACAAAAGCCAGGGGACTCAGGACTTAGGCGGACCTTCTGAAGCATATGGTGCTGTTTATGGGGAAAGTGGCTACAGAAGATGGATAGGATGTCAGTGAACCCTAAGGCAAAACACATTGAAAAGGTCTGACCTGTTTTACAGATGACTGTTGAAACTTTTGGCTGTAGCGTTTTCTAATATCCTGTCACTTTTGGCCACATCTCTGGTGTCTGTTGTTTATTGCTACACAATCTGTGTTGCTCTGGAACTGGTCATTTGGATCATCCTTTAAGGCACATCTAATGACATTCTTTCAGAGGAGAATTTCTATGTGGAAATGATCTAGAATATATATTTAAACAATGTTACTGAATCAAAGAAAGCAGCTGCTCTGAGAGGGACAAATGCAGTAGTTCCATAGAGCTTTGTTTGGGAGTTTTTCATAAATATTAAAGTTCCAAATGACTCTCTTTTGATGGTGTCACTTATTCACGCTCCATTCATATAATGGAAGTCATACATTAAAGTATACAATTTGCCAGCCAAAATTCTCTGTCCTAGGACATTCCTTTGTGGCTGAAGGGGTTAGCTAGCATTAGCCAAAGTTGGTGGGACATCTCTTTACAGCCTACAGACCTCAGGTTACCAGGAAAAAATAAGAGATTGATATTTCCAAGTAAGCCATACTGTCAAAATCACACAAGTTATAAGGACCTTAGCAAATATAGATCTTTCTCTGTTGCTGTCATGCATCTCAAGTGGTCAGTAAATGGTGGCTGTTATTAAACAAAACTTTGATTCAGAATAATGACAACTGTTTTAGAAGCAAATAATGGGAATGTGAAAGGTTGGAGAAGGATTCAGGGCACTCTCCAAGGGAGATGGTAGCTCTCAGTGCATTGGAAATTGGCTGTATTTCCAGCATTTACTGCTCACTTAACACAGAGGTACATTCATGCAGAGAATGTGCTAAATGGTTTATATTGCTATGCCGACATGAACAAAACCTGGGTATATATTTAAAAAACAATCATAGCAATGTTGTTCTAATTAGGGTAGCAGTACGCTTTGGAGGATTCTGGGGTAATGAGTGAATTAGAATTACTCCCGAGAATAGGAATGCTGAAGGGTTTTTTAATGTATTGTCCAGTCTGTCGGACTTGATAATTTATAGGGGGAGAAGAGGGAATAACAAACTGCTAATATCTTACAATGCATGTATGAGTTGTATACCCTTTCTTTTGAGTGGGAGATACATTTTTCCACAATGGCCAGTCAGTAATATGAGAAGTCCAGACATTGGTCCAATTTATATCCCCGTGAGACCCTGAATACTACGGAGCAAAGACTAACTTCTTTTCCTCCCAAGTTATAAAGGCATATTCTCAGTATATTACTTTTGTCCTTGAGTTCCCAGTTAACTACTTAGCCTTCAGACCACTTAGGAGTATAAAATCACTGAGCCAATGATTGGATCCTGAACACATCTTGCATCCGAAGAAGCGGGTATTCACCCACGAAAGCTCATGCTGCAAAACGTCTGTTAGTCTATAAGGTGCCACAGGATTCTTTGCTGCTTCTACAGAACCAGACTAACACGGCTACCCCTCTGATACTGAACACATCTTGTGACCAGTGGTGTTCTAACCTTACTTTTGGCATGAGTCTTCTGTGTATCGGTGACTTGTGAGGGCAGTGGAGCTCAGAGGAAGGGCTGGTCATTGACAAAGGATTTTCATAATGTCCCTGCATTAACAGTCCCATTAATGCAGTGGTTGAACAGCATTGCCCCTGTGGATCAGAAGAGAGATTTAAAAGCAAAAGTGGCAGAGTATCTCTCTGGAGCATATTCTCTTCGTGATATGCTAGATTTCCAATAATCAGCATTACATTTGTGCCTCTTACCACATAAATATGGCTATCCAAGGGGTGTAGCTGCTGATACTGGAGGCCTGATTAGCAGATTTAGATAGAGCACAGACTTTAAACTTCCCAAACAAATACAAGTAAGACGTCACAAAATTTGCAAGTATTTGTACTTACTACTTGGGCTAAGTCTTAAATTAATTTTTCCAGACTAGTTTGAAATTGACTGTAAAGTAAAAACTGTTGTAATGACTCTATTAGTGACTGCTCTTTAAAGTCTCAGAGCCTCTGAATTTGTACGAGAACAGAATTAACATACTTTTTTTTGGTACATTACCATAGTGATAAAAATTAGCTATTATTTTACACCTGTTGCCATGGTGCACATGTTGTACAAAAATGTAAAACCACGCCGACACAAATAAATCACTAAACCAGCTCTGTTAGAAGCCTCTCCACCTAGTCTCAATTTCTTCCCCACCTGTGCTAATAATTGCATCGTCATAAGTCACGAGAATGCTTGACCAGACCAGATGTGCCCCAAAGGCCCTCAACCCAGATTTTGCTGGAATGCTAGGTTTTATTTTGCCTCTTGCATAATGTTATGAATGTAAAAAGATGGTAGTAATTAAAATAAACCACTTCGTTATTACCTTCATGTTTGTTTGCAGTAGTTTTATTTTTCAGTAAATCTCCATACTTCCTAAAGAGTGAAACCAAAACATTTCCTATCTTGCTACAGGTAAAATAACTGCAAAAATCTAATGAATAAATGTTTATCAAAACCAGTTGCTTTATTCAATATCACCTGTTGTTCATTTTGTGTAGACACATTTCTGGCTGTAATATCTGTATGTTTTTGTTTTATTTCAAGTCTTCTGAAATTCTGAAGGCAGAGATATGCACCTTAGTATTTTTGGTGCATATTTTACTTCAGTTTTTGAATGGCTCAAACTAGTTGTTAAATCTCATTTGCCCATAGATTGCTTGCTTGCCCATAGGATGCTTGTAGTGAATAACAACTCCTGCAAAGAGTTGAAACAATCACATAATTGCAACCACCATTTAAAAATAATTATTTTTTGGTTTTGTGGTAGGAGAAAATCCATAAGTTCTCTCTACTGTCTGCATTCTTAGCTCCTATTGTGCTCATTAACATTACTCGCACATAATGGGGAAAATATGCTCTCTAAAAGCAAATTTACAGACCCTCCTGTAGCAGGTAATCTTCACCTTCTTGATGTTAACAGTGTCTCAAATTATTATCAATGGGGTGCACTGTCTCCGTGCTTTCTTAGAAATTGATTCTAGCATTGTTGTGAATAGGAATACAGAGTAGTTTGGTAAGCATATTTTTCCTTTCTTTCTCCTATATTTCATTTTATTTCATACACGTCTTTTATGGTGAGCGTTTTCCTTAACGCATGAGTAGGTGTTCTATAGCCATGTATTTCAGATATCACAGATGTAAGAAATATTATGTGCTGTTTCACTTAGAGCAGTGTTCAGATTTGAGGGGGTATCAAAGAATTTTTTAATAACCATATAGAAATTATCAAGGTACGAGTCTCATTCATATAATGAGAATATGCATTATCAGTAGGGATGGCAGTTATTCTTGGATGCAGAAGACATGCGTTGTTAATTCATAGACACATTCAAAAGTCAGATGAGGGGGAAATCCTGAGAGGTGCTAAACATATTTCAGGATTTGGACCAAGATGCTGAGATATATAAAGGGATAGCGAATATGGGAAAAATAAAACTGCATTTTATAAATCACTGGTATGCTCTCACCTCAGACTGTTCAATTTTGGTCACTAATCTTAAAAATGATGTAGACAAAATAGGATAGTTCTGTAAAAGGGCAGTGAAACTGATGAGAGGTCTGGTGGATGACACTAAGAATAGTGAAAGCTACTGGGTGTTCTGTTCCCTCTTGTGCCATGCTATAAGAACAGGGAGCCATGGTTAAATGATGAGCTAATCTCCATCATTGGGCTCATCATTCAACCTGCAAGTGAGAAGAAGTTTTCACAGCAAATTCAAAGACACCTTTTTTTTTTTGAGCAGGGGGGGGTATGACAAAATAGTACTTGTCTGAAGACCTGCCTTTTTCCAGTCTACCCCACATTTGGCTTTGGAGTAAAGTTTTTTTGTATGGTATGATCCCCCTCCCCTGCCTGAATCTTCTGCTAGAGCGGAAGGAGGCCACCTTATACCCCATATACAGAGACCTTCTTTGGGGCAGTTGAGCCCCATCTAGTATATCTGCTGCAGCAGTGGGAGTGGCAGGCCCCTAGGGCACCCACTCCTACAGTGGCTGACTTCCCCCAGGTTGCCTTAACACTAACAATCTGTGCCCCTCTCACTCCAAGACCAGCAGTGGCACTGGAACAATCTTTCGGCAGACTGGGAAGACATCTCTGCGTTGGGTATGCTTAGTTCACATTTGTGAGGTTCTCTCTTTAAACCGTGAAGACTAAAAATTTCAGTTGCTTTAAAACAAAAAAGGTAAGAAACTGCATTAATCTAGGAAAGTAGATTTTTGCGAGCCCTGATTTTATTTATATATGTGTGTGGATCTGTCTATATGAATGAAATCTAACTTATATTAACATGTTTTTTTTTTTTTTTTTTAAAGAGTGGAAGTCCTGCAAGAATACCAAGGCAGTCTTCAACAAAGGGACCCAGGCAACGAGTCAAACCTGGAGCAGAAGGTAACTGGAAAGCATTTTTCTTTGTCTGTTAAATATGCTTGAGAGATTAATAGGAATACCATATATTTATACAGTATCTTTGTTTACTATTTTATGCAAAACATTTATTTATAAATCCAAATGGCAATTTTTTGCATACATTGTGTGAGTAGATATATCTACCCAATTTAGCATGCAAAACAAAAACGACAACCAAAAAAAAAACCCCCCAAAACCCACCAGAAAAGGTGTGCATGCAAAATTGAAGGCACAAACTTAGAGGCTGATGTTGAATTTTTTTTTTATTATTATTTTTTTTAAATACATGGAGATATACCTATCTCATAGAACTGGAAGGGACCTTGAAAGGTCATTGAGTCCAGTCCCCTGCCTTCACAGTAGGATCAAGTAACGCTATTAACAGATTTTTGCCCCAGATCCCTAAATGGCCCCCTCAAGGATTGAACTCACAACCCTGGGTTTAGTAGGCCAATGCTCAAACCACTGAGCTATCCTATTAAATCATGACCTATGATCTCTAGGAAGTCTGGAAATTTTTTCTATCACAAAGGATGCTTTTTAATGCTTCATAAGCTATCAGGACTAGACAGATATTTCCTTTAAAACTCTGTATAAGTGTATGTGTGTGCGTGTGCACATGCTGTGGCATTGCTGAAAAATGGACAGCTTGTATGTATAGCTAAGTATCTAGAATTTCCCTTTCAATATGAAATCTTTGAGGGCAAAAGATTTTGAAAGACTTAAACATGAAATATTTATTATAGGATGCCCTTCACCATGGTACCTGGGTGCCTTTTCAAAGATTTCAATAATGAGACAAAACATGATGCTTCCCTGCGACTTTTAAACTGATCACTTTGACTAGGAACCCAGCATTTTGTAATGTTATCAATTGGTAAGACTTAGAGATAGAAGTGTATCTTAAAACTTTTTCTGAGAGCAGCCAGGGTCATACTTATATTTATTTTGGGAGAGAGCAAATTCCAGAAGAGTGGGCCTGTAGTTAATAATGTCCTTTCTCCAATACCTACAAGTCTTCGCCTCCGGAAAAATGGAGTTCCAGATTTGTGCATGAAAATTGGTTAGGTGCTTTTTTAGCAATGACAAGGTGGTTGATGAGATGAATTGAGCATAATCCATAGTAATCAATAACTTAATTTCACCTTGCAGCAATTTGATAGACAGCCCAGAAAGTAGAAGACAGGTTTGATATGCTTTTATGAGTTCACCACATTCAGAAGATGGTTGGATGAATTCTGGACTAGACAGGATTTTTGGGGTAGCTTTTGCTTACAGTTTCAGTCCTGAGAGGTGCTGAAGCATTGGTGACTGTAACATAACCCATATCTGACAGGATGGGACACAGTCTCTTCATTGTTCACTTGTGATCAGTGTAATCTGCAAGTCTAGCAATATTGAGGAGTCAAGTGTGATCGCTAGACTGCAGACCATGTTGATGATTAGGGAAGATGCCTCCAATTATTGGAACAGATGTATTTTGATAGGTTCTCTGCGTGCTTTCCTCAACTCTCTCTGCATAAACTCAGGCTTGTCGGATTGAGTCTCAGCTAGCTTTTTTTCATCCTCATCTGTTTCTGCCTTGGGGCTTGTCTAGGGGGGTCTGAGTTAGAGAAGGATAGGGAGCTAGGTGTTGTCAGTACACTGCTGACTTTGTATCATAGAATCATAGAATATCATGGTTGGAAGGGACCTCAGGAGGTCATCTAGTCCAACCCCCTGCTCAAAGCAGGACCAATTCCCAACTAAATCATCCCAGCCAGGGCTTTGTCAAGCCTGACCGTAAAAAACTCTAAGGAAGGAGATTCCACCACCTCCCTAGGTAACCCATTCCAGTGCTTCACCATGCTCCTAATGAAAAAGTTTTTCCTAATATCCAACCTAAACCTCCCCCTCTGCAACTTGAGACCATTACTCCTTGTTCTGTCATCTTCTACCACTGAGAACAGTCTAGCTCCATCCTCTTTGGAACCCCCATTCAGGTAGTTGAAAGCAGCTATCAAATCCCCTCCCTGTAGCCCCTATTGTTTCCCACCGTGGCTTCACTTAGAAGTTGAGGAATAAAAGGGGGGATGGTACTGAACGTTGTGGGATGCCACTTCTGCGAGCCTCTGATTAGGAGGAGCTAGTCGCTCATTTGCTCTCTGGAAACAATCAGAAAGGAACAAGCAGGGTCAAGCTGAGGCCATTCTGTGCCTGGCAGCTGTCCGTTTCCCTGAGAAGATGGGAAGGAATGAGAGGAGTGTAGCAGCAAGGGGATGTGGTTTGGAATTGTGGCACGATTATGGAGGATGCTGTTGCACCATTGACTGCACCTTGGGCTTTCCTTGGTTTTAATATTGTTGCACACATTATGCTCAGAAGCAAGGTGCACTCTGGAGTTTCCCAGTTTTAGTGGAATTGAAGTAGAGCTTCAATGGATGCCGTCATATTTTTGACACGTATGTATTATCTTGTCATTTGATTAAATACAAATACTGGCAAATGGCCAGTTTTCAGACACAAATCTAATCTGAATCAAAGAATTTTCACATTGCTAGCATGGATAGGCCATGTTGTTGTGGCATATGCAGGAAGAAGCTAGATCTCTGTGCCACAGACACCTGACCTATCCTAACCAGTTGAAACCAAAGTTTAGAAAGTTTCTGTTCCTTTTCTCATTTTTGCTGGTTCCCTTACCCAAAGTGGCTGTTGCCATGGATGTCAAATGTCTTCTCTGTCAGAACTCTTGTGCTCTGAAACCACAGAATTCAATGATCAGTTTAATGCTATGATCTTAGAAAAACATAAGAAATACTCTTACTTTGCAAGTAAATCACATTGTTTAAGTCACTTCCCTTATTGCAGAAGCAGGCACCAGCATTAGGAAAGTGCATTAGTACAGCATCAGATTCTTAGCGTACATGCTTGAATGGTTTCATTCACATTGTCATCTTCTGGATGTTATATGGAAAGTCACAGTGCTGTGAAGGAAAGGAAGCTGTAGCAAACAACTGTATGCTTATTGAGACATTTGATATTCCATCTTTCTCTCATTTCAAATATGATTTTTAAGTGAAATATAGTACCATAGTGAGTGAAAATTAACTGTGTATACCAAGGTGAATTATATGGAAAAAAGAAAACTATCACTATTAGAAAATTATTTCTGCGCCATCTCCAGAAACCAAAAGAAGCCCCATGGATAAATCAAGAAGAAAATCTTCAAAGAGACTCTTGGGTTTCCTGCTTTAGTGTAATGTTGGGATCAAGTATAGCTAATCAAACTTTTGCTATGTTTTGGTTCATACCTAACTCATTAACAAGAAAAAAAAAAAAGAGTACATGTGAAAAGTGCCCACTTTGAAAGCGTGCAAATTGAAGTAATCTGTTGGACAGATACAGATGGGGCAAGCAGCACTGTAAGCTTTTCCCTTGCCACCCTGCCAGCATACCATGACTGTATTTGAAAAGATCAGTGATGAAAGTTGGAGACTACTACAACTTTACGTCCTTGGCCTCTGTCCAGAGACTGTCCAAGTTATCAGTTGTGGCAATGGTTCTGTGATGGCCACACTTGCCCATTAGGAAGTGGACTGAGACCACCAATCTATTCATATGACTAGGCAATTTAAGTTATTGGATGGGGATCCCTTTGAATCCCTACAGACCATAGCAGACTTGAGCCTGATACAACCTCTCTGTCTCTGTTGCCGCATTCCCCTTCTAAAAATTTCTCTTCATCTCCTTAGACTAGGGGTCCCCAACGTGGTGCCTGTGGGCGTCTAAGTGTGCCTCCGTACTGGCCGGCGGACGAGCATCCGCCAAAATGCCGCCGACAAGCTGGTCATCCAGAGGCGTTGCCGCCAAAATGCCGCTGATTTTCGGCGGTATTTCAGCGGCGACGCCTCTGGATGACGTGGCATTTCGGCGGCGACGCCTATTGATGTTGCTGCTTGTCGGCGGAATTTCAGTGGATGCTCGTCCGCCGCCACGGTCCTCCGTGGCTCGTCGTCTGGTGTCCGTCAGACAAAAAAGGTTGGGGACCATATTGGCCTTAGACCATATTTAAGTGAAGATTTTAGTCTTTTTAGTTAATTCTAGCTAAGCCTAGGAAGAGCTGTCCTGTACTTTGCAAAAATGTAACCTATCTTGTTTATCTTTTAAGGTTCTTCATTCCAGCTGGTTAGGTCACCACCTGCAGTTAGTAAGTGCATTAGATATGGTATTTGTACACCATTTGAGTCTATAAAATTTCTTTTAAAATATCCTAAATGCTTATCTCATAACTTTCATGTCAGGAAGAAAGGAATCTAAAAACAGTGCAGCTAGTGTCTCAACTGAAAAAAAGCTTAGCCCTTCATATATGAAAGCCAGGAAGGACACTATAGTGAAACAGCTAGGTAAGAGGCAAACCTGTCCATTAACCATGTCTCATGTTTTGGTACTTTAGTTGGCATTTCCATATTCTGTGCTTTTTTCCCCTTTGTTCATTTTAACTGTTTAATATGGATTGTACTTTTCTCACAATTTTTTAACACTTTAAAGATTTAACACTATTCACATTGGTCGCAGCAGCAATAATTCTGATTTTTACATTAATTTAGACACTTGCATTGATTTCAAAAGGTGAATTTTCACTTTCTTCCTATACCTGGTTTTTAAAAAGGTAAGAAATACTGCTGAGAGAGACTCACAGTTTAACAAATGAGTTGTTTAGTTCTCCACATCCCTTAGTTTTGTCCTGGAATATTCCTGCTATTCCAGCTTTTGTGCAGATTGCTAATCATGGTGTACCATTCAGACCACTTTGTTTGCATACTGGACTCAAATCCCCTATGTTCAGAAGCTGATCCCAAGCTAGTTTGGTTCCGAGGTGTGTCAGGTGAAAAGCTAACATGTTACATCAGACCATGGGTACAATATTGAAAAGTACTCAAACACCTGGTAGGATTTCCGAAAGTGCTCATGTGCCTTAGACCCATTCATTTCCTGTGTTAATGCCTATTGCAAATTATTTTGTGGGTGTTGGAAGTTTGTCAGGGGGCTCAGACCTTTGAATGTTCTTTTTAATGTTAAATTTAAAAGAAATAATGCCAGGAAGAAGAGAGGCTTGCACTACAACTAGACCTGCAGAGGCAGCCATTGTGTTAATACTGCTGAAATGGAAACTACGGGAACCGCCCAGCTTAATGAATACCCGCTAATTATAACCAATTATACCATATTTTGCCTATCCTTATTATTAAGAATAACTTTTCAATATTGTTGCCATTTAAAATTTTTTTGAATTATCCTGTGTAGTTAAATATTAAGTCTAATGTCATTCAAGTTACCAGTGATGAGCTATTTTCACTGTTGTACTATGTCTTGTAGTAAAACTAATTGCATAGCAATGCAAATATTAGGTTAATCTATAAATTATATGTTGCAATTGTCAGTGATTTTTAAATAACTCCTTCCATTAAATCAGTTGTGATTTTTGGTCTATAATTATCTTTAACAGAGCATGTGAAAAGCCTTCCTTTTAAAAAAGAATGAATATTTTTGTTTCATAACATTGTGTCACTAAAGCATTTAGTCCTTATGTAAAGAAAACAGTGTTAGGAGTAGATCACTTACAAGATTTAAAGCCCCTTGTCAAAAATAAGATTTTATAAAGTAATATAGAAATGCATGCTTTATATTGGGAGAGCAGAAAAGAGGAAAGCTTGTGAATTTGAAATTTAAAAACATTTGTGAAATGTCAGTGGATCCACAGCCATATATACATGATCATCAAGATTGTCATCTTGCCTACCCAGAAGGCAGCAAAAGTACTCCACCTTTGTGGTTTGAAAATTTGAAGAATGAGCATATGGTAGGATGCTCTTGACAACTGAGATGCATGCTAGGTAGCTTGTGAGCACATTACGTAATGCAGCAACTGATTCTGAAATGTTTGGGAGTATGTCCCTCGTGTATAGTACATATCTCATTGTAAACTATTTTATGTCAGGAAGAAAGGAAGCTAGTAAAACTGCCACTAGTGCCTTGGTTGAGAAAGCAGCTAGTATATTAAAAGAGAAAGCTGAGTCAGTCACTACAATGCAAGAGCCAGGTAAGAGAAACCAATGCTTGGTATGTCATGGCTGAATAGGGTTTAATAACATTTTATTAAACACTCCTGCAATAGCAGTGTCTTCATTATTTACCTTTTTAGCTAGCTGATGTAATATAGGAATTACTATACCAGATTAGCTTAGTGGTCCGTATAGGACAGTATTCTGTCTCTGACAGTTGTTTCTAGCATGTGCTTCAAAGGAATGTGCTAGAAATCCTCTAGTGGACAATTATGAAATAACCTGTCAACAAGATACATTTATTACTAAAACCGTTAGTGGTTGGCTTATACTCTGATGTATGAGGGGTTCATATCCCTTGTGCGTGTAAATATTCTTTTCTAATATACCTGGATGTTTTCACCATCCATACAAATGTCTATTCCTTTTTTGGTTCCTCCTAAGCTCTTGGCCTCATGGATATAGATTGATTGTGTGGAGTTCCAAATTTTTAACAGTTTTAAATTTGTTGCCTTTCATTTTCTGTGAATGTCCCTGTGCTCTTTTCCTACGAGCAAATCTAAATAAGAGCATCTGATTTACTTTCTCTGTACTATTGATTACATTGTGTACCTCTATCAAGTCCCCTCTTGCTTCTCCTCTAAACAGTCCTAGTCTTTCCAATCTGTCCTTACACTAGTCTTTCCATGCTTGTAATCTTTTTCATCACCTGTCTCTGGACCCATTCTACTTCTGCTGTAGTTTTTGGGGCAAGGTTGACAACTAAACACATTATTCCAGCGAAGGCATGCCATTGTTTTATATAGTGGTATTATAATACTTCTAGTATTATTTTCTGTCCCGTTCTTAATATGTCCTAACCGTTTGTTTGCTTTTTTGACCATGGATGCTGTTACCCGAAATTGGGCCAGCTAGTAAGCTTAGGGAGGACTAATGACCCCCCAGAGTTTGGCAGAAAGCAGCACGTTTATTATACTGATTGCTGTGCCTGTCCTGGGAGCGTGAGTGCAAGTGTGAGTGTGACCCCCCCCCCGCCCTCTTCTTTTGAGCTTAGCTATCAGTATAATAAACATGCTGCTTTCTCCCAAACTCTTATGCCGTGTCCATGCATTGGGGTGTGAGTGCTGCCTAATTAGAGTCCCAGACACCTTGTTTACCTGGGAGCTCTTCTGATCTTTCAGCTGTTTAACCAGCCCATTTATCCCACAAGCATTCCAGGAGGGAGGGGGAGAGGGAAACCCACTTCACAGGTATTCAGAGAGGGAGAGGAGACAAAAATGGGGGGGGAGTGTAACAGACCTTTTAAGCATACAGGTTATACAGAGCATACAGATCACTGCTGCTCCTACAACACTCCGCCCCTTGATCTATGATTATTACAGTAGTTGTTGTCCTCGTAGGGCCCAGGTGATCTGTTGCAAACAAACCAAACAATTATAACCAAACTAAAACTATATTATAACTAAAACACAATTGACTAAACACCAGATATAATATAAACACAAATGCAAACAATCACAATTATAATAATTGGGAGCACAATAAAACCATCACCATTACAATAATTGGGTACATTGACAAACAAACTGAGGCCCAAGCCATCAAACAATAAAAGTTAACCCTAACCCTTAATTGCACACAACAAATAAGATTTGTAGGAGTACCACAGTTGTCATGCAAGGTTAAACTGATTTGGAAGATACATAGTAACAGAGAACTTGGTGAAATTGCTGATACTTAAACTAACATTTAGTTGCTAAAATGTTGCAGAATCCCCTGTTACTAACAATTCTTTTCAAAAGGTCTCGGGGGTGGGGGTGGAGGAGTGGGGGCAACAATTCCAAGACCTGAAAGTCAGGGCCCTACAATTACAGGCCAAGGTCAAAAATCCACTAGGGGGTGATGATGGGGGCCCATGAACTATCCTTAAGGGCTTGGGGAAGTAGAACCAGGGTGCATAGACGAAAGTGTGGAATTAACAATGCAAGAAAATGTAACTAACAATACACAGGTATTAACAAAAATCAACAACAAAATGATTATTAGAGAACCTAACAAAAAATAAACCTGATGCCCTGGGGACCAAAGTCTTTTGGACAGAGGTGGCTGTGATAGATAATTTGGTTGGAGATGGGGGAAGTAGAGAAAGGAAAAGGTATTTACCTTGTCTAGTGTAGTATCCCCTCTCTCTCTCTCTCTCTGGCCCCAATGCTAGCACAGAACACCCACCAGAGACAGACATAGAACACTGAACACGGACTTTGTCGCGACGCTATAACCATGGTATTTCTGTAACTCTTTCGCTAGTACCAGCTCATCTGATGTTCTGGTTCGAAGGCTGAAAGATAGAAGCTTAGAAACAAATTAGTACAGTGCTCCCACTGGGGCAGACCCTGCTTGTTTGAGTTGTCCGCTGTGTACCCAGTTTTCCTCCAGGGCTTTTGCTAACTTTATTGCTTGTGCGGGAGTCAACTCGGTCTCTGCCATAGTGTGTCTGGTACTTGGAGCTGCCCTGCCCCCTGTGGGCGCAGGCCCATAGTTTTGGACCACCCTTTGGACCGCCCCAACAGTGTCTGGGATCTGGCTATCTGGGGGATCTGGATCATACCAGATATCCCTGTCCCAATCATCATATGGTCCCGCACCCCTCTGGGCTTTCACCCCAATGGTGGCGACCTGGGCTGAATAAGCCCCCTGGACTCTGTTCTCCTGGGTGGACCCTTTCAGGACCAGATCCGTCAGGCAGATAACTGCCTGGCTCAGAGCTGCATTCTCTACTTTCGCAGTCAGAACCTGCGTCTTTCATATATCCCATTCCTTCTCCAGCTCATGAATTGTACTCCCAGGTGGAACTGCCCCTGGCATCCAGGGGTCTGCCCGTTTCTTTTGGAGCCCTTCTAACAACACCCCGGGAGATGGTGCCGCTCCCCCAGGGTGGGTGTCTTCTCGCTCAGGCTGCTTTGCCTTTTTCTTTCCCTTGCCTCACAGTGGCATACTTAGCAGCAGCGTCCTTTTCTCCCTGCAGTGGGTTGCTACCCCACCACTTTTTACACAGGGTTGAGCTGGACCCACTCAAGAAGCTATTAGGGGGTGCCAGGGGATTTACACCTAGTTCTCTCCCTTGCCCTACACCAGCACTCAACAGTGGTGTCCTTTTCTCCCTGCAGTGGGTTGCTAGTCTACCACTTTTTCACGCAGGCTCGAGCTGGACCCACCCAAGAGAGCACCGGGGGGCACCAGGGGACTCCTACTCTTGGGTCAAATCCTCCACTAAGCTGCCCACATTCTCCCCCGTTAATGTTACCCAAAATTGGGCTGGCTGGTAAGCTTAGGGAGGACTAATGACCCACCAGAGTTTGGCAGAAAGCAGCATGTTTATTATACTGATAGCTAAGCTCAAAAGAAAGGACGGAAGGGTCACACTCACACTCGCATACTCACGCTCTCAGGACAGGCACGGCACTGGAGATGTCAGGATTCTTTAAGGTAAGTGCCCCACAGCGCAGCGATGGATGGTGTCGAGGCACCATGGAATGCAACGCAGCAAACCACTGGCCAGGCGGTCCAGGCGAAGGGCCTTTATGGGAGGTACAAGCTTGTGAGTGCACTTCTGAGCACATGGCCCTTTCCCCTTTTAAGGACCTGCTCCTCATGGCCTGCGACTGGAGATGACTTGGCCGCATCTGGTTGTTCACACTCCACCTCGGGCAGTGTCCGTGCAGTGTCCATGCACTGGGGTGTGAGTGCTGCCTAATTAGAGTCCCAGACACTTTGTGTACCTGGGAGCTCTTCTGATCTTCCAGTTGTTCAACCAGCCCCTTTATCCCACAAGCTTTCCAGGAGCGAGGGGGAAAGCCACTTCACAGGTATTCGGGGGGAAGGGGGGAGTATAACAGACCTTTTGAGCATACAGGTTATACATAGCATAGCTGTACAGAGCATAGAGATCGCTGCTGCTCCTACAACAGATGCTCAGTGTGCAGAGGTTTTCATTAAGCTAGCCACAGTGATGCCCTACATCATTTTTCAGAGTGGTTGCAGTTAATTTAGCACCCAGCAATATGCATGAGTAGTTGATATTATTCTTTCCGATATGAATAATCTTGCATTTGTTAAGTGTCCTTTCATTATACATACATCTGGGAAATTAGTTTAAGATAGTGGGCATATGAAATTTTCTTCCATCGTTTTTAGCATGGACTGTACCAAAAATAATTGTACTTCTATGTAGCATTAGAAAGTTGGACAATAATCACGGATTACGCATTTTGTTGTGATTAATTTCAAATTGTACAGTGCACATATTGCATATTTTGGTAGTAGTTACTGGATAACACTTCACAATTTTATGATTGAATACCATTTAATGGCAAGTTATTGGAACTAACTCAGTCAGTTCTTTGCCATATAATCCAGAAAGCATACTTTAGTAACTGCTTAGGTTTTACTAGGTAAATACAGTATCATTTAACTACTTACCCTGCTAGTAAATGATACTATATATTTGTAAACTGCTCCTGAATAGAATAAACTTTCTTGTGTTTGTAACTTATATAGTTCAGTCTTTTGCTTCTTGGGACGAAAAACTTGCTGTGGTGATTTTTTTGTTTGTTTGTACTTCACTAATTATGTGAAAAGCCATTGTAAATTTGTAACTTTGCTTATTTGCACTCAAGATACTTCTTTAAACCAGAGTAATCCTTAAACAGGTAGTTAAATGGACTAAATATTTAGCACAGCAATTTATTCTAAACTTTTATTATCATTAATTTCTTTCTCTTGTAAATTCTTTTATGCTAGGTGTACTGGAAACAAATAGTCCTGGAGATAGCGTTTCAGATGAAAAAGCAGCTACCATATTACATGCAAAAGCTGAACCCAGACCTGCAATAAAACACCAAGGTGAGAAGAATAAAATCTTGTTCAGTACCTCAGAATTCCTTATTTGGATCTATGCTCCTGAGTACATCTAAGAAGTTAAGCTGTGATTTTTTGTGTGCGCTTAATTCAGATGCTCCCCTATAATTTAATCTCACTGTGTAACTACTAGTGAACTTCATAGTTCAGAAATCACCTTTCCTAGTAAGGTCTTTACTCCCTACTGAAGCACAATGCCTTTCAAGTCCAAACTTGAAGATAGTAGGTGGTATGCTAATGAGTGGTAGAGATGAGCCACTCCACAACTATTATCAAGTTGTATTCATGAATAATGCGATAATAGATTTGAGACCCTTGTTAGATATCCTAAAGCTTTATTTTGTGATCTGTTTTTTGTGTGTGTCCTTCCTATGGTGAGCAACCAACTATTGTTTTTCTCCCCACAAACTGTGCTCTGTTGCTGGCATGCTGTGAAGGGGATACAAACAATGCTGAAAGGGAGAGAGAAGCTTGGTAACAGACTACATTGTTGTTGCGCTTGCACTCTAATGCAGGCAGAACTGTCAAAAGAAGCAATCGGCATGCTCCCTTATTTCCAAGGAGACACAGGGCAGCTGCACCCCCACCTTGATGACCGTTCCCATCCAAGAATTGAGTGATTGCAGGATGTCCCCATTTGTTCAAGTGGTTGGGTTTCCCCCGCGTATCTGTAGACTGTTGCAGAAAAACAGTTCTGGAGAAAAAAACAGGTCCAGCTTTTAGCCTGCATTTGTTGACCCCTTCAAAGAACTCTAATAGATTAGTAAGACACAATTTCCCTTTACAGAAACCATATTGATTTTTGCCCAACAATTTATGTTCTTCTATGTGTCTGACAATTTTATTCTATATGATTGTTTCAACTAATTTGCCCGGTACTGACATTAGACTTACTGATCTGTAATTGCCGGGATCACCACTAGAGCCCTTTTTAAATATTGGTGTTACATTAGCTATCCTCCAGTCATTGGGTACAGAAGCTAATTTAAAGGACAGGTTACAAACCATAGTTAATCGTTCCGGAACTTCATATATGTCTTTGAACTCTTGGGTGAATGCCATCTGGTCCCGGTGACTTGTTAATGTTGAGTTTATCAATTAATTCCAAAACCTCCTCTAGTGACACCTCAATCTGTGACAATTTCTCAGATTTGTCACCTATAAAAGCTGGCTCAGGTTTGGGAATCTCCCTAACATCCTCAGCCATGAAGACTGAAGCAAAGAATTCATTTAGTTTCTCCGCAATGACTTTATTGTCTTTAAGTGCTCCTTTTGTATCTCGATCATCCAGGGGCCCCACTGGTTGTTTAGCAGGCTTCCTGCTTCTGATGTACTTAAAAAACATTTTGTTATTACATTTTGAGTTTTTGGCTAGCTGTTCTTCAAACTCCTTTTTGGCTCTTCTTATTACATTTTTACACTTTATTTGGCAGTGTTTATGCTCCTTTCTATTTAGCGCACTAGGATTTGACTTCCACTTCTTAAAAGATGCCTTTTTATCTCTCACTGCTTCTTTTACATGGCTGTTCTTTTTTAGTTCTTTTACTGTTTTTTAAGTTGGGGTATACATTTAAGTTGGGCCTCTATTATGATGTCCTTGAAAAGTGTCCATGCAGCTTGCAGGGATTTCACTCTAGGACCTTTTATGCAGCATAGCCATATCTCTGGGCATCCAGTCAGAGTTCGTCCAAGAGAACATGCATAAACCAGTGGACATTTTACAGCCTGTCATCCCTGGGAGTGTGGCCCTGCTGATCAATGATGCATTCCTTGAGCTGTCTAGAGCCCTATGGAGTACATCAGCCTCGGTACTGCCAGTGGTGAAATGCATGGAAAAGCGATACTTTGTTCTCATGTAGTGTTTTGAGGCGTTCTGTTCCCATTTGGCCCCAGACTCCATGGTAGCAACAGTGGTAATTAACAAGGCCCAGCAGAGTAGGTTCAAGTCTACCCCCAAGGATAGAGATTCCAAGTGATTGGATCTTCTGGATAGGAAGATCCATACCTCATCATCCCCAGAGATGTCAACAAACTTTACTGGCCATGTAGGATTTCCTTAATTGATCAGCCACGGCTAAATTTGAGGAGCAGTTGCTTGAGGCCTCAGGTGGGGAGTTCTGGGCATTTGCTGCAGAGAGCTGTTTTGGCTGCCACAACATCCCTGCAATCCGCCATTGATGTTGCAGTTGCTGGGGTCAGGGCCATGGCCTTAATGGTATCCATGAGGAGGGCTTCCTGGTTGCAAAACTCTGGGATTACTCTAGATATCCAGCAAGCCATAAAGGACTAGCCCTTTGACAGCTCAGTCTTGTTTTTGGACTGGACAGATGACACTTTGCACTCATTCAAGGATTCCAGGGCTACTTTGTGGTCCTTGGGAGTGTTCATGCTGTCCGCACAAAGATGCCCTAATGGGTGGTGCAGCAGCAGCAGCAATATCGCCCGCAGCATTCCTTTGTGCAGCCTTTCCCCCTGGAACAATGGGACTGGCCTAGAAAGAGAGAGAGATCCCACCAGAAAAAGCAATTGGGCTCAGGCTTCAGACAGTCCTTACGCCCTCCCTCGGTGCAGGCTAAGTGCACTGGTCCAGTCGTTCCTCCATCCCCCTGTCCCTTTGGGGACAGGTTAGTCCGCTTTTACAATGCTTGGGAATCTATTACCTCCAAAAGCTATCAGATCAGACTTTGCACACCAATTTCTCTCCACACCGTATTCCCACCCCCATTCTCCGTCCCTATTCAGGAACACTTTCTGCGAGAAACTGCTCATCAAGCAGGTCAGCTCTCTGTTGAAGTTGGGAGTGGTGGAGGAAGTTCTGCCAAAACAGTGGGGCCACAGTTTTTACTCCCAGTACTTTCTGATACCGAAATCCAAGGGTGGGATGAAACCTAGTCTTGACCTTTGCAGCCTGAGCAAATTCATCAAATACCTGAGATTCCACATGGTCGCTCTGTTGGCCATCCTTCCTGCACTAGTCTCAGAATGACTAGTTTGCAGCTCTGGACTTTCAGAATGGAGATTTTCATTTGGGCATTCTGCTGAGCCACAGGAAGTTTCTGTGTTTCATAGCAGTAGAATGCCACTTTCAATATACAGTTCTCCCTAAGTCTTCACCAAATGTATGACGGTGGTCATGGAATATGTCAGGAGGAAAGGAATCCATATTTTCCTGTAGCTCAACAACTGGTTCCAGGGTGGCTCCAGAGAGGATGTTCTCGCCCATGTCAACATCATGTTGCATTTGCTTGACTGTCTGGGACTCGTTTTAAACACCACAAAGTCAATCTTCGCTCCCACTCAAAAAGTTGAGTTTATTGTGGCCCTGTTAGACTCCATGAGGTTGAGAGCATTCCTGCTGACCAACCTCTTCCAGGCAATTCAACATCTCTGCCTCAGTCTGCAATCCCAGCCATCCACAACAGTTTGTGTGTGCCTGAGCTTGTTGGGCCACATGTCTGCCTGCACACAGGTGGTCCAGTTTGCCAGGTTGCACCTTCTGCCCCTTTCAGATACGGTTCAGGACAGTTTACTGCCCTGCCTTGCATCCTCTGGACAGATTGGTTCACCTCCCTCCATCAGTCCTAGATTCCCTTCACTAGGGACCGAATGGCTGGGCAGCAGTTCTGCAGAAAAGGACCTAGGGGTTACTGTGGACGAAAAGCTGAATATGAGTCAACAGTGTGCCCTTGTTGCCAAGAAGGCTAATGGCATTTTGGGTTGTATAAGTAGGGGCATTTCCAGCAGATCGAGGGATGTGATCATTCCCCTCTACTCAGCACTGGTGAGGCCTCATTTGGAGTACTGTGTCCAGTTTTGGGCCCCACACTACAAGAAGGATGTGGATAAATTGGAGAGAGTCCAGCGGAGGGCAACAAAAATGATTAGGGGGCTGGAGCACATGACTTATGAGGAGAGGCTGAGGGAACTGGGATTGTTTAGTCTGCAGAAGAGAAGAATGAGGGGGGATTTGATAGCTGCTTTCAACTACCTGAAAGGGGGTTCCAAAGAGGATGGATCTAGACTGTTCTCAGTGGTAGAAGATGACAGAACAAGGAGTAATGGTCTCAAGTTGCAGAGGGGGAGGTTTAGGTTGGATATTAGGAAAAACTTTTTCACTAGTAGGGTGGTGAAGAACTGGAATGGGTTACCTAGGGAAGTAGTGGAATCTCCTTCCTTAGAGGTTTTTAAGGTCAGGCTTGACAAAGCCCTGGCTGGGATGACTTAGTTGGGTTTGGTCCTGCTTTGAGTAGGGGGTTGGACTAGATGACCTCCTGAGGTCCCTTCCAACCCTGAGATTCTATGATTCCCCACGCAATGTGTGCTAGGACTCCCCTTTGCTAGGCCCTCTGACCAAATCAGTGGTTATGGACACTTCCCTTGTGGGTTGGGGTGTGCATCAGGACTCATTGAGGGTGTGTAGGGCCTGTGGTCAGAAGGGGAAGCCTTCCTCCATATCAATGTGCTGGAACTTCGGGCTTTCCACAATGCATGTTGTGCCTTCCAGAACTGCATCAGACATTCGGTGGTTCACACACTCACAGACCATACCACCATGGTGTGCTATGTGAATAAGCCAGGGCGGGAGCATTCCAGTTTACTCTATCTGGAGGCGATCAATATGTAGCAGTTTTGTATCAAGGAAGACATCACTAGAGCAGCAGTCTAGTTGTCGTGAAAAATTGTCTTGAGGGCCATCTCAGTAGGTTTTTTTTCCCGAGCCACAACTGATCCCTGGAAGAGAGTGTTCTCCAGGTCATCTTCGCAACATGATGATCACAGGGGTGTCACCTGTTTGCAATGAGGGGAAACAGAAAGTGTTGCCTATTCTGCTCCCAGGGCGGGCTCCCTCTCTGATGCCTTCCACTGCAGCTGGCAGTCGGCTCTTTATACTTTCCTCCCCTATTTTGGTCATCCTACAGGTCATCCTCAAATTCAAGGTGGATCAGGCCAAGCTCAGACTCATTGCTCCAGCATGGCAGAGACAGTGCTGGTTCTCAGACCTCCTTGTTCTGCCACTTGAGCTTCCCATATCACTTCCTCTCAGTCCCGATCTGCTTCCTCAGGACCATGGCTGCACTTTCCATCGTGTGATCAGCTCCCTGCACCTTAGTCGTGGCTGCTACATGGCTGAATGAAGAGGAAGAGCAGTGCTCTGCAGCTGTCCAATCACAGGAAGTTCTCCACTAGGGCCACCTACTTAGCCAGTATCTAATAGGAAATCTTACTTGAGCTGTACTGAGAGAAATTTCTCTTGTTCTAAAGGGTTTTAAGGTTAAATGATTTCCATCCCTTTGCTGGCAATGGTTAGTATCTTAAATTTTGCTAATTAGCAATAGGTAGGCTTAGATGTCTGGTCACATGGGGGTATTCAGTACCTTTTCAGTTTATTTTAGGAGTTATTCAGAGAGCATTAATCTATTGCACCCAGGTAATCACAGTGGAATTCAAGGCAGCTGTCTGTCTGACTGTGTTAGGCCCCCTTCAGATTCCCACACAGTGTCTTTGCAGGCATTCATATTTGTGGCAACAG
The DNA here is from genome assembly GCF_020497125.1 of Mauremys mutica. Taxonomy (NCBI): domain Eukaryota; kingdom Metazoa; phylum Chordata; order Testudines; family Geoemydidae; genus Mauremys; species Mauremys mutica. Next base: position 72,015,916 of record NC_059081.1, on the reverse strand, counting down.
TTTATAAGAATTGAACATAACTTTCCTTATAACATACCTAGTGCTTTAAAGGGTTTATAGGGTGTTTGAGGTGACTGCTTCTAAATATTCTAATCTCTGAGTTTTTCTCTAGACCTTTCATTTGTTAGGCTTGGTCTACGCTACGAGTTTATCTCAAATTTAGCAGCGTTAAATCGAATTAACCCTGCACCCGTCCACACAACGAAGCCCTTTACTTTGATATAAAGGGCTCTTAAAATGGAATTCTGTACTCCTCCCCGAAGAGGGAAGTAGTGCTGAAATCAACATTGCCATTTCGAATTAGGGTTAGTGTTGCCGCAATTCAACGGTATTGGCCTCCGGGAGCTATCCCACAGTGCACCATTGTGACCGCTCTGGACAGCAATCTGAACTCAGATGCACTGGCCAGGTAAAGCCCCACAAACTTTTGAATTTTATTTCCTGTGTGTCCAGCGTGGAGCGCTGATCAGCACAGGTGACCATGCAGTCCCAGAATCAAAAAAGAGCTCCAGCATGGACTGTACGGGAGATACTGGATCTAATCTCTGTATGGGGAGATGAATCTGTTCTATCAGAACTCTGTTCCAAAAGACAAAATGCCAAAACATTTTGAAAAAATCTCCAAGGCCGTGATGGACAGAGGCCACAACAGGGACTCAACTCAGTGCTGCGTGAAACTTAAGAAGCTGAGACAAGCGTACCAGAAATCCAAAGAATCAAATGGACGCTCACAGAGGGAGGGGCAACTGACGACTGTAGTTATCCCACAGTTTCCGCACTCTACGAAAACCATTTGAATTCTGGGCTGAGTTCCCAAAGCCTGAAGGGTCAAAAACATTGTCGCAGGTGGTTCAGGGTATATGTTGTCAGCCCCCTCCCCCCCCCCCAGTAGGACTGGTATCCGTCATCGTTGTCCCGTGGGTGCTCCTGGCTGGCCTCAGTGAAGTCGGCCGGGGGCGCCTGGGCAAAAATGGGAATGACTCCCCAGGTCATTCTCTTCTTTAAGTTTTGTCTAATGGAGATTCAGTCCTGCCTGGAATATCATGCCAGCTGGAGGCTTCTGCCTCAGGCTGCTCTCCCAGTCAGCAGCACCGTGCGGTCACACCTACCCCTTGCTACCAGGGCTCACAATCAGATACTTAGACCTCTACATTTTGCTGCAAATAAAAAAATTAAGCTGCCGTTTAGAACTGTCCCCCAACATACATATCCTGGGACATTTTGTATTTTACCAGTGTCAACCAAAGGCCCACACACAAATGGAGATTCAGTCCTGCCTGTGCGTCTATCCTAGTGCTTGTCACAGATTCCCATTTTCAGCTATAGGCTTAGTAAGTGCAGAATGATGGTTCACTCTACTTCGCTGTAAGCCAACTGCCCTCCCCCCTTTGATCTCTGCTTTCAGAGGCAATAAAGTCAATGTTGTTTCTTATTCATGCATTCTTTATTACTTCATCACACAAATGGGGGTATAACTGCCATGGTAGCCCAGGAGGGGTGGGGTTGTTGCAGGAGCACCCCCTAGAATGGCATGCAGCTCATCATTTCTGTGGGATGTCTGGGGCTCTGGGGCCGTTTGCCTCTCTGGTTCTTTAGTAGGCTTGCCTGATATTCTAGGCAGGACTGACTCTCTGTTAGACAAAACTTAAAGAAGAGAATGACCTAGGGAATCATTCCCATTTTTGTCCAGGCACCCCCAACCAACCTCACCGAGGCCGGTCAGGAGCACCATGACAGCAGCAGACGGTACAGTATGACTGGTAACCGTCTTTGTCAACTGGCAAAGCAGCAGACAGTACAGTGTGGCTGGTAACCGTCTTTGCTAACTTGCAAAGGCAAGGGGATGCTGCTATGTAGCACTGCAGTACCGCGTCTGTCAGCAGCATCCAGGAGACATACAGTGTCAGTGAAAAAAGGCTGAACAGGCTCCAGGGTTGCCGTGCTATGGCGTCTGCTCGGGTTATCCAGGGAAAAGGGCGCAAAATGGTTGTCTGCCGTTGCTTTCACAGAGGGAGGATTGACTGCCAACATTTACCCATAACCACCCGTGACACATTTTTGGCCCCATCAGGCATTGAGATCTCAACCCAGAATTCCAATGGGCGAGGGAGACTGCAGGAACTATGGGATAGCTACCCGCAGTGCAACGCTCCGGAAGTCGACGTTAGCCTCGGTATATGGATGCACACCGCCGAATTAATGTGCTTAATGTGGCCGCGTGCACTCGACTTTATACAATCTGTTTCCAAAAATCGATTTCTGTAAAATTGGAATAATCCCATAGCGTAGGCATACCCTTAGTGTAATTGTAGATTATGCTAAATTCACATTGAAGTGAGACCGCTCCCTATGGTCTGGTCAGCTGAAAGCTTCAGGAGTTTCTTTCATACACTAATCTGTGTTCTGCATAATAACTACAGCATCACAGAACAGACTGATTCTATACCTGGAGTACTCCACTAAATTATTTGCTCTTCATGGTAATGATTCAATCCCTTTTGGGTAGTAGTTTTCTGTAGTTCTGTTGTAGTACTAGATGTCTAACTTTAGCATTATTTTCTTTAGCAAGATATTGAATCTCCTATCTGAAGACTGATAAATGTGTTTTATTTTTTCAGGAGAATCTGCCAGTGATGCAGGTATAGTAAGGATTACATTGAAATATAAATAGCACTCACAAAATACCTATCCACAGTTAAAATTAAATTTGTCGTAGTAGTATTAAATATTTTTTTTAGTTTTAATAGTGTATTTTTCACACTTACATCAATATACATTAAAGAACGTTTAATTTATAAACAAAAATTAAACGTAAATGACTTCTGTTTTCACTTCTTAATACATTTTCATTCAAGTAGTTCTAAGTAAAAAATAATAAAAAGCTACCTTGGGTGTTGGTCTGTATTTAGGCTTAAGTGGTGTTCCTATATGTGGTTTTTTTTGTTTCTTTGTTTGTTTTTGTTTTAATTATAACTGCTTTCTACATTTTATTTTGAGACTAAGCAGACACTGCATGGAACTTGCCTTGCAAAATACTGTAGGTAGTTATTTCACCATCTACTTCAATGGCACTTCCATCTTCCACTTTCCTAATGTCAGTACAAGTTTAGAAAAACATTGGTCTCTTCCCCTCCTCTATTATGTGTTTATGGCTTCAATTTATGTTAAAGGTGATCTGCAAATTTACTTCCCCAAATAGCATGGGATGGATAATTCTGCTACTAACTGATTATAAATATGCCTTTTAGAAAAATGAAATATACCAACTCTTTAAAGTCATTGGTATTTTGCTGTGATGTTCCACAGTCTGTTATGCTGTGATGTTGCAGCTACCGTTTCCCCTGTTGCACTTAGGAACCCAGAAGAGTTCACTAAAGTGAAGTTTTATATGTAGTATGGTTTTCATCTCAAGGTTAAATAATATTTTAAAGACTCTGTAATTGCTCCATATAACAGCCATGCCATTTTCCTGGCTACTTTTAGGCCAACTCTGTATTCCAGCAGAGTTTATTGGTAGCTGTTATATCAAGGAGGGATGCATTTTGAGATATCTGATTCCCCTCCGTTGCTAACTTGAGTACAGCTGATTTTGTTTTAAAGGCTAAATTCAGTTAGCAGCCCGCACTTCTCACTTAATTTTAAAGTCTTGCAGGGAACCTTTTAATGGGAGTTTGGTGTGGATGGAGGCCAGGAAAGACCATGCGCACACACTTCTCCCAAAGTTAGAAGAAAACCATGATGCCAAGTGATGACTTTACAGTGTGAATAGTAAAACTGTGCCATTAATAAACCAAATAGAACACATTAAAAAGAAAAAGGTCTGACCTTCACACTAATCGTAACAAAGCACTCTGAGTTAAGGCTGCCAAATAGTCCTTAACTCAGCCTCATTTAGTCTAAATCTTCTCTAAAGCTCCATCCCTGTAGTCTCTAAGTGACTTAGTATTGTGCATATGTGCAGTCTCTCAATCAGTGGATCTTAATGGATACTGTCATGTGCTTTACTAAGAAATTACTTCTACTTTTATAAGCAATCTGTGGTGTTCTTCACCAAAGTATGAGTGGCTTACATCATTCGTGTGGGGTAGAGAAATATTATGCCTGTTTTATATATGAGGAAACAGAGTCAGCAATAAGAACCAGGTTTTCTGATTCTCAGTTCAGTGAGTTAATATCTAGGCTATCTGTCCTCCCTTGCTTAAGGGCAATATGGCTTGTTAACTCCTAATTTCCTTACTCATTAGTTTGTACCATCAACTTTAATGTTAAAGTAGCATTTTTGTACATTAAATGTGTTCATGCCTATTCTTTTACTCTAATGAAGTAAATTATGTATAGAGTCAGTAGATGATTTATTCAAAATGCCTGGGTGCTGCATTAAGTTAAAATTAACTTTAAAAAATCCTTACTATCTCATTTGTCAATTAAAAAGGAAGGGGATGTTTTACTGGTAATAAATTAATTGTTCAGGGCTCAGGGTAAAAATAAACAGGTTAGGAAAACTGAACAAATGAGATCCCAGTCAGCAAAGTACTTAAACATGTGAGTAGTCCCATTGACTGCAGTGGTGGTACACATGCTCAAAGTTAGGCATATGCATAAATACCTTGATGACTCAGAGCCTGACTTACTGGGGTGGGGCTATTTTTCAGCGATAACGACTAAAGTTTATGGGGGCAGAATACAAACTTCTTATAGAGGGTTAGTCTCCTCTTAAAGCACTATCAGAACAAATCAGTACTAAATAGGAAAAGTCATTAAATATCTGTACAAATTTTTAAGATTGGTTGTCAGAGTATTGAATGCTTTCTGCCTCTAATACTGTTTTTTCTAATTTTTATGTTTACTTATAAAAAGTATCCACAGAAATACTGTTGCAAAGCCTGAGGAACTGGTTATATCCTGCTAACCTGCACAGTTAGCAAATATTCAAAACAAAAGTGTCACATTGGTCAGAGAGAATAGAAAAAGAACTAGATACATTCTTGGAGGATAGGTCCATCAATGGTTATTAGCCAGGATGGGCAGGGATGGTGTCTCTAGCCTCTGTTTGCCAGAAGCTGAGAATGAGTGACAGAAGATAGATCACTTGATGATTACCTGTTCTGTTCATTCCCTCTGGGGCATTGGCTACTGTTGGAAGACAGGATCCTGGGCTAGATGAACCATTGGTCTGACCCAGGATGGCCGCTCTTATGTTCTTATGTCTATTTAAACTCAGCTTGAAAAGAGAGATTCAGAAGACAATCTTCATAGGTTTAGCATGAGGAAATATTGAGATTCCCTTTGACCAGACTAGTTTTGTATTCCATTCAGGGAAGTGGGGGGGAATTAGTTATATTTTATTAGAATAATCTTTATAATAAGTGGCATCAACTGTACTGAGATCATAATAATGTGAATATAACTAAACAAGAATTGGAAACACTGTTGGGGGGAAACAGCAAATGTAAATATTTAATGGAATGAAATAAAAGCTTATAATTGCAATAGATTTTAAAAGTCCTAATGTATGGAACATGATCTTTTTTATGAACTTCATGTCCTCTCTCATATATACCTTGTATAATGAACAAATATGAAAATAAGAGGGAAAAGTTGCCATGTCACTTTTGAAGAACTGGAGAAGAGAGTGAAATCCTTCTTGTTCTCCATGTGGTTGCAACTGTGTGAGCATACCCAGCACATCAAAGCTGGAGAATTTTGTCTAGCACTACCTGTAGGGATAGAGCTTTGCACCCTTCTCCCTTAGCCCCTTCCGTGGCTATATAAGGGCAGCACTGCCCTCACCCCCCTCATTCCTTCTCATTTCCTACAGCAAGAGTCTGAGTATTCGGTGAGTTTTTTTTTTTTAACCTCAGACTTGTCTTCATTTTTTTCTCTGTTTCTTTGGAATATAGTTATAGTTGGTTAGTAGTACCTGTTAGTCATAATAGTTAGTAGTGGTAGTAGTAAGTAATTAGGTAGTTTCTCCCAGTGGAATGCCCTCACCAGGGTTTAAAGTTTGTCCTTAGTGTAGGGTAGCTATCCCCAGTAACGTCCCCCACACTTGACATTTATGATGTCTGGGGGAAGGGCACATTAGAGAAAGGTGCTCCATCTGTAAGCTTTTTAAAAAAAAAGACACCGGTGGCTTGAGACTTAAGATTAAAGCCGTATCTTCTCAAGAAGGCCCTGAGCTCTGCCTCAGCATGAGGGACCACTGTGGCGCATCAGGCCCCTCAGAGGCACTGAGGGGCCTGAACTAGTACAGGCTGGATCTTCTCAGCTGAGCTCAGATTCCTCGTCAGAAGGAAGAGGGATCTCTCTTCTTCATCAGGTCCCCCATGCAGATGTGTATTGTCAATCAGCATGTGCTATTATATAAAAATGACTTTGTGAACTGGGACCCCTTGTCCAAATTTGTGGATAAGTTACCAGAATCCTTCAGGGAGGATTTCAAGGCTTTTGTTGCAGAAGGCCGTTTAGTGGCCAAGACATCATTATAGTCAGCTCTGGATATAGTGGATGCTTTATCCAGGCTAATGGCTTCTGTCTTCACAATGAGGAGGATCTTACATGGTTGCAAAACCCTGTCATGGCTCATGAGATCCAGCAAAGCATAGAGGACTTGCTGCTTTTGGTCACCTCATCATTACTGAGAGAAATGAAGAGACATTACATTCCTTTAAAGACCTCCAAAAGCCCCTGTGCTCCTTGAGGATTTATGTTCAGGCCCCAAGGAGACATGGCTTTGGTAGCCATTGACGGCAGTAATAATCACCCTCAGCGATATTTCCATCAGTCCCCCTACTCTGAGGTAGCAGTATTTCTCCAGAAAGGGGCACAAATTGGAGCAAAGACTTTCTGGGTCTAATTCTAGCCAAACGGCCCATCCTCTCATCTCTTGGACTTGGCAGCCTATTTGACTTGAATCTCAAAAGCAGCACTCCAGCTTGGAACATAACTTTCCCGTCCCTTCTGTTCCAGGACAGGTTGTCCCACTTCTGTAGTACTTGGAAGGTTATAATTACAGACAGGTAGGTCCTTAGCACTATGTGATCGGATTATGCTATTCAGTTCATATCCAGTCTCCCTCCTATCCCCATACCCATGTCACTGGGTGGGCCACTATGATGAGTCACTGTTTACGCAGCAGGTGGAAACCCTGTGTACTATGGGGGCCATAGAGGAGCTTCCTCCTCATCTTCATGGAAAAGGATTCTACTCCCAGTACTTCCTGATCCCCAAATCCAAGGGAGGATAGAGACCTATCCTTGATCTCTGTGATTACCCTGACTACTATTCTTCTTGCACTGAATCATAATGTCTGGTTTGCTGATGTCAATCTCCAATATGCCACACAAAGTTTCTGAGATTTCTTGTTGCTGGCCAACATTAATGGTACACAGTTCTCCCCTTTGGCCTATCTTCAGCCCCAGGGGTCTTTACCAAATTGAGTGATGGTGATGTGGTGGCGGCCTTTCTCAGAAGGAGAGGGATTAATGTATTTCTGTGCTTGGACAATTGGCTGGTGAAATGCACATCCAGGGAGCAGGTCCTCATTCATGTCCCATTCACTTTGGACCTTTTTGGTTAGCTGGGTCTGATCCTGAACAAAGGAAAATCAACTCTAATCCCAACTCAAAAAATTGAGTTCATTAGGGCCCTATTAGACTTTACAAAGTTGAGGGTCTTTCTCCAGTAAGAACAATTCCAGACAATTTGGAGCCTTTGTCTGGCTCTCCAATTTCATCCTTCAACCATGGTCTGTGTATGCCTGAGATTACTGGGCCATATGGCCTCATGCATTTACAGTGCACAGCAGGAGAGGCTCTTTGCCCTCTTCAGTTGTAGCTGAGGTTGGTCCGTCACCCAAGTTGCCAGTCATTGGACACCCTTATCTGAGTTTCCCCAGAGCTACCGGACTCACTACAATCATGGATAGAGCACAGGAGTGTGTTTCAAAGGTCTCTCTTTTGCCTTTCTTCCACCAATCAGAACGTTAATCACGAATGCTTCCACAATAGCTTGGTGAGTGCATTTGGGATCATTAAAGATTCAGTGTTTGTGGGCAGAGCAGGAGACCTCTTGTCATATCAATGTACTGGAGCTTCAAGCAGTATACAATGTCTGTTGGGCCTTTCAGGATCAGATCCAGTGAGCCACTGTTCATACTCACTGATGATACCACTGCAGTGCATTATGTGACCAAGCAAGAGGGCAGCTACTCCACCCAGCACTTCAGGAAGCAATAAAATTCTATCATTTCTGCCTCAAGGAAATAATCATACCCATGGCAGCTCACTTCCCAGGCTCTCAAAACCAGCTGGCTGATCACCTCAGCAGGACCTCTTCAGACAACCGTGAGTGGTCCCTAAAGAAAAGTGTGCTGAGATCTGTTTTTGGATATGGGGCGTCCCTTTTATCAACATATGTGTGACAAAGGACAACAGGAAATGTTGTCAGTTCTGTTCCCAGATGGTGCTCAGCCTGGGATCTGTAACGAATTATTTCCATCTGAATTGGGGAGGGGACCTGATGTATAACTTCACCCTCCCCATCACTTTGATCCATCAGTTTGTTCATAAGCTCAAATTGGACTATGCCAAGATAATGCTGATTGCACTGGCCTGACTGAGGCAGTGTTGGTTTTCCGATCTTCTCACCCTACCAGCTTGGCCTCCTAAGTTTCTCCCTACCACCTGACTCAACATCACAGCCAGTTTGTTCATCCTACATTGGACAGTCTGCACCTTACTCTGTGGATGTTGCATGGCTAGATGAGGAGGAGAGGAAATGCTTGGTATCTACAAGGTCCACCTACTTGGCTAAGTGGAGATGTCTTTCAATTTGGCTAACATCAAAGCAAATTCAGCCCATGTCAGCTCAGATTCATGATATTTGGTACTACGTGCTGCATTTAAAATCTTGTGAACTAGCTCTTAGCTGCCTGAAGGTCCACTTGGCTGCAATCTTAGCTTTTCATCTTCCTGTCTAAGGAAAGATGGTATTCTCAAGTGCTATGATAGTGAGATTTCTGAATAGTATTGTCTGCCTTTTTCCACCAGAGAGGAAAATGGTGCCATTGTGGAGCTTAATACAGTGATGGCAGTGCTTATGGGTCTGCCTTTTTGAGCTGATAGCACCATATTTTTGGTATTTCCTTGCCTAGAACACAGCCTCCCTGATGGCTATACCATCTGCAAGATGAGTCAGTGAATTGCAAGCCTTATGGCAGACACTTCATATATGCAGTTCTTCAAAGACAAGGTATCATTGAGACCACTCCTGGAATTTTTGTCTAAGGTGCTGTCTCACTTTCACTGTAATCAGGTTATTTACTTAGCTATATTTTCTCCCAAGCCACAATCAATTCCCTGGACAAAGAGTCTGTATTACTCATTTTTCCCAATGCCTCTAACTCTAAAAGTGATGAACAAGATCAAGCAGGACAAGGAGATCTTGATAGTCCTTACATGGCCAATACAAGCATGGCATTATTACCTTTTTAGATTGTCCACTTGTTAGGTAGAGGTCCATAAAGACAGCCTTTTTAATAATCATTACATTGGCTTGAAGAATTGGGGAAATCAGAGGGCCTTTTTGGTGGATCCTTCCTTTTCAGTACACCTCTACCACCTCTATAACACGACCTGATATAACACGAATTTGGATATAATGTGGCAAAGCAGTGCTCCGGCAGATCAAAGCAAGTTCGATATAATGCAGTTTTACTTATAACGCGGTAAGATTTTTTGGCTCCCGAGGACAGCGTTATATCAGAGTAGAGGTGTATTTTTGAAGGATAAAATTTCCCTACATCCACATCCCGGATTCCTTCCTAAGGTATCGTCTGAGTTTCATCTGAACCAGACCATACATTTACTGTTCCCTCTGTGTCAGAAGAGCATTGGCTTTCTATCTCGATAGGAGCAAACCATTTTGGAAGTCTCTGAGACAAATAGTCTACATAGTAGACAAATCTAAGTGTTCCTCTATTTCTACCCAGAGATTTCAAGGTAGATTTCAGGGCGTATTATCACTTGCTATGAAATTGCCAATGCCCAACCTCTTGCTAGGGTTCTGGCCCATTCTACTAGGTTGCAGTCAACATCCTGGCCTTATTTAAGGACATTCCAGTACCTGAAATCTGCAGGGCCAGTATACGGTCTTCAATGCATACATTCTCTTAAATGCTATGCCTTGGTTCATGCCTCTAGATCTGATGTAGCAGTAGGCAGTGCAGTTCTGTCTTCTGTACTAGACTCTATTCCAAAACTCCCTCCTGCTGTGGTACTGCTCAGAAGTCACCTGAAGTGAAGCACCCATAGGACTCTACTTGAAAGAGAGTGAAAGGTTACTTACTCTGTGTAGTAACTGTCGTTCTTCAATATGCATGTCCTTATGGGAGATCCACTGTTCACCCTCCTTTCCCTTTGCTTCAGCGTTTTCTTTGTGGGATTTTGCAGTAGAAAAGGAAGTGAGGGTGGTTCACCTGTGCAGTTTTATGTATCTTCAGCAAGGCATGGGGATCTGTGGGGCTGGTGCATGTGCCCAACTGACTGCTAATGAAAATCTCTGCTCAAAGGTGCATCTGCACCTGAAGTGGAGCACCCCATATTGGGACACAACTTGAAGAAATACAGTTACAGGATGAATCACCTTTCCTCTTTTCATCCCTTCTGCATCAGAGTTTCCAGCCTCAGTTTTGGTGCAAAGGAACTAAGGGAGGGTCAGGGTGGTGCTGCCCTTATATAGCCACGGTAGGGCCTACAAGGGAAAGGGCACTAGCTCCGCCCTTACACGTATTACCAGACAAAGTCCTTCGGCTTTGGTGACTGGGCGTGCGCACACCTGAGTGGAATACATGTCTGCACCCACATCTCAAAGAACAACAATTATGCTACAGATAAGTAGCCATCTTTTTCCAAATGGAAAAGGTGACAGTATTGTGTGCGAATGTGAAGAGTTGGAGTATAGAATTATTTCTCAGCGTCCATTTGAACTGTAAGTTCAATATTTAAATAGTTTTAAATATTTCAGGCTTAAAAGGCTTTGGTTACAAATAAATTTTAAAAAATAAACTGTTTCTGTTGTAGTGGATTTAGTTAACTGGCACACACTGAGCTTTGATAAAATGTAAAATAATTCAGTACAAAAGCTTAGATTTACATTTCAAACTTGTAATTATGACTAAGCTGTGGTGATGTTTCCTTTTAATAGAAGGAGAAACTGGAAACCGTGCCTCTGAGAAGCCAATGGTGTCCGAGAATGGCGAAGTATCTAATGATCTTCCACCTCACGTAACCCAAAGGTCCGTTCCTATCTCTCTGTTCCTTTCTTACCTAACTGTAACAGGTCTGAAGAAGGCAATTGTTAGTCTCTAAGGTGCCACGGCTACCACTCTGAAGCTTAGACTCACTAACCAGAAGGCTTTATTAGGGCGATATGACTTTAATATCTGGGATGCCATTCTGAAATTTAAGGACAAGTTGTAAAGCCTCATGCATCTAGAACCTGGGCTTGTAGATCTACCAGGCAGCTGACATCTCCCGGCTACCACCGAGCAGCAGCTGCAATCAACTTGCGCTCCGCTTCCCATGACCCACTGTGGACATAGACCATGGGAAGTTCCGCCTCAAAGGTTTGATAGACGGCAGCCCCAGGGCTCCCAATTGGCTCCCTGCCCTATATAAACCCAAGGGTAGTTCCAGGAAGAGTCCAGGCAACAGCGTGGATCTTCTGTAGCTGCCACGACCATTTCCGCTCCTTGGTCTTGAATTCCTGGCTTAAACCTTTGCTTGATATGGACTTTGCCTCCTGATTCAGACTCTGACCCCAGTTATCGACCCTGGCCTGGCCCTGACTCCAAACTCCTCTTCTATTCCTAGCCTCACGTTTGCCCCTGCTCTGACCCCAGGCCCTGACTTCCCTTGTTGGGATCTTAAAACAAGTTGGCTGAGGATGCTAAGCAGGAGTTCCTTTCACTGGTAGATGAAGGAAACTTGTTCGTCTTAGCTATTGGCTGAACAAGTAGGACTGAGTGGACTTGTAGGCTCTTAAGTTTTACATTGTTTTGTTTTTGAGTGCAGTTATGTAACAAAAAAAATCTACATTTGTAAATTGCACTTTCACAAAGAGATTTCATTACAGTACTTGTATGAGGTGAACTGAAAAAATACTATTTCTTTTGTTTTATTTTTACAATGCAAATATTTGAAATGAAAAATAATGTACAGTTTGATTTCAATTACAACACAATACAATATATATGAAAATGTAGAAAAGCATCCAAAATATTTAATAAATTTCAATTAGTATTCTATTGTTTAACAGTGCGATTAAAACTGTGATTAATCATGATTGATTTTTTTAATTGCGATTAATATTTTCACGTTAATTGCGCGAGTTAACTGTGATTAATCGACAGCTCTACTATAAACTAGTAACTTCCATGGACGTGTATTAGTAGTTCGTTTTGCAGCTATAAATGAAAAATCTTTTCTTTATTGTAGAAGACCACCACGTCCCAATAGCGCAAGGCCAGCTCCTCCCCGGATAAAACGACAAGAAAGTACAGAGGTTTTACTTCCAGAGAGGTAAGGGAAGGGGGGAGAGAGAGAGAGAGAGTGTGTGTGTGTGTGTGTGTGTGTGTGTGTGTGTGTGTGTGTGTGATGCAGAATAAACATTCCTAGTTTTCCCAATGCATCATTTTGTGATGTTCCATGTGACACTCACCCATAACAATGTTACTAAAATATACACACTGCACATGGCCTCAGCTTAGAAAATGTTAAGATTTGGTGTCCTGGTCTTATTGTTTCTGCAGAACCAGTATATTGTCAGAACAAAGTGAAACTGAACTGTGGTATCAGAAGCTTTGAAAAGCAGATAAAATGATCAGCTGTTGCAAACTCTGGAACAATAAATCTTATAATGCTAATCTAAGATAAGCCTAGAAAAGGTCGGTCATGTATGCAGTGAATAGACCATGGCCCCAGAATGCTAAAGGTGTCTTTTGAAACTATTCCTAATTACCAAAATGATAAGCATCTGATAAATGCTAACTTCCTCTAATCCAGAAAAGCAAGTTGGTGGTTAAAAGAAGAAAAATTATTTCTGTGGCCAAATAAAAGACAGTTACTTACCTGTATCATAACTGTTGTTCTTTGAGATGAGTGTGGCCATGTATTTCATTCAGGTGTTTGTGCACCTAGCACTACCTGTAGAAGTGGCATTCATGCCTTTTCCTTCACATCCCTCCCACGGCTATATGGCATTGCCGCCCCGACCCCCCCTTCCCTTTCTTTGCACTGAAACGCCAGGCTGGAGACTCCAGTGCTGAGGGATCAGATGGTGGGCTGTGGAATATATGTATGCACTCACCTCTCAAAGAACAACAGTTACGATACCGGTAAGTAACCGTCTTTTCTTCTTCAAGTGGTTGCAGACATGTATTCTATTCAGGGGACTCTCAAGCAGTTTGAGCAGGAGGTGGGGATCAGAGTCTATTTAAACAGTGAATGCAGACCTGCCGTCCCAAAGTTTTCATCTGATCTCGACACCGTAGTGATAGCATGATGTTTAGCAAAAGTATGCACAGAAGACCATGTCACTGGCCTGCAGATAACCAGTATTGAAATATCGCTGAGGAATCCAATTAATGTCACTTGATCTCTCACTGAATGAGCCCATAATGACTGAAGATATGTCATATGAGCAACTTCATGAGTTTGGGTAATACGAGCAGTTATCCACTTGGAAATGGTCTGAGTGGAGACCAGTTGTTCTTTCATCTGCTCACATAGGGTACGAATAGTCAAGATGATGTATAAAACTGTTTAGTCCTTTCATAGATTTCATAGCATATCAGAGTTGGAAGGGACCTCAGGAGCTGATGTGGGCTGAATTTGCTTGGATGTTGTCCAAATCAAAAATTGTTTCTGTTTAGACAAATAGGTGGACCTTGTAACTGGTTTTCTACTACTAAGCAGAATTTCCCTAACTGCTTCCAGGAATTGCCCCTTCTCATTTAGCCCTGCAGCATCCATGCAGTGAGGAGTTGTTCATCTGGCAGTCAGCAGTCTACCTGTCTGTGATGTCAGCAGGTTGCGAAGAAGAGGGTAGAGATTTGTGAGTTCGAGAGAGAGAGTGGTCAGAAAACCAACATTGCTTCGGCCATGTTGGTGTGATCAGAATCAGTTTGGTATGTTCCAGTTTGAGCTTGAGGATAAATCTGAGGGATAGGAGGAAAGGCATACATCGGGTCCCTTCTACAATTCACTTGTAATGTTTTGGTAAGGGATCCCAGGCCAACTCCTGCTTGGAAACAGAACTAACATTTCCCATTGTCCTTTTGTCACAAATAGGTCAATTGAATGGACCTCAGCACATTGTTCTTTAGGGACAACTCGTGGTTGTCTGAGAAAGCCCTGTTGAGCTACTTGGCTAGCTGGTTCTGAGAGCCAGGCAAGTAAGCTGCTGTGGGTATAATACCATCTGTAGAGGAGCGGACTCACCCCTGCGGCACCTCCTGCTGGTTTCTTAGAGAATTAGCTCTTTTTCCAGCCAGGAGCGTCCTCTGCAGGCCGGTGATCCACCTGTCCTCTTGGACCCTGTGCCCCTCTCTGGACCCCGGTGCCTTTTTAACTGGGGTGCTGCCCCCTGGCAGTACCCCACCAATCTGGGTCTCCCCTCCCTGGGGAACCCCCAACCCACTATCCCCACTTTGCCTCAGTTTTGGCTACTGCCCAGTCTCCATCTAGCCCCCGTTCACTGGAGCAGACTGCAGTATCAGCCACTCATCATAGGCAAAGGGGTTTGGACCTGCTGCCTTTGCCTACCCCTTGGTCTGCCCCTGCAACCCCCAGTACCTCTTGGCCTTATGCTAGGCTGCAGCCTGGGGCTTTCCAGGCAGGAGCTCCCCAGCTCCTCTGCCTTTCCCCAGCCCTGTTCCACTCAGATACCCTGTGTCTAGCTCCCTGCAGCCAGGCCCTTCTCCCTCTATATGCAGAGGGAAACTGTTTGCTCCTGGCTTCCCTGGCCTTTTTATACAGGCCAGCTGTGGCTTGATTAGGGTGTGGCCCAGCTGCGGCTGCTTCCCCAATCAGACCAGCTTTTAAAGATGCAGCTTTCAAGCCCCTCCAGGCCGCTTTTTAAACCCCTCAGGGCAGGAGCGGGTAACCACCCCACTACACTATCCTTGATGCAGTGGTGTCAGAACTTTATTGCCTCTTGATAAAGCTGGATCCCACCTGCTTGCTTATCATTGCAGTGGTATTGTGTGTGAGAATATGAATCGCTGCCCCCAGGAAGTGGTTCCGAAAAGCCCAACAGGCATTGTATGTTGCTTGAAGTTCCAGCATGTTGATATAACGGAAGATTCCTGTTCTTACCACAAACCATGAACTTGTAACATTCCTAGATGTAAAAAGCAACAGAGTCCTGTGGCACCTTATAGACTAACAGATATATTGGAGCATGAGCTTTCGTGGATGAATACCCACAGGACTCTTTGTTGCTTTTTACAGATCCAGACTAACATGGCTACCCCTCTGATACTTGATTCCTAGATGTGTTCCCCAACCTATTGTGGAGGCATTGGCAAATACTGTTCTTCTTCGAGTGATTGCTCCTATGCATTCCAGTTAGGTGTGCGCGCCGCGCGTGCACGGCATCTCGGAACTTTTTTACCCTAGCAACTCCGGCGGGCCGGCTGGGCGCCCCCTGGAGTGGCGCCGCTATGGCGCTGAATATATACCCCAGCCGGCCCGTCCGCTCCTCAGTTCCTTCTTACCGCCCGTGACGGCCAGTTGGAACTGTGGAGTGCTCTTGTCCTCCACGACCCTAGCTCTCGGCTGTTCTGGTTGGTGAAGGGTGGGCAAAGGGGACTTCCTGACACATGTTGTATTCTGTCTACACGTATCTCTGACGGCACTCAGACAGGAGTGTCCAGTGGCTAGCAACTCAGGTGATAGTCCTCTTCAGTGGTAGCTGAAGTTAGTCTAAGGTGCAGTCTTGCATGTTGCACCATGTACTTGTAGGCTGCTGGATGGTCCAGTAACCACAGGCTTACACGGATCATTTGTGAAGAATGTGAATGGTGATCCCAATGAAGATGCTGAATTGTCTGGAACAACTGGCGTGGGAAAAATGTACTAGATGAATTTGTTGTGACCAAGGATATCAAAGATAGGTCTCATTCCTCCTTTGGACTTGGGGGTCAGGAAGTACAGGGACTAAAATCCTTTTCTGCAAAGATGACGAGGAACCTGCTCCACAGCCCCCAAGAGCACACAGGGTTTGTACCTGCCACAAAAGCAATGATTCGTGAGAGGGCTCCCTGAGAAGTACAGAGTAGGGGGATAGGATCTTAATGGCATAACCCAATCCCACAATGGTTAGGACCCATAGTTATTGTCTCCTGAGCACTGTAGAACCTGTTCCTGAATAGATGGGACTGGGATATGATGATCACAACTGGAGCCAGGCTCTCAAAACTTAAGTCAAATAGATTGTCCACTCAGACAGGAGAGGATGGATGGTTTGGCTAAAATTAGATCCAGAAACTAACTGTAAGGATGTCTTGGCCACTAACGGGCCTTCTGTAACAAAGGCTTTGGACTCTGCTCTGGAGGATTCTGGTAATTTATCCTCAACTTTGGACATAGTGTTCCAGTTCACCAAAACCATACCTTGGCCACAGAGCTTGCTGGTTGGCAATATGCAGTTTGCAAGAATGAAGTCCAATAGATCTCCCTCCCCATCAAATCTAACCTGTTCTGTCATCTTTCTTTAGGCATAGACATGTATCTCCCCTGTCTGTCTCACTCATTTGCTGCCATCACAACACGGGAATTTGGAGCTGGATGAGGGAGAAAAACATTCAAAACCCTGCATAGGCACATAATATCTATTAGTGAGTTTTGTTGTGAGTGTTAACAAAGCTAGCATATTTCATGCAATTTTGCAGGCTGTAATATCACTTTGTTTATAGAGAATGCTTCTCTCGCAGGAGCCATGGCTGGAGGATATCCAGCAGTTTGTGGGTGTTTTTCTGAACAAACTTGGCATGAATACTTAAGGCCAATGCTATGCTTCTGAGCAGATATTATAATGACCTGAAATCCTCCAGTACTGAAGATGAGGACTCTGGTACCATTACATCATCTGGTGACAAGGAGGAAGATGGAGGTGGGACAAACAGAATTCCTTGTGGGATAGCATCCGACAGTCAGATTCAGGAAGCTCCAGTGCAGATGGAACTGCCTCAGCCAGTGGCTACAGAACCAGTGGTTCCTGGAGGGACGCTACCAATGGTAGAGGTGATTGTGCTCTAGAATGAGCAAATGGCTGGGACTTAGCCAACTGGGAGATTTCCAAGAGATTCCATGGAGGCCATTGCAGATAAGGATATGGCATCGGAGGCCAGTAGGAACTAAGCCGGGGCGCTTGTCTCTGTGGTGGTAATGGTACCAATCCCAGTATTGACCATGATTCCCATTGTCTCGATGACCTTCAAGATCGAAAGCGATAGGAGGAAGCAGAGTGAGATGCCTTCAAACTCCACTTTGAGGACGCTTCCAGATAATCTGATGGTGGCAGGGGAGCTGCTCCTGATGGGGCCACCAAAAGCCCTGCATTGTCTGTGTTCCAACCTGACATTGTCATTAGTACAGGGGGAACAGTCAATGGCTTCTTGACCGCTTGTACCAGCCTGACACTCATATTTGGCCCTGGAGCATGCATTGAAGCTGGTCTCAGGCCTGCCAGATGCAAACTACATTGTAATCAATGTCTGTATCAAAGATTCTGTCCCCATTAGCGACACCCTCAGCGCCAATGAGGAAGGCGGTTGAACCTCTGGACCGTAGGTAAACTGCAGGGTGGAGGACATTGCTGTAAATAACAATAATTCTGCCCACTAGGCAGGACACCACAGATAACACTACTGCAGTCAAATGCTCCTGAATAAGCAGCAAGTCAGGACAGGCAGGCACAGCAAATCTGCTGCCTGGTACACAATTGGTGTGGAAACAGACAATGTTCCTTGGTACTGGATTCCTCAGATGTCCCCAAGGCAGTACCAGAGTTGACAGTATGGAGTATCCGTGGTCCTGCAATGGAACTGTTGAGAGAGTTGACAGCCGAGCTCTAGCCCACATACCCGCAGACTCACGGTGCTAGTTGGTACTTTCCCTACACAGAGAAGATGAATCTCCTTGTAGTCTGGAATGCCCCCAGTCCATTTTATGGGTTCTTTTTCTTGGGGGACCTGATAAAGGAGAGCATTCCCTCTTCTTTCTGGGCAAGGAATCCGAGCTCAGTCAAGAAGTCAGGTGCTTTTTTTAGGAGCCAGACATTCCTAGATTGTTCCTATTACTGAGGCAAGCCTCATGGCTTGCTCAAGAAGCTGCTGCTTTAATCTGAAGTCTCTAGCCACCTGAGTTCTCTTCTTAAAGGAGTTACAGATGAAGTGCCTTTCCTTCATGTGCCCTTCTCTGCGGCACAGAAGTGTGGGTGTTGCTGTTGGGGGTGGCTACCCCACAAAAAGGACAATGTTTAAACTACGGGAGAGCATCCCACTGGGAAAACTACCTATCTAACTACTGCAATCTAAAAGTACTACTACTAACTACAGTAAAACCCGCCAAGAGTGACCACTCATGAGAGTTAGCAAAAGTGGTTGCTTGTAAGAGGTGGTCTCTCTACAAAGGTTTGCACACCGGAGAGCAGCAGCTGCTGGAAGTAAGGAAGATTGGTTTCTTCTACAGGTTTGTTTTTATAGATAGGAGTAAGAAAATGTGGTCGTTGGTTGCAGATGACAGGTCATCGCTCTTCACATTTTCTTCACAGTTAAATTATGGCGGGGGGGAACATTCCGTGGTTTCTGCAAGTAGTCGCTTGTGACAGGTAGTCTCTCTTCAGAGGTGGTTGCTAAGGCAGGTTTTACTTTATATACGAAAAAGATCACAGAAAACAGTGAAGGCAAGTGTGAGGTAAGGTCACACCAAGTGCTAGCTGCTGGTGGTAGGAAGGAACTAAGCGGTGGGGTGTCACTGCCCTTACATAATCATGGGAGGGGCACTGACAAAAAGGGCATAAGTGCCACCCCTACAGTTACTGCTAGGCAAAAATCTCTAACTTCATTGAGCTGTGCATGCGCACACCTGAAACAAATGTCTTTAACCACTGGAAGAAGAACCGGAATGCCTGGCCAGTACCTCTGTCTTCATAGATTCATATAGGCTCTGAGTAAGTTTCCCAAACCTGAGGAAGAGCTCTCTGTACATTGGAAAGCTTGTCTCTCTCACCAACAGAAGTTGGTCCAATAAAAGAGATTACTTCACCCACCTTGTCTCTCTGATATGCTTGGACCAACATGGCTACCGCAGCACTGCATAAAACAGGCCATAGAACTTCCCAAAACATTCTTAGAGCATATCTTTTTTTAGAAAAATATCCAGTTCTGATTTAAAAATTGTCAGCGATGGAGAATCCACCACAACTCCTGGTCAATTGTTCCAGTGGTTCATTACTCTCACCATTAAGAATTTTCACCTTAATACTGCCAGTCTATACTTATCTAGCTTCAGCTTCCAACTATTGGATCTTTCTCTACTAGATTGAAGAGCCTGGTATTAAATATTTGTTCCCTGTGGAGATACTTATAGACTGCAAATTAAAGTTGGGCTGCAATTGAAAATGGCATAAATTAGATTAGGAAGTAGAACAGTAGAACCTCAGAATTACAAACACCAGAGTTACGAACTGACCAGTCAACCACCTACCTCATTTGGAACTGGAAGTATGCAATCAGGCAGCCGCAGAGACCAAAAAAGCAAATATAGTACAGTGCTATGCTAAATGTAAACGACACCTCTATCCCGATATAACGCGACCTGATATAACATGAATTTGGATATAACGTGGTAAAGCAGTGCTCCGGAGGGGGCGGGGCTGCACACTCCAGTGTATCAAAGTAAGTTCGATATAGTGCGGTTTCACCTATAACACGGTAAGATTTTTTGGCTCCCGAGGACAGCGTTATATTCAGGTAGAAAAAAAAAAGGGGGGGGGGGTTTTAAAAAAAAAATGACTAGCCAAGGAAACTGTTCCTGTGCTTGCTTCATTTAAATTCAGATGGTTAAAATCAGTGTTTTTCTTCTGCATGGCAAAGTTTCAAAACTGTGTTAAGTCAATGTTCAGTTGTAAACTTTTGAAAGAACAACCCTAACGTTTTGTTCAGAGTCACAAACATTTCAGAGTTGTGAACAAGCTCCAATCCCAAGGGGTTCATAACTCTGAGGTTTTACTGTATTAGAGAGAGAGAGAGGCATGTGCTCTCTTCAGTCATAGATAACATTTGGTCAACATTTCTGTATGGTTTAAATTTCCATTGTCTTTCTTTCAGGAATGGCAGCGGGAAAGCCGTCTCAAATGTGATCATAGACAAACAGAATTCTGATGATGAAGATGATCAGTTTGTAGTGGAGGCAGCACCACAGCTACCTGAAATGCCAGAAATGGAAACGGTCTGTTAATATAACAAAACCCCAGCATTTTTGCTCAAATCTTTGTTCAGAGTTCCCTTAATGCTGTCCAATTTTTTTTTATTCGAGCAGTTTCTTATCTGGGATGCATGCATGCTTTAGATCACAGCAATGTAAGCTTCCTTATAACTAAAAGCTTTTACTTTTTCTTATGTAGGAGCCAATAATGGAACTGGATGGTGATGAGAAGCATGGTAAGTTTCTCTGGCTCTTCTCCCTTCATTTGTGATTCATACTCTACACAGGATGTAAAAGAATCTTAAATAGATAATGGGAATAACATTTCTTGATCATGTTTTGATCTTGCATCTTGAAGGTATGTACTTCTAATTTATGCAATAACTTTAAAAAACAAAAATATAGAAACAAGCTATTTAGCAAAAGCAATCTGTTCTTATTGTAACAGGGTAGCAGGATCTACAATACAGGTAGGGATACAATTTGTTCTTATTGTAACAGGGTAGCAGGATCTGCAATCCAGGTAGGGATACAGGGTAGCAAGAGTTTAGAACCCTGCTGAGTAAATTCTGCTAACTTATTATGGTAGGTACAGCTGGTAAAGTCCATGGAGAACCAGCATATTATCAGATCAAAGTGAAGCTGAACTTTGGTATTGGTATGTGTTTGCTGCCAAGTTTTAAAGAAGGTCAAATCACTGAACTGGCAGAAGTCACTGACTAAGCACCTTGAACCAAAGTTTGTTGACATGCTCAACCAGCTTTTTACAGCAATAGCCTCAGGTGCGGAAAGAATATTTTCTTCATTTCAGTTTATTCAGCTGGTTCAATTCAATGACTAATTAATTCATAGTTGAGAAACTGGTTATGAGTTGAAAAAGCAAGGAAGTTTGTTTTCCTTCCCTAATCTATGAAAAAAAACTACGGCTGGGAGGATAAGATCTACTAGTTCTAAAATCTTGAAGGACATGGTGACCAGAAACAATTAGTTCTCTTCATTAATTACACATAATATTTCCCTTTGTTTATTAAATTAGTTTTAAACGCAAAACATCTTTGATAAACATTTTTTCTTACATATCAGCACATTTAAAGTAATTTCATTTAATAAGTAAAATGCTGGGTTTTTTTTTCATTTTTAATTGAATTTGAATTTCCATCCAAATAGAGATTGACATGCTTTATAAGTAAGTAAATAAATAAATTATTCATCATCTAGCAAATAAGAAATGCATCATTCACATTCACCATTTTCTAACATAAAATATAAAACTTAAGAATCTAAATACATATGTAAGTTAAACTATATAATTGCTTAAATAAATGTGTATAATATAGTATATGCTCCTGGTTAGCAAAATAAGCACCAAAGTTAGGATAATGGCTATATTTAGTTGCAAATCAACATGTTTTAATGGTTACCAACCAATGAGAATCAACCCTTTTCTTTAGGAAGATAACTAAAAAGTACAAATGCAAAACAGTATTAAAATTGAAGATTTAAATCATGGTTTCCTATTTTGATTATTTAAATCCTGATTAAAATTGGTGATTTAAATCAATCCACCGGGCAGCTAGGCTTAATCAGTTTTGTTTTGTGGTGGTGACTGAGTTACCAGTAAAGCAAAGCCCAAGAAGGAGCTAAATTTGGTGGTATTATACAGCCCATGTAGACTTTCTTTTGAATGTGGTCGGAACTGTCAGGTCACACGTATATAAGAAGCAGCACATGTTATCAGGAACTAAGCCTGTTGTCCTTTTAAATTATACTAATGCTGAATAGAAACTTAACTTCTGAGAAGTGTCTCCTGAAAAACAGTGATCTAGATATGAGTTCTAATTTGAGCTCAACCACTGACCCATTTTGTGGCCTTGAGTGAGTCACTTAACTTCTGTCTCTATCAGGGACTGTGTTTTTGTGATTGCGGTAAGCCACCAAGGGGTAAATTTCCATTTTACATTGAGACAGTGCATCTACATTGGAGTTTTGCATCAGTGTAGCTACCCCAGTACAAACATCTCTCTATAGTCAGGCCTTGGAATTGGAATGAGGATTGCCTAGTTTAAGAAACTCCAGTTCAGCAAAGCACTTAAGCTTTTGAAAATTTTACCTCCCATGTTTAAGTGCCTAAGGGCTTGTCCACACTTAAAAGGCTACAGCAGCATAGCTGCACTGCTGTAATTCTTCAGTGTAGAGACTACCGACTCCGACAGGAGGGACTGCACAGCAGAGGTAATCCACCTCCCTGAGAGGCGGTAGCTAGGTGGACCTAGCAATGTCTACATGGGGACTTAGGCTTGGTCTATACTACAGAATTAGGTCAACATAAGGCAGCTTATGTCGACCTATTTATGTCAGTGTCCACACTACAGCCTTGTTCCTGCTGATCTAAGTGCCCTGCTACACCTACATAATAACTCCACCTCCACAAGAGGCGTAGGGCTTATGTCGATGTAGTTAGGGCAATGCAGCATCCGTGTGGACACTGTGAGTTTCTTACATCGGCTGTTGGCTGTCATTCTTGTCAATTTCATGGCTCCATGCTGTAGCTATGAACTGACAAGAATGCTGCTCACAGCTTGAGCTATTACCCAAGGGTGGGGGGTGGCTCTAGCTAGAGCCTGGCTGTCCCCCAGGTTCCTGTCGCCCAGTCCAGCTGCTGTGCTGACTCCCCGCTCTCTGCCAGGAGCCCTACACCAAGGCTCCCAGCTCACACTGCCTTCCCACCCACCCCCCACTGAGCTCTCAGCTCCCCACTGGGAACCTGGCAGCCACCCAGGCTCTAGGCAAGGAGCTCCAAGTCGGGAGCGAGGAGCCAAGAGCCCGAGGGGGGAGGGGAGGTTGGGGCAGATGGGCTCCCAGCAGGGAGCTACGCAGAGCTGAGATCCTGGGCTCTCAGGCCCCCTTAAGTCGGTGGAAGTATTCCTGGTGAGGAAGCACACCGCCAACAGAAGGAGGGCGGTATGGACATGAACCACTGCAGTAGTTGCGGTAGCTGTAAGTCAACCTAAAATAGTTGGTAGTGTAGATATGCCCTTAGGTCGGCTTAACTAAACCGCTCAGGGCTGTGGATTTTTGACATAGTGACGCTAACCTAATTTTCTGCTGTAGACCAGGCCTAACTCCTGCTGGTACTTAGGCTCCTAAGTCACTTAAACACTTTTGAAAATGTTATCCATACTTAAATTTATGCACATGCTTAGGTGTCATTGATTTCACATGCTTAAGTGCTTAGCTGAATCAGAGCTAAGGTGTTGTGAAAGCTAGCTAAAGTTTGCTTAGCGCTTTGAAAACATAAAATACTATCTAGGTATCAAGAAGTGTCGTTGTTTCTCACAGCCAACAGGAAAAATGAGTTGTCGCTATATAGTGTCATTTAAATGAGAATTTCTGAAGGACACTGTACATGAATGAAAGTATAGAAAAATATTGTACCTCCAATATTACTGCATTGTTGTGCTAAAAATGAAATAAAATGCTTTTGAAGGGAAAAAAAACCCCTTTCAACTGTTTGATTGCTGAGTCTTAACAGACTACATCTCTAGATGTATTTTATAACTATATTTTAAAACAGAATAAATTAAATGTCTCTTACCTAACAATACCTGAGTGTTGTTTCCTCTTCTACAATACACACCTAAAGGACTGTATAGAAAATGCAGGTAATACCTTGTGTTGCTTTAGGTACTAACGATAACATTAAAAGTTGCAGAAAAAAACAGAATCCTGCAAATTCTGATCTTCATAGCTATAAAAAGCCTGTTGGGCAGTGCACCATGGAAATATAATCTATACTTCTGTCAGTATGAGTAGTAGACCTGGTATCTCTGAAATGTGATAAAGTATCCAATTCAGATGGTTGTCTCCTTAGGCTGAGTTCAGGAGACATGTTTTGTCACTAAATAATTTAAATGTTCTTGTGGCATGTTACTTTAGCCAGCAGAGTGTGTGTGTCTGCATGACTGACCAATTTAGAGTAAACTTTGAAAAAGTGTACAAATAAATCTGCACAAGCAAGTTGGTTCTAAACATCATTACGCTTATTCTTTATCCCAAATCTCATTTATTTAGTTTCTCAAAACCTAGAATCCACTGTAATTTTACTGGACCTGGCTTATTTGAGAAAGGTGTTTTTCTAAATGTCCATATGTAAATATTGCACTTTATAAAGGAAGGGCATAGAGATTAGATGATCCATGTATGTAGTCTGTACAGCATTTGGCAGATTTTTCTGAATGAAAAGTGCTATATAAATGTAAGAGATTGTTATGATAACATATAACTCAAAAGTGTGGCTCTATACCTTTAAATGAGCTATACTTTCACATATTTAAATCAACACAACTAAATTTGAAAAAATTAAAATTAAAACCACCTTTTCCCTTCGATATTTTTGCAAAAGGAAGGTTTACTTTAACTACCACCAGTTTGGCTGATTCAGGTTGCCTTTAGGTCAACTGTTCAAAGACTAGAATAGTAGTCTTGGAAATATACTGTTATAACATGAGGTAGTTTGTTTGACAAAAGTAATTCATTTGGGGATGGTGTCCTTTGGGCTGTTCCCATTTATCCTTCTCCTATCCATTACCCTCCAACCATGCAGATTTGGATGTGGCTCCTCCCATAAAGCCTTTGTCCTTGCTTTGACCAGCAGGCGAATGGGTTCAATTTAAGAGTTTAGATGCTGCTTCTTTGGCAGTTCAACGCAGAGGAGCAAAAGATTCACCTTGATATGTGCCTCAGGAAGACGAACGAAGCCCAGTAGGCCTCTATTATGATTCTGAGACCTGACTTGATTTCTTTCCTCTCCCCCATCTCCTCTCTGGTTGTGCTGTGTAATGTACTTGCCACTACACAATCATGACATTGTATAGAAATGCGGTAGAGTAATGTACTAGAATACAGTTAAAACTGGTCTAAAATCAGTTTTCATTTAATAGAATTAAGTGACCAGGTTTTAGATTAGTTTTCAGATTATTTACAACAGTGTTGTAGTGTCAGTAACCAGTACTAAGAGAATGTTGATCTTCAACAGGTGGTCTTGTAAAAAGAATCTTGGAAACAAAGCGAGATTATGAGACATCGCAACAGGCAAAGTCTACAGAGAAGGTAATGTGATAATGGGCTACAAAGACTTGTCATTCACGAACGTTTCAGTAGTGACCTCTCTTTCGTCCGTGCATTGTTTTTTTCTTCCCAGTTTTCTTTTCCTTACTTATCTAGTTATTATCCTTGATTTCTTAAATTCATCTTTGTGTTTCTCAAATTATGTCCTGCTTTCCATATCAGTCTTTGCCTTTCTCCCTTTTTTCATTCTGTTTTTGTATTTGTTACCATACTCCTTTTTCATGTCCTTTATTTTCATTGTTAGCTGGAAAATGTAAAAAAACAGGACAGAGAATGAGGAAAATAAGCGAGTCTCAGAAAATAGTGACATCTCTCATTTTGCTGCTTATCAAATGTAACTGAACACTCATACTCTGGTCAGAGCTCTGTAATTGAATTTATCAAGAAAGCATCTTTGCAGCAAGAGATGCCAATGAGTTTTATTAATTTCAAGCTGCTGTAGTTGTAATACTGCTTCATTTGGGAACTATATGAGGCGTGCTCTGTGTGTTTGCATAGCTGTAATGTTTTGATTCCCGTCTTAGTTGTCCTTTGGGCATTTGTAGAGCAGCATCCTGTTGCCCAGCAACAGTTTTCATGGGCTGCTAACCAAAATAGGATCTTAGGATACTACTAACCTTATAAAGTATAATCACGTTGGTTCTCTGATACTGCTTCATGTCTCCAAAGCTATCTTGATTGCAGCCAGTACTGAAGCGTAATTAATGTAGTGTGTGTCTTTAGTTTTTATACTGAAAATCTTTACTGTTTAAGCCTTGTCAAGATCTTGTTGCAAATGCACATCAGACTGCATGATAACGTTTTAGATTGATTTTCCTGATCAAACAGCCATTGAGAAGGCTAGTAAATTACTGGGCCAACTGATGAGCTAGAGAAAGACCGTGGGAGTCACTCAGGTTGGGCGCCCAAAATCACTAGTCAGTTTTGAGGACCTTGGCCATTGGGTTTCTTTTGTCATATCAGAGTTAATAATTTCACACTTAGTGGCAAAGTGTATGGCTATAGTTTTAATATTAGTCCCAAAGATACCTTGAGTCATGAAGGCTGTCCGATGACTTTGTGGTTGATACATTGTTGTGGGCAAGTATCTTGGGAAGCTTTTGAACACTATAGTCCCATTCTAGTCACATATCTCTTTTTTAATTTGATGCAATAAGGCTGGCTGCTGGCATCTTAGTGGATCAGGAACAAAATTCATTAGAGCGTATAAATATCTCCAGATGACTGAAAAACAGACACACCTGAAGAACTGGCCTTATGGAGAGCTATTACGGCTTGATGGTGGTCTCTAGTTTCTGTGCCAAAAGTGGTAGCGTTAACCTGAACCCTTTGAAGTGTAATCTTCAGGTTGTCCAGTTAAGACCTGAAATTGGTATATCTGTGCTTAAAAAATAAACACAGTTTGCTTTGCTGTCTGGAGGCAGTAGATTATGTTGTCAGAAAGGCCTGGATCCACAAATAGACATAGGGGTTGCAATGCCTAACTTGTAGGTGCCTAAAAATCACTGAAAGCCACAAAGCCTGTATTAGGCCATGTTCTCCCTATACATTGCATGGGAGAGGCAAGGAGTTTGGGCGCCTAAATCCCTTTATGGATCTAGGGCAGAGAAATCAGGATTTACTTTCTTTCCTCCCCATGTTGGGACTGCCAAGGAGGAGTGCAGTTCCTCAGAGGGAAGGGGCATCTTTCTGACTGATGCGTGGGGCTGTGTCCAGCCAGCCTTCCTTGGCCGGGGGAGAGTCCCACAATGCGGCAGAGGAAAAGTGAGGTCAAACAGTGCGATTAATGCCTTCTCAAACAAGAAAACCCATTAGATTTTTCCAAATGGCAACCCATTATCAGAAGACTTTGCTGTGTCAAACTCCTCTTTTATTCTACTTTAAAATGCATTGCATCACAAATCCTAGAGCATAGACGTGTAGGACCGGAAAGGACCTCAAGAGGTCTTCTAGTCCAGGCCCCAGGACTAAGTATTATCTAGACCAGGATAGTCAAAAGGCCAAATCTATTTTTACCCTCTCATTCTCTCATCATGCAATCTCCAATACATTGTACTGTGAATTAATGATTGACTGGTTCTCCTTAATTCCATATTTGCTTAATTTGAGCTGTCATCATTTCCGCCTATAAAAAACCTGTATGTTCCTTTTATAAAATTACTTTATGCTCATAGGCTCATTTACACTGTTGAAAGCTGTAGTCCTGCCTCTGGTGCTTTAGACGTTTAATGGCTTTGTGTTTAAACATGGCACTGAAAAAAACGGTTCATTTCAGGAAGAGTGAACCAATGCTTACTGCTTTATTTTGTACAACATCCATAGGCTTGACCACTATGTTTCATTTATACAGCGGTTTGATTTTATTTTTCATGTAATGCACTTAAAAATATAAACAATGGGGTATATTACTAATGCACAGCTTGTATGAGTTTGTTGAACAGGGGCACTCGGTGTGAAAAATGTTTCGCTAGAGTCTGGACCTTGACTACACCTTGACCAAGAAATTTGGACCTTGACAAAAAGTAATTGACTAACCCTGATCTAGCCCAATACTAAATGTACAGAAATACTATCCCTCTCTTGTTCTTACAGTAAAGTCTATTGTTAACAACAAATTTTAGTGAAAGTTCCTATATACAAAGTATATAGGTCATCTTGAACTAATAAGACTGTTAATTTAATATCCATTGACAGGCATGAGCTCTGTGTGTATACAAATGCTTAGAGAATGGAAGGGATGAGTGAGTGACATTCTGCTCTGCAATACTGCGTAATGAGTTACCAGCAGTGTACACTGAACTTGTATTGGATTTTTTTTCTGTACATGTTACCATTCCTAGATCTGTAACTAGATGGTGCTGTTCAATCATCAAATCTGATAAACTAGATTTGGGGAAAACTATCAGGTCATTTAGTTCATTCCTCTCCCTGTGGGATTGTTCTGTAGAGTATTTTGTTCTGTCAAGGTAAGCAGTGGGACTTTATCCATTTCCTGTGAGAAGCTGTATATCACCTAATAGATTTCACTGTCAAGAGACTTTTTTTTGGTAATCAGCCTAAATCTCCTTTTGAATAAGTTCATTCCATTTCTCCTAATGAAATCTCTTTAAACCGTAGCGAACAAATCTGCTCCCTTCTACCCATTCACATTTTTCAAATGCACATGGCAGTTGTATCCCTCCTCAGTGATCATTTAGTCATACTATATATCTTTATATCAGATGACCTCTAAATACCTGCCTGCTATTGTACTGGGTCATTATCGCTACTGCTTTTCAGATTACATCAGAGACATCTTTATGATCCAGAGAGAAGCTGTTATTTTTCTGACAATAGAGAAGAACTGTTTGAGGGGAAGATTAAAAGTGCTTGGTAGCAGTGATAATTGAGAGGGTATTGGATTTCAGGAAAATATTTGCCTTAATTTGAGGAATTAAGAAACTGAACGTGTGGTGCAAAAATAAATAGCATTAAAAATATCTTCACTCAGGCACTGTAGTAAGAGTACATATCTTCCCTGATGTTGCTAAAACTACTCCTGCTGACAAAGAATATTTCTTCTTTCCATCTTCAATTCTTTAGACTTTAAAGCCTAAAGCTGTTACTTAGCAAAGATCAGAAAAATTGTCTGTCTGTATTTTGTGTGCTGTTTATGTGCATTAATTTATTATTAGATATTGTTTGATTTTAAAAATCCAATCTATAAAGTGGGTAAAGATGGTAAATTCATGCTTAGGATTCAGCAGTGTTATGTTTTGACTAGAGGATATTAGACAACATAACTTTTAACTGCTGTTTGCAATTTAGCATTTATTTATTCATAGCTTCATATGAAATACTTTCCATGCCCTCCCTCACAAACATACCTGTGCTTTCTTGAAACACTGGTGTTAGAAAAAGGTTAAATCTACAAATGCAAAAGCTATGTAGTGAAAGTACTTAAAATAATATACAAATTTTTCAGGTCAAACAAAGAGGTCACCTTGGAAATACACAAGGTTTTTGCTGTCTTGATTAGCTGCATTCAGCCTAACAAATTCCTGAAAAGACTTCCCAAATATATTTGGTTAGAACCTGACCCCTATGTTAAACAGTCAGAGAAAGAAACAGATGTTATGTTTTGTATTCCACTTCATTTATTTGATGCATGGCAAAAGTAGGCAGGTTATGAAATAGAGTTTTTGCTACGTGGGATCACTTACTAAAAACTCCCACCTACTACCAGAAAAGTTCACTGGCTCTGAAAAAGAAGCAATTCTGCAAGGTTTTTGCTAGAAACAAATGTATTAAATAGTTCCATAACCTGGATAAAGTTACCTTTTATCACAAATGGTGTAAAAACAAAAAATCTTACCACTTTAAGACCAAACCAGTCATGATGATTGTTGATATTATTTTTGTTAAAGTTTCTCAGAATAGCATAGACTCCGCACTATGATATTGTCGATCCCCCCCCCCCCCCTAAATGCAATTAGTAATTTATGCATGCAGTGGTGTAGTCATGTCAGTCTCAGGATAATAGAGAGACACGGTGAGGTAACAATTTTATAGCTGACGAAGCGTTCCGTGTGGCTCAAAAGCTTGTCTTTCTCACCAACAGAAGTTGGTTCAATAAAAGATGTTACCTCATTAGTAATTTATGACTGTTAAATTAGCTATGTTTGTTTAAACCATCCTTAGATCAAGTGTTGTGACACAGTCTGTTCTTTAGGAGCCCAAGCTTCTCTGTATCCTACTATTTTGTGTCACAAGGAAATGCTTACATTGGGATTTAACTATTAGAATGCAGCTGCCCTAGGGCCATACTGAAGGCCAATTGTATTTATCAGTGCTTTGTCATGATGTAGTGATTATTTAAAGCTACAATAAAATACAGTGAGAAACTTTTGATATTAGCATAATGAATACATTTCTGCATGTAGACAACCATACTATTTCAGGGCTCCCTACAGTAGAGCTGGATATGGCTGATTAACCTTTCATTTAACATCACTGAGAGAAAATTAGCATAGGCTAATGGAATGCTCAAATCTATCTTGGCTTTTATCCTAGTCCCAGGTTCAGGTCACTGTGACTGCAGTATTCTCAAGAATACCTTGAGGTCACCAAAAGATGGTTGCATGTAGTGAACATGAGAACAGGATTTTGTGAATATTATTTATTATTTGAGTTGCAGTAGTGCCTGGAGTCCCCAGTTAGGAAAAGGGGGCCCATTGTGCACGTGTACACCTCGCAATCAAAAAAAGAGATGATCCCTGTACTGAAGAGCTTACAGTGTAAATGTAAGCTGAGACAACATAGATACAGCAAACAGATTGGGGGCACAAGGTCACAGTGAGACAGTTATGATTATTGTAATTACCAGGGCACATCCGCTGCCTAATTAGTGTTTTGTAGGTGTCATGGCAGAAGCAAGTTTCAAGGAGGAATTTGAAAGATGACAATTAAGTGTCTTGGTGGAGTTATGTGGGGAGCCCTTCCCATGCATGATCTGAAAGAAAGCATGAAGTTGTCTGGAGGAAAATTAGTGTATGTCTACACTGAAATGTAAGCCCAGGATTTGAACTCAGGCTCAAGCCTACCCCCTTCCATCTACACACAAATTGCGCTAACCCAGGACACAGTCTCAGGACCCCATGGGGATGCAGGGTTCAAGCCCTATTGCTCTGCAGTGTTGATGCAGCCCCACCAGGCTTGGGCTCTGGGAGTCCACCAAAAGTATCCCACAGGCTGATTTTCTTTGTTCACTGGACAGTCAAGTTTAGTGGACAGTCAATTTTTCCTACACTGTACCACCAACAAAGGGCTAGAGCAGCCGTGTGTGGGAGGGCACTAGTAATTCTGGCATATGGGTGGTTGGACTTGGGCCTACATAATGTAGTCTAGACACTGGAGTCCTAGGTTGGGACTCTGGATTCAACAGTTCCTAATTTGAGGTTACAAATGAGTGTAGGCTCTCAAGCCCTAGATTAACAATCCTGGTCTGCTAACTTGTGGTTTACTGACCCTGGGCTTACATTGCAGCATAGACATATCCTTAGACTAATGGCTGATGAAGGCTGGTACCATTGACAGAGAGATGGGGATTCGGTAGCTTAACAGTCTGAGAGATAAGTACGGAGAGCTAAGCCTAAAGGGCCTACATATGAAGACAAGTTATTTGTGTTTGTTGCAATGGGTGAGGCATGGAAATTGCCAGTGAAGGGATGTAAGAGAGAGGTCACGCAGTAAATGACAAGCCAGGAAGATGATTTTTTCAGTATCATTTTGAATGGATATAAAGGCGGGGGCGGTGAGGGCGAAGCATCTGCGAAGGCAAAGAGAGAAGAGATTGTAGTAGGAAAGGTTGAAGATAATGAAGACATAAACCAGAGCTTTAGCAGAATGGACAGAAAGCAAATGCTGGATCTTAGAGATGTCATTCAGAAAGAACCAATGTCTGTATAGAACTGCTGCCCCATCTACAAATCAGTGCTGATTTAATATTTTCCACTTAACTTACTGTATGTATAAAAATTAATCATTCAATTTGTTTGTGGATGTGTTTGGGTTTCAAAACCTCTGAGGACTTTGCTTAAACAAACCCATGCTAAGTATTTAGATTTGATGCTTCTGCAGGACATTCACTGATGTTGAGTGAGATGATCTTCAGGAGCTGAGCTGGGCTGGGTGGCTCTTCTTGTGTTTGTTTCAGCATTCCTATTCCTCTGTATAAATATGAACCTTAAGTTGTGTTTTATAAATAAAAAGTAATATCCCTGCTCTTTTTGAAAACTGATTTTTTTTTTCTTTTTGGGTTCCAGTTCAGAAGCTAGTAACCCTAACTTTCATAATTCGCACTGCAGAGAACATTGTGTCTTTGTTTCTTGGCCTCCTACTGAACTTCAGACCTGATATAAGCAGAAAAAACATCCTGTTCATTGAGAAATGATTTGTTTTACTGTTTTCCTATGGTTACTGTGAAAAGGTTTCTCTTGGTGAACCCTAGTAGTTAGTTTTATGATCGCATGATATTTTGTATAATAAAAAATCCAAACTCTTTTTTTTTTTTTTTTTTTTGGAGACAAATGGATTAAAAAAACCAAAACGTGTCCAAAATGAGTTTTCTGCTCTTTCCTGTGCTGTAGAAAAAAGGGGGAAACGATGTAGCTTAATAAGTGTGACTGTTTTGTTCTACTTTGATAGCAGGCCCGTACTACTTCAGTAAAAGGGCACGTAGAAACTGTTAACCACTTACAGGGTGCATGTTCTGTAATTTAATCCATTTTTCACTTCCGTTAATTTTAAAATAACAAGCACTGTATGTGGTAATAAACATAGAATGAAAAACTATTATCAAATAATTCATTGAAATATTGACTCTAGAAATACCCTTTCCAAATGGTGAACAATTACATCACCTCTTTCCTGATTTTTTTAGGATGTAGGGCATTTCAAATTTACCGAACTGAGTGTTCTGTGATAAACCATCTGCAGAGCTATTCACGCCATTAGCTTGTGCTAGTTGCTTAAGAAAGGCGGAATGAAATGAAAGTAAATCCTGGGGGTTGGTGATTTATTTTGGGTTCCTATCCCTCCCCTCTTCCCCCCCCCCCCTGCCCCCTGCAACCTCCACATCAGTGGTAGTTTTTCCCTCATTGATTGAAAAAAGAGAATGTTCCTACTTTTTAATTTAGCAAATCCCTGCGTGCAGTTCCACATTGCAGTCTGTTCTGAACAAGGTAAAGGGAAAGGCAGACCTTTTTCCCCAGGCATCCAAAATAAACATTTATCTTGGTATCATAAAAAAACATGAAGAAAAGGAGGCACACTGAGCCTATAGAGTGAAATAGTCCTTTTATGTGGGGACAGTTTATTGATTCTTGGATTTTATTGAGAGTGGGTTGTTTGAGGCATATGATCAACTTAAATGATTCTGGCATTTTTCTTAAACTGGAATATATCCTGTTATATATTTGTGCAAAATGAGCAAAGGTGACATGTAGGATTTTACCACCCACATTGCTTGTTGTAATGCACCATCTACCACAATTCTTAGGGATTTAAAGAGAAAAGATTCAAGCAAATTTTAACCCATATATGTAGCTGTGAGATCAGGAACTCTTCGTTTTTATTAACTGCCTTTCTCACTGGGTATTCTTGCAAAGTTTTACTTATTTACTCTGTAGAAATAGTAGCTCTTCCTCAAGTAGTGTCCCTAGGGGTGCTCTACTATACACTTGTTTGCATCCCTGCACCTCTGACCGATAGCAGTGTCCGTTCGGCCTCCACATGCGCTCTCTCTCTCTCGTGCTCTTCTTTGAGGCTAACTAGCCCTGCGTGGGTGAACCAACCTCAGTTCTTTCTCAGCTGCCCTTGGCCTGAGACAGAGCGAATAATAGTCTGCTTTTCTCTTTACCTCAGAGTCTTAGAGTTCTTTCTTAGCTCCTGCTAGAGTTTCCATTTGTTTTTTCTTAGCTTTATAGAGTTTTCTTTAGTCTCCCTCCCCCATGTTTTCAAAAAAAAAATTCCTTCTCCCTTTTTTCCCTTATCTGGGGATTGCCCCAATAAGCAGCATACCTGGCTCCTCCAGGTTTAAATGCTGCTTCTCCTGCAGGAAGGCAATACCAGTTACAGACGGACACTCTCGCTGTGTCCAGTGCCAACAATTGAAGGCCAGATCCCAAAAGAACTGGGAGTTAAAATAGAAACTAGTCCTGATGGAAGGTGCTTTGAAACTGTCGTCTGACCCCTGTCCCAAATCCTCTCCACGGTGAAGATAGTCCCCGGAGCCTTCAGTGTCTAAGGAGGGAGAGCTGAGCAGGAAATCTTCAGACACTCCTCTCACTTTCCAAGAAGAGGGCTGCAAGCCCTCAAACTGAGCTCCTGACCAGCCAGAGGAGATCCCCAGCACGATGGGTCATTTAGGCACGACGGCCCGGAAACATGGTACCCGTAGGACACATGGGTCCTCAGGTACAGACACCATCTATAAGCTTGAAGATTTGAAGGCACAGGCTCTGAAGCGGCCCACCGCCTGCTAAAGGTGAGAACAAAGACCGTACTGTCTCTGTGAAGGCAATACCAACACGGAAACCTACGGCACCAACTACTTACAAACAACCCTTGTCGGACCGATCATTTCTCATAAGACCTCCACCGATTTCCTCTGTACCAACGAGTCAGAACCAACAAGCCCTGATGGTACTGATCACTGTGGTACTGCAGTTGTTTTGTTTTTCTAGAGATCTCATGGTGGCTGAGACTCCAGAGTTCCTGCTCTATATGTCGATTCCCCAGAATCCTCTCCACTGCTATCCAGTGAGGACTCAATAACCAGGATGATATCCCCTCACTACCCTGACACCATGGCCCATCTCTACATCACCAGGGCCCTCCCAGTTACACTCTTGGTCCGAGCCTCAACCCTCTTGGTATGGCCACTCGTGGGTACCACCACCCCATGCCCTTTCCCGCACCCCAGTGGCCATACAGGGACATGTGGGCAGCCTATAGACACCATACATCTCTGGCATCTAGTGTCTCTTACTGAGAATCCATAAGATGATCTCCTTCACCCTCTGTATCCATAGCCCCAGAACCATAATAGGCCAGACTAGAAGAGGAGATTACACCACATAGGAATATCTCTTCCTCCTCCTCCCCAGATGAGGCAATGATGCCCCCACCACCATTCATGGCAAATGATTTTAAACTGTTTCAGGATCTCACAAAAAGGATGGCAGACACTACAAACCCCCCCCCGAGGAGATATCCAGCACAAGTTACTAGATATACTGGACATCTCTTCCTCCTTGAGAATTGCGCTCCCAGTCAGTGAGAGGCGTCTAGATCCTGCTAAGATCATTTGGCAGACACCAGCCTCTAGTGCACCAACATGTAAAAGGGCCGATTTAAAAAGTACTCTGTGCCCACAAAGGATGCAGAATTCCCCCCCCCCCTTTTTTTTTTCAGTCTTCACCTAATTCTATAGTTGTGGACGCTGTGAGTTCTCGTAGCCGAAAGCATCATAGTAAATCCATTCCTTATGAGAGAGACTGGAAAAGACTTGATTTATTTGGTAGGAAGGCATGCTCCTCAGCAACCTTGCAATTCAAGATTGCAAATTACCAAGCCTTTATGGCGAAGTATGACCACATGAACTATGCTAAATGTAATGCATTTATTAACCACTTACCAGAAGCACAACAAGAACTGTTTCAAGCAATCATACACAAGGATCAGTTAGAATGGCACTTCAGACCACACTAGATGCCATAGGTACAGCAGCCCGCTTGGTATCGATGATAGTGGTTATGCAACAGACCTCATGGTTATATTACTCAGGACTGCTAAAGGAGGAACAGACGGCAGTTGAGGACTTCCCTTTTGAGGGCATACGAGACCGGTGCATCAGTCCATACTTTAAAGGAATCCAAAGCCACACAACACTTGCTAGGGATCTACACACCTGGACAGAAAAGGAAATTCAGTTCTTAGCCATCCCAGAGATCCTGACCACTCCAGTACCTGCAGCTACAGTGTTACTATGAGCCACAGCGAAAGGAGCCTAGGATTCAAAGGCATAAGCCATCAGCCACTGAATCCTCAGCATCTTAGCCCTCAACCTAGAAACACCAGTTTGACGCCTTGGTCAATTGGGGTGTTACTTTGGGCGAAATTATGCCCTCCACGGTGAAGGAATTAAAAAATAAAATGTGAGCAAGCATAAGGTGCTGAGATACTGTGGTGATCGGTTCAGTACAAGACCCAAAGTAGAATGGAAAAATTGAATAGAAGAATCTGAGTCTGTGTCTATGAAGTTTGCCATGATACTTTCATTGGATATGGTGTGGTTGATGGCAACGGGAAAGAGGTTGTGGCTCTCCAGGCCGAAGGGTGTCTTGAGATCCAGGGGGAAGTTCTGTGGATCTCAGGAGAGAGATGGTGTGCCGTGGTAAATGTATGGAGAGTGGTGTGGGTTGCAGAACAAATGGGAATTATTACTGACATATAATCATCATTAATTTGGTTATCTCCCCAAGAGATTGCCAAGGAGGTGAAGCATCATAGAGTAGCTCTCCGTGGAACACTCCCTCTAAAAAGCTTGGCATTCTGGGAATGTAAATGCTTTACCGGATCACAAAGGACAAAACTCGTCAAGAAAAACATGCTTTGAAGTTTGTATTACAAATGAGAGCAAAATACCTGAAGAATGTCCTCTTTAATCGATACAGTTGTGCAGTATAATGAAACACCTGCTTTGGAGAAAGAAGTAATGGGCAAGGAACAGGAATTAAAATGAGTATTTCTTTTAACTGTCAAACCATAAGCCCACAACACTCAGGAACTGACTTTGGAAGCCAAGGTCACAAAGTTCACCAGTGTTCATTGCCTCACCTGATTCCTAATTAAACAAATCTGAAGTTCTAAAATCCCTGAAAACTCAGAAGTCCCAAAGTTTTCATACACTGTGTGTGTGGTAAAATACAAGCATCAGAAGTAAGTAAATCTGCCTTAAAATCTTAGAAGTATTTTTCTAAAATATATATCTGAGTTCATCAGTAAGCCAAAGGCTGTTGAAATGTGGTTGGCAATCGTCCCTGCTGCCTGCAGATACAGCTGAGCAAACAATCCACAGCTTGGGTAGGAAGAAAGGCCAATCAGGTAGGGGGTAATAGGGGACAGTATAGTATATTGTGGCCCAGTGAGGCACACCCAGGCTGCCACTTCTGGATTTATATAGCCTGTAGGAACTGCTTTTAGTAACTGATGAATCCTGGGGCTAGGATGTTAAATAAAGACCTTTCTAGTTTTCCTGCAGCCATTAAATAGCTGAAAGGAATTTACATAAACTTCAACATGTACAAACTTTGCACTAAAGGAAAACTCAATTTTGGAACCCAAGCTCTCTGGCTACTGGCTTTTTTTTTTAATAGAAAGAAAAATTAATCCAGAAAGGAGGGACTTGTGGGGTGAGGTGGGGATGGAAATTTCTGTTGCAGCAAATGCTGCATTGAAGGAAAGCTCACGGGAATAGGTTTGTTACAGAATGTTAATGATGTCAGATTGGTCATTCTGATTTAGTCACTTTTGGCAAATATCGGTCCGTCACTCCAAGTTAAATGCTGTGGGCTAGGAGTTTCCAAGGTGCCTAAGGGAATTAGGCAACCAACTTCCATTGAATTCAGATCTGAATGCCTAACTCCCTTGGGATGCTTTGAAAATCCCACCCATTGTCCTTTTAATTTTTTTTAAAATCTTTAATTTTAATTTTAATCCAGTTACTGTACTTGGGTCAGCAAGGGGGGAAATTTGAAAAACACAGATGGCAGTGAGTTGCCCAACTCCAATCAAAAGTCAGTCTTAGTTGGACACCTAAATTGCCATCTGTGCCTGTGCAAATCTTATCCAAAAATCAGCATGTTGCATTAGTGACACATTGGGCACACTGACTTGCCAGTGCCAATCCAGCTGAACCACACCAACTAACCATGTTGTTGTACCCGATGGAGTCTCATGATGATATTCAGTAGTCCTGACACTCAGCAGTCATGCTTCCCACCAACACATTTAATAATCAGATCTCATGTTCTAGAGATCATCCTGGAGCACTGTATCCTCTTTTGTAAACCTCTTTAAAATATTAAAATGCTTTCACATGGTAAATGTGCAGCCTTCTCCTGCTGTGGTTTTATAGTTCACTTCTTTGATAGTTTTTCATAATCCTTTGGAAAGTGTCTTCTCCAATTTTTTTGGCTGGCAACTCAGTATTTTTAAGAGTTAAAAAACTGATTATCATAAGATGAGCTAGAACTAGTGGTCAGAAGCAGGTGCTGTTCCAATTTCCTCTCATACTCTGCACCTCAGACTTACTACAGCCTATTAGGTGTTCCAGTTCTGTGTCTGTCTTGAGCAGGATGTTTATCATAACACACTCTGTAATGATTTGGAGTTACTCTTTTCAGGAGGGCAGCCTCCACTTTGAAGGATTAAATTGCACCTGCATTCCTGGAGTTAAGGTATAGCATAATGTATCATTGCAGCTGCTGTAATGAGGACAGAGTGAACAATCAGGTGGAGGACGGCTGTTAGTTGGACTAGGATGAGCTGAAAAATACTTCGGATGCCATATACTTTCCACCAGAATAATCATTTAGTGATTCCATGGGGAGGAACCTACCTTTCCTCAGTTCTTACAGAACCTGTCCAAGTCAGCTGATTTTTTTGGTTGAAGCTGGTCCAGGAACCTACAAGGACACAGTTGATAAGATCCTGGGCCAGCAACTCTTGTCCAGTAAAGGATGCCATGGCCGTACACCTATTTTGGACCCACTGGTTAAGGCAGGGGTGGGCAAACTTTTTGGCCCGAGGGCCACATCTGGGTGGGGAAATAGCATGCAGGGCCATGAATGTAAGGCTGGGGCAGGGGTGTGGGAGGGGGTGCAGTGCAGAGGAAGGGGCTCAGGGCAAGGAGTTGGGGTGCAGAGTGTGGGAGGGGGCTCAGGGCAGGGGGCTGGGGTGCGGGAGGGTGTGGGGTGTGGCAGGGGGCTCAGGGCAGGGGGTTGGGGTACAGCAGGGGATTGGGTGCAGGAGAGGTTCAGGGTGTGGGCTCCGGCCTGGTGCTGCTTCCCTGGAGCGGCTCTGGGGTGGCAGCAGTGCACAGCAGGGCTAAGAGGCTCCCTGCCTGCCTGTCCGTCCGTCTGTCCTGGCCCTGCGCTGTGCCACTCCCGGAAGTAGCCGGCACCATGTCCCTGCGGCCCCTGGGAGGGGGGGGGAAGAGGGCTACACGCACTGCCCTTGCCTGCGGGTACCTCCCTGAAGCTTCTATTGGCTGCGGTTCCCTGTTCCTGGCTAATGGGAGCTGTGGGGGGCAGTGCCTGCAGGTGAGAGAAGCACATGGAGCCTCCCTTCCCCCCAGGGCTGCAGGGACGTAATGCCAGGAGGGTGGGGGACAATCCCGCGGGCCAGATCCGCCATAGTTTGCCCGCCCCTGGGTTAAGGAGATGTGGCAGACTCCTCACACAGCTTCTTTGTCTTAAGGCAGTCAAGTATATCCTTCCCAAGAATGCTGCTTAAACTGTTTAACACCCTCCCCATGAGAAGCTGGTGGTGAGAGGGTCCTAGCTAAAGAGAAGACTAGCCACATGGCTTCTGAAGATTCCATCTTGCAGGAATCTCACTCACCTCCTGTCAGAATTCCACACTAGCCTTTGTATAGATTTTTCTCTCAAACGCTTTTGATGTTCCACTGATCCTTGTGAATGGGCTTTTCTTTCTGGGCAAATGGCCACCCATGCGGTTGAAGTAACAGATTGGAATGTTCGAGCAACAGTTACACTCTGCAGTGGGGTGCCTGGTTTGTACTCGCCCTGTTCCTATTGCCCTCAAGGGTTACAAAACAAATCTTTATGAATTAGGGGAGCTCTGCCAGGAGTGAGAATCCTGGGAGGATAGTGTCTTCAGTAGT
Organism: Mauremys mutica; assembly: GCF_020497125.1. Taxonomy (NCBI): domain Eukaryota; kingdom Metazoa; phylum Chordata; order Testudines; family Geoemydidae; genus Mauremys; species Mauremys mutica. The sequence goes on along the minus strand of NC_059081.1, from coordinate 71,975,848 downwards.
TCAGTTTGGACAATAGGGATGTTGCCTCTTTACATACAGATTCAGGAATCAGATTAAATGAGGCCATCTTTTTTCCTTTGATCGTCATCATTGTATGATGTCACGTGAACTGTGCATTGCCAAAAGTGAATTTGCACTTGTAATTTAACTTGCACTTTTTTTGCCTTGAATGATCTGGAAATCATTCTGTTTTAATGTGGCTACTACTGTTACTACATGGTTCTGTGACAAGCACTTTTCAGTGAAGTGGTGATACTGCTGACCTCTTCTCGAATGCTGCTTTGGCTTTATAGCTTCATTGCAGTTAGTCTTAAACATCCCCTTTACAATGCACAGCTTCCTGTTTTTAACATTCTTTTTAGTTCACCTCTTAAAAATGTTCAGGGCCTTTCTTGACTTCATGTTTTCCCTGTTTTTTTGTTGTTGTTTTTTTAAAATCAATTTAATTAGGAGAAGCCGCTTTTGTCAGAAGCAGCCAGGAGAAAGGAGAAGGACCTAGTATCAAAAGAAATAGAGAAGTTTCGTGCATCTATTCAGACGCTGTGTCGGAGTGCACTTCCTCTTGGGAAAATCATGGACTACATTCAGGAGGACATGGACTCCATGAAGAACGAACTGCAAATGTGGCAGCATGAGAACAAGCAGCATGCAGAGACTCTCCAGAAGGAGCAGAGGTAAGGATAGCTAAAGAAGAGTGTCCTCAGGACAAGGCTGGTTTGCCACCTGGGACAGGCTGAATACAAATTGCTGTCTCTACCATTTTAATTACTTTTTGTTTAAAAAAAAAAAAAAGTAAGTTTCATGCGTTCTACAAGGTTCTGGTTTAACCCAGATTTTAAAGTCTTTTCAGCTCTTCTGTTATGTGAATACATTATGTTAAATGAGTTATATGGCAGATAGAGGTACCTCTGAAATACTGACCATTTTCCACACCCTTTCCAAGAGCCTACATGGATATCCATGTAATGCAAACAAATGTTATGTGGTGTTGTCTTAAATATAGAGGAAAGAGTAGCATAAAATCCCTCCTTGGCAGCTGTACTGAATTGCCTTACCTGTGAGGGGTTAAACAGTTCAATAACCTAGTTGGCACATGACCAGAAGGACCAATGAGGAAAGAAGATACTTTCAAATCTGAGGGGAAGGATTTGTTTTTTGTACCTGCTTGGCTTCTCTCTCCATCCAGAGAGAGGAGCAAACAAAGAACAACATCTCCTGAAAATATACCTGGAATAATCCATCTAAAGTTACAGAAATTGTAAGTAAGCCAAGGAAATGCGTTAGGTTATCTTTTGTTTTAGCTTATGAATTTTCCTATGCTATAGAGGTAGATTTATTCCTGTTTTTGTAACTGTGAAGCTGAGCCTAGTGGGGAATCCTCTGTGTTTTTAAATCTTTTTATTACTCTGTAAAGTTACCTTCCATCCTGGTTTTGCAGGTGTGATTCTTTTACTTTTTTCTTTATAATAAAGTTCTTCTTTTAAGAACCTGATTGATTTTCAGTGTCCCTAAGACAAAGGGTCTGGTCTGTGCCCTCATTGCTAAGGCAATTGGTTGGTATATTATTCTCAAGCCTCCCCAGGAAAGGGGGCAAAGGGACTTGGGGGGGATAGGGATTCCAAGTGACTCTTCCCTGAATTTTTGTGTAAATCATTTGGTGGTGGCAGCAATACCGTCCAAGAACAAGGAAAGGAATTTGTGCCTTGGTGAAGTTTTAACATAAGCTGGTAGAATATAAGCTTAGGGGATCTTTCATGCGGGTCCCCACATCTGTACACCTGAGTTCAGAGTGGGCAGGGGAACCCTGACAGGTGTAAATTAGATGTTATGTTGGGATAAGAAGTCTATAAAGCAGTTATTTTAATGAGTACTTCGTAGTAGTGTCGACAACAGTTAAGTCTGCAGAGCAGTTTAAACTATAAAACCCTAACACACTAAACCTCACTCGTCTGCTTGAGCTTGAAACCTCAACGCTACATTAAAACTGGATTTTCTTTGGAGCTTAATAAATACAGTGAGGGAAAAGGGTTTAAATGGAATGAAACTTTTAAATACATAAAAATAATTGAATAGAAAAAACAACCTTAACAGTGTAGTTTAAAAAAAAGTTGGAAAAGCAGGAGAGTAAAGTTATGCTTACAATTAACTAAAGCAAATTATGAAAATGCAGGATTAAGGAAGCTGAAATGGTCTGCCTTCAGTGAGCCACCACTAACTGTATTCCTGTGTTAGAATAATAGGAGTGTGGGGCTAGAAGGGACCTCTGGAGGTCAGCTAGTCCAGCCCCCTGCGCTGATCAAGACCAAGTAAACCTAGACCATCCCTGACAGGTGTTTGTCCAACCTGTTCTTAAAAATCTCCAGTGATGGGGATTCCACCTCCTTTGGAAGCCTATTCCAGAGCTTAACTCCCCTTTTAGTTAGGAAGTTTTTCTCAAATATCTAATCTAAATCTCCCTTGCTGCAGATGAAGCCCATTGCTTCTTGTACTTGAAATGGTTTAAGTCAAGTAATGGATATGTTTCTTCCTGGTATCACCATAAACCTGGATAGCTGGGGACATTTTAAACCAAGGGTCAGCAGCCTTTCAGAAGTGGTGTGCTGAGTCTTCATTTATTCACTCTGATTTAAGGTTTCACGTGCCAGTCATACATTTTAACGTTTTTAGAAGGTCTCTTTCTGTAAGTCTGTAATATAGAACTAAACTATTGTTGTATGTAAAGTATATAAGATTTTTAAAACGTTTAAGAAGCTTCATTTAAAATTAAATTAAAAGGCAGAGGCCCCTGGACCGGTGGCCAAGACCCGGGCAGTGTGAGTGCCACTGAAAATCAGCTTGCGTGCCGCAGGTTGCCTGCCTCTGTTTTAAATCCTTGTGCTTGCACTGTTTTATCTACAGCTGCTGCCTTCAGGACATGCATGATAGTTTACATGGTACTATATATGTAGCCTAAATGGAAGGCTTGATTTTAGGATGTTCAGGAGTGCAAGAAGCCCCATCACATTACATACTAGAGGGTTAAAACTATACATTTCTAACATCTGGCATAGGAGTTTAATGGTTGAGATGGGAATAAGTTAGGGCTATGGTTTGTATGTGAAGTATAATGATATTAGTATCTTGCATTTACATAGCTCCTTCTATCCAAGCATCTCCACACACTTTTCAACGTCACACAACACTCCTGTAAAAAGTAGGGAAATGGTGTTAACTATAGTTTATGGATCGAGAAACTGAGGCCTAGAGGTTGTGACTCACTCCAACTTACATAGAGTGTTAGACAGAGCTAGCAGTGGAACTCAGGGCTCAGGACTCCCCGTGTCTATGCTTAGCTAGTGGAAGAACATTGCTCATGCCATGCCTCTCCTCTACCTTCATTGTGCTCTCACAGGACAGCTGTACACTGTACATGCCTTGCTGGTCTCTTATATGCCTCTTAACTTTTGAGACAAATTATACTCTGGACAAGACTATGCATTTTACATTTTGGGTGGATTGATTTTTTTTCAGGGATTTGTGTCCAAACTGGGCATTATGATGAAAAGCTCATTTTCAGGATCAATTAAAAAAAAATTTAAAATTTAAATTAAATACAAGTTTATATTATTAAAACTAGGGCTGTCGATTAATCACAATTAACTCACGTGATTAACTCACAAAAATTAACTGCAATTTAAAATTTTTATCGTGATTAATTGCACTGTTTAAACAATAGATTACCAATTGAAATTTATTAAATATTTTTGGATGTTTTTCTGCGTTTTAAAATATATTGATTTCTGTTACAACACAGAATACAGAGTGTACAGTACTCACTTTATATTATTATTTTTATTACAAATATATGCATTGTCAAAATGATAAACAAAATAAATAGTATTTTTCAATTCACCTCATACAAGTACTGTAGTGCAATCTCTATTGTGAAAGTGCAACTTACAAATGTAGATTTTCTTTTTGTTACATAACTGCACTCAAAAACAAAACAATGTAAAACTTTAGAGCCTACAAGTCCACTCAGTTCTACTTCTTCTTCAGCCAATCGCTAAGAGAAACAAGTTTGTTTACCTTTACAGGAGATAACTGCTTCCTGCTTCTTATTTACAATGTCACCTGAAAGTGGGAACAGACCTTCATATGGCACTTTTGTAGCTGTCATTGCAAGGTATTTACATGCCAGATATGATAAAAATTAATATGCCCCTCCATGCTTCAGCCGCCATTCCAGAGGACATGCTTCCATGCTGATGTTCGTTAAAAAAATAGTGTGTTAATAAAATTTGTGTGTGAACTCCTTGGGGGAGAATTGTATGTCTCCTGTTCTGTTTTACACGCATTCTGCCATATATTTCATGTTATAGCAGTCTCAGATGATGACCCAGCACATGTGTTTGATTTATGAACAATGTCGCTGCAGATTTGACAAAACGCAAATGTGAGATTTCTAAAAATACCTACGGCAAGGTTTAAGAATATGAAGTGCCGTCCAAAATCTGAGAGGGACAAGGTATGGAGCATGCTTTCAGATGTCTTAAAAGAGCAACATTTCAATTCAGAAACTACAGAACCCGAACCACCAAAAAAGAAAATCGGCCTTCTGCTGGTGGCATCTGACTCAGATGATGAAAATGAACATGCAGCGGTCCACTCTGCATTGGATCATTATCGAGTAGAACCAGTCATCAGCACGGATGCATGTCCACTGGAATGGTGGTTGAAACATGAAGGGACATATGAATCTTTAGCGCATCTGGCACGTAAATATCTTGCGACGCCGGCTACAACAGTGCTATGAGAATGCCTGTTCTCACTTTCAGGTGACGTTGTCAACAAGAAGCGGGCAGCATTACCTCCTGCAAATGTAACAAAACTTGTTTGAGTGATTGGCTGAAGTAGGACCATGTGGATTAGTAGGTGCTAAAGTTTTACATTGTTTTAGTTTTGAATGCAGTTATTTTTTTGTACATAATTCTACATTTGTAAGTTCAACTTTCATGATAAAGATATTGCACTACAATACTTATATTAGGTGAATTGAATTATACTATTTCTTTTCATAGAATCATAGAATATCAAGGTTGGAAGGGACCTCAGGAGGTCATCTAGTCCAATCCCCTGCTCAAAGCAGGACCAATCCCCAACTAAATCATCCCAGCCAGGGCTTTGTCAAGCCTGACCTTAAAAACCTCTAAGGAAGGAGATTCCACCACCTCCTTAGGTAACCCATTCCAGTGCTTCACCACCCTCCTAGTGAAAAAGTTTTTCCTAATATCCAACCTAAACCTCCCCCACTGCAACTTGAGACCATTACTCCTTGTTCTGTCATCTGCTACCACTGAGAACAGTCTAGCTCCATCCTCTTTGGAACCCCTTTCAGGTAGTTGAAAGCAGCTATCAAATCCCCTCTCATTCTTCTCTTCTGCAGACTAAACAGTCCCAGTTCCCTCAGCCTCTCCTCATAAATGATGTGCTCCAGCCCCCTAATCATTTCTGTTGCCCTCCTCTGGACTCTTTCCAGTTTTTCCACATCCTTCTTGTAGCGTGGGGCCCAAAACTGGACATACTACTCCAGATGATGCCTCACCAATGCCAAATAGAGGGGAATGATCACATCCCTCGATCTGCTGGCAATGCCCCTACTTATACAGCCCAAAATGCCGTTAGCCTTCTTGGCAACAAGGGCACTCTGTTGACTCATATCCAGCTTCTTGTCCACTGTAACCCCTAGGTCCTTTTCTGCAGAACTGCTGCCTAGCAACTCAGTCCCTAGTCTGTAGCAGTGCATGGGATTCTTCCTTCCTAAGTGCAGGACTCTGCACTTGTCCTTGTTGAACCTCATCAGATTTCTTTTGGCCCAATCCTCTAATTTGTATCCTATCCTACCCTCCAGTGTATCTACCACTCCTCCCAGTGTAGTGTCATCTGCAAACTTGCTGAGTTTGCAATCCACGCCATCCTCCAGATCCTTACTGAAGATACTGAACAAAACCGGCTCCAGGACCGATCCTTGGGGCACTCCACTTGATACCGGTTGCCAACTAGACATGGAGCCGTTGATCACTACCCATTGAGCCCAACAATCTAGCCAGCTTTCTATCCACCTTACAGTCCATTCATCCAGGCCATATGTCTTCAACTTGCTGGCAAGAATACTGTGGGAGACCATATCAAAAGCTTTGCTAAAGTCGAGGAATAACACGTCCACTGCTTTCCCCTCATCCACAGACCCAGTTATCTCATCATAGAAGGCAGTTAGGTTAGGCATGACTTGCCCTTGGTGAATCCATGCTGACTGTTCCTGATCACTTTCCTCTCCTCTAAGTACTTCAAAATTGATTTCTTGAGGTCCTGCTTCATGATTTTTCCAGGGACTGAGGTGAGGCTGACTGGCCTGTAGTTCCCCAGATCCTGCTCCTCCCCTTTTATTTAAAGATGGGCACTACATTAGCCTTTTTCCAGTCATCTGGGACCTCCCTCGATCGCCATGAGTTTTCAAAGATAATGGCCAATGGCTCTGCAATCACATCCGCCAACTACTTTAGCACCCTCGGATGCAGTGCATCCAACCCCATGGACTTGTGCTCGTCCAGCTTCTCTAAATAGTCCTGAACCACTTCTTTCTCCACAGAGGGCTGGTCACTTCCTCCCCATACTGTCCTGCTCAGTACAGTAGTCTGGGAGCTGACCTTGTTTGTGAAGATAGAAGCAAAAAAAACATTGAGTACATTAGCTTTTTCCACATCTTCTGTCACGAGGTTGCCTCCCCCATTCAGTCAAGGGTCCACGCTTTCCCTGACCACCACCTTTTTGCTAACATACCTGTAGAAACCCTTCTTGTTACTCTTAACATCCCTTGCTAGCTGCAACTCCAAGTGTGATTTGGCCTTCCTGATTTCACTCCTACATGCCTGAGCAATATTTTTATAGTCCTCCCTGGTCATTTGTCCAATCTTCCATTTCTTGTAAGCTTCTTTTTTGTGTTTAAGATCAGCAAGGATTTCACTGTTAAGCCAAGCTGGTCGCCTGCCATATTTGCTATTCTTTCTACACATTGAGATGGTTTGTTCCCACAATCTCAGTAAGGATTCTTTAAAATACAGCCAGCTCTCCTGGACCCCTTTCCCCCTCATGTTATTGTCCCAGGGGATCCTGCCCATCAGTTCCCTGAGGGAGTCAAAGTCTGCTTTTCTGAAGTCCAGGGTCCGTATTTTGCTGCTCTCCTTTCCTCCTTGTGTCAAGACCATCTCATGGTCACTGCCTCCCAGGTTCCCATCCACTTTTGCTTCCCCTACTAATTCTTCCCTGTTTGTGAGCAGCAGGTTGAGAAGAGGTTTTTTTGTTTTTTACAGTGCAAATATTTTAAATAAAAAATAAATATAAAGTGAGCACTGTACTCTTTGTATTCTGTGTTGTAATTGAAATCAATATATTTGAAAATGTAGAAAACATCCAAAAATATTTAAATAAATGGTATTCTGTTATTGTTTAACAGTGCGATTAATCGTGCAATTAATTTTTTTAATCGCTTGACAGCCCTACTTAAAACATAAATCTGTTTAAAATTGAATTAGAAAATGTCTACCTATGTTAAGGTCTAAACTTACCAAATCATTTAAATTAAATTTAAAAAAATACTAAATAGTGCATGTTTTAAAGAAAGTTCCACCAGTTTTAGTGATCTGAGTTACTGGCTAAGCATCTGGAACCAGAGTTCTAACTTGCCAGCAAGTTAAAGAAGTATGGATTGGATGAATGGACTATAAGGTGGATAGAAAGCTGGCTAGATCATCAGGCTCAACGGGTAGTGATCAATGGCTCCATGTCTAGTTGGCAAGCGGTATCAAGCAGGGTGCCCCAAGGGTCAGTCCTTGGGCTGGTTTTGTTTAATATCTTCATTAATGATCTGGAGGATGGCATGGACTGAAAACTCAGCAAGTTTGCAGATGACACTAAACTGGGAGGAGTGGTAGATACACTGGAGGGTAGGGATAGGATACAGAGGGACCTAGACAAATTAGAGGATTGGGCCAAAAGAAATCTGATGAGGTTCAACAAGGACAAGTGCAGAGTCCTGCACTTAGGAAGAAAGAATCCCATGCACTGCTACAGACTAGGGACCGAGTGGCTAGGCAGCAGTTCTGCAGAAAAGGACCTAGTGGTTACAGTGGACAAGAAGCTGGATATGAATCAACAGTGTGCCCTTGTTGCCAAGAAGGCTAACGGCATTTTGGGCTGTATAAGCAGGGGCATTGCCAGCAGATCGAGGGATGTGATCATTCCCCTCTATTCGGTATTGGTGAGGCCTCATCTGGAGTACTGTGTCCAGTTTTGGGCCCCACTCTACAAGAAGGATGTGGAAAAACTGGAAAGAGTCCAGCGGAGGGCAACAAAAATGATTAGGGGGCTGGAGCACATGATTTATGAGGAGAGGCTGAGGGAACTGGGATTGTTTAGTCTGCAGAAGAAAAGAATGAGGGGGGATTTGATAGCTGCTTTCAGCTACCTGAAAGGGGGTTCCAAAGAGGATGGAGCTAGACTGTTCTCAGTGGTAGCAGATGACAGAACAAGGAGTAATGGTCTCAAGTTGCAGTGGGGGGAGGTTTAGGTTGGATATTAGGAAAAACTTTTTCACTAGTAGGGTGGTGAAGCACTGGAATGGGTTACCTAAGGAGGTGGTGGAATCTCCTTCCTTAGAGGTTTTTAAGGTCAGGCTTGACAAAGCCCTGGCTGGGATGATTTAGTTGGGGATTGGTCCTGCTTTGAGCAGGGGGTTGGACTAGGTGACCTCCTGAGGTCTCTGCCAACCCTGATATTCTATGATTCATACCTCAACCTCCTGCTCAAAACAGGACCAATCCCCAACTAAATCAGGAGGGGTGGATAAATATTAGAACTCCAAATGGCACTAGCCAAAACAAAAAAACCACTGGTTTGGGGGAGCACCGAGGGGAGGACTGAGAAGGAAGTGCTGTTGCTCTGCAGATACTGTTTGCAGCCTTCGGCATAGCACTCTGTTAGGGTCAAAAAATGGCAGATGAACAGCATCCAAGTCACAAGCAGTTTACTCTGGGAAGCTTTTTATTAACATAGCCCTGTCTCCAGAGGTGATCTCCAGCATCAACTATTTGCCATAACTATGAAGTGCTGAAGTAGGAGTAACCGTTGGGAGTAGTTTATTACTCTTCTTGTATTTTAATCTCAGTAAAAAATAAGTAATTCAATGAAGAAATGTCAGCCAAAAAATAAAATATCCTTCACCTTCACACAGTTTAATTTTGATCCTGTAATTTGATTAAATGAAAATTACACTCCCCCATAAGAGAGAGGTGGCTTTTTTTTTCAGTGATAGCTTGTTTCTACACCTAAAATAAATAAATTTAAAATAAAATGAAAAGTAACAGTCAATAAAAAGCCCAAGCAGTGCATTGCATCCAAGCATAGAGGAAATGAGAAATACAAAGTGAACCTAGTCCAGCTTGTTGGTGATACAGTGTAGCGATCCACTTGGGGGAGCTACTGGGTTATTCATTGCCCAATAGATAATGGAATGTCAAGTAATTAAGGGGAAGTAGCTTGTTTGCAACCTGGCTGACACTGGAAATTAGCCCTGATTCCAGCAATTTCCTGATATAGCTGCACAGGTGCATATCCCAAGTGTGGACCAGGGAAGTTACTATTTGCTCCAGTGGAGTTTACCCAGGTTTGCGGATAAACTCAACTGATGCAAATTGTGGCCTTCCTTGTCTGGAGAGCATTTGGAATTCACACTGGTGCATATTGTGATGCTCCCAGGGATACCCTGAGGCACATCGCTACCACCTGTCCGTAGCTTGCAGAAGCCTTGTCTGTGCCTGCCAGGGGTCAGCTCCCTGACTCCACCAGCCACATGCAACACAAGCACCCACCTCTCAGCCTATGCAGACTCTACCGTCCCCTTATAGGCTAGCTATAGATACGCTCCAACACCCTAGTCCTCCGAGCATCTCTGTGGTGTCCAACCCCAGTCATAGTCCCAGAATTACCAGATCCTCTGTTCCTAAATGAAGAGTACACCAAAGCTTATGAGTTATGTGCTGGGTCACAGCTCCACTCAACACACAGCCCTTAGATTTGTTTATAGAGAAAACAAGCGTAAATTCATTTAACAAAGAACAGGGATTCACATGATAGCAAACAAATATTGGAAACAAAGGATTACATGTAAAACAAAATCATAACACACATTCTAGAGCCTAAACATAATTAACAAGATCCCCTCTTCTCTAATAAGACATTGCTTACCCAAAGTCCTTCTCACAACGTTTTTCAACCAGGATGTCAGAGACCCTCCTTTCATAAGACCAAAGCCACTGTCAGTTTGTCTCCCCAGATGGAGGATGCCAGGGCATCCTCTGTACCTCTGATTCTATTATTCTAAATGCTAAACCAGCTTTTGACAGCAGTAGCCTCTTCTGCAGGTAAAGGGAGAATATTTTCTTCATTTCCCTTTATTCAGCTAGCTCAGTTCAATGACTGGCTCATTCAAAGTTAAGAAATCAATTGGGCATTGAAAAGGCAGGAAAGTTTGTTTTCCTCTCACAATCTGTGAATAAAAATAAGGTGAGAGAGGATGAAATCTGTTAATTCTAAAATCCTGAAGGACATGGTAACTAGAAACAATCATTCACTTTGCTAACTACAAATAATACTTTCTTTGTTTAATAAACCCATTAGTTTTAAATGCAAAACATGATCTGATAAACTTTTTTCTTATGTATTCAGCACATTTATTCATTCATATATATATATATATATATATATATATATATATATATATCTATATATATATATATATATATATATATATAAAATGCTGTTTTTGTGCAGTTTAAATTGAATTTAAATTTCCATCCTAATACAGCTTGAAAGAAATCACAAGTAAAACATTAATCATCTAGTAGATAAGAAATGCATCATTACCCATTTCCTAGCATAATAAAAATGTAGAAATTAGGAATTTGAATAAATGTAAATTAAGCTGTGAAATTACTTAAATATAATGTAGTATATCCTCCTGGTTAACAAAAAGAAGCACCAAATTTAGTGTATAGGTTATATTTAGTTGTAAATCACCATGTTTTAATGGTTACCAGCTAATGAGAATAAACTTTTTCTTTAGGAAAATAAATAAAGTACAAATGCAGAACACAATTTAAAATTGAAGATTTCAGTCAAAGTTTTCTGCTTGCTGATTTAAATCATGATTAGAATTGGTGACTTAAATTGTTTGTTTAAATCAGTCCACCCTGCTGGCTTCTACTTTAACAATGGAGAGCCTAACATCTCCTCGTAATAGCCATTCAGTTTTCACACAAAGAAGAAAAAAAAATCAAAAACTCTACAACAATATGTTCTTTGCCAGATTCATTGTGAAATCCTAATAAGATCATCATAACTTTATGGCAGTTCACATCTTTCAGGAAAAAATTACTCCGTGTCAACCATGAAGACAATGTTTCCCATATGTAGTATAACTTGGATGCACAGTGTTGTTTTCTTTACTTCTGTGGAAGACAATTAATGGGTCCCATTGGGGAAATCCAAGTGCAATTTTCATTGATAACTTTTTGTGATTTGTGGAAGGGAAGGAGAATTGAAAGTTATGAAATAAGAACTTCTAAATGATGACTCCAGGGAGCGTGTGTGTAATTCTGAACTGCTACAAGGCACTTCAGCCCAGCACTGCCTTAACAGTAGGACCTTACGTCAAGCATTTAGGAACGGTGCATATTAGTTTAAAATAAAACATCTCAATTCATGTAAACAAACGAAGAAAACCCACCCTTACTCATGAGTTCGTTTATTACTAGAGAAGTCCCTTTGCAATGTGCGATCCCTGCCCGGGTTTGCAGCTGATAGTTTACAATTCCTTGAGCCTCATGGCAGCATATTCCCGTTTATGCTATGTGCAGTCTTGTGCCACTGAACTTCAGGAGCCTTCTCAGGCATGGGTCTGTAGCTGTGCAAGTGACCCCTTGTAGCACTGAACATCCAGGGCTGAGGTTACAAAGAGGCCATTTGGTCCCCAACTGTCTGAGTTCTTTCCTTGCCAGGGTTAGCTGCCAGTGGAAAGACTGTCAGTCCTTGCCAGGAAAACTTTCCTTTCTTGTCAAGCCTCTGGCATAGCTTCAGCCTCCCCATCTCCTTGTCTGTGCAAGCCAGCTTCTCCCCTGAGAAGTTCATTGTGTGTGGGGTGATCATTATGCATTATTTGTATGGTGGTAGTGCCTAGCAACCCAGAGCCCCTGGCCTAGGCACCACAATCCCAACCTCAGAGAGTTCTGCGTCTACGTGTCAGACAGGATGCAGGAGGTGATGAAATAGACGAACAGGGTAGGGTGGGCTGGGAGGATGAAATAACCATAAAGTAAACAAAGTTTAGCAGGAGGGCAGTTTTAGATTATGAAACCACCATTAGCCAGTGAATTGTGTGGTAAAACATCAGGGTAGCCAGGGCCGGCTCCAGCGTTTTTGCCGCCCCGAGCGGTGGTACTTCGGTGGCAGCTCTAGAGCTGCCGCTTCATTCTTCAGGGGCAATTCAGCGGCAGGTCCTTCCCTCCAAGAGGGACTGAGGGGACCCGCTGCTGAATTGCCGGATGTGCCGCCCCTTTTCCTTGGCCGCCCCACGCACCTGCTTGCTGCGCTGGTGCCTGGAGCCGGCCCTGAGGGTAGCTCTTCAACAATCTACTTCTCTATCTGTGTTCATTTTCCCTTCAGCTGTCTCACTAATTCCATCTGTTTCAGGAAGGGTGGGTTTGATTTAAAAATTCTTTGCAAATTCCAAGTATTTCATGTTCTATTTCAGAGGCATAAATAATGCAAAACTGTGTAACATTCCCCTGAAATGTAGTGTGCTGCTTTTCTCTTTCAGCATCACAGACAGCGCTGTGGAGCCCTTAAAAGCAGAGCTGGCGGAGTTGGAACAGTTGATTAAAGACCAGCAAGACAAGATTTGTACTGTAAAGGCTAATATTTTAAAGAAGGAAGAAAAAATCCGGAAGATGGTTCTCAACATTAACGTATCTACGAGAAGGTGAAAAGGAGGAGGAACTTATATTCTTACCAAATAAAGACAGAAAAGGGAAAATAATGAAGAGAAACTGTACAAATAAAGCGCCTAAGAACAATGGCCTATAAAATTTCATATTAGTTCATACACGTTACATTCGATTTACTGGTGCGGTTGGTGTTATCCATGTCAATGACATGAATTCAGATTTCTTCTAGAGCTTTGAAAGTATCTCTTCAGTGTCTTTAGACATAGGCTGCTATGAGACAGTTATTTGCTATTTATAACCCACTTGCCCTCCCTGACTCCATTTTATAACTAGCTGCTGCTCAGGCTTGCCCCTTTTATCCTACTGGGCAAAAATGGGCTACCATGATGTCATGAAAAATGGTATTGAGTCCCCTTTTTGCAGAAAGTTCTGAAATCCCTCCAGATCAGAATGGTCTGCAATACCTTCAGGGATTTACAAGTCCTGAAAAGAAATCTGTAAATGCTTTTACAGCTCCAGAAATAAAACATTGTTTAGCATATGGCTCCTTATATCGTCACAAGGGTGATGTCATATTTCCATAGGTCTCACGGAATTTTATTAGGGGGGGCTATAAAATTTAGTACAAGCATCACCATGGAAAGGATCTCTTGTATTTTATATGCACAGGTGTTAATTCCATTTTTATTGCATACATTCATTTGGAAAGGATTCATTAAAGTACCCATTTCCTCCCAAATGCATGTTCATGTACGTTTTTTGTACATGAATTATTCCAATGATTTTAGTTAACTGCCAACGTGTTTTCCTGCTGACCTCTCCAGCATACTGTGTGTAAGGGCCCAGCACGGCATGTTCATGAATTTGAAAAGCATATTCAAATGTGGCATAAATTAGAGCCCTGCAACCTGGTCGGGACCCAACTACAAGTGTCGAGTCCAGGTCAGGTGGGAAAACAACCGGACCCTCCTGGGGTCAGGTCTGCTCTCCTCCGCCACTTCTGCTCCTGGGTGCAGTATTGGCTACGTGCCACCACCTTAATCCAGTCCAGAGTGAGTGTGCCCGCCATGGAGCGACAGGACTTCTCGCTACACAGCAGCAGGGGCGGCAGATGGCAAGAGCAGGGCATGCAGCTGATAGGGCGTGTCGCTACAGTTGCACTGACCCCAAGCAGGAAGAGCAGTGCTGACCCCAGAGGCAGGAGGCGGCAGTGGGGACTCAGGTTCGTGGGGGAAGGGGTGGAGTGGGGTCAGGTTGGAAAACAAATTAACCCTCATGGCCTTGGGTTCTGCTTCGGGCCTAAAAATTAGTCCTGATCAGACTTCTAGCACAAGTACATTGAGCTAAACTTAATGTGAAATGCAGAGAATTCTAGCTTCCTCCAAAGTTTAGGCCATTCTTTCAAGGTTTTATAATGTACAAGTACCTCTTCTGTTCCATTTTTTTATTGCATGTAAACTAGAAAACATTCATCTGTGTGTTAGCAAATCTGCAGTGTGTGGTGTCTTGACCTTTTCAGGCACCTTTCTCAAACGCTACAAAATGTGACATTTTAGATGCTCTTCATAGGAGAGAGGAATGGATGAATCTCCATTTTTAACTTTGGTATGTCACGGCTGATAGGAATTTTAAAGACGCATTGGGGACTTAAAACTGGTTCAGTACAGCATTTCAGTTGGCCCTGGACTAGACTGTAACTGAATTGATCAATCTCAATTGTCGGTAGAACAAGGTTTATACCATGTGAGCATTCACTTGCTGGCTTTACATGATTGATTCTTTACTCATTTTTTCTAGATAGGTTCCTCACTAATGAGACTTTTGGGGTGATGTCTTAGCACAGTTCAGTTTTCTGAGCAGAATATTCATTCTTTAAGGAATATTACAAATATCACTTCAAATGTGTATAAGCAAAATAATCCCTTTGAGTAGGATGCCATGTTGCTTTCCCTGAAAAGGCTTTATGAAAAAACTACCAAGACCTCTGATACATTGGAGTTAAGGCCTTTCTTTGTAATCGGTCAAAAATGTTAAGCTAAAAGATTAGATACAAGTCTTTGTTTATGCTAGAACTAAGCCACCTGTGTTGATTGGCACTTGGAAGTTAGTCTTAATTATACACTCTCAACAGGATACACCATCAGAAGTTCTGTTGATCTTCAGGGTCGTATGTAAGCCCTGCATAAATCTGTAAATCCGACTAGGACTGTTTCTGTAGAAAAACTTAAATATACTGTGTGTGAGCAAAAAATTGTACAAAGTAGAATATCAAATTGTATCATAAAATTATTTTTCTTTTTATATAAAAATCATTAAAAATGATCACCTATTTTTTTATGAAGTGGAGTGTTTGGATTGTGAAGTTCACGTTTGAAATAGTAGTTGAATTACCTTTTTGGAAATGTAAGTGGGTTTTTTTTAAATCCACTTGTTTGGAAAAAGTGTTGTAAATTCTTATTAATGTGATAACACTGCCTCCAGGCTGAGCCCCTGAGACGACTTTTCAGTAAATATCCACGCAGCAGAGGGGTGACTGCAGCACATATAAACATACCCAAGCTACCTTTGATCTACGTAATCTGAATAACCGCAGCAGTGAAACTGCAGCAGCATGTGCTGTATGGCCCTGCGTATGTATTGGAGCAGCTAGCCTGTATTGTCACCTCTGCTGCCACGGCTTCATTGCTATTGTTGTTTGAGATAGTTAGATCAGAGTTAGCACAGGTATATCTATAAATGTTAAAGTTAATAATGAGGTCTGAGAGCATTATATATGATAAATATGGACATATATAAAGTATATATATATATATATAAAGTAGCTGATGGGTCTGGTGACAGTTGTTCCATGCAGGACTGAAACTTCTGGAGTTGGGACCACTACAGAGCCCACTTTCTTAGCCCCAGGGGAAGTAGAATGACTCAGTCCCTAACCCAGATAGAACAAAAGTGTACTGCCCTTAGGCCTCTGTCCCAGCCTCCATCATCACAATGGCAGGCTGCAGTGATGTGGGGCTTTTGTGGGAGTGAAGAGGAAACAGGGGAATTCTGAAGGTATAAAAAAAGTATTAGAAGCTCTGTTCTTTACAACACATGACTAATGCTCTCTGTGTTGGAATTATTGCTAACACACAAGTTGATGCAATAATGCCTGATTCACCATTTGGATAAAGTCCAGAAAGGAAGGACTACTACTGAGTGTAAAACTGGGGTTCCATATGACTATCACACGCCTGTATTCTCCTGTGCGCTAATATTTGTGCAAGGGAAGATAGGCTACTGTTTCTTTTGTCTTGGGCGTAAGAGTTCCGTCATGATGTGCAGATTCCACCGATGGGTCAGAGTGCCTGGAAAGAACTCCCCAAGCTCAGAGTTGGTGGCGCTACCTGAGGGCATTGCACCACCTTTGCCAAGGTGCCTAGCAGGTTTACACTACGCTGTCAGTGAGTAGGTTCTTTTCAGACCACTGTGGAGCTCCTCAATACAATTCATTAGCCTCCCACTCTGTCTATTCTCTACTTCAGAGCAGTTAAAATTTTAGGGAGCATCTCTACACTGAGCCACAGGCTCCCGGTGGAGCTCTGCTGGCAAGGAGTTGATCTTTGCTGTCCTGTTCCCTTCCAAAACTGCTCAGGCCAGGCTGACTGTGTCACTGCACTCAGGCTGTCAAGCCTCGTCTCTACCTCCTCCTGAATCATCATCTCGTGGGTCAGTCAACAAGCCTGAGATTCTAGAACCAATTCTGCCTTCAAGTGTGAAATCCATGGTTCTGGAATACAGGGGGCCTGCACAGAGCCAGTCCTGTTAGCAATGCCTCTGGCAGGTGTTACATTAGTAGATGTGACACAGCCTGTGATGGAGCCTGCTGGGCAGCTTCAGCCCTTCCACCCTCCGTATTGATACAGCACTATGCAATGCCTGCTGAAGGTGAGGAGAGAAACCAGGATATGGATGGCTCCTCTAAGGCCAAGCACACAGCCCTGGGGAAG
Source organism: Mauremys mutica (assembly GCF_020497125.1). Classification (NCBI taxonomy): domain Eukaryota; kingdom Metazoa; phylum Chordata; order Testudines; family Geoemydidae; genus Mauremys; species Mauremys mutica. Next base: position 71,958,822 of record NC_059081.1, on the reverse strand, counting down.
ATAATGAAAACGTTAACTCCATACAGGAGGATCTTGGCCCATGTCCTAATTATGGAGCATCTGACCTTTCTCTGCTGCCTCTACAGGAAAACCTGCAAGGGGTGCGGTTAATCGGTACTTGGAGCCAGCCCTTTCTCTAGACAGTGCCTCTTCCCCTACATTCTCTTGTTGGCTGGGTGCAAGCTTAGCCTATGATGCTGGAAGCCTCTAGCAGGGTTGGCCAGAAATATTGTACCAGCTCCACAAGAGTCTGGTGGTGGACACTATGATTAGTTAAGCTGAAAATAGCAGACTGACAGGCTGGGGCTGCCATCCCATGGATTCAATCTATACTTGTTTGTATGGCTTTCACCACGGTAGAGTCTAATTCCCGATGCTACAGTGCCCAGGAAAGAAAGGACTGTCGGGCTTGTAACGGTTGCTCCTACGTTGTCAACTCTGCCATTAAGTATCAGTTTGAGCTTTGTTTCAATGGTGGGGCAAATCCTCTGTGTTGCAAGCTGTGACCTGCAAAGGGGGCGGACTTGGCCAGAGGTGTTAGAGCATCATCTGATGTCCACTAGGCAAGCAGGACCAAACCTTCCGCTGATGTAAATAGGTATTGTTCCAATGGCTTCGCTGATGTAAATAGTGTTGCTCCATTGGAGCAATGCCAGTTTACACCAACTGAGGATCTGCTACTAATTCAGTACTTTAATGGTTTCCAGGGGAACCATGGGTGAATGGAGTGTGCATCTTCCATTGCAATAGGCGTGGAGCTTGCAGGTTGTGCCAGAGGCACTGAGCTTCAAGTGATTTTTCTTGGCCACATTTATTGCAAATAAATAAATAATATGACTGTTAGGCCAGCATTTAAATTCAGTCCTTTAAACCAGTGCAGTTGTGTTGCAGAGTGATGGTTCTGTCAGCAGAAGATGTCCGTGTACATCAAGGGGGAATAAAACACTTCCAAGTGGGTACGTTTTGCTGTTCCTAAACTATTCTACTTCATGACAATGCCCCTGCAGGTCCTCCACTGCCACACGCCGCCTGCTCTGCCTCATGGTAACAGGGCCCATTTCAAAGCAGTTGGGCCTTCAATAGGAAGGATGGTCCAGTGGTTTAAGTATTAGTCTTGAATTTGGGAGTCCCAGGTTCAATTCCTGGTTTTGCCACAAACGTCTAAGATGACTCAGGGAAAGTCCCTTAAGGTCTGTCTGCCCTGCAATAAAAAAACCTCTGAGCCTGGGTCAGCTGGCTTGAGCTGCAGGGCTAAAAATAGCAGTGTAGATATTCGGGCTCAGGTTGGAATCTGGGCTCGGCGACCCACCTCCCTGGTGGGGTCGTAGAGCCTGGGCTCTAGCCTGAATGTCTACACTGCAATTTTAGAACCCCAAGCCCCAGTCATCTGACCCAGGCCAGATCCAGCTGTAATGCAGGTCTTTTATTGTTGTCTCTGTGCCTCAGTTTCCCATCTATACAATGAGGATAATAGCCATGTCTTCCCTTGTAATGGGGGCCACATGAGTACCAAGAGAGTTGGAAATGTGGGCGTGTTCATTTGTTCTACCCATCCAGCACGAAGTGTGTGAATTACCTTGCTGTGCCTCACTTCCTCTGTTGATCTGAGCAGTCTTGGAAACCAGCCGTCTCCCCCGCAATGGGGCGTGTGCTAGGGTATCTTATGGCTCCTGAGTAACACATAGATTGATGAAGTTGGGTCAGTCTTTGGGCATCAGCAAGGTGTCTGCTGCTCAGAATTCTCCCACCCTTCAAGGGGTTTCCAGTTCAAATCTTTTCTTTGCCAGTGTTTTCCCCAGACTTCCTGATCTTCCACGTTTGCCTTTTAACAGCCAATATTATTCCAGGGAGTTTATCTGGGCAGCAGGAGGGAGCCGGGCTCTTGTCTGAGTTCGTACAGCACCTAGCCCAATGGGGTCCTTGCCTGGGAGCCCGGGAACCACCGTAGTACAAATTCATAACCATACTAATGTGATTTCCCAATATTCCCATTCCTTGGTCACTGCATCAAATGTACTTCTATTCAAAAGGATCAGAGTTAGATATCAAGCATCTTAAATCCTAGCACCAGTATTTTCATTTGGTTCCTTTCCAAGGAGGGAACAAAATAGTGGTTTGGAGCCAAGATTTTATGAATTTAAAACCATAGTCCGGACACCGCCTTTCAAACAAAGCAAGCCGAAATGCATGAAAGGGAAAGATCACCCCTGTGCAAATGGAGAGGTGTATTTTTGATATGTCACACAACACTTTGTCCATGTAGCTAGCAGTTTGGATTTTAACAGGTGGGTGGTTCTTTAACAAGGGAAATTCACCAGCTTGGTGGTTTGAGGTTTGAAAGCTTTGAATTGGCAGGCCCCTTTGGAACTAACAGAGCCCGACGGTTCTGGGAAGCGTGTGTTTGCTTTTCATAACTTTCGTAACTTGTGCAACTGGGGAGAGTGTGCTGCCAACCCAGCCTTTAGGAGTTCTGAATATTCCTAGAACTGAAGTGTTTAAAAGGGCAGTGGACCAACCCCCATTAGAATGATACTTTGTATTTGGCTCGAACCTTCCAGCTGGGGATCTCAATCTGTGTGTCAAATATTTCAGCCTTACCACGCCAGGGGTGTGAAGTATGGTGAGTATTAATCCCCATCTGCCCGAGGAGGAAACTGAGGCGTGAAGGTTAAGTGACTTGCTCAGTGTCCTACAAGAAACCAAGAGGAACAGCCAGATGAAGAATCCAGATTTAGGAACCCAAATCCCATTGAAAAATACCAGCAGCCGACTCCTTTCTCTTGTGGTTTAACCACGGGATCACACTTCTTTCTTCCATCCATAGGAGACTTCCTGACAATGGGTTTCTTATTCTGCTAAACAACGAAATCAACGACACTGTAGCTTTGGGTGATCTTGGGGCTAGGCCCCACCTTTAAAACCCACTCCCAGAATTCTTGGCCTCCCCTGCTTCACACTGATGGGCAGAGTTGATTTTAATTTGGCCCTAATCTGGCATTCGTGTAGAACCAAGGGTTTAGAGGCAGCTAGGGATGATGGAATCAGCGCTTTAGTTGAGTGCAGCTGCTAAAACGAGCCGCTATGAACCCATTGCTGTTAGACGGTGCTCTGTAAGCCTTGGAGATGAATGGTGGAGTTCAGATCTCTGAGCCATCATCTCAGGCTCTTTGCGGCCTCAGGAAATCAACACTGCATCTATCTCCATGGGACTACCCTTATTTAATCTGGAGCACAACAGTGTGCAAGCCATAACATATCATCTACTGCAAAACTGGGATACATGGGGCCCTGCAGATGGTATCTCCTTTGTACAGATAGACAACACCTTTGCTTTCAGGTGCTGGACTTGGTAACAGTCATCGAGACCTTTCAGCTAGTGATATTGGATTGGAGATTTGAAGACCATGTGGAAACTTCAGCTTGTGCAGAACATTTACTGAGTAAGGAGGACTTAGCAGAGAGGAGCATGTTACACCTGTGCTTCATGCTCTGCTCTGGCTTTCAATTGAATTTGAGGTACAAGTTGGGGACCTAGAGACTGCCTTCTTCTTTGGGGCTACCTCCTTGCGGCAAATGCGGTGCTTTGAATGGCGGGGGATGCCAGAAATTACTTCAAACCGCAGTATAATTGTAGAACTGGAGCAAGATTTTACCTGCTGTAGACAGAAGATGTCAAAAAGATGAAGCTTGTTATTTTTAATGGGCCTGTGGGAGCTAGGTGCCCTCACCCCAATAGGTAAAATTTTCAAAAGTGCCTAAATGCTATAGGCTCCTAAAGCCAATTGAAAATAAATGGGATTTTGCCTCCTAAAGCACTTAGGCACCTACACACTTTACCCAATGACTTTCAAAGGGTGTTAGGCACCTTACTGCTATTATCACCCCCCTAAGCCCCCTAGGTTCCGTTGATGGTAATCAGCCTAATTCTCCATCTTTTTCTCCAAACCCTCCTAAAGACTGATCCACAGCCCTTGAAGTCAGTGGGAGTCTTTCTAAGAATGTCTATGGTCTTTGGATCAGGCCCTTCCTGACTCCTACCTAATTAAAGGAGGGAGGAGGAGCAGGATTGGAAAGTTCTTCTCTATTTTCTCTGGCTGCCAGAGAACAACCAAACGTGCATCAATCAAAGTTAGTTGGTTACGCAGCTGCCAGGTGCCAATTTCAGAAATGCCTTCTGCCCTGTTGTGCCAGAAGATATTCGGAAACGATTATTTCCTTCTCCAGTGTGCAATGTAATTAAAATAATTAAAATTATAGTTTAATTTAAAGTGACGAAAAAACACCAGTCTGGTATTGAACCTGACAACCACAGAAGAAAAATGCTTTAAAAAGCCAAACAAGCCAGATTTATGACTTGTTAAGCAAAGGCACTATGGGTTAGAATTAATTTAGGCTGGGCCGTGGTCCACAGACTTGACGTTGTTGTGTGGCTGGGTTTGGGTTTAAGATCTGATTTTTGTTGGCACCTCTAGCAGATCATTTGTATGCTCAGGTGCTTGCTTTTATAGGCCAGTTATCCACTCATTTATGAATAAATATGAAATATATAGGACATTGTGTGTGCGGAAATACAGGCAGTGTACCTGTATAGCCCCAAGCTGAGGTGGTGCCCTATTTCCCAGTCTGTTGTGGTTTATTGGGATTGCAATACCACCTAGGGATACCAATCAAGGGTTAGTGTTAAGCACATCGATACCCAGGAAAAGGCGCCCTCCCTATCCCAGCCTGCTTACAGTCAAGGTTGTGACCAATAGATGGATGAACCAATTATTGAGGAGAGTAGGACGATGCATTAGTAGAGCAAGCAAGTTATCCGGCCTTCACAATCTCTCTGCTGCAGCTGCCACAGAATGTTCGACTTCTCTGCCACTGAAATTGGCACAAAGTCATAGAATCATAGAATTCAAGATCAGAAGGGACCATTATGATCATCTAGTCTGACCTCCTGCAAGATGCAGGCCACATAAGCCGATCCACCCACTCCTTTAGCAAGCGACCCCTGCCCCATGCTTCGGAGGAAGGCGAAAAACCTCCAGGGCCACTGCCAGTCTACCCTGGAGGAAAATTCCTTCCCGACCCCAAATATGGCGGTCAGCTGAACCCCGAGCATGCGGGCAAGACTCTCCAGCCATACCCTCTGGAAAAAGGTTAAGAATATCATATCATTGACCCATTGTACTATTTACCAGTGTGGCACTTAATTGACCTATTGACTAAGCCCGTTATCCTATCATACCATCTCCTCCATAAACTTATCTAGCTTAATCTTAAAGTCATGGAGGTCCTTCGCCCCCACTGTTTCCCTCGGTAGGCTGTTCCAGTATTGCACTCCCCTGATGGTTAGAAACCTTAGTCTAATTTCAAGCCTAAATTTCCTGACTGACAATTTATATCCGTTTGTCCTCGTGTCCACATTAGCACTGAGCTGAAATAATTCCTCTCCTTCCCTGCATTTATCCCTCTGATATATTTAAAGAGTGCAATCATATCTCCTCTTAGCCTTCTTTTGGTTAAGGAAAACAAACCGAGCTCCTCAAGTCTCCTTTCATACGACAGGCCTTCCATTCCTCAGATCATTCTAGTGGCCCTTCTTTGTACCCGTCCTTTCAGAACTCATAGATTCCAAGGGACCACTGTGACCATCTCGTCTGACCTCCTGTACAACACAGGGCAGAGAACTTCCCCAGACTAATTCCTAGGGCAGAGCTTTAGAAAAACACCCAATCTCGTTTTAAAAATTGTCAGTGCTGGAGAATCCACCAATGCCCCTTGGTGAATCATTCCAGTGGTTCGTTGCCCTCACTGTTACAGCATTTACACCTCATTTGCAGTCTGGAGTTGTCTAGCTTTAACTTCAAGCCATTGGATCATGTTAAACCAGTGGTCCCCAGCGCAGTGCCCATGGGTGCCATGGCGCCTGCCAGGGCATCTATGTGTGCCCGCGTACTGTCAGGCAGAAGAGCATCCTCCGAAATGCTGCCGAGAAGCAGCGTCATCCAGAGGCTTCGCCACCAAAATGCCACTGATTTTCGGCTGCATTTCGGCAGCAACACCTCTGAATGACGCTGCCTGTCGGCAGCATTTCGGTGGCGACGCCTATTGACGTTGCCGCTTCTCGGCGGCATTTCAGTGGTGGGGATCAGGCTTTGGCTTCGGCCCTGGGCCCCAGCAAGTCTAAGCCAGCCCTGGCAACCCCATTAAAACAGGGTCCTGACCCACTTTGGGGTCCTGACCCACAGTTTGAGAACTGCTGCTCAAAGGTATTGACATGTCTAACTCCGTTTGAAATCACTGGCAGTTAGGGGCATAAATACCTTTCAGGATGTGGGCCTTGGGGCCTGATCCTTGTCCCGCTGCCTTCAAGGGAGCTGGATCAGGCCCTTATTCACCTGGTCCAAGATCTTCGTAAAATAAGCACTTCAAGCCAGGCTCCTAAATGCCTCTTTGGGCACTGAAATAAGAGGCCAAGTTTTCAAAAGTCCCAAGAGCCCAGTAGCTCCCACTTCAGTGGAAGCCCAACGTACGGCATCTTCCTCAAGGAGCTTGAAGAGTAATTACAACATAATAAGCTCTTGGGAGCAGGGATGGTCATTTATTATATTTGTGCAGCACCTAACACAGTGGGGCCTAATATGGCTGTTGAGTGTTGCTGTGACTATGTGTTAAATAACAATCATCATCTTCCTGGTCAAAGAATGGAAGCTGCACAATATATTTGTGTGTACATAGGAGGGCGGTTCCTCTACCAAGCTATGGTGTGGGTGGGCTGCCCTACCACAGAGGACAACTATTGATCAGCAGACTGCTCATCTTAGAAAAGAGACAACTAAGGAAAAAATATGATCGAGCTCTGTAAAATCATGACTGGTGTAGAGATAGTGAATAGGAAAGTATTATTTCTTGTCTGAGTGATGGTCCCTATTGTATTGCACTGTAGGTTACATATAGGAGCCGGAGAATTTGAAAGTAGTGTCTGTTGGTCTAAGTGTGCACCCTGGCTCACCTCATGACCGTGGACTGATTCTCTCCATTCCTTCTCACCACCTCATGGTCCAGGTCGAAACCTCTCCGTCCCTGTAGCTTCAGCTTTGTCCTACAAGATAAGGTTTAGATTTAGCTTTGTAAATAGTTTTAGCACCATGTGCAGCTTTACAGTTTAGTGTTTTATAGATGTCTTATTGATTAGACTTAGCCTCTTTTGGGGGATAAAAATTCACCGTGCGGGTACTGGACTATGCCCAGGACTTCAGGCTTCAACCTCTGTCTGCACGTCCTACCCACGATGCATCTCGGTCAGTAGCGACCACTAGCACTGCCTGTACTGCCTTGGGGAAGCCAACCTCATGGCAAGGAGCAGTATCTGTTGGTCGTTCCCCAGCCATGTGCAAGAAGGGCAGGAACTTCATCTTTGGAAGCACCTGATGGAAACGGCAGGAGGCGTCAATCAGACCCAGGCCAGGAACACGCCCATACATTGGCCTGATTCAGCAAGGAAAGCGTCTCCTGCTGCAAAGTCCGACTGCGGTGCAAGAGAGCCTACCCCCAAAGACCCCCAGCAGGATCATGGCAGGAACCCAGGTAGCATTCTCATAACCCTAAGACTGTCTCCTCTAAATCCATTTTGAAGAACTCAGATTTGACTCTGAGCAAGCCCATCAGTATGGGCCAAGAGGACTTAGAACGTCCTAAGTCCCAGAGGCGTGACAAGAAATCTTACAAACATACATCAGTACAGAACTGTGATCCAATGGTACCATCATCCTTGGCACCTTCCAAACCTCGGTATCTGCCGGCACCAATAAAGACTGATCATCACCAACTCTGACTATCCATGGTGCTGTCTTCTTCAACAGTAATACAATCTCCTCCAGCTCCGGCGGCTTGGACAGGTAGAACCCCTTTATCCTGCGGAGAACTGAATCTCTTGCCACTCCATAGGACATTTTTGCTCTCCTGGATCCAGAATCCCCTTCTCCAGTGGGTCCCTCCATTTCCCCAGTGGTGTTATCTCTCTGGGAGTAACTGCTAAGAGGAGTTTGTCACCTGTCCCATCCTTGCGATATAACTGTCCTCCAGTGGTAATGCCAGTACCATCACTGGAACTGGAACAAGACTTCTCTTCATTGGGAGACTCTAACCCGCGTATCCACCACCACCCAAAAGACCTTCACTTCAGAGCCGATAGTAACCCATGCCATGGGGGCCTCTGTGACCCCCCCTATCTACTCCATCTTCTGGCTATATTTGGGGCTTTAGGATCTGTACCCCCCGTAGATGGGTTGGGACTCACCACCTGGCGCCTCCTGCTGGTGACTCCGGGAATTAGCTCTGTCCAGTGGAGCGCCCCCTCCTGGTGGTGTCCCATCCATCGTTCTGCCTTCTGTTGCTGTCTCTGGACCCGTGTTGCTGCCTGCTCGGCGGCGTCCTCTTTGAGGCCACTGCCCTCCGGCAGTGCCCCTTAGTCCATCTGCACCCCCTTCCGGGGGGTTGGTGATCAGCAGCCCCACACCCCAGCCACTATGTCCAACCACACCCTTTGAGTCCAATCCCTCTTGTCAGGGATCTGGCGTAGTATAATGGCCGCTCCCTACGGCCATTGGCTGGGTGTACTGCAAGGAGGAAGGGGGGGACCCAGGCCCACCCTCTACTCTGGGTCCCGGCCCAGGGACCCTCTGGCGGCAGCCTCACTGTCCTCTTTCTCTCCCCTCATCTGTCTGCTTCCCTGGGCCGCTTCCCCTATGGCCCCTTGCACCCGCTAGGCCCTTCCCTTCAGGGCCTGCAGCGTGGCAGCTATGGGCTCAAGCTCTCTAGCCTCCCCAAGCCTGGCCAGCACTGCACTGTCCGTGGTGCTAGTCTCCACCCTTGGAGACTGACCTTCCCCTCTCAAAGGCCTGGGACAGACTGACTGCTCCCTTCCTGAGTAGCCTTTATATATGTCTGAGCCTGGCCCTGATTGACTGTCTCCAAACTGGGCCCTAATTGGCTCTCAATAAGCCCTTCTTTGATTGGCTCCCTGTCTGCGCAGGCGCCCTGGCCTGCCGCAGCCCACTCTCACAGGGAGTGAGGCAGTCCGCCCGACTACACCCCCCCCCAGTCCAATCAGCTAGGGAATCACCTCTGCCTCTCCCAGAGTCATTACCAAAGTTTTCTTGGTAGTAGCAGCTCATGTCAGACTTCTCGGTCTCATTTTCCCCTACCTTGATGACTGGCTCCTTGTCACCAAGTCTCGCCAGGAGGCCTATGCATTGACTTCAATGATGCTTCACTTCCTTTTCTTGCTGGGGGTCAGCGTAAATGCTACAAAATCTGTTCTCACCCCCACAAACAGTCTCTGGACTTCCTTGGGGGCGACCTTGAATTCTATCACAACAAGAGTATACAAGGATAGGTTCCAGACCAGAACAATATCCTAATTCACCTCAGACAACCCCCGGGTACCAGTCAAGACATATCTGTCTCTCACGTCCCATGGCATCATGCGCTTACATCACCCTGTGTGCAAGACTCCACCTAGAGTCAGTAAACTCTCCAAACCGCTATCCTATGAATTTCATGGTAACAGTTCCTACCAAGGTGGTGTCCTCCCTGCTGTGGTGGATGAATCCTCAGCAGGTATGCGTAGGAGTCCCCTTTCGCCCTTCCTCACCAGACAGGACCATTATTACAGACGCATACCTATTTAGTTGGGGAGCCCACATGAACAGCGACACAGCACAAGGTACCTGGACCTCTTGAGAGTCCAGAATGCACGTCATCAATAGCCTGGAGTTGCTTGCAGTGCAGAAGGCATGCAAGTCCTTTTTTCCATTCAGCCACATCACCATGTTCTTATAATGTCAGACAATGTTATAACTGTCTTCTACATCAACAAGCAGGGAGGAGTGAGATCCATTCCCATGTGTGCAGAAGCAGTTAGGCTGTGGAACTGGTGTGTCAGCAATCAAATCATCCTACCTGCAGTCTACCTTCCAGGGAAACAAAATGTGCTTGGAGACTCCCTCAGCAGATGTTTTGCAGTTGACCACGAGTGGGAGCTCCATGACTCAGAACTGCGCAACATTTCTGCACTATTGGGAACCCCAACTAGGGATCTCTTCGCTTCTCAAACGAACAGGAAACGCAGCGCGTACTGCTCCAGAGGAGCCCCAAGCCCCAAGGCAACGCACTCCTTCTTTCTTGGCCAGACCATTTGAACTATGCATTCCTTACATTACTGCTCCTGCCTCAAGCCCTTTGCAGAATCTGGCAGGACAGGCCATGGGTTATTTTGGTCACCCCATACTGGCCCCTACAGTTTTGGTTTCTGAGCCTCCTACACATCATCTTGAGTGCCAATCATCCTCCCAACATTTCCTGCCCTCCTGACCCAATGGAAAGGCAAGATAAAGCACCCCAATCCACGTCCGCTTCACTTCAGGGCTTGGTTTTTTTTGGGGGGGGGCATTGTCCTTAGAATGTTCATGTTCCACAGCCATATGAGATATCATATAGGAAGGACTCTGCTAGAAGATATCACCTAGCTAAAAGGAGATGCTTTTCTTCTTGGGGACATCAAAGGCACATTCTCCCAGAAACTGCAGATATTCCTCTAATCATACACAATAACTTTTCTCTGAAGACATCAGACCTGTCCATCAGCTCTTTGAGTCCATTTGGCAGCGATCAGTGCATATCATCCACTTTCTCAGGGCTGCTTGTCTCCATGCACCCACTGACCACGAGATTCTGGAAAGCCCTAATCAGAACCTTCCTGCCTATTCAGAAACGTGCTCCTCAGTGGGACCTGAACCTTGTCCTCTCAGCACTCACAAGGCCCCCTTTTGAACCTTTAGCTTCTTGGTGCATGTCTCTCCTTTCCATGAAGGTTGCATTGCTCATAACCAATGCCTCAGCCAGAAAGGTTGACTAGCATGGAGCAATGATGGTGGATCCTCCTTACACTATATTTCATAAGGATATGGTTTAATTGCATTTACACCCAAATTCACCCCCCAAAGTCGTTTCAGAATTTCACCAAAAATAATCAATACATTTACCTGTGTTCTTTCCAAAACCACATGCTTCCTCAAGGGAATTGGACTGGCCTTGGCCTTTTAACTACAAAGAACAAAGCCAATTAGAAAGTCTCTGAGACTATTCATCACTATAGCAGAAAGAATCAGAGTCCATGCCATCTCCACCCAGAGAATCTGGCTGGGTTCTACTCTATCATCAGCTATCAAACCTTCCCTCTCCCCATGGGGTAATAGCTCATTCCACAAGAGCACAAGTAGTGATTATAGCATCACTTCAGGAGCTGCCCCTCCTTGATATCTGTAAAGTGGCCACTTGGGGTTCCATTCACACCTTTGCAATACATTATGCCCCAGTACAGGAGTCTGGTGATGTCTCCTTTGGGATGGCGCTCCTTTGCTCAGCTCTACCATCTATATTCTCGTACCTCCTCCAACTTAGGTACTGCTTGTCAATCATCCACAGTGGAATACAATAGAGACCATCACTCAAAGAAGAAGAAGAGGTTACCTACCTGCAACTGGAGGTTCTTTGAGATGTGTGGTCGCTATCTGTATTCCACTACCCACTCTCCTTCTTCTCGGCTTCAGATCTTTTCTGAGTCACAGTAAACAAGGAATCAGAGAGATGATCGGTCCGCCCATCCCCCCCACCTTTATCCCCTCGGTTGGAGGCACAAGATGAACCAGGGCACATGCATGGACCAGTGGATACTACTTTGACATTCTCTGGCTCTGCGCACATTGTGCACATGGGTAACCCACAGTGGAATACAAATAGGGCCACACATAGAATCATAGAATCTCAGGGTTGGAAGGGACCTCAGGAGGTGATCTAGTCCAACCACCTGCTCAAAGCAGGACCAATCCCCAACTAAATCATCCCAGCCAGGGCTTTGTCAAGCCTGATCTTAAAAACCTCTAAGGAAGGAGATTCCACTACCTCCCTAGGTAACTCATTCCAGTTCTTCACCACCCTACTAGTGAAAAAGTTTTTCCTAATGTTCAACCTAAACCTCCCCCTCTGCAACTTGAGACCATTACTCCTTGTTCTGTCATCTTCTGCCACTGAGAACAGTCTAGATCCATCCTCCTTGGAACCCCCTTTCAGGTAGTTGAAAGCAGCTATCAAATCCCCCCTCATTCTTCTCTTCTGCAGACTAAACAATCCCAGTTCCCTCAGCCTCTCCTCATAAGTCATGTGCTCCAGCCCCCTAATCATTTTTGTTGCCCTCCGCTGGACTCTCTCCAATTTATCCACATCCTTCTTGTAGTGTGGGGCCCAAAACTGGACACAGTACTCCAAATGAGGCCTCACCAGTGCTGAATAGAGGGGAATGATCACATCCCTCGATCTGCTGGAAATGCCCCTACTTATACAACCCAAAATGCCATTAGCCTTCTTGGCAACAAGGGCACACTGTTGACTCATATTCAGCTTTTCGTCCACCGTAACCCCTAGGTCCTTTTCTGCAGAACTGCTGCCCAGCCATTCTTTCCCTTGTCTGTAACAGTGCATGGGATTCTTCCGTCCTAAGTGCAGGACTCTGCACTTGTCCTTGTTGAACCTCATCATATTTCTTTTGGCCCAATCCTCTAATTTGTCTAGGTCCCTCTGTATCCTATCCCTACCCTCCAGCGTATCAACCACTCCTCCCAGTTTAGTGTCATCTGCAAACTTGCTAAGGGTGCAGTCCACACCATCCTCCAGATCGTTAATGAAGATATTGAATAAAACCAGCCCCAGCACCGACCCTTGGGGCACAACACTTGATACCGGCTGCCAACTAGACATGGAACCATTGATCACTACCCGCTAACCCTGACCATCTAGCCAGTTTTCTATCCACCTTACCGTCCATTCATCCAGCCCATACTTCTTTAACTTGCTGGCAAGAATACTGTGGGAGACTGTATCAAAAGCTTTGCTAAAGTCCAGAAATAGCACATCCACTGCTTTCCCCTCATCCACAGAGCCGGTTATCTCATCATAGAAGGCAATTAGGTTAGTCAGGCATGACTTGCCCTTAGTGAATCCATGCTGACTGTTCCTGATCACTTTCCCCTCCTTTAAGTGGTTCAGGATTGATTCCTTGAGGACCTGTTCCATGATTTTTCCAGGGACTGAGGTGAGACTGACTGGCCTGTAGTTCCCTGGATCTTCCTTCTTCCCTTTTTTAAAGATGGGCACTACATTAGCTTTTTTCCAGTCGTCCGGGACCTCCCCCGATTGCCATGATTTTTCATAGATAATGGCCAGTGGCTCTGCAATCTCATTGGCCAACTCCTTTAGCACCCTCGGATGCAGCGCATCCGGCCCCATGGACTTGTGCTCGTCCAGCTTTCCTAAATAGTCCCGAACTACTTCTTTCTCCACAGAGAGCTGGTCACCTCCTCCCCGTACCGTGCTGCAGAGTGCAGCTGTCTGAGAGCTGACCTTGTCTGTGAAGACAGAGGCAAAAAAAGCATTGAGTACACTAGCTTTCTCCACATCCTCCGTCACTAGGTTCCCTCCCTCATTCAGCAAGGGGCCCACACTTTCCTTGACTTTCTTCCTGTTGCTAACATACCTAAAGAAACCCTTCTTGTTACTCCTAACATCTCCGGCTAGCTGCAACTCCAAGTGTGATTTGGCCTTCCTAATTTCACACCTGCATGCCTGAGCAATACTTTTATACTCCTCCCTGGTTATTTGTCCAATCTTCCACTTCTTGTAAGCTGTTTTTTTGTGTTTAAGACGAGCAAGGATTTCACTGTTAAGCCAAGCTGGTCGCCTGCCATATTTACTTTTCTTCCTACACATCGGGATGGTTTGTTCCTGCAACCTCAATAAGGTTTCTTTAAAATACAGCCAGCTTTCCTCGACTCCTTTCCCCGTCATGTTATTCTCCCAGGGGACCTTTGAGGGAGTCAAAGTCTGCTTTTCTGAAGTCCAGGGTCTCTGTTCCTTTCCTTTTTTCCTTGTGTCAGGATCCTGAACTCGACCATCTCATGGTCACTGCCTCCCAGGTTCCCATCCACTATTGCTTCCTCTACTATTTCTTCCCTGTTTGTGAGCAGCAGGTCAAGAAGAGCTTTTCCCGTAGTTGGTTCCTCCAGCACTTGCACCAGGAAATTGTCCCCTACACTTTCCAGAAACTTCCTGGATTGTCTGTGCACCGCTGTATTGCTCTCCAAGCAGATATCAGGGTGATTAAAGTCACCCATGAGAACCAGGGCCTGTGATCTAGCAACTTCTGTTAGTTGCTGGAAGAAAGCCTCGTCCACCTCATCCCCCTGGTCTGGTGGTCTGTAGCAGACCCCACCATGACATTACCCTGGTTGTTCATACTTCTAAATTTAATCCAGAGACTCTCAGGTTTTTCTGCAGTTTCATACTGGAGCTCTGAGCAGTCATACTGCTCTCTTACATACAACGCAACTCCCCCACCTTTTCTGCCCTGCCTGTCCTTCCTGAACAGTTTATATCCATCCATGACAGTACTCCAATCATGTGAGTTATCCCACCACGTCTCTGTTATTCCAATTACATCATAATTCCCTGACTGTGCCAGGACTTCTAGTTCTCCCTGCTTGTTCCCCAGGCTTCTTGCATTTGTGTATAGGCACTTAAGATAACTCGCTGATTGTCCCACTTTCTCGGTCTGAGACAGGAGTCCTCCCCTCTTGTAATCTCCTGCTTGTGCTTCCTCCCGGTATCCCACTTCCCCACTTACCTCGGGGCTTTGGTCTCCTTCTCCCGGTGAACCTAGTTTAAAGCCCTCCTCACTAGGTTAGCCAGCCTGCTTGCAAAGATGCTCTTCCCTCTCTTCGTGAGGTGGAGCCCGTCTCTGCCTAGCAATCCTTCTTCTTGGAAGACCATCCCATTGTCAAAGAATCCAAACCCTTCTCTCCGACACCATCTGCGTAGCCATTCGTTGATTTCCACGATTTGACAGTCTCTACCCTGGCCTTTTCCTGCCACAGGGAGGATAGACGAGAACACCACTTGCGCCTCAAACTCCTTTATCCTTCTTCCCAGAGCCACGTAGTCTGCAGTGATACGCTCAAGGTCATTCTTGGCAGTATCATTGGTGCCCACGTGGAGAAGCAGGAAGGGGTAGCGATCCGAGGGCTTGATGAGTCTCGGCAGTCTCTCCGTCACATTGTGAATCCTAGCCCCTGGCAAGCAGCACACCTCTCGAACAACCTCTAATTACAGGTCAGTAACCTCATCTTATCCCTTCACATAACACAAGAACTAGGGTCACCTAATGGTTATGATTGATATTATCATTAAAGCTGGTCAAAAAATGTCTGCTGATTTTTTTAAATGGAAAATAGTGGAAATTGTCATGGGGAGTAAATTCAGTTTTTTTGTTGAAAATGTAAATTGCAATTTCTTTCACATAAAAATGTTGATGAAAATTGTTTATCTCGGCCAAAACTTTTCATAGGTTCAAAAAGGAAAACTCATTCCCCAGCCAGCCCTAATTATCACAGGGCCTGTAGTGTGGCCAGTCTAATGCTCCTGTGCAGGGAAATAGGAGGTGTTGGGCACTCCCTTGCTCCTGGCGTTGGCTATTCAGAGTAGGTACTGGCACACATGGAGGGAAAATAGCTTTCAGAGCCGCTACTGCCCCTCCCGCACAGGAAGGTGGGGAGGAAGTAGGCAATGTCTTGGTTCCACCCCATATGTGCCAGGGAAGTGACCTGAGGCATGGATAGGGCTGACACAGAAAGGATCACTGACCTAGACAGTAGAGTTACGAGCGATTGAAGAGCTAGAGAGAAACGTGCAAATGCCTAACAAGATTTACCTCCTCTACAGGGTATGCTGTTGGGTCTGTCCCTTGCCTTCCCTTCCCCCCTGCTCCAAATGAAATGTTCTGCAGTGACC
The DNA here is from genome assembly GCF_020497125.1 of Mauremys mutica. Taxonomy (NCBI): domain Eukaryota; kingdom Metazoa; phylum Chordata; order Testudines; family Geoemydidae; genus Mauremys; species Mauremys mutica. Next base: position 71,942,931 of record NC_059081.1, on the reverse strand, counting down.
AGTTTCACTGCGGAGTCTACTGAAGGCTGAGAACATTAATAATGTACCGCAGGAAATTCATACCACAAAAAGAACTTAAAAAATTAGATAAGTGCAAAGAAGCTCATTTTCTTCAGACCCTGGTCATAACTGGGCTCCTCACAGCTGCTTTCTTTGTGTCCCATTGGACTTGCAGGAGACACATACCCCATTGCAATCAAGTAAGCAGCCTGCTACTAATGTTTGCTGTCACGTGTAACATTCTTTCCCACCGAGTGACTAAGTACAGTATGTAAATTCCTTGCAGCAGGGAAGGACTGCAAGAATGATCGTTGACTCCAAGCTGCCTGGACATAAATGGGAAGGTCGTCTATACAATCAGTTGGAAAGATGCACTTTAATGCGACCTTTCTTGTTTTAAAACATAGATTTGGCAGTGCAGAAAATGGATGGGAAATCAGGCAGATAAGCAGTATGAATTCAAGAAGCTTGAGGCTGGATTCTAACTGATGGATGTTTGATAGGAAGGTTTTGGATACACAGCACTGGAAGGCCACCTGTGAGGAGGAGACTATTTGGATAAGATTGCTTAAGCAAGAGACGTATCAACTTTCTAGGTTCCAAAAAACTGGCATGACTCTAAACTAAGTAGGTGGAGGAAGAGTTTTCATCCAACTCCAATAATCTGACCTGGAGGGGGCGTAGCTAGAACAGCAAACAAGATGGTGGCTTAATCTAGCTCTGTGTAGTAAAGGGGCGTTAAATGAAAGCAACTGAAGACTATGAAAAGAACCAAGCCATTCTGAATCGACAGATCTGTGCCATAGATGTGAATTACCACCCATGGAGCCGGTTTTGAGAAGGCCAAAAAAAAAAAAAAGACGACTGAAGAGAGCTGGCAAAGCCCAGCCCCGGAGAGTAGCCTTGAGGGTGAGGGGGCAAATCCATCAATGGAATCCAGCGCCATCAGCCTGCAGAACATATTAAAAATTACTCTGCAAGCTTGGTGATGTTGAACTGGACCCTTCTTATCCTGTAAAGAGACAGGACATTTGTCATGAACCACTCCAGAAAGTGTGACAGTTGTGCCATATGTTTGCCTCTCGCTACGCCAATTTGGAGGGGTGGTCCTACAATCTCTGACCAAGTAGACACCAAGCCCACCTCCAGTTCGAACTGCTTGTGAGTCAACCAGAGTGGAATAGAGATGTGCAATCACTCAAAGAAGAAAAAACAGTTACCTACCTTTCTTTAACTGTTGTCCTTTGAGATGTGTTGCACCTGTCCATTCCAGGACCCGCTCTCCTAACCCTCTCTACCGGAGTCTTTCCAGTAAGAAGGAACTCGGGCGGTTTATAAAGGTCAGACCTTTATACCTGCATGCAGTGGCATGAGACACCAGAGAGCGCTCATGCTAGTGTGACGGGTATTGCTGAGCAAAAACTCTCCGACAGCTGTCCATGAGGCGTGTGTGCACATTCTACAGTAAATTGGATGTGCAACACATCTCAAAGAATAAGTTACAGAAAAGTAGGTAACCGTTTCATGTCGGAAACATTTGCTAACCTTTTCTATGCTTTGTATACTTCAGAACATCCAAATCCAGAATTTATAATTAGATAATTGAGATGTGTGAAACTACCTCAGCTCTCTGAGGATGATGTGGCAGTTCTTGATAGGCAAATGGCTGCAGAGGACTTTGAAGTTCTACTTAAGAATTTAAAATCCAGTGTGGCTCCAGGTCCCAACGAGTTTTCTGGAGAGTATTACAGAATTCTAAAGCAAGTGTTAATCCCTATTTTAACTGACTTGCTTAATGCTACATTTCAGGAGACAAGTTTCCAGCTTCATGGGAAGAGGCAAAAACTGTGGTCATTCCTAAAGAAGAAAAAGATCTTACCAACTGTGCATGATGCAGGCCTATTTTGTTAATTAATTTGGATGCTAACATTTATGCCAAGGTTTTAGCGAACCGATCAAATGTCCTCTTGCTCAAATGTCAGCTTTCAGAGTAGCAGCCGTGTTAGTCTGTATCCGCAAAAAGAACAGGAGTACTTGTGGCACCTTAGAGACTAACAAAGTCTCTAAGGTGCCACAAGTACTCCTGTTCTTTTTGCTCAAATGTGTTCACCTCACCAATCTGGGTTTGTTGCTGGCAGGCAGCTTATCTAATAACATCAGAAGAATTCTGAATTTGAGCTATAACGTTAATTCTAGCAATTCTTCCTGTGCACCCTTTCTTTGGATGCTGAGAAGGACTTTGACCAGCTGGAGTGAGAGTACCTCAGATAGATTTTTGGTAAAGTTTGGTTTTGGAAATCAGTTTTCTATGGGATTATTGCTCATCCTTGAGCTTCTGCTTTTGTTGATGGTCATCAGTCTCCTCCTTTCAGGTTGTCTAGGGATATAGAGCAGGGTTGCCCCTTATCCTGTCTGTTTGATTTGGCAATGGAGTTATTTGCAATAATGAGAAACAGCCCCTAGGTAATGGGCATCAAATACTATTCTGCATTAAAACCCAAAATAACTTTGTATGCTGCTGCTGTCTTGTTATATTTGCAGGATCCAGAAGCCTCATTAAACATGATAGAACAGTTGATTTTGGAATTTGGGCAGGTATCAAGCTTCAAAATAAGATACAGTAAATCTGATATTTTAGTAATTATTCTTACTGAAAGGTTGAAAACCAGCTGTCGGCACCTACATAAATGTAAATGGATAAATGAATCTTTAAAATATTTAGGAATAAGTATTGTGGAGAAAAATACATCTTTTTAAAACAAATTACTCTCCACTGTGGAATAAAATAATAAAAGTGATGGAATGGAACAACTATGATATTTCTTGGCTAGGTAAGCTAGCTGAGATAAAGATGAATGTCCTCCCAAAGTTGTTTTTGTTTCAGTGCATCCCTGTTGGTACCCCTGATGTGACAGTAACACATGGCACGATGTGCTATTTAAATTCATATGGAAACAGAGTTCTAAAGTTCTGTTCAAGCCTAGCAAGTGGATTGGACTAGCTTCCCCCGATTTGGCTTATTATTATTATTATGCATCGCTATTTAAAAAAAAAAAAGGTGATCAGTTGGGTTAATGCTAGACTATCCAAACATGGGTAGAACTCAAACAAGACTGGAGCCCAAGAGTAACTGTTGGGTTAAAAGAAATGTAGGTCACCAAAAATAAAAAAAAACACCCATTCATCCAGACCATCTTAGTAGCTTAGGACAAAAGTTTTAAATTCCTGTTGTCAAGGCCCTCTCCCATAGAGACTTTAATAATCAGGAATTAATGTCTAGGAAATATCAAAGTGATACTCGTTGTGGGTAAGAGCTAGTATTACTCAATTTGGACAGCTGGGTCCTGATCTGGACTCATACCAAGAGACAGGTAAATAACATACAGACCCCATAGGTTCAATATTTACAAGGCCAATATTTTATTGTGAAATCTGGATACTGGATGGCTCTGTCTAGATCTTTTGCCACATTTGAGATGTTGACCCAAGGTGCAACCAAAGATTTAATTTTTAAGATATTTTGATTGAAAAGGATGATGAGAAGAAAACAACCAAATGATAAGATTGGAAAGGGATTTGGACAAAGAAATTAATCTGGATAAGTGGGCCGCTATATGGAAATAGGGACATATGTCTTTTATTTGTGTAGCTCATAAGTAGATTTTTTATAAATTACTATATAGATGGCGTTTGACTCCAGTTAAGATCCATCATATTTTCGCTTGTAGGAAGATGCTCTGTTGGAAGGGTTGTAGGGAAAGGGATTAGGTGATTTGGAGAAGACATTATTTAAGAAATTCATCGTATGACAAAATGTCAGAGATCCCCTGACCTGCTTACTCAGTGCTCTAGTAAAGGATCTACATTTTATACAGAGCGAAAAATTGATTTCTTTTTTATTGTTAGCAACAAGACTCTTTGCATTGCACATTATTGGAAAAATATGACTTCTCCTCCTATGGAATCGGGATGTAGGAAAACATGAAGCGTCCTTGTAATGGAAAAGTGTTCACACCAAGTGCGCTCAGAAGAGAAGGACCAGAAAGAGGAATAGGTGCTTAGAAATTTGGTCATGAGTTTTAGCATACTCAGGAGCATTGCTCCCCAGCTAGCAAGCCAGAATCTTTCAGGTTCTTTGAATATTAACCTGAGCCTGAAAAAGTAATAAGTAATGTACACGTAATATGTTAATATTTTATTGTAACTTTGTCTTAATAAAAGTTAAAAAAACACCTCAGCTTTACTATCTAAGGAATTATCCCAGTTTGAGGTGTCAGTAGAGATTTTGAAACAAACTGATAAATTAAACAGTAGTAAGACACCGGGACCATTGGTATTCTCCCAAATGTTCTGAAGGAACTCAAATATGAAATTGCAGAACTAACAACTATGGTATGTAACCTATCGGTTAAATCTGCCCCTGTACCAGATGACTGGAGGAAAGCTAACATAAAGCTGACTTTTAATGTCTTCAGAGATGATCCTGGCAATTACAGGCTGGTAAACCTAACTTCAGTTCCAAGCAAATTGGTTCAAACTATAGCAAAGAACAGAATTATCAGACACATAGGCCTGGTCTACACTAGGACTTTAAATCGAATTTAGCAGCGTTAATTCGAATTAACCGCTCAACCGTCCACACCAGGAAGCCGTTTAATTCGACCTAGAGGGCTCTTTAGTTCGAATTCGGTACTCCACCCCGATGAGGGGAGTAGCGCTAAATTCGACATGGCTATCTCGAATTAGGCTATGTGTGGATGCAAATCGAACTTAGTAGCTCCAGGAGCTATCCCACAGTGCACCACTCTGTTGACGCTCTGGACAGCAGTCCAAGCTTGGATTCTCTGACCAGCCACACAGGAAACGACCCGGGAAAATTTGAATTCCTTTTCCTGTCTGGGCACTTTGAATCTCATGTCCTGGTTGGACATCGGGGCGAGCTCAGCAGCACCTGCAACGATGCAGAGCTCTCCAGCAGAGGAGTCCATGCAATCCCAGAATAGAAAGAGGTCCCCAGCATGGACAGACCGGGAAGTCCTGGATCTGATCGCTGTGTGGGGTGATGAGTCTGTGCTTTCGGAGCTGCGCTCCAACAAACGGAATGCAAAGACCTACGAGAAGGTCTCCAAAGCCATGGCACTCAGAGGATACAGCCGGGATACAACGCAGTGCCGCGTGAAAATCAAGGACCTGAGACAAGGCTACCAAAAAGTCAGAGTGGCAAACGGATGCTCCGGAGCCCAGCCCCAGACATGCCGCTTCTACGAGGCACTGCATGCCATTCTAGGTGGGTCTGCCACCACTGCCCCACCAGTGACCGTGGACTCTGAGGATGGCATAGTGTCGACGGGCAGTTCCTCGGCGATGTTCGCCGATGGGGAAGATGAGGAAGGGTTTGTGGAGGACGACGCAGGTGACAGCGCTTACAATACCGCTTTCCCCGACAGCCAGGATCTCTTCATCACCCTCACAGAGATCCCCTACCAACCCTCCCCGGCTGTTAACCCGGACTCAGAATCAGGGGAAGGATCAGTCGGTAAGTGCTATAAACATGGAAACATTTATTTTTTAAAAAACAGGAATAAAAAATATATAAAAACTATATAAAAACTTTTCCATATAAAACTATATAAAAAGAAGGTCCACACATATAGGGATGGAACAGAAATCCTCCTGGGACACTTCCACGAAGCTCTCGTACAGGAGCTCGAAAAGCCTCCGCAGGAGGTTCCTGGGGAGAGGTGCCTTATTTGGTGCTCCGTGGAAGCACACTCTTCCGCGCCAGGCCATCCTAATGTACAGCGGAATCATTGCCTCCACCAGCATGGCAGCATACGGTCCTGGTCTGTGCAGGGATTCTAGCAGCATCCTCTCTCTCTCTCTCCGAGTGACCCGCCTCAGGGTAATCTCGTTCGGCGACTGCTGCATCTAATTAGGGCAATTAGTGTACTGTTACTATTGTGAATGCTTGACTTTTACTTTGCATAGCAATGACCTTCGTTTAACAGCCACGTGTTGGAGGCCGCAGAGGAAAAGCATACAGTGATCTTTCCCGGGCACAGCCGCGAGGGGCTGGAACAGGGTCAGACTTTATGCTTTCCAGATTGCCTTCAGCGGGAGGGCACAGCTATCCATTAACTGTTAAGCAGCCTATAGTGTAGTGCTTACCAGGCCTGGCTGCTACACAGATTCAGCTCTACCGCCCCGCTTGTCCGATCTCCTGTGCAAGACCGCAACCAATGAAAGCGTATTCCGAAATCTCGAACTTGTCCTGAGAGCTCGTGAGACTAGGTGCCCTGTATGGTCTTGTTCACAGAAACTGAGTGGACTGTGTTCAGTGTTCGCAAACATGTATCTTTTCAAGGAAATCACTTCCTTTTTCCCATCACACAGCTGCGGCTCTTTCACGAACTGCCCCGGCATCCCCCTCACAGTGGCTGGCGCAGATTAGGCGGCGAAAGAAAAAGACTAGGGACGACATGTTCTCGGAACTGATGGCCTGCTCCAGAGCCGAGGCGGCCGAGCAGAGACAGTGGAGGGAGACCCTATGTCAGCACCAGTGCTCACACAGCGAACGGGAGGACAGGTGGCGGCAGGAAGACCAGCAGGCGACTCAAACGCTGCTTGGGCTAATGAGGGAGCAAACGGACACGCTCCGGCGCCTTGTAGATGTTCTGCAGGACCGCAGGCAGGAGCAGAGAGCCCCCCTGAACTGTATCTGCAACCGCCTTCCCCCGCCACAAAGTCCTGTCCCCCCCTCACCCAAAATCACAAGAAGGAGGGGCGCTAGGGGCCGTGAAAACTGTCACTCCACCCCAGCAGAGCGCTCATGTACCAAACAGCTCTCATGCCATAAATTTTGAGAAGTGCTTCCCTTCCTGGATCACCCAGTCCCAAATCCAAGTTTCATCCCCCCACTGTGTAGTTGAGTATTAAGAGTAGTTTGTTGTTATTCACTGTTTCCGTTACGTTTTCCTTGTCAGAAGACTTTGTGTGAAGGGGGGGTAGGGGTTTTTTAATTGCATAGGACAGCCTCCATTACCAGGGTACAGACTTGGGGGCAGGATCAACAGCAGTACACACACAGACTGCAGTCACTAGGCACCAGGGTCATTCTGGGAGGTGAATGCTGCCCCGGGTCAGTCTGTGAGGTGTATGCTGCCCCAGGGTCCTAGCGCCTGCCATCCACAAATGGCAAGGCAGGCTGTCCTTACCATGCCCTTCCACCCTAGCCACGAGCCTCTCCGATGCCCTGAGCCCCAGCAAGAGCCCTCATCCACGGACACATACTCACCCTTCCCACACACCCCTCACCCCTTCCTACGCCCCAACCCCCAACCCAGAGCCTGCATCCAAACTCCGTCCCAAAGACGGCACCCCTCACCCCTTCCTGCAAACCCACCCCTTCCTGCACACCCACCTGCAACCGTCCTCCCCCCAGAGAACGCTGTAGGAGCAGGAGCCTGTCATTCCTCTAGTGTAGAAGCGGTCTGTACATCAGTGCACACCGTACCCACCACAGTCTGCGTCCATGTTTCAACCCTTGAACAGGAATTCATAATTAAAGAAAACTTTATTAATAATCAGTGTTCCATTAAATTTATTTTAAAACGTGTGTTGGAAGGGGGGAAACCTGGAGAATGGGGTATGTAACCGCAGATCGAAGTCAACAGTCACTGAAACAGGCTCAGGTTCAGCTTCTCTGTAAATCATCTGGAGAGTCATAGGTTACCCTGCTCTCCGAGGAACCTAGCTTTCAAAGCCTCCCGGATGCACAGCGCTTCCCGCTGGGATCTTCTATTGGCACGGCTGTCTGGCTGAGCGTAATCAGCAGCCAGGCGATTTGCCTCAACCTCCCATCCCGCCATAAAGGTCTCCCCCTTGCTCTCACAGAGATTGTGGAGCACACAGCAAGCAGCAATAACAACGGGGATATTTTTTTCGCTGAGGTCCGAGCGAGTCAGTAAGCTCCGCCATCTCCCCTTGAGACGTCTGAAAGCACACTCCACCACCATTCTGCACTTGCTCAGTCGGTAGTTGAAGAGTTCCTTCTCACTGTCCGAGGCGCCTGTATAGGGCTTCATGAGCCAGGGCATTAGCGGGTAGGCTGGGTCCCCGAGGATCACTGTAGGCATCTGCACATCCCCAACCGTTATTTTGTGGTCCGGAAAGAAAGTACCTGCCTGGAGGCGTTTAAACAGACCAGAGTTCCTGAACACACGCGCGTCATGAACCTTGCCCGGCCACCCGACGAAGATGTTGGTAAAACGTCCCCTATGGTCCACCAGTGCTTGCAGCACCATAGAAAAGTAGCCCTTTCGGTTAATGTACTCGCTGGCCTGGTGGGCCGGTCCCAGGATAGGGATGTGAGTCCCATCTATAGCCCCACCGCAGTTTGGGAATCCCATCGCGCCGAAGCCATCTATGACGACCTGGACGTTTCCCAGGGTCACTACCTTTGAGAGCAGTTGCTCAACGATTGCGTGGGCTACTTGAATCACAGCAAGCCCTACGGTAGATTTGCCCACGCCAAAGTGGTTCGCTACTGACCGGTAGCTGTCTGGCGTTGCAAGTTTCCAGAGGGCTATGGCCACTCGCTTCTGCACAGTCAGGGCTGCTCGCATCCGGGTGTCCTGGCGCTTCAGGGCAGGGGACAGCAAGTCACAGAGTTCAAGGAAAGTGCCCTTACGCATCCTGAAGTTTCACAGCCACTGTGATTCATCCCAGACCTGCAGCACTATGCGGTCCCACCAGTCCGTGCTTGTTTCCCGGGCCCAGAATCGCCGTTCCACACCATGAACTTGACCCATTGCCACCATGATCTCCACTGCGCAGCGTACCCTGCTTTGTGAGAGGTCTGCGCCACTCTGTGACTTCCTGTCCTCACCGCGCTGACGGAGCCGCCTCGCCCGATTTCTCAGCAGCTGACTGTGGAAGAGGTGGACGATAAGGTGCAAGGAGTTGACAACGGCCATAAGTGCAGCGATGATCGCAGCGGGCTCCATGCTCGCAGTGCTGTGGCGTCCGCGCTGTAACCGACCAGAGAAGGGCGCGAACAGATTTCCCGCCGGCGCTTTCAGGGAGGGAGGGCGTGATTGACGGTTCAATGATGACAGTTACCCAAAACCACCCTCGACACATTTTTTCCCCCAGCAGGCATTGGGGGCTCTACCCAGCATTCCAATGGGCAGTGGGGACTGCGGGAACTGTGGGATAGCTTCCCACAGTGCACCGCTTCCAAAGTCGACGCTGGCCCCGTTACTGTGGACTCAGACAGTCGAATTAGTGTACTAAGTGTGGATACACAAATTCGACTTCATAAGGTCGATTCCACAAATTCGAGTTAAGTAGATTCGAAATAGTCTTGTAGTGTAGACGTACCCATAGATGAACATAATACATTGGGGAAGAGTCAACACTGCCTTTTGTAAAGCGGATTCATGCCTCACAAATCTATTAGAATTCTCTGAGGGTGTCAACCAGCACATGTTCAAGGGGGATCCAGCTGATACTGTGTACTTGGATTTCAGAGGCCCTTTGACATGGTCCAACATCAAATGCTCTTAAGCAAAGTTAGCAGTCGTGGGATAAGAGGGAAGGTTCTCTGATGAATCAGTAACTGGTTAAAAGAGAGCAAGCAGAGGGTGGGAATAAAAGGTCAGTTTTCATAATGGAAAGAGGTCAATAGCAGGGTCCCCTGATGATCTGTATCAGAAAGAGTGCTGTTCAAAATATTCCTAAATGATCTGGAAAATTTGCAGATGATATTAAATTACTCAAGATAGTAAAGTCCAAAGCTGACTGAGAAAAGTTACAAAGGGATCTCACAAAACTGGGTGATTGGGTGACAAAATGGCAGATGAAATACAATGTTGATAAATGCAAAGTCAGGCACACTGGAAAAAAATAATCCCAACTATGCATACAAAATGGTGGGTTATAAATTAGCTATTACACTCAAGAAAGAGATCTTGGAGTCAGTGTGGCTAATTCTCTGAAAACATCTGCTCAATGTGTGGCAGCAGTCAAAAAAGCTAACAATATTTTGGCACCAGTAGGAAAGAGAGAGATATTAAGACAGAAAATACTATAATGCCACTTCAAATCCATGGTATGCCCACACTTTGAATACTGCGTGCAGTTCTGGTTGCCGCATCTCAAAAAAGATACATTAGAACAAGTACAGAAAAGATCAATAAAAATAGTTAGAGGTATGGAAACACTTCCAGATGAGGAGAGATTAAAAAGGCTGGGACTGTTCATCTTAGAAAAGAGATGACTAAGGGGGGATATGATAGAAATCTATAAAATCATGAATGCTGTGGAGAAAGTGAATAAGGAAGTGTTATTTACCCCTTCACATAACACAAGAACCAGGGGTCACCCAATGAAATTAATAGGCAGCAGGTTTAAAACAAACAAAAGAAAGTACTTCTTCACAAAATGCACACTTAACCTATGGAACTCATTGATGGGGATGCTGTAAAGGCCAAAACTGTAACAGGTTGAAAAAAGAATTTCGTAAGTTGATGGAGGATAAGTCATAGAATCATAGAATCTCAGGGTTGGAAGGGACCTCAGGAGGTCATCTAGTCCAACCCCCTGCTCAAAGCAGGACCAATTCCCAACTAACTCATCCCAGCCAGGGCTTTGTCAAGCCTGACCTTAAAAACCTCTAAGGAAGGAGATTCCACCACCTCCCTAGGTAACCCATTCCAGTTCTTCACCACCCTACTAGTGAAAAAGTTTTTCCTAATGTCCAACCTAAACCTCCCCCTCTGCAACTTGAGACCATTACTCCTTGTTCTGTCATCTTTTACCACTGAGAACAGTCTAGATCCATCCTCTTTGGAACCCCCTTTCAGGTAGTTGAAAGCAGCTATCAAATCCCCCCTCATTCTTCTCTTCTGCAGACTAAACAATCCCAGTTCCCTCAGCCTCTCCTCATAAGTCATGTGCTCCAGCCCCCTAATCATTTTTGTTGCCCTCCACTGGACTCTTTCCAATTTTTCCACATCCTTCTTGTAGTGTGGGGCCCAAAACTGGACACAGTACTCCAGATGAGGCTGTTAGCCAAGATGGTCAGGGATGCAAGCCAAGCTCTGGGTGTTCTTAAGCCTCGGACTGCCAGAAGTTGGGACTGGATGAAAGGGATGAATCATTCAAAAACTGCCCTGCTCTGTTCATTCCCTTTGAAGTCACTATTAGAAGACTGGGTACTGGGCTTTGGTTTGTACCTAGTCTACATTGGTTTGACACAGTATGGCCGTTACGTACTTATTCAAGCCTAAACGCCATGGAGCAACAGCTGTGAGAAGTGACCTTGTGAGGCTGGCTCTGGTAAGGGAAGAGCTCCCTGTGGATGGCAGAAGAGCCAGAGGTAAGTATGAACCTTTGGATTGTCGTGATGGACTTTACTGGAGGGTGGTACAACTAAGAAAGGGTGTCTGTAAGGAGCCCTGAAGAGGGAGAACAGAGAGAGGCTGTAGTGAAGGGAACTCTGGCCGCGAGGGACCACTCAGGAAGTGACAGCCCTGTTACAGCATGTATGAGAATGGAATGTTGAAGTGTTTGATCATTTTTTAAATGAAAAATTCTGGTTTTCTGATTTGAAATAACTTTTTATTTCAAAATTTAAGCTAATTATAGTAAAATATAATAAAAATGGTCAAAATTGAAACAAAATGTTTCAAAATTATAAAAATGAAACCTTTTGATTGACTTGAATCAAAATTTTGTTTTCCAGATTTTTGGTTTGTGAAAAATTTCAAGATTTTGACACTTTGTCCTGATTTGGAATGGGAAAATGTTTTGATATCTTAAAAATGTTCATGGGGTCGGAAAATTGTTTCCCACCCAGCTGTGTACAAAACAGTGGGTCCAACTGATGTGCTTCCTTCAGTGTTGAAGCAATTAGCTAAAGAATTTATTAATTTGGCAATTATCTTTGAAGGCTCCTGTAGAGGTACCAAGAGATTGGAGCAAAGCAAATGGGGTGGAAACAGAACATCCCTAACGTTCCCCACTCACACTGGTTATACATCAGCGTAACTCCATGGGTTTCAGTGGTCTAGTGCTTCCTTATTTCATTGCTTGATGCGTCATGTGGACTACCACAAATCCCATTGTCCACTTTTTGGGGGAATTGCCTTTGCCTTTTTGGGGGAATTGCACCTTCCTCTGAATATCTGCATGAGGTAAATGACTTTTCCCCTAGACTTTTCCCCTTGTATTTTCCCAAGCTGAACCTCCCTGGGTTGTCCTTCTTCCCACAATTGTAGCTTGCTTTGGTTTCCTGTGTAGTCTTTCTCAGTCCTTACTGGTGTTTTCCAGCACCTCCGTATTTAAGATCATCTGCACATTTCATTACCGTGCTGCTCACTCTCTCTGCCTGGCTCATTACTAATGTCTTCAGTGAGGCTTTACGTAAGGATGGAGAGGAATTATTTAGTGGGGCCTAAGAGGCGTAACAAGAAGTAATGGAATGAAATGAACAGGGGGTAAATTATTGAAGCTAAATGTTGGGGGGAAAACTTCCTGGCAACAGCACTATTGGGTTGTAGAACTCCATGGAAGTTGTGGCTGTCACATCACTTGGGCCATATGAAACTAGGCAGGACAAAACAAGGGGCCAGGCCTCCAACTGGTATAAATCAGTGTAACTCCTTTGGAGTCAATGGACCAGATACTCCGCTGATATAAATCAATGAACTCCGGCATCCATGGATCAGATCCTCTCTGGGTATAATTGAGGGTATCTCCAATTATTTATGCCATCTGAGAATCTGGCTGTAGGTAAGCTGATTAGGTTAACCCCTCATGCCATGCCTCCTCACAGTGAGAGCAAATCAGTGCAAAGGATAGCACTTGCATGCACAGAGTTGCACAAGAGCTTTGCAATGGAATACACGGCGAATGGTATCCCAGGGAACTCGAGTTACCCTTAGGAGTGGTTTTTGTTCAGGTTTGGTGGTCACTGAATTTTAGCTTTCCATTGCTGTTCCACAAAAGTGTCAACCAAGGGCTGTTTTTATGTTTTAATCTTGGGCGGAGGGCTGTAAATTCAGACCGTGTTAATGGGATATTGCCTTTAAGAGCCAGAGCATAAGGGAATGGCCCCATTGACTCCTGTAGCTACATACTGTTCTATTGTACTGAATTTTATATCTGCTGTTATAAGTGATCAGAAGCTGTGCCGGAATGTGTATTAAATGTGTTATTAAGTTAGAATGTCACTTTCTCAGGTATCATGTACTTTATTTGTACGGGGCTTGTGGGCTCTCGATACGTTACTTTGGAGAGCAACTTAAGTGTTAGACCACCCTAAAGCATCCAGCTGGTTCCAATGTATATTGCTTAGGTGAGATAGCACAGGCAACAATGCAGCACCATAAAAAGTACAAGAGAGCTTCCACTGTTGGCTAGGCCCTTCTGCCTGCTGCTTTGCTGCTGTCTGGATTGGCTCTGTTGACTGCTGGGCTTAATCTGATATGGGAAAGGCAATTTCTCCCCATTGGAGAGCAGGATTGGAGCACAGCCTGTGTGCAAGTGAGGAAAAGTTCGGTGGCGGGGAGGGCGGCTTAAGTATGGCCCCCACTTTATGCAGGCAGTGTTGTTTTCTGGCTGCACAGGCCACATCTCAATCACCTGCTTCTGTGTGGAAAGGGGTGGAGGAAGGGGGAGCTTATCCACCCAGCTAAAATTCACCATCATCTCTGAAAGACTGTCTGTCCATTAACTGCAGGTTTCAGTGTGATGGGCAGAAGATATGTTAAGATGGAAATTTTCACTGGACCTAAGGGAGTTAGGTGCCTATCAAATTTCAATGGAATTTGGGGACCAAACTCCTGTACGCTGCTTTGAAAATCCCAGTCTAAATTATTTCTGGCAGGCTCAGCAAACCCTGTCTTAGGCCCTGCAATGGGGTATAGACCCCATGCTGCAACAGCAAGGAGAGAGGTAATAGACAGATCAATTATCCCTCCAGCTGCAACTAAGGGGCCAGTTAGCAACAGCTGGGATAAAAGGCTGCAGCTCAGCCAGAGATGGGTTGCTGCCAGAGAAGCTGGGAGTGGCCTTGAGGCTGCTCATCAGAAGCAGGCTGGGAAGAAGCTGCATGAGGAGACAGGACTCCAGAGCGGGAGTAGCGGCATCCCGTCTGCGGCCCTGCAAGAGACGCAGACGAGCAGGAGAAAGGTAGGAGCAGCCCAGTCAAGCAGTGACGGATTGTAAGGAGCGGCGCTTATCTCCCTAACCCTAGGTTCCTGGGCTGGACCCCAGGGGAGATGGTGGGCCTGGGTTCCCCTCTCCTTCCACCAGTCATTCCTGTCTTGTTAAGAGGCAGAGACTGACAAGTCCCCAGATGGGGTCAGAAGGCCTGGCATAAAAGCTATTAGACTTCGGGTTTTCTGTTACCCCAGAAGGGGACTGAACTGGAAGATGACCTGGCCGAGGATCCTAGGGTTGCCAGGTGTCTGGTTTTCAATGGCTCCCTGCCTCCATGTGGCTCCCGGAAGCGGTGACACGTCCCTTTGGCCTCTCGGTGCCGGGGCTGCCAGGGAGGTTCTGAGTGCCGGCTCCACAGCTCCCATTGGCTGGGAACCAAGGCCAGTGGGAGTTGAGGGGGCAGCGCCTGTGGGCGAGGGCAGCGTGCGGAGCCTCCCTTGTCGCCCCTGTGCCTAAGAGCCAGAAGACATGTCGTGGCTTCCGGGAGCTGCCTCAGGTAAGCACTGCCCGGATCCTGCCCCGCACCCCGAGCTCCCTGGCCAAGCCTTGAGCCCCCTTCTGCACCCAAATTCCATTCTGGAGCCCACACCCCCTGCTGCACCCCAGCCCAAGCCCTGAGCCCCCTCCCACACCCTAACTCCCTCCCAGAATCCGCACCCCCTCCCGCACCCCAACTGCCTGCCCCAGCCCTGAGCCCTCTCCCACACACCAAACTCCTCATCCCCGGCCCCACCCCAGAGCCCGCACCCCTGCCCCAGCCCAGTGAAAATGAGCAGGTGAGCGAGGATAGGGGAGAGTGAGTGATGGGGGGAGGGGGAATGGAGAGAGCGGGGGTGGTGACTCGGAGAAGGAGTGGGGCCTCGGGGCAGGTGGCGGGGCAAGGACGTTCGGTTTTCTGCAATCAGAAAGTTGGCAAGCCTAATCAGGCCATGGGAGCTGCAGACCTTTATAGCACCAGGTGACAGACACCAGGGGGAACTAGAGCAGAAGAACCCTTGCAATGCTATGTCTTAGCATGTGAGGATGCTCTTGTGATGGCTTCACACAGTCACAGGGCCTCATATTTCTCCCAACACACTTATAACCTAGGTTCCACACCTCTAGGTATCAAAAGGCCTTGTCCTGACCAGCTCCTGCATCTCTCTTCAGGCTCTCAGTTCTCTCCTCACATGCACACCTGTTTGCAAGACTGCAAAGCTTTGAACCCCAGGAAACGATAACCATGTATAAGCTATGCACTAGGGTATGGGGGAAAGCTCAGATAGTCTATTTGCTGACTGAGCCGGCATCCTCCACAAGGGAAATAGCCAGCAGCCCACCTGGGAAAGGCGTGTGTGTGTGAAGGGGGTGGGGGTGGGGGCTGGAGAGAGAGGTACAGAGTGACATGAAGAGAAAGATCAAGGAGGAACATGAGCCTGAAAAACCTGGTGACCAAAGGCAGCATCTGGTGAAGATGCTGTATCTGCACTACCTTAAATGAGAAGAAACACTTTTGAGTTCTCAGGGCTGGTAGCTGCTACCCATTTGTACTTAAACTCTACTAAAAAGTCACCTTGAGGTCTAGACCACACTGGGAGAGCATCAGCTGGAAGGGGGAATGTATCAGCCAGGTGTGAAAGGTGATAATGGAAACTGTTTAGCAACCTCAAGTATAGCCGTTTGCAAATAGTGCTCCATTAGGCATAACAGAATAAAGTACAAAGTCCTCCCTCCTGCTCCCAAAGAACCCCCAATCTCCTCCAGGAGTTTGCACAGCACTCAGAATGTGCCAGGTGCTTTACAGACATACAAGACACAAGGCCAAATTCTGTTGATTAGAAAGTGTAGAAGGGGGTTTAAATCAGGGCAGAATTTGGTTTACAGTCCCTGTCCAAAGGAACATAAAATCTATATCCCTGCTTGAGAACCACATGATACAACTGTTCATGCATTGTAAAGCTTCTGAGCTCAAATATTCGAAGCAAATAAAGTTAGCTCTGCCACGCTGCACATCAGATGTGCCCTTTCAGAGAAAAGCTGGTCTTGTGGCTAAGGCACGAGACTCAAATTCAGATTTGAGTTCAGTGTTCTGGTCTGCCACAGCCTTTGTGCACGATGTTGGGAAAATCTCTTACTCTCTTTGACCCTCATTTCCCCATCTGTAAAATGGGAACAATAGCTGTCTTGTCTACTGTTAGCTATTTGGGGCAGGGGACTCTTTTTCTTACACTGTGTTTTGTACAGCAGCCAGTAACAATAGGTCCTTGTTTGGTGCTTTTAAGTGCAGCTGTGATGCAACTCGTACTAAGGTACAGGACAGGTTAATAACAAAGAGTAACACGTAACCTTTTACATTAACACAGGGAAAAACTAAAAATGAAGCTGAGATAATATTGCCAGAGCAATAGTAACTTTTACAATTTCCTGACCATTCCAAATGCTTGATCTTGCAGCCTCCGTGTTGCCCTCGTGTTATTTCTTTGCATTTCATTTCCTAAGGCGCCCTAAAGAACAGGGAGAAAAAATCTGGAGGTAATTCACTGGTGCATTTTACAAGCTGTGCTGGCTTCTCCAGCAGACCTTGTCAGTCCTTTGAACCAGCAGCTGTGCTCCTAGAGCCTGACCCAACACACACCAAAGTCAATGGAAAGACTCCTAGTGACTTCAGTGGGCTGTGGAGCAGGCTTAGTAGCTGTGCACCTGGAGCCTGAGCCAAAGGCCATGTCAGTGGAAGGACTTTCTCTGGCTTCAGTGGGCTTTGGATCAGACCCATAGAGCTCAACTGCATACTCATACCGGGGAATAATCGGGCATATGGAGCAGTCTTCAGTATAGAGAACCCAGAGTTTAAAACCTCCCAAAAGACATGCAATTGGCCCTCAAAATCGTGAGATTTCCCCCCCCCCCCCGGATTATATTTTGGTGTTGGTCACTTCTGCTGTTTCATGTGAGCTCCCCTGCTCCAGTGTGTGTGTAACAGTCGCAGTGCTGCCAGCTTCCCCAGCCGTAGGGAGGGATTTGGGCCCCTGAGGTAGGAGCTCTGCTGGAAGGAACCAGTGGGGTTCACATGATGGAGATGTGTATCAAATGCTGTCTGATGAAGCAGAGCTTCCA
This sequence comes from Mauremys mutica, assembly GCF_020497125.1. Classification (NCBI taxonomy): domain Eukaryota; kingdom Metazoa; phylum Chordata; order Testudines; family Geoemydidae; genus Mauremys; species Mauremys mutica. The sequence continues at coordinate 71,925,612 of NC_059081.1, read as the reverse complement.
GCCTCCCCGCAAATTCCAGTTAGTTAATTCTGTGCCTCTCACCCACACATCTGCCTGTGCCGCCCCCCCCTTCCCCCTGCTGGATGGAGAGGGGATAGGAGGGGTGGGGATAGGGTGACAAGACAGCAAGTATAAAGAATTGGGATGGGGTTGAGGGCAAGAGGAGCCTATATAAGAAAAAGCCCCCAAAATCGGGACATCTGGTCACCCTAGGGGGGGAGCAGGGAGCAGACCGACCCATTGCTCACAGGGGGGAGGGGGGGCAGATTTACCCATTGCTCATAGGGGGGGAAGGGGAGCGGGGAGCAGACCGACCCATTGCTCACAGTGGGGAAAGGGGGTCAGATTTACCCATTGCTCATAGGGGGGAAGGGGGGCAGATTTACCCATTGCTCATAGGGGGGGAAGGGGGGCAGATTTACCCATTGCTCATAGGGGGGAGAGGGAGCAGAGAGCAGACTGACCCATTGCTCACAGGGGGGAGGGGGGGCAGATTTACCCATTGCTCATAGGGGGGAGGGGGAGCAGAGAGCAGACTGACCCATTGCTCACAGGGGGGAGGGAGGGCAGATTTACCCATTGCTCATAGGGGGGAGGGGGAGCAGAGAGCAGACTGACCCATTGCTCACAGGGGGAAGGGGGGGCAGATTTACCCATTGCTCATAGGGGGGAGGGGGAGCAGAGAGCAGACTGACCCATTGCTCACAGGGGGGAGGGGGGGCAGAGAGCAGACTGACCCATTGCTCACAGGGGGGAAGGGGGGCAGATTTACCCATTGCTCATAGGGGGGAGGGGGAGCAGAGAGCAGACTGACCCATTGCTCACAGGGGGGGAAGGGGGGCAGATTTACCATTGCTCATAGGGGGGAGGGGGAGCAGAGAGCAGACTGACCCATTGCTCACAAGGGGGAAGGGGGGGCAGATTTACCCATTGCTCATAGGGGGGAGAGGGAGCAGAGAGCAGACTGACCCATTGCTCACAGGGGGAAGGGGGGCAGATTTACCCATTGCTCATAGGGGGGAGGGGGAGCAGAGAGCAGACTGACCCATTGCTCATGGAGGAGGGCAGGGAGTGGGCTCACCCATTGCTTGGGCGGGGAGGGGGCAATGGGGCTGAGCCACCCCAAGTTGCTGGGCTCTCTCTGTTCCCCCTCCCCAAGGCCCTGTGTGCTCTGTGTAGGGGGGCATAGAGCGCTGCCTGCCTGCTGCTTCAGCTCTGATTGGCTGCTGTGGCCTGAAGGCAGGGAAGCAGCCAATCAGTGGGGTGTTCTCGAGGAGGCCTGAAATGATGTGGGGGGTGGCCCCAGACCGGGGCTAGCGCCACACGAGTGGGGCTTGCATTTCAGTGATGCCCACACTGCCCCACAGCTGCAGGCTGCAACGGCAGCACTTTGAGGTCATCAGGTTTTTCGCACTAAGCACTTTCGCCCTCAGCGAAAGCCTGGCCTGTGCAACAGTTCAGCCTCCAAGCACCAGCCTTTTCCCTCGCTGTAGTTCTACTCCTAAAAATAAAAAGTGTACTGGGAATTTTTTTGAATGGGAAAAGTTTCTCGCCCTTGCCAAGCTCAGAAGTGGTGGATCTGAATCAAACTCTTGCACATACCCAAAAAAAAAAAAAAAACCAGGCAAGAGCCCAAGCATGGAAAATGTTATCCTGAAAAGTGAATGCCTTGCAAAGTGACGAGCATGTGGAAAGAAGTGATTAAAGCTGAAATGGTTTTACAGACTCAAACCCAGCAGGTACTACCAAGAACCTGTTATAAATCCTGGATTGCACCCCGCTAAAAAGGCTGTGCTACGAGCAAGTGCCATCGACCAGGAATCTGAACCAATACCAAACCCACAGGCAGTTCCAGAGTCGAAAAGCAGCCAAAGAAAATGAGAGGAGGCTTTCCAAAAGGTCAGCCAGGGAGCCACATACGGACCCAGACTCCCTTTAAAAACAACGCCCCAGTGACTGGTATGTGGCTGGGTCAAATCCCACGGCTAGGGCCTGCTCCCAAGTCTGCTCCACTCAATGGCTTTTGTTCTAATGACTCCAGTGGTCTGTGGACAATGTCCTTAATGTGAAGCCAGAACAAAAGAATGACGCTTTGCTGCAGCAAGGCAGAGGAAGAGTCAGTACAAAGTGAGAGCAAGGATCACATGGGCCAATTGCCCTTTGAAGGAAAAAATATTCTATTGGGGAAAGCAGAGATGTGCATAGCTAGAAGCGTGCAACTGTAAAAATGCTGGGGATTAATGTGATGAATTCACACACTGATAGTCATAGATTCCAAGGCCAGAAAGGGCCAATAAGGCATAAACTGAACTGGACACAGTATTCCAGTAGTGGTCACACCAGAGCCAAATGCAGATTTAAAATAACCTCAAGGTTCCCCTGTTAATGCATCCCACAATTGCACTGCCCCTTTCGGTTACAGCATCACACAGGGAGCTCATATTCAACTGATCATGACCCCCAAATCTTTCTCAGAGTCACCGCTTCCCAGGACAGAGTCTCCCATCCTGCAAGTAAGTCCTATATTCTTTGTTTCTGGGTGTATACATTTACATGTAGCTGTATTAAAATGCATATTGTTTGCTTGAGCCCAGCTTATCAAGCAAACAAGATTGTTCTGAATTACTGACCAGTCCTTTTTATTATTTACCACTCCCCCAATGTTTGTGTCATCTGCAAACTTTGTCAGTGATTTTATGTTTTCTTCCAGGTAACTGATAAAAATGTTAAATAGCACTGGGCCAAGAACCAATCCTTTTAGGACACTAGAAACACACCCTTCAATGATGATTCCTCATTTACAAATACATTTGGAGACCTGTTTTTAATCCAGTTAATATATGCTGTGTTAACTGTATATCTTTCCAGTTTTTTAATCAAAATGTCATGCAGTACCAAGTGCCTTTATTAACCAAACTTGTAATATCATCAAAACATATATCAATTAGTTTGACAGGATCTATTTTCCATAAACCCATGTTAATTAGCATTAATTACATTGCCCTCCTTTAATTCTTTACTAATAGAGTCAAGTATCAGCTACTTCATTATTTTCCAAGGATCAATGTCAGACTGACAGACCTATAATTACCGTGGTCATCCATTTACCCTTGTGGATGTGGCACAACATTAAAAATCAGCATTAACAATACAGTGAATTTCTCAGCCAGTTTTTAAAAAACTTGGATGCAGATTATCTAGACTGCTGATTTAAAAATGTCTAACTTTTGTTAGAATGTATCTGCTGTTTAACATACTCCTGAGATTCTAGTGGAATGGAACGGGTCTTATCATGCGATATGACTACATCATCTGTTTTTTCCCACCTACAGAACAGAAATATTTATTGAACACATCTGCTTTTTCTACATTGTTATTAATAATTCTACCATTTCCATCTAGTAAAGGACCAATACCTTTCTTAGAACTCTTTTTGTTCCTAATATACTTTAAAAACTCCTTATCGTCCTTAACTCTGCTGGCCATAGAATTCTTCTTGTGTCTCTCTGCTTCCATTATCAGTTTCCTACAATTTCTAGCTTCTACAGCCTATCCCTTTCTGGATTGCCACTATTATAACTGCAGTAGAGCCTGGTAGCCCCAACTGGACTCACCTCTTGCTATTCTAAAGGGGAGAGTATAGAATAATTTAAGAATCTTTTAACCTACAAACACTTACATGCTCCAGTCAGATATGCATATAATTCTAAAAGCTCCTGGATCTAACAAGTCAAGTCTAAGAACACTCACTGGTAATTGATCCCAATTCTCACTATAAGAGAGAGCATAGCTGATGGGGGTTTTCTGTACACATAATAGACATGGAAATGCACAAATATACAGTACCAGTGTCCACCTATTCAAATCTATCCTCAAAACACAAGTCCTCCACCAAGCCTACCAACAATAATCCACCAGCAAAATTAACAACAAAAATCTGCACTGTGTAGAGATTGGATATTCCCTTTCATAATTCATTTGTCAGGCCACTTCTAACTATAAGTTCTTTGGGGTACGCACCCTGTCTACCCTCTGTGTAGTGTACAGCTCCAAGCCCCTTGTTAGAATTCATCAAATAATAAATAATCTTTATAACTGTGAAAAATACATTTAAGAGCAAAAGTGGCATCCTAAGACAATGTGCTCTGAGTCAACAAGAGGCCTTGTTTGGTACCAGCATCTGTCTATCACTACCTCTCTGGATTACACAGAGGATCTGGATAACATGAATGGACAGGCCATATGATATGTGTATTTTTACGGTACTATGCTACTGATCGGACAGACATTTTTACAGTGTAGCTAGATGGGGCGGGGAAGATGCTGGGCTGCTCAGTTGGGCAGCTGATATTTACAGCACCATCTAGGTCAGTCTGAAATTCAGCAAAATTGTTTGCTCCAGCCTCAAATCCTGCCAAAGCCCTACAGATCAAAGCAATATAAATATTGACTTGAGAGCGCAGTAATTTTCAGAGGCTGTGTGGTTCAATTGATAGGGCCCTGCACTGGGATTCATGAGAGCTGGGTTCTGTTCCTACCTCTCCCACTAACATACTGTATCATCTAGCACAAGAAATGTTGTGTCCTGGGGGCTGTTTGTCCTCTCACTCTTTGTCTTGTCTTTTCAGAGTGTAAGTACTTCAGTGCAGGGACTGCATCTCACTGTGTGTTTACAACACCCTGCACAATGGGGCTCCAGTCTCCGTTGCGTCCTCTCAATACAAAGAACCAATAATACTAACCTTACTGTTCACGCCACCTGGCAAGAAGTTGTTTCCTCATATGACAAAGGACTTCACAGATCAGTTTCCCCCTGCCTTTTCTCTATCAGCTTCCAGAACCTTCCAAAGATTTTGTAACCGTGTTTCATAACAACCTGCAGTACTTACCATAAAATGCTGAGTGGCATTTCAAGACAACTGCAGACTTACTCCTCTGGAAGGAGTAGTAAATGCAGGATAATTTGTGGTGACACCAATGCATTATCTAATGCTAACACTGTAAATAACTTGTCACCCCAGAATGGCTTGCATAGTGAAGAACTGCAAGTAACTGCTTTTTTATGCTTGATAAAATCTGGGAGAAACAAACTGCCTCCTCCAGGATGTCCTTTATAGAATACGATGTGGATTGAAAATATAGTTAGCGCTTATTATGATTTGCATTACAGCATCACTTAGAGGCCCTAGGTGACATCAAGAGGCGCTGATCCTCTTTGGTGCTGTACACGCATAGTGAGAGACAGCCCTTGCCCCAAAGAGCTGTCTGTCTAATCTGACAAATGAAGTATTTTTTATCCCCATTTTACAGATTTGGAATAGAACCCAGGTGTCTCACTAGTGTGCTGACCGGATCATACTGCCTCTCTGTAGAGTCAATGGGGGTGGGTGCTCTGAATGATCTGTGAGCAGACTAACAGTCGGGAGAGGATTCTGACTTTAGACTGGAACTTCCGGCTCTTTGAGTTGCTAAGCTCCTAAACTAAACCGAACATCTCCCAAGAGGAACACATTTCCTGGGAACTCTCTCACTCTGATAGCTCTGAAATCCATAATGTTTTACTTATTGTAGCTGGGAAAGCAGTGCAAAGTACCCATGGGGGCTGTCTGGGTTAAATAAACAAAATTAAAAATAACTAGCACACAAAGCTCTAACACGTGGAGGTCAATCTGCTCCTGGAGATTCCCCGTGTTGTGAGTCAATGGAAGATGGATCAAGTTTTCTGTTGTGGAGGGGAGGAGGGAGTCTTCGAAGGAAAAGAAAGGACGTGAGGTCCCACCAAGATCTGCCTCACAAATCCATCAACGATTTAATTTCAGAAGAGATACTGGGGCTTTATACAGCTGTCAGCAGCATTCTTCAGGTTACACTGTGACATAAAAGGGAGTGTTAGAACCTGGGACTTAAACTAAACAGATTTCCTATAGGAAACACACACAAAATTACATTGCTTCTAAAGTTACTTTTATAGACATTTTCCCTGAGAAATATTTCTCCCTGGAAAAATAAATTCACAGGATGCAATTAAAACAGTTATATGTGTGCGTTGGAATGGCCCCCTCTTAAGTGCTTCACCAAATGCACCACTAAATAAAGGAATGAAAGCCAGCTTTGTTTAAATCTGTTAATAACAATGTTTATTAATTATAAAATGGGGCATTGTTCTGTTAGTTTACGGGTATGAAAATAGCCTTTAATAAGACTCAGGCTGGAGGTATTCAGCACTGCAGTTGTCTTCAGTGCTAAATGACTTTGAAAGTCCACAAGCAAAAGCAGTAGGTAGTGCTAGGATGTTGATAAGTGAAGTGTATATCAAATTCCATACACTGTGGATTCGATTAATAAACCTGGTGCTTAAGTCTGCCTTTCTTGCTTTTTTTCCTTTTTTTTTTTTTTTTTTGTAAGTAGAGCTGTACTAATTTTGACTTTATACTTTGGGAAGAAAAGCATGACTATTTTTTAAAGTTTGTCCCTGCACTATGTAGGGTACATTTTGGTTCACCAAGTGTGCTTTAACATGACGTGAAGAAAAAAAGAAACCACACAAAAAACAGCATAAATGCAAAATCTACTCACCATTTTCACTGGCGGTTGGCAAACTGGTTGGCATAAAATAAGAACTTTGTGCCCATAAAACTTTTACTCAAGGTTTTGAAAAACTTGGTGAAAGATGCCAACTTTTCATCCATGACTTTCAGGTTTGGGGCATACCGTAGATGAGAAGCACTGAAATAGCAAAAGAGAAAGCTCTGTGTTTATAGCCCTGACAAAATATCCCTAAGAGGCTACTCCATAAGAATATGCAATCTGATGCTTCTGACCAATGGAAGGGATGTCACTGATATTAAACATGGGGGCTGAGATATCGCTGTTTGTAAAGCTGCTTTTTGCATCACTGTGTATTATGATGTTTCACTGCAGGGGCAGGAACTCTTGTGGATTTGGCATCGCTTAACTGAAGAAAAATACTTTGTCATCCATGCAGGAATCTGTACTGAACTGAGCTGGAGAGCCTAAGAAAAATGTGCGATAGTCTCATTTTCGAGTGAATGACAGTATCAACTGTAAAGCATAACTGAGCCAAGCTGTAACTTGTCCCAGAGCCCTGCCACGCAGACAAGCTCTCTCTCATCTCTCTGTCTAAATAACTCGAACCTGGGTTGCCCCTGTTCTCTTTACCTGAGTGGTGAATGTGGCCTGCGCGTTGATACGAGGTGGGATTTTCAAAAGCGCCTTACAGTTGGGACTTTCAATGGGACTCGTGTGGCTGACTAACTTCGGGCCTTCTGGAAATCCCATGCACTGAATGCCCTTTGTGTAGTCCCAGGAGAGGATCCAGTTACTTCCACTGAACTTGAACACTCTGGAATGTGACGCTCCACGGCTTTGCTTGGGAGCCTGGTCATGAGCCTGGACTGGCATTCTGCCTGTTTCCATCTAAACTGATTTCCCCCCATCAGGTGTGAAAACCAAAGAGCTTGAGCTGGAAGATGCTGTGGAACATTGATTATGACCTGGATCACAGGGCCTAGGAAAAGAGCTCCCTTACACCTGGCTTACCGCAGTGATTCAAAATAAAGGTCTGGCTGATCAAGTAGGTAAAAATTATATAGGACATTGATGGAGAAAGAGGGGCATGATCATGGGACAGAGTCGGATATAGTCAGGAGCTCCTGTTTCTCTGCTCATGACAATGACAATGTGATACCCAATGGAATTAAAAAGCAGCACATTTTAAACGGATAGCACAAGATACTTGTTTTATGCAACCCTTCAAAAGGCTTTATATAGGTTCATATGGACACCCAGATCCTCAGCTGGTCTGAATTAGCGTATGGCCAGTGGGGCAGCCTCTTGCCCTCCATTTTAAGATGAACTAGCAGCTTGGATTCTATCCTGCTAGAGGATATTTTCAAACCTTTGGATTAGTGTGGTGTGGAGGAACCGCTTGTTTGGGGGAAAAAAACCCCAAACCAAAACCAAAACCCATACGCGAGTAATGGCTTGAGCTCATTTCCAGCTATGTTTCTTAATGGAGGTTTGTCCAGGTTGTTTGTTTTCATATTGAGCTCAAAGTCACTGAACATTGATGTAATTCATATCAAAACACAGACATTTCTTTAATGTGTCATGGCTCCAAATGTGAGTAATCAAGCACGTGCCATGACACAAAGTGGTGCTCACACATTCCAAAGGTTTTATGTCCTCCCCCATGGAGGCACCATTACGATCATCTGGTCTGACCTGCGTAAGTCAGGCAAGAAACTTCCACCCCGGAATTCCTGCACTGAGCCCAATCGGAGATGGTTCTACCACAAGTTACCTCACAGAAACCCATGGCTACTCTATGCACTGGTGGGTGCGGTGTTTTGCCTACCTAAGGTACCAATCATTTGGCAAAACTGAAAGGTCATATCAAGATCAAGTGCCAGGATTAAAAGTCGGCTGAGGTGGATGAGGAGGTGGGTAGGTGAGAAGCAATGAGGCGTTGATGCGAAGTCCACTAAAACCAATGGGAATCTTTCCATTGACTTCAGTTGGCTTAAGGAAAAGGCCTAAAAGAACAGCCAGATGTCTTGACCATTCTAAAGGGCCCTGATCAGAGCCGTGCAATAGGAGAGTCATGAGGGCATTCACTTCAGTTTTAGCTTATATAGATTTGTACCCTTGAATGTTGCTGTGTTTCTGGTTTTAAATTCATCAAAAATCTCCTGACAAAACTCATCCCAAACATCATGTTTTGCCTGGTTTAATTTCAAAGCAGTGAATTTCACTTGGTTTTTGATGGAAAGGTCTTGAAAATAATGAGTTAAAAGGCCAGAAGGAATGAAGTAGGGAGGATGTTTGGTGTAAAGAATAACTAATGAGATAAGGGGAAGTTTCGAAAAAGCAGGCCTCTGACAGATAGGGGTGACTGCAGCTGGTTTTCTATAAGACAAAAGAAATCTGTCTGAAAACGAGCCAGCGTGGCCATTCCCAACCCACATACCAGTGTTATCTCTACGTGAACCCAGGTGCAAAGCCTGCTGGTCAGCAAGGAGGAGAGCAAAGGCCTTGGGAAGAAAAACGTGGGCTGGCAATAAGGAGGGACTGTCTCAGAGTGGTTTTAGCTGGAGTCAGTAATTGGCAATGACAGCACTCTTTTCATGTGCTGTGTATTTATACCTGCTTCCATATTTTCCACTCCATGCATCTGATGAAGTGGGTTTTAGCCCACGAAAGCTTATGCCCAAATAAATGTGTTAGTCTCTAAGGTGCCATAAGGACTCCTCATTGTTTTTGCTGATACAAACTAACACGGCTACCACTCTGAAACCTTAATGAAGTAGTTAGGCACTTCTGAGAGATTAATGTTTGCTTTTCTCCACTGACTTTATGAAGCTCACTCTAACCTTGCGTGACCAAATAATCTTTTAAAGAGCAACTCTTATGATTACGAATGCAGTTGTAAGTGCCTGCACCACTTCAACTTTGGGTTCTCTTCCCAAGTAGGTGCAGTATTTGTAAGTGTGTCTGTCTTCTCTCTAGACATTTGATAGAAGGAAAAAACTGTTTAAAGAACATTAAGGTTGCAAAGTCAAGTACTCAAAGGTTAGGCGAAGTGAGAGTTACACTTGCCCGTGCAACCTTAATTTGCCCCCCTTGTGTATGTTCATTATGATACATTCTGTAAAGATACGATCACGTGCTATTTCACCACAAGACCCCTGCCTCATTCAGACTCCAGGATGGACAGTACTCACCACATGGGTAGCTAGTCAATATTTTTTATCCTTGTTTTTCAACATGTGGCCTCAGGCCTTCTTTAAGGCACCCCATCCAAACCTTGCACTGAATACAGAATTATTAATTTCCTCCTGGGCTTCTCTGTAGTGCTCTCACTGTAGTATCTTACTTCTTTATAAATGTGAATGCATTTCTCTCCCAGCCCCACCCGTGAGCCGAGAGGTATTGTTGTCCCCATTTTACAGCTGCGGGAATTGCAGCACAGAGATTAAAGCCAAAAGCGTCAACTGATTTTGGGTGCCCAGGTCCTGCTTTCCCAAGGCATTTGGTAGCACTTTATATGTTCAGATCACAGTTCCCTTGATGTTAGCTGCGGTTGTAAGCACCCAGCACTTCTGCAAATCAGACCCTTCAGGGCTCAAACTGGGTCCCCAGAAAATGAAGCACATACACTTAGTGGCATCTCTGAAAAGTTTGGTTTAAGTGACTTAGGCCTGGTCTGCACTTTGGCCTGGTCTACACTGGGTGGGGGGGTGGGCGGGAATCGATCTAAGATACGCAACTTCAGCTACGAGAATAGCGTAGCTGAAGTCGACGTATCTTATTTCGACTTACCTCTCATCCTCACGGCGCGGGATCGATGGCCGCGGCTCGCCCGTCGACTCCGCTACCGCTACTCACCCTGGTGGAGTTCCGGAGTCGACGGGGAGCGCGTTCGGGGATCGATTTATCGCATCTAGACAAGACGCGATAAATTGATCCCCGATAGATCGATTGCTACCCCCCGATCCGGCAGGTAGTGTGGACATACCCTGAGAAATCCACACCCCTGAGAGACATAGCTATACCAACCAAACCCCTGGGGTAGCATTCTTCTGTTGACCTAGCTACTGCTTCACAGGGAGGTGGATTGCCTACACTGCCGGGAGAGCCCCTCCCCTTGGTGTAGACAGTGTCTACACTGAAGCGCTACAGCAGTGCAGCTACAGCATTTTAAGTGTACACACACCATTAATAAGCATTACAGAGGAGCGCCATGGCTGAAGCTGGGAACCCAATTCTCCAGGGCATCCTTCAACTGCCTTTACCATGAGACCATCCTCTCTTTCTGCAATCCTCTGCCTCATTCACTGCACACTTTCTGGCTTCTGCAACAAATGAGGCCCTACAGACAACAGCCTCCTTCACTGCACAGCCCTGATTTATCCCCAGAGCAGGGGGATGCACTGTGCACTGAGTGAGGCCAGGGTCTTGGGATCCAAATTAGCGTTGCTCAGACACCCTTGATTGTGGTATTTCCTAACATTTGAGTGCTTGACTTTGACCTGAATAATGTTCTTTCAACATGACTTTTGGGGATGTGATTTCCTACGTTTTTTAAAAACTTAAAATTTGAAAAAATAAAATTTCCATCATCTGGAACCATATCGACATCCACATGCATCGCCAGCAGGGTTGGAACCTTAGATCCACAGCACAGACCTCCGGCACTTGAGCTCACCAGGTAACTGGTAGCAGCAGAAAGCTCAGAACTAAAATTCATTTGCAAATTTAACCCATTCATTTGGGCTTGAATAGGGACTGGGAGTGGCTGGCTCACTACAAAAGCGGCTTTGCCTCTCCTGGAATTGACACCTTCTCATCAATTATTGGGAGTGGACTACATCCACCCTGATTGACTTGGCCCTGTCAACACTGGTTCTCCACTTGTGAGGTAACTCCCTTCTCTTCATGTGTCAGTATATAATGCCTGCATCTGTAATTTTCACTCCATGCACCTGAAGAAGTGGGTTTTTTACCCACGAAAGCTTATGCCCAAATAAATCTTTAAGTCTTTAAGGTGCCACCAGACTCCTTGTTGTTACTGTCTATGTGGATCTGCCACTAGAGGGAGATGGAGACACACAGTGGGCTTGCTAGTGGATTTCACAGCTTTTTTCTAGACAGCAAAGGATGGATGGGTTTGAGAGAGAGCACGGGAGAATGGGCATTGAAACCCACTGGCAAAGTGTGTGTGTCTCTATCCCCCTCTAGAGGCAGGTCCACACAGATGATGATAGCCTTCTACTGCTACCAATAGAAGGCTCTGGCTACATTCAAGTTTTTAAACAACGTGATTTTGCCTCAATCTTTCAGTTATCAGAAGGGTAGCCGTGTTAGTCTGGTTCTGTAGAAGCAGCAAAGAATCCTGTGGCACCTTATAGACTAACAGACGTTTTGCAGCATGAGCTTTCGTGGGTGAATACCCACTTCTTCGGATGCAAGCAGTGGAAATTTCCAGGGGCAGGTGTGTATATATAAGCAAGCAAGAAGCAAGCTAGAGATAACGAGGTTAGATCAGTCAGGGAGGATGAGGCCCTGTTCCAGCAGCTGAGGTGTGAAAACCAAGGGAGGAGAAACTGGTTCTGTAATTGGCAAGCCATTCACAGTCTTTGTTTAGTCCTAAGCTGATGGTGTTAAATTTGCAGATGAACTGGAGCTCAGCAGTTTCTCTTTGAAGTCTGGTCCTAAAGTTTTTTTGCTGTAGGATGGCCACCTTAAAATCTGCTATTGTGTGGCCAGGGAGGTTGAAGTGTTCTCCTACAGGTTTTTCTATATTGCCATTCCTAATATCTGATTTGTGTCCATTTATCCTTTTCCTTAGAGACTGTCCAGTTTGGCCGATGTACATAGCAGAGGGGCATTGTTTCTCTCTCACTCTCTCCCCACCTTCACATGTACTGACCCTCTCTGCAATGCATGTGTGCAACTCCTATTAATGAGACTCAGGTGCTATTGGAAAATACCCCTTTCAGAATGCATGAGAGAGAGAGACCCTGGCCTAAGTCAGTGGTAAAGTCCCCACTGACTTCAATGAGATCAGAGTTAGGTCACCACTGAGTGCTTTTGAAGATGCCACCCTAAGTCTGACCAGCTGTGCATGAGCCAACAGCAGCGTTTGACGCCAGGACCCAGGAAGCTAAAAGCCTAAACCTCTCTTGCCTGAGCTAAAGGATTATGTTCCTTAGCTGGAAACAGTAGCTGACTTGTACATCTTAGGTGGAGCAGCAACTAGAGGGAGACAAAGACCCAGCCTCTCCTAGGATCACCTCCAGAAATCCTGACTAGCTTGCAGTGAATCATTATTCTGGGCAGATCCATGTCACAAGAGACAGAACTTCCCCAACTGATGTATCAGCACATGAGGATCAATGGGAAAGAGGTGGAAGCCTCTTTGCCTGGGTCATGTAGAACTAGACTGGACATGGCACTGAGGATTGGACTGTAGGGAACAGCCCAGCATTGGCAGGGGGTGGCCAGGTGATTTAATAGGGTGTTTTCCTTTCTAATGTCCATGACTCCATGAATCAGTGTGTGGTAGGGCTGAGTTTTGCTCCACATGTTCAGAAGCACTGGGATTATTAAACTCTGCACAGCCCGTAAAACGCCCACATTTGGACGTTACTTGAATTAGCAACACTTTTGCCTGTGCTCTCATTGGCAGAGCCACTGGGACAGTTCAGATACTTGACGATGCAAGTCTGAGATTCTGCCAGCAAGTATTTCCTGCTCAGCTTCAGTGCCAGAGGCAGGGAAAATGCTATTTGTTGAGATCTCCTATCTTTGCATGCAAAAATAAACCTTGAAAATAGTTCTAGGCCTAGTGGTATTTGATGGTGGTGGCCAGTGCTTAAAGGGAAGTCAGATGTAATTGCATTGCAGTAGCTCCAAGAGATCCCCACTGTGCTAGGTGCAGTACATACACCTATGTGAGTGGGTAGGTACCCCAAACAGGCTCTGAAAGCATGAATGCAGTTACTCTCTGGGGTTAGAGAGATGGAAGCCTGAAATATACCAAGCCCTGGGGTCCTCACCTGAGTGGGGAAGACTGGCAAGTGGCCAGGAGTGACATGGAGTGCACTCTGACAGGAAGCCCTGGCCAAAGGCCTCTACAGAGGGAGCCCAGAGAGACATTTAATTGAGAAGGAGGAGAGGGCAGAATCAGGCTTTTGTTTATACTTTTGGGCTGGATTTTGTTAGGGGATTCCTGGAGAAGGTCTGAGAGACCTGGCCCTGAAATGAAGGTGAACCCAGAGAGGTTGTATGGGAGAAGGCCTCTGAAGGTGTGGTAGGAAGAAGCCTAGGGAAGCAGCAGCAAGGAGTGGGACTGAGCAGACCTTGACTGCTGGTTATGGGGGTCCCTGGGCTGCAACCTGGAGTAGAGGGAAGGCCTGGGTTCCCTTATGGCCACTTGAGAAGGTGGTGTGAAGCTCCTGAGAAGCTCCTAAGGGCCACAGGAGAGATCTGAGAGAAAGATGTGATGGCCTCAGGACCTGGAGTTAGGGCTGAAGGCCTTTTGGTGAGGACAGTTAGATTGTTTATTTGTTGGACTCTGTGATCCTGGAAAGGGGTGGATTAAATTGTGACCTGCCCAGCAGGTTGAGTTATGGACTGGGAGATCATCATAGTGCTGAAGCAACTGTTGGCAGTGGGTGGCATGGGGAGAGAGCTGCTATGTCATACATGACCAGAAGGAGGTGCACTAGCGGTGAGTGACTTCTTCATAACAGCGTAAAGACAGCTCCTGCCCCAAAGAGCTTTGGTCAAAACAGACAAGACTGAGAAAAGCAGTATTATTACAATATTTCAACCCCAAGCGTCCATAAAGGTTCTCCCTGCCCACACCCCAAAATCATAAGATTGTCTTAAAAATAATGAGTGAAAAAAAGGACAATTTACAATGGGTTCTTATTTTATTTCTGGTTTCTGAGGGTATGTCTTCACTACGAAATTAGGTCAACTTAATAGAAGTCGATTTTTTAGAAATCGATTTGATACAGTCGTTTGTGTGTCCCCACTAAGTGCATTAAGTCAGCGGTGTGCATCCACAGTACCGAGGCTAGCATTCACTTTCGGAGCATTGCACTGTGATAGCTATCCCACAGGTCCCACAGTCTCCGCCCCCATTGGAATTCTGGGTTGTGCTCCCAGTGCCTGATGGGGCAAAAACATTGTCGCGGGTGGTTCTGGATACATGTTTTTCCTGTGTTACCTGTGCAGCCGACATACCATGGCAAGCATGGAGCCTGCTCAGCTCACTGTCACCGTATGTCTCCTGGGTGCTGCTGACAGATGCGGTACTGCAATGCTACACAGCACCAGCTCCTTGCCTCTGCAAGTTGGCAAAGATGGTTAGCAATCATACTGTACCATCTGCTGGTGTCTCCTGGTTGCTCCTGGCCAGCCTCGATGAGGTCGGTTGGGGGCGCCTGGGCAGACATGGGTGCTCCTGGCTGGCCTCAGTGAGATTGGCCGGGGGCGCCTGGACAAAAATGGGAATGACTCCCCAGGTCATTCTCTTCTTTAAGTTTTGTCTAATGGAGATTCAGTCCTGCCTGGAATATCAGGCAAGCCTACTAAAGAACCAGAGAGGCAAACAGCCACTCCGGGTCAGAGCCCCAGACATCCCGATTGCTTCCCTCCTCCCCCACCCCTCTCGGGCTATCTTGGCAGTTATCCCCCCATTTGTGTGATGAATTAATAAAGAACGCATGAATTTGAAACAACACTGACTTTATTGCCTCTGCAAGCAGTGATCAAAGCGGGGAGGGGATGGCGGTTGGCTTACAGGGTAGTAAAGTGAACAGCCATTCTGTACTTGCTCAGCCTATAGTTGGACTGCTCCTTACTACTGTCCAGGCTTCATGAGCCATGGGAGCAAGGGGTCGGCTGGGGTAGGTGGGTAAAGAATGTCAGTGAAGCCAAACGGCAAAAATCAAGATGTTTGTACACTAATGAGAGGAGCCTAGGTAACAAAATGGAGGAACTAGAGCTACTGGTGCAGGAAGTGAAACCAGATATTATAGGGATAACAGAAACATGGTGGAATGGTAGTCATGACTGGAGTACAGGTATTGAAGGGTATGTGCTGTTTAGGAAAGACAGAAACAAAAGGCAAAGGTGGTGGAGTAGCATTGTATATCAATGATGAGGTAGACTGTAAAGAAATTAGAAGGGATGGAATGGATAAGACAGAGTCTGTCTGGGCAAAAATCACATTGGGAAAGAAAGCTACTAGAGCCTCCCCTGAGATAGTGCTTGGGGTGTGCTACAGATCACCGGGATCTGATTTGGCTATGGATAGAGACCTCTTTAATATTTTTAATGAAGTAAACACTAATGGGAATTGTGTGATCATGGGAGACTTTAACTTCCCAGATATAGACTGGAGGACAAGGGCTAGTAATAATAATAGGACTCAGATTTTCCTGGATGTGATAGCTGATGGATTCCTTCACCAAGTTGTTGAAGAACCAACAAGAGGGGATGCCATTTTAGATTTGGTTTTGGTGAGTAGTGAGGACCTCATAGAAGAAATGGTTGTAGGGGACAACCTTGGTTCGAGTGATCATGAGCTAATTCAGTTCAAACTAGATGGAAGGATAAACAAAAATAGATGTGGGACTAGGGTTTTTTATTTCAAAAGGGCTAACTTTAAAGAATTAAGGAAATTAGTTAGGAAAGTGGATTGGACTGAAGAACTTGTGGATCTAAAGGCAGAGGAGGCCTGGAATTACTTCAAGTCAAAGTTGCCGAAACTATCAGAAGCCTGCATCCCAAGAAAGGGGAAAAAATTCAGAGGCAGGAGTTGTAGACCAAGCTGGATGAGCAAGCATCTCAGAGAGGTGATTAAGAAAAAGCAGAAAGCCTACAAGGAGTGGAAGGTGGGAGGGATTAGCAAGGAAAGCAACCTTATTGAGGTCAGAACATGTAGGGATAAAGTGAGAAAGGCCAAAAGCCATGTAGAGTTGGACCTTGCAAAGAGAATTAAAGCCAATAGTAAAAGGTTCTATAGCTATATAAATAAGAAGAAAACAAAGAAAGAAGTGGGACTGCTAAACACTGAGGATGGAGTGGAGGTTAAGGACAATCTAGGCATGGCCCAATATCTGAACAAATACTTTGCCTCAGTCTTTAATGAGGCCAATGAGGAGCTTATGGATAATGGTAGGATGACAAATGGGAATGAGGATATGGAGGTAGATATTACCACATCTGAGGTAAAAGCCAAACTCAAACAGCTTAATAGGACTAAATCAGGGGGCCCAGATAATCTTCATCCAAGAATATTAAAGGAACTGGCACATGAAATTGCAAGGCCATTAGCAAGAATTTTTAATGAATCAGTAAACTCAGGGGTTGTACCGTATGACTGGAGAATTGCTAACATAGTTCCTATTTTTAAGAAAGGGGAAAAAAAGTGATCCAAGTAACTATAGGCCTGTTAGTTTGACATCTGTAGTAGACAAGGTCTTGAAACATTTTTGAAGGAGAAGGTAGTTAAGGACATTGAGGTCAACGGTAATTGGGACAAAATACAACATGGTTTTACAAAAGGTAGATCGTGCCAAACCAACCTGATCTCCTTCTTTGAGAAGGTAACAGATTTTTTAGACAAAGGAAACACAGTGGATCTAATTTACCTTGATTTCAGTAAGGTATTTCATACAGTTCCACATGGGGAATTATTAATTAAATTGGAAAAGATGGGGATTGATATGAAAATTAAAAGGTGGATAAGGAACTGGTTAAAGGGGAGACTACAACGGGTCGTACTGAAAGGTGAACTGTCAGGCTGGAAGGAGGTTACTAGTGGAGTTCCTCAGGGATTGGTTTTGGGACCAATCTTATTTAATCTTTTTATTACTGACCTTTGCACAAAAAGTGGGAATGTGCTAATAAAGTTTGCAGATGACACAAAGCTGGGAGGTATTGCTAATACAGAGAAGGACCAGGATATCATACAGGAAGATCTGGATGACCTTGTAAACTGGAGTAATAGTAATAGGATGAAATTTAATAGTGAAAAGTGCAAGCTCATGCATTTAGGGATTAATAACAAGAATTTTGGTTATAAATTGGGGACACATCAGTTGGAAGTAATGGAGGAGGAGGGCAAGGACCTGGGAGTATTGGTTGATCACAGGATGACTATGAGCCGCCAATGTGATATGGCCATTAAAAAAGCTAATGCGGTCTTGGGATGCATCAGGCGAGGTATTTCCAGTAAAGATAAGGTGGTGTTAGTACCATTATACAAGGCACTGGTGAGACCTCATCTGGAATACTGTGTGCAGTTCTGGTCTCCCATGTTTAAGAAGGATGAATTCAAACTGGAACTGGTACAGAGAAGGGCTACAAGGATGATCCGAGGAATGGAAACCCTGTCTTATGAAAGGAGACTCAAAGAGCTTTTCTTGTTTAGCCTAACCAAAAGAAGGCTAAGGGGAGATATGACTGCTCTTTACAAATATATCAGAGGGATAAATATCAGGGAGGGAGAGGAATTATTTAAGCTTAGTACCAATGTGGACACAAGAACAAATGGATATAAACTGGCTATCAGGAAGTTTAGACTTGAAATTAGAGGAAGGTTTCTAACCATCAGAGGAGTGAAGTTCTGGAACAGCCTTCCAAGGGGAGTAGTGGGGGCAAAAGACATATCTGGCTTCAAGACTAAGCTTGATAAGTTTATGGAGGGGATGGTATGATGGGATGGCCTAATTTTGGTAATTAATTCATCTTTGATTATTAACAGGTAAATATGCCCAATGGTCTGTGATGGGATGTTAGATGGGGTGGGATCTGAATTACTACAGAGAATTCTTTCCTGGGTGTCTGGCTGGTGAGTCTTGCCCACATGCTCAGGGTTTAGCTGATTGCTATATTTGGGGTCGGGAAGGAATTTTCCTCCAGGGCAGATTGGCAGAGGCCCTGGAGGTTTTTCGCCTTCCTCTGCAGCGTGGGGCAGGATTCTCTGCACCTTGAGGTCTTTAAACCATGATTTGAGGACTTCAATAACTCAGACATAGGTTAGGGGTTTGTTACAGGAGTGGGTGGGTGAGATTCTGTGGCCTGCATTGTGCAGGAGGTCAGACTAGATGATCATAATGGTCCCTTCTGACCTTAAAGTCTATGAGTCTATGTACCCAGAACCACCCGCAACAATGTTTTTGACCCATCAGGCATTGGTAGCTCAACCCAGAATTCAAATGGTTGGCGGAGACTGCGGGAACTGTGAGATAGCTACAGTCGTCAATCGCCCCTCCCCCACTGAGAGCAACGGCTGAGAATTGTTTTGCGCCTTTTTTCCGCGCAGACACCATAGCACAGCAAGCATGGAGCCCGCTCAGATTGCCGCAGCAGTTATGAGCACTGTAAACAGCACGCATATTATCCTGCAGTGTATGCAGCACCAGGCCCTGCAAAGGCAGGCGAGGAGGCGATGGCAGCAACGGCAGGATGGTCACGAGAGTGATGAGGACATGGACACAGACTTCTCTCAAAGCATGGGCCACGGCAATTTGGACATCATGGTGACAATGGGGCAGGCTCATGCCATGGAACGCCGATTCTGGGCCCAGGAAACAAGCACAGACTGGTGGGACCGCATAGTGTTGCAGGTCTGGGATGATTCCCAGTGGCTGCGAAACTTTTGCATGCGTAAGGGAACTTTCATGGAACTTTGTGACTTGCTTTCCCCTGCCCTAAAGCGCAAGAATACCAAGATGAGAGCAGTCCTCTCAGTTCACAAATGAGTGGCGATAGCCCTTTAGAAGTTTGCAATGCCTCACAGGAATCAATTTGGAGTGGGCAAATCTACTGTGGGGGCTGCTGTGATCCAAGTAGCCAAAGTGATCTTTGACCCTGCTGCTATCAAGGGTAGTGACTCTGGGAAATGTGCAGGTCATAGTGGATGGCTTTGCTGCAATGGGATTCCCTAACTGTGGGGGGGCGGTAGATGGCACGCATATCCCTATCTTGGCACCAGGGCAGCCAGTACATAAAACGCAAGGGGTACTTTTCAATGGTGCTGCAAGCACTGGTGGATCACAAGGGACGTTTCACCAACATCAACATGGGATGGCCGGGAAAGGTATATGACGCTCGCATCTTTAGGAACTCTGGTCTGTGTCAATGGCTGGAGCAAGGGAATTACTTTCCAGACCAGAAAATAACCGTTGGGGATGTTGAAATGCCTATAGCTATTCTTGGGGACCCAGCCTATCCCTTAATGCCAAGGCTCATGAAGTCATACACAGGAACCCTGGACAGTAGTCAGGAGCTGTTCAACTATAGGCTGAGCAAGTGCAGAATGGTGGTAGAATGTGCATTTGGACATTTAAAAGCTCGCTAGCGCAGTTTACTGACTCGGTTAGACCTCAGCGAAACCAATATTCCCATCGTTATTACTGCTTGCTGTGTGCTCCACAATATCAGTGAGAGTAAGGGGGAGACGTTTATGGTAGGGTGGGAGGTTGAGGCAAATCTTCTGGCCACTGATTATGCACAGCCAGACACCAGGGCGATTAGAAGAGTGCAGAAGGGCACGCTGTGCATCAGAGAAGCTTTGAAAACCAGTTTATGACTGGCCAGGGGGCTACAGAGTGACAGTTCTGTTTGTTTCTCCTTGATAAAAACCCGCCCCCTTGGTTCACTCTACTTCCCTGTAAGCCAATCGCCCTCCCCTCACCCCCTTGATCACCACTTGCAGAGGCAATAAAGTCGCTTCATGCCTCCTTTCATCATGCTGATGCCACATCTCCTCTCGCTCGTCCCTCCTGTCCTCTCATGCATTCCTCCTGTCCTCACGTTCATTTTGTGCTTTCCTGCACTCTGACGCTGTCTGCCTCCATGCATTCTGCTGGGCTTTTTCAGTGTGGGAGGACTGCATGAGCTCAGAGAACATGTCATCACGAGTGTGGTTTTTTCACCTTCTAATCTTAGCTAGCCTCTGGGATGGAGACGAAACAGCGAGCGTTGAAACATTTGCAGCTGCAGGAGGGGAAAAAAAAGGGAGAGTAGTATTTAAAAAGACACATTTTAGAGAACAATGGGTACACTCTTCCGCAGTGAACCAAGCTGTTAACATTACATAGCATGTGTGCTTTCTTTACAAGGTTGCATTTTGACTCTTTTATTGAGGGCCTGCTGGTTTGGTGTGAGAGATCACACATGCAGGGCCAGCGGGCAACAGAATTCAGGTTGCGGGCAGACATAGTAAGCCACAGTCTTTTAGCTTCTATAACCTTCATAATATGTTGGAATGGTTTCCAAACAGCAGCACCCTCATGTCCCATACCAAGCACCCGTTGGGTTGGCCACTTAAAATGGGTTGGCCATTTAAAAGGTGGGGCTGCGGTTTTTGGGTTAATGTGCAGCACAAACCCAGCTAAAGCTCTCTACCCCACCCTATTCTCTGGGATGATCGCTTCACCCCTCCCCCTCAAGCAGGGATGATTTCTGTTCCATCACAGGCAAACAGCCCAGCAGGAACAGCCACCTCTGAATGTCCCCTTAATAAAATCCCCTATTTCAACCAGGTGACCATGAATGACATCACTCGCCTGAGGATAACATGGAGAGATAAAGAACGGATGTTGCTTGAATGCCAGCAAACATCGGGACCATACGCTGCCATGCTTTGTTATGCAATGATTCCAGACTACGTGCTACTGGCCTGGTGTGGTAATGGAGAATGGAATAAGGCTGCCCTCTCCAGAAACCTTTTGCAAAGGCTTTGGGAGTACATCCAGGAGAGCTACACTGAGATGTCCTTGGAGGATTTTCACTCCATCCCCATACACATTAACAGACATTTCCAACAGCTGTACTGGCCGCGAATGCATCCCAAGTCTTCAGGGCAAATTATTCATTAAACATACTTGCTTTTAAACCATGTATAATACTTACAAAGGTACACTCACCAAAGGTGCCTTCGCTGCCTTCAAGGTTAGTGAGCCCGCCTTGGGTGGGTTGGTAGGGTACTGGGTCCAGGGCGATAAACAGTTCCTGGCTGTCGGGGAAAATGTTTTCTCCACTTCTTTGCTGTGTACTAACTTCAACATCCTCCTCCTTCTCCTCTTCCTCATCCCCTAAATCCACATCCCTGTTGCATGAGAGTCCATTGATGGAGTCAAAGCACACGGGTGGGGTAGTTGTAGGGGCACCCCCTAGAATGGCATGCAGCTCATCATAGAAGCAGCATGTCTGGGGCTCTGCCCCAGAGCGGCTGTTTGCCTCTCTGTTGTTTTGGTAGGCTTGCCTCATCTCCTTAAGTTTCATGCGGCACTGCTGCAGGTCCCTGTTATAACCTCTGTCCTTCATGCCCTTGTAGATTTTTTTCAAATATTCTGACATTTCATCTTTTGGAACAGAGTTTGGATAGCACAGATTTGTCTCCCCATACAGCGATCAGATCCAGTACCTCCCGTTCGCAGGGCCGGCTTTAGGAAGTGCGGGGCCCAATTCGAACAGTTTCGATGGGGCCCCAGAAAGGATGACTTAAAACAACAACAACAACAAACATGTAAAAAAACATATGGGGCTTGTACTCACCGGGCGGTGCTCCGAGTCTTCGGTGCCACTTCGGCAGTGGGTCCTTCACTCACTCCGGGTCTTCGGCGGCACTGAAGGACCCGCCGCCGAAGTGCTGCCGAAGACCCAGAGCGAGTGAAGGACCTGCCGCCGAAGTGCCGCTGAAGACCTGGAGCGCTGTCGGGTGAGTAAAAATTAAAAAGGTGCCTCTAGCCAGGGAAGGGATTCTCACTGGGTGCGGGGCCCTCTTAGGCGTGGGTCCCGATTCGGGGGAATTGGTGGTGTTAGGTAAAAAGCAAGTCCTACTCACCTCTCCAGCACCCGAGTTTGTGCGGAGTTGGTATGGGGCTCAGAAATCTGTCAGAGACCAGACAACAATTCGTTGATCAACGGGCTCACACC
The DNA here is from genome assembly GCF_020497125.1 of Mauremys mutica. Classification (NCBI taxonomy): domain Eukaryota; kingdom Metazoa; phylum Chordata; order Testudines; family Geoemydidae; genus Mauremys; species Mauremys mutica. The sequence goes on along the minus strand of NC_059081.1, from coordinate 71,903,127 downwards.
ATCCTTAGCTTAAAAGCAGAGCTTCGGAGTAAGTGTGGCAAGTTTATTAGGGGTGAGCATCAATGTTTATACACAGAAGTAAACAAAGTGATTAACAGATCATAATGGTCATGCATAATCAATCAAGATTCTACGGGATAAAACAGGTTAAAATGCAAATTGGAGAAGACAAAGGAGGAGATGGCTACTTATGGCTACCTATTGGGAGGGGAAGGGTCATGAGTAGTTCGCAGGTCAAAACTTTTGATTAAAAGTTTCAGACAGAGACATGTAGTCTGAGTTAAGTTTCAGTGCATAAAGAGTTCAGACTCAACATTCCTCCATTTGTAGCTTTGGGATAACTATTTACCAAAGCTACACCCTATTTTAAGGAGCCAAAGGTTGCTTGGCAATTTCAGCCTGGGCCAACTTGAAGAGAGTAAGGCCTTTGGCTGAAGTAGAAAAAGAATAAACTGACCCACATGAGTTTATGAGGGAGGGGACACATTGAATACAGCAACACAGTATTATAAGGATTACTATGGCCCCAACAACACCCACCAAGAGTTTTTTAACCCACCCAAATCCAGGCAGCCAATTCCATAAGGCTCCCCACCAATCATAAGGTGGCTGGCCAGAGGAGTAGTTCTTAGCCATTTCCCTTAGATGTTTGGTACGTTGAAAAGTGTCAGGGTAGGTGTTGTTTACAAAAACACAGCATTTTTCATAAGCAGAAAATAAAATAAAAAGGCATAATAAAAAACATACAGTTGTCAGAATAAAAGGTCCTCTCATTTTTTTGAGTCAATTTAAGTCTGATGTCTGAAAGAGGTAAGCTGGTCCACTGGTTAGAGGCAGTATCCTCAGTGGTGGCAAGAGCTGCTGGTTCGTCACTGTGGTCCACTACGGCTGGCTTGACGTTGGAGTGGTGGATCCAGGATTTGCGTCCTTCCAGGAACACTGCAGTCTGGGTTGTTAAAAGAACCTGGTGGGGTCCAGTAAACCTCGGCTGGAGGGCGTCGCCACGAATGAACTTTTTGGCCCAGACGAAGTCCCCTGGTTGGAACGGGTGGATCGCTTTCCAAAGGGTACGGAGGCGAGCCTGTAGGGAGAGAAACTGGCACGCGGTCATATGATCCCCTCCCAATAGTGAAACATCAGCACGTGATAGCGCCCCGCCTTTGAAAGGGGGGTGTCCATAGAGCAGTTCAAAGGGGGATAATCCCAATACACGGGTTGGGCGAGTACGAAGGTGAAACAGGACCAAGGGAAGTACCTGAGGCCAGTTTAACCCTGTTTCCTGACAGTATTTAGCCAATGTAAGCTTAAGCTCCCTATTGTCAGAGGGCAAACCAAAACAAGAAGGTGCTTTTTCCCAAAAGCCTTTGGCATATGTGCAAAGTCAATTTGAAGATGTTGAAATGGAGCAGCAGGCGGAGGTTTTTTACCCTTAATTTTGTTAAGAGGCGGAGCAGGTTCATTACGCTGACATGTGCTGCATGCTTTCACTATTGACAGGCAGTAGGGTTGAATGCCTGGAGCATACCAAAAGCGAGCGATGGTGTCCACAAGGGCGTGCGTGCCGTAGTGACCCCCCTTATCATGGTGCCAGCGAACTGCCACGGGGTATGTGGAGCGAGGGAGGCAGGCTCGGCCATCCGTCATAAGCCAGGTCCCTTTGACCAGAGTGGCTCCGAGGCTTTCCCACGACTGTAGTTCAGCAGCGGGTACCAGTACAGGGTAAAAGCATACTTGCTATCAGTAAAAATGGTAACGGTCTTACCAGCGGCCAACTGGCAAGCTCGGGCCAGGGCATAGAGTTCGGCGGCTTGGGCTCCCCAGTTGCCTGGCAGTGAGGCGGCCTCTTGAATGTCCCATTCAGAGGTGACTGCATAACCGGTGAAACGCTTGCCATCAACATAGAAGGAGCTTCCGTCCGAGAAGAGGATGCAATCAGGGTTGTCCAGTGGCACGTCAAACAGGTTGTTTTTTTATTTGTAAGATGCTATGAACTACTTTCACACAGTTGTGCTGATCCTGGAGGACTGGCAGGTCAGGAAGCAAGGTAGCTGGATTAAGGGGCCCACACCTTTTAAAAATTAGGTTAGTGTCTTCTAGGAGTTTGGCCTCTAGCTGCTGCTGCTGATGGGCTGAAAAGACTTGGGTCGTGCCCCTACGCAGAAGGGCTGACAAGGCATGAGAGGTCCAGACCGTGGTAAAATGACCCAGGGTCAGGCTCTTTGCCTTTGTGATCAGCAGGGCAGCTGCTGCCAGAGTCCGGGTGCAGGATGGGGTTCCCTGAGCGACAGGGTCGATCTGCTGGGAGTAAAAAGCAAGCGGGAAATGGTGGGGCCCGCTCAGCTGGGTAAGGACGCCACTAGCAATTCCGCCCCTCTCGTGGACAAAAAGGTGAAAGGGTTTGCTGTAATTGGGGGGGCGGAGAGACATGGAGGAGGCCACACTGTCCTTGAGTAACTGAAAGGCTTGGATCGTGTCTGGGGACCACTGCAAAGGGTCAGGAGCAAGGTTAGCAGTGAGTCGGTGGAGCGGTTTGCTCAACTCCCCGCAGGACAGCAACCAGGGGCGACAGAAGCCAATTAATCCTAAGAAACCTCGAAGTTGTTTCTTGGTGTTTGGCAGAGGGCAGTTTTGGATAGTCTTTATGCGGGCTGGGTCCATTTGTCTCCCCTCTGGGGTTAACAGGAAACCCAGATATCGAACCTTTTGTGAGACCCACTGAATCTTGTTAGGGTCTACCTTGTGGCCTCTGGTGTGTAGGTATAATAAAAGTGCCTTACCATCGATGCGGAGGGCGGCTTCTTCGCGGTTACCTAGTAGGATGTCATCTACGTATAGGACTAACGTGGATCCCTGCGGACTGGTGAAGTCTTCCAAGTCGTGGCGTAGGCATTGGCTGAAAATCGTGGGGCTGTCTCTGTAGCCTTGAGGAAGTCGTTGCCAGACATAACTTTGTCCCTCCTAGGTGAAACCAAAGAGATATTGAGAGTCTGGGTGCACAGGAATGCTGAAAAAGGCTGATTTTAAGTCAATAACAGTGAACCACTCAGCATCCCAGGGGATTTGGCTGATGATAGTAGCTGGATCAGGAACTACTGCATGAAGAGGGACCACATACTGATTAATAACCCGTAGATCCTGTACAAAGCGCCAACGAATAGGGTCTCCGTCCTTTTTAGGAGGCTTTTTGACAGGCAGTATAGGGGTATTACAGGGAGTGCGCTGAGGGCAGACTAGCTTTTGTGCAATGAATCCCTCGACAATGGGGCGGATGCCTTTCCGGGCTTCCAGCGACAGGAGGTATTGGGGGACTGACGGGGGGGCTAAGGAGGGCTTCACTTGAATCCTTACTGGCTCTGCCGAAAGGAGCAGGCCAACATCAGTGTCAGAAATTCCCCAGAGGGTTAAAGGCAAGTCAGTGAGGTCAGGGGAGAGAGGGGGGGGGGTTTCCCAATTACCCTGAGCTGGGGCCGAATCTCCTAACACTGTCATCAATAATCCTACCCCTTCAGGAGTACAGGTTAAAGTAGCCTCAAGCTTACAGAGTAAATCCCGGCCCATCAAAGGGATCAGACAAGCTGGGGAAAAAAGAAAACGGTGAGAAAAACATTTATCAGCATAAATAACATTTAGAGGCAAAGTGAGTCCCAGAGACTGTGGGTTGCCTTCCACCCCAGTTGCAGTTTTAACCTCAGAGGATAGCCAGGGAGAGGGGGCATGATTTAAAAGAGAGAAAGTAGCTCCAGTATCAATGAGGAAACAGACAGGCAGTCCCTGGACTGAAAGGGTTAGACGAGGCTCTTTGCTGGGAGGGGAGAAAGTGAGGAAAGAGCCGGCTAAAGACATTAAGGAAATAAGACCATCACATTGTTTGCCTTCGCCCCCGGGGTACCGTCATTGAGAAGGCTGAGTTTGCTGCTGCTGCTGCTGTTGCCCGTAGTTGATCCAGGCCTGAGGAACGGGCTGGGCTGGTGGTGCAGCGGTGTATTCGTCCCTGGTGTAAGTATCTGCGGATGCGACCGGACCCTCTGGGCGTCCCCAGGGGCATTCACGTTTAAAGTGACCGGGCTGTCCGCACTGAAAACAATTTCCTGATGGCTGGGGTTGCCAGGACCCTCTTCCCCGAGCACCCTGAAATTCCCTGCCACGGCCATGGCTTCTGCCTCGAATACCACCGCGAAAAGCTAAAGCCATCAACTTATATTCTTCCTTTTTCTCTTTCTTTTTACTACTTTCCCTTTCTTTCTCCCATGCAAAACTCCTTCCGAGGTGTGCCCCTCCAATTCCTCCTTATCCCTCTGCAGAGATTCCAATTTGGAGTCCTGCAGATTCCCCTCTGCGCTCTGGAGAGAGTCCCCTTGCGGAGGAATAGGGGCAGGTGCAGTGGGGACCAACTGACGAGTTAAAACACGCTGTGGTTTACACCCTTCATCGAAATAACATGGAGGGGGTTCACTCCCGGAAGAATACCTGACTGCCATAATTTTTAAAGATTTCCACAGCTCTGCTGCTGTGTCCCAACAAAACCAGTAACATAACTGTCCCGGATGGTCTTTTTCGATCTGGCTCCTTACTCCTCTTAAGGCAGCCTGTTCGAAAGAGCCATACGAAGGCCACCTCATCTCCGGGTCGGCCAATACCGCGGTATACCCAGTCCAATTCCTTACACACAGTGTGTACAACTTCCTCCTAGACATTCCTGTCTGTACTGGGAGTTTCCCTTCAATCCATAACTTATTTACAATCCCCAGCGGACTCTCAAGAGGCACGCTAGTCCCTTGACCCATGGTGTCTGACAGGAGCCCTCCAACTGGCGTTTATCCTGCTGTCCAGTACACGACCCCTCAATATTGAATTGGCTGGGAGAAATCTCCCGTGGCGCCTGCCAATTCATATATGAGTGGTCTGACCACTGGACAGAGGCACCACACCAGAAGGAATCCCGGACGAGCCCCCAAATTGTTAGGTAAAAAGCAAGTCCTACTCACCTCTGAGTTAAGTTTCAGTGCATAAAGAGTTCAGACTCAACAGTGGAATAGGCATAAAGCCGGCCCTGCCCGTTCAGTCCATGCTGAAGCTCTTTTGCGATTCTGAGACTGCATGGTCACCTCTGCTGATGAGCTCTGCATGGTCACCTGTGCTGATCAGCTCATGACACTGGGCAAACAGGAAATGAAATTCAAAAGTTCGCGGGACTTTTCCTGTCTACCTGGCCAGTGCATCAGAGTTGAGAGTGCTGTCCAGAGCGGTCACAATGGAGCACTCTGGGATAGCTCCCAGAGGCCAATACAGTCAAATTGTGTCCACACTACCCCCAAATTTGACCCAGCAAGGTCGATTTCAGTGCTAATCCCCTCGTCGGGTAGGAATACCAAAATTGATTTTAAGAGCCCTTTAAGTGGACAAAAATGGCTTCGTTGTGTGGACGGGTGCAGGGTTAAATCAATCTAACGCTGCTAAATTCAACCTAAACTCATAGTGTAGACCATGAGCTGAGCCTTTAGGGTTCACACACTAAAAGCTCAGAAACCCTGGATGGCTCTGTGTGCCCATCCCAAGCAGCAGGTTCCCTGGGGCCAGAGGCAGATCTCCAGCTGGTTGGGGCCATGTTATTTGCCTCACCTTGTTCAGGGGGTCAGTGTTCATCCTGCCCCCAGGGTCTGTCTCCATAGAATGGTCCCTTCATCTAACTCCCCAGGGCTTAGGGTCTCTGGCCTGATCCTTTAGGGTGTGCCAGCTCTGAGAATGGCCTATCCCCCCAGGCAGCTGGTGGGGACACCGGATGCTGAATGCTCCAGAGGGCTTCTCACCCGGGTGATGCCTCTTGTGGGCCAGAGAGCTCTGCTCTGTGTGAATCTGGCTAATTACTGACACTGATTTAACTGTTCACTAACCTTGTAAGCAAAAAGCAGACTACTGAACTTTTTTTTCTGTAGGGCCGGTTCTCTCTGTGTTAGTGCCTTCCTCAGGGATCCACAAGCAGCCAAAATGGTGGCACATCTTGGGCTGCAGGACCCCTCTCCCATCCAGGCCATCAGCACTCAGGGCCTGTCCATCCTGGCTGCCAGTCCCTGGAAGGGGAGGGTTGGCCAGCAAAGGAAAACCCAGGAGACCAGAGCAGGAACGCCACTGACTCCAAAGCCAGTCGAGGGCCCATCTGTCTGAGCTGAGGGGCTGCCCCTGGTGGCACCTCTGCCAGGGCTGACCCAGGAGCACTGGACTGGTCGGGGCATAGGGAGCAGAACCTGGAACTGGCCTGGTCTCTCTGCTGGGAGGAAAAGGAGCCTGTGTCTGTAGCACAGCCTACCCGGGCTGAGAGGGGGCTCGGTGTTTGCTAGGATGGGGATTATCCAGGTGGGGGGCAACTAACGATCCCCAGGGATCTTTTTGTGCAGCCAGCTAAGCCCCTCTTGGGGGACATGGCCCAGGGTCTGAGCAGCACAGATGAGAGGCTGACGATGGATCTTAACTAGTCCTGAGTTAGGGCCTCAGTGCAGAGCTCGATGGCCTGATCTGTGCAGCCTTTACCGAGAGCCTGCTGCCCCCTTCTGACTGGGGAAGTGAACAGGGTGAGGGAGATTATAGACCGTCTGTGCACTCACAGGCCTGCTGGGGTGTGTGGAGACGTGTGCGCACATGTACACCCGCCTGCCTGCACCCTCTACCCCTCCCTGGCCATAGCCCCTCTATCTGAGCTCAGCAGCTGATTTCATCCCCCGAGGGCTGGCTGAGTGGGTTGGAAGCCCTATTATGTTGAAAAGGCTGGGGCTGAGGAAGATCTCACTGGAGCATGGAGCTTGACAGTGTCTATTCTCCACCAAGGGCCCTGGGCCTGCAGGTTCCAGAGTCAGATGCCCTGGGAAGGAGTGGAGGAAACCTGGGAAGGTAAGCCTCTCCCCTCAATGCTGGTGAGGTGGGGTTGGTAGTGGGCACCCATGGGTAGTTTCCGCTCCCTGTATGAATAGGGATGGGGCAGGGCACTGAGGCAGTAACAGCACTGAAGGGGTTCTCCTCTGCTCCACACCTGGGCGTTCTCTTAGACTCAACCTTCTCTCCATCCTCGCATCCCTGCTGTGTCTAGTTTTTGCTGCTTCTCCCTGTAGCCCATCACTAAATTAGCCTTTGCTGCCCATCAGCCCAGCTAGAATGCTCATCCGGGCCCTCATCGCCTCATGTCTCTGCACTATCCTCCCCACCTTGACCAACCCCATCTCACCACCTTGGTCCATTCAGATCTCTGCTATGAAGGGCATCTCCCCAGCTTTGCACTTCGAGGGCATCCCCCCTCTCTGTGTGTCCCTCCCCTGGCTCTTTCTTTGCCTTGCTGCAAACACAACCACTCATAGAAATTTGAAAATTAAGATGGGATGTTTTTCTAAAAGACATAGTTTAGTTCAGACAGGAATTAATGCAGGGATGTTCTCTGGCCTGGGCTACACAGGAGGTCAAAAGAGATGATCACAATGGTCCCGTCTGGCCTTGGAAGCTATGAATCCTCGCTTTCACAGCCTGTTCCCATCCCACCTAGCGCCATCTCTTGAGGTAATGACTCCTGCTCTGTGCTGTGACCATGCCCTCATCCATCACCTCTTTGTGTTGTTAGCTTGTACCGTGCTTGGCACAATAGGACACAGGTCCATGACTGGGGCTCCTAGGCCCTACTGCAATATGAACAATAATAATAGGATTGAATTCTGGGGTTGTAAACCCATGGGAGGGAGTCAAGGGTACTGAGCTGTCAAGGGTACTGAAGGAGGAAGAGGCAGGAGATAGCAGGGTGTCCTGGGTATGAGGTGTTGGCGGTATGATGCAGATGCTGGTAGCTGGAGGTGGTGGGGAGATAGAAGGCCTCACACATATTTGGCAGACGGAGGTGGGGGGGCAGCAGAGATAGGTATTGATGGGACCTGCTGTAATTTTCACTCAGGTCTGTGACCTACCCCATCCCTCTGTCTCAGGGACCTGGGTCCAGGTGTATCAATGTTCCCATTGCAATACACGCTGAAGATGAGCTCCCCAACCCTGTGTGACCAAAGAAGCCCTCCAAACACCAGCGTCTGAGGCAGTTGGGTGACACCGCTGCTGGCCCTACAGGAGAGTCCCCCGCAGCAGTCGGGGCAAGTCCTCCAGTTTCGTTATTTCTCCAGCTCTGAGGGCCCTGGCTTCTCAAGGCCTCTTGATTGGGACTTGGAAAGACTCTTCTCCATCCCCTGCTTCCTCTCCAAGGCCATTTTCTGCTGAGAACTGGAGACACACTATGTCCCACCCGCCCCGCTCACCCCACAATGGCTCCTCGTGGCACTTACATGAGTAAATCCCAATAGTCTCCTTTGGAAGGGGCAGAGGAGGCTAAAGACCAGGACTAGGCTCTATGGCCCAGTAAGGCCTTGTCTCTGCAAATGGAAGACAGGACCTGGAGGCACCAAGTGGCTCAGCTGGAGTGTGGAGGCCCTGAGCATTCGTGGACTACAGCTGGGTCAGGGCCTGCCCTTGATCCTCATGGAAGAGGATTAAAAATTTGCCCATCGTTTCCCAGTTAATTGTGGGTTCCCCATGTGGACTCATCAGAGCATCCATACCCCTGCATGGCCATGGCCATGCTCAGTGATGAGGCCCCTAAATTGGCATCCTCAGGGCATTTTTGCCATACACAAGTACCACTCCTGGTATGTGGCCTGTGGGGGTTTCCTTCTCTCCTAGCTATGCCTGCGGATATGAAGGAAGAAGTGTGAAGGGTGACATAGGGCAGCCCCATTATTAGGCTTAAGGATCTCATGCTGCATAATTCAACCCATCCCCATTAGCTGCACCAGGGTGGGTTTGAGATGCACTAAAGTGTACCCGCTGCTTTCTCAAGCTTTGGGATGTGATGGCTAATCGGTGCATACTCAGGCTCAGCTGCACCGCTAGCAAATCTTCAGCAGTAGCAAGTACCATGGCTACAGGTCCACAGCCGTGGTGGCATGCATATGGGCAGCGCACGGCAGTACATGAATTTGTCTGCCCGTAAAAAATTCATTTAGAATGTGTGTGTGTGGAGGGGGCTCCCCACTCACTTTTGGCAAAATTTTTCTTTGCAAATTTTCAGCCTTGTGTTGAAAAACCCCCAAAATGTTTTTTCCCCTCCAAAACCCAGAAAACATTCCATGAAAAGTGAAAATTTCCCCTTTTTTTGGCTAAAAAGCCATTTACTCTTGAAAAAATAGCTTGGCTGAAAGGGTTGACTCGCTTTCATTTGTGGCCTGTCTTTGGACAGATCTTTACTGTCAATGAGAACTTGTGCTCAGCAGACTTAGCTGGCTTGCAAGAAGGCGGTTGGTTGGTTGACTGAGGGGGAGGAAGCACCTGCTTCTGCTTTGATAACTCCAGGTGTGCCAGCAGGGGAATGGTGCAGATGGTGATTTTGGCTGGAGGGCAGCAGTAAAAGCCCTCAGAGCATTTGCTGTCAGCTGGCTCTAATTGTCAGGGATGTCCCTCACTGTGCCTATGGCTGGTGCTGATCATGGATGATTTATGGAATGTATGTCCTAGGCAGTAAGTACCTGTAAGTGCAATCACTGCTTTGGCTGAGGCAATTCTCATGGAAGCATGAGGTCGACATACAGACTGCAACCTCTCTCCGACACTTGAGGTATGCTCAGTGCTGTGCGCCGGTTATATCTCGCCTGTTCTGTGACAGCAGGTCTGGTTAGCATCTGAAGAGGTGAAAGGCAGGCTCTTTAACGTGCCACTGAACACAAAAGAGACAGAGCAGGCTAGCTGCAGCGCCTCAGCAGCGTCTGATTCTTGTCTGTAGCTCACTTCTTTTAAAACGTGAGCGCAGCCCTTGTTGTAATCTGCTGCTCCACTGTAGGTGGCGCTGTGGTGCAAACAGTAGTCAGGGCCCATGGGAAGATGCTGGAATCCTGCCAGTCATACTCTGCTTCACTTCCATTGCATGTGAACAGGCACAAGCGGGTCCACTGCTCTGAATGCTCTGTGTGGTAGACCTGCACAGTCAGCTTAGGCTTTCATTCCCACCTCTCCTTTCCTTCCTCCTTTGAGTTCAGGCTCCCCTGGCTTGCCGTTGCAGCACTGCACTCTGACTGCTGGGAGATGACTGCCAAAGCTGAAATGTCCTGGTAGCACATCTGCAAACTCAACTGGATCTAGGACACTTTGGTGGCTCCATAGGTGGCTTCCCAGAACAGTGGGTGACATCCATTCGGAGAAATAGAACAGAGAACTAGCATTTCCCTCTCATACGCGGGCACCCACTAATTTGGATATTTGTCTCTGGCTGTCCACCATTCAGCACAGTTGTGCCAGTTTGGACTTTGAAGATTCTGTGGCAGGGGAATATGATAACATTTGTCAGCATCTTGTATTAATGTCACAGATTCATCAAGCAAAATGCTGGCCCTGTTGAAGACAGTGATTAAACTCCCATTGATTCTTGCACTGAGCCCTATGATTTGTCCACGTTGAACCTTTTGGATCTTGGTTTATTCTCCCCTGTTTCCTCACTGGCAGCATCTAGGATGGGATGTGTGAGTCTAACTGTCTCTGGACCAGTATATCCAAGGTAAATTGCATAATTCATTTAATTGACTGGCTCATTTTGTGCTCCAGTACAGATGAAAGAAGGTTGTGATTTCCCTATCTGGTGCAAGTCTCTATCTTTCACTTGTTTTATGGTGTAATCACCCATTGATCTTTTGCTACGGTTTGGGTGTTTGAGATGAATGGACACACCTGCTTGTTGAAAGTGAGGCTGAAGAACTGCTGGAGCATCGGCATCACGGACTTTAATTACCATCCTAGCTACATTTCAGTGAAGACAATGGCATTGAAGTGCATTGTGGGATTGTCAGTGTTCTGCTCTTCTAGTTCAATGGGCAAAGCTTCATTCAGTGAGCTTGTTGGATCTGAAGAAACCTATTTCTGCCTTCTTCGAGAGGACCACAAACTCTATTGATGAGCCAGTATGTCAGAGTTAAGCATTCCTCACATCTCTTCTTCTTCCCATTTTTTGATACCTTTTGCTCCTGGACACGTTCTGCAGTTTCTACTCAAAGGTGGGCATATTCTCCTGACTGCCAATCAGTGTACAAATCTCATGATCTGCACTAAAATGGTAGGGATTCCCCCCAATGGAGGAATTAATCCCCAGAGCAACTTGAATTTTTAGTGAACTCTAAAGTTAAGTCTTTGGCCTAGAGCCAGGAAGAAAAACGTTTTATAGACTGAGCTAAGTGTGAATTACAGTTATGGCTACAATCTTGGTTTTTTTCCCTTTTTTAAAGAGCAGTTTGACTGTAACTTCAGTGCTGAAGCAGATACAATTGCTAAGTACCTCATAATACAGCTTGCTTTTGCTACTTGGCAGGTCTGGTTGGAACCTTTGGGGAATTGGAGGGTGGCTGCTTCTGGAAAGGGTGTTGAAGGTGGTGGGGGGTTAACCTTCATTTCAGCACCAATAGTAAATAACTGCCCTTATAAGTCAAGAAACAGAGTGTCCAGTCAGAGTGTGGGACACATAGTCATGTGGGGCTCTTGTTAAGCCAGAAATGAGAGAGAGGTACATTTCCATCCTCGTCCTTCTACTGCACTAAATGCAAATGCTGGCATACTTCCAGGAAGTAAAAACAGTGGGAGATGCTTATGACCCTTTTCTTTTGCCCTAGTGCTGGAGTTCTCTGGTGACATAGAGTAAAATGTTAGCCTTTGGGATCCATTTAGCATATGTATTGTGTCACCTTTCCATGGGGTTAAGCTGGAAATCTCCAGTTTGCCGCTACCCTGGCATCAATGTGCGAAACCACTGTCCTTGTCTCCAGGGTTTCTCAGCCCGTGGGTTGGGACCCAAAATTGGGTCGCCAGAATGGTTCAAAGGGCGGCGTGGCAGCTCCTGCAGCTCCTGTCCCACGGGGCTGGCTGTGCTCGCCTCCCTGCTCCAGGCACCGCCACCTCTGGGGTCCCAGCGCCGCTCAGGTGTGGCCCAGCCGTCATGACGATAGGAGCCTGGGTAGGCTAAATGTGAGTGAGTGGCACTGCAATCCCATGAGCCAGGTCACAGCTCCACTCGCACACACTGGGTCCAATCGGGGTGGGGGGGTCGGGGGGGCAAACCTGAGCATTGCTGCAGCCCTGGAAGTTGCAACACCTTGAGCAGAGAGGCAAGCCCAGTCAGCCTCACAACTCAGGAGCTGCAGGAGCTGCCACTGTGGGGTGGGGGCCTGGCAGGACCTCCCCCTCCCCCCCAGAAGCCATCTCAGGGTCTCTATCCCCAGACTATTTACTGGATTGCAACAGGCAATAAACATTTATAAATGGGTCATGAGCCCAAAACGCTTGAGAACCACTGCTTGTATGCACACCCATAGGTGGTTGCTATCTACTCGGCAAGTTCATGCCATCCACACAGGTGTGTATCATTCAGACAGCTCTGCAGAGGCGCATTGTCTGGCACTAAGCCAAACATGTTGCACATCTGCTGAAACAAATGAAATTTACCTTTGGACAATCACACACACTAACAACTTTTGGCTCAGCTGTGTTCCAGAAGTTGGGCCAGACCCTCGGCTGCTGCAAATTGCTGTAGCTCCATTGAAGTCACTGTTAATTCTCATGGCTGAGCTTTAAAACCAAGGTCCTTTCCCAAGGTGAGATTGACAATGCTGGACTAGGGGACAGTCCTTAAGGAAAGGACCATTGTGTGACTTATTCACAGGTAGATTTGTCCGAAGTTCTATGGAAAAAACCATGGCCTGGTGGAAAGTTGGGTAAGATGGGCAACAGGAAAGGCCTGTCTCTGACAGCCATTCCAATTATTTATACTGGAACTGGTTGAAATTCAAATATTTAGAAAAAAGTGCACTGAGCTTTTCATGCAGCTCTCTGTTGCAGGGATGTAGATGGCCACCCCACCTTTGCCACAATATCCGAGCAATACAATCTTTACTGTGTGTATTTATGCACACAGTAAAGCCCCATTTTACACAGGGAGAACTGAGACAACAAGTGACTTGGCCAAGGTCACATAGGAAGTCTGTAGCAGAGTAGCTCTCCTAACTACCAGGCCAGCACTCTGATCACTGGACCATTCTACCATTGCCTTCAATGGTGCTCCACATGGGTCTGTTAATTGCAGGATGGGGGACTAATACGGGCAACTACTAGACATATCTCAGAGCATCAGGAGCATGCTAGGCAGCTATGAGCGGGGCACTGAGAGTGGGAAGCTGGAGAAAGTACCCGTGGTAATGGGAGGCTTTTGGAAACATTAGCCGATGTGGTGGGGTGGCTGAGTTAGACATTCCAGTCTGAGCGTCCCCCGCTGAGCAATTATGCAGAGAATTAGATGGATTTTCTTGGCAAGCGAGAAGTTCTAAAAAGGGAGAAAGGAGGGTGCAATTTTATTTCTGGGAAAAACACCACAATTTTTAATGTATTCTTTTATGTTTTTCTTCTTGGTTTCTTTTGGGATGTCTTGTAGGAAACTCTGTCTTTGCCTGTCTTTTCATTGTTTCACGGTTGGGGAGAGGGAGGAAAAAGCATATTATAAAAAGCAAGTCACCGTGCCTGGGTCTTGTTAGATTAGTGTGAGTATATTTTTAGAGCTTGGATGCTCCAGCAGAGAAAGCCCAGCTCTTCATTCCTCAGGAGATCAGTTTACATCCACACTTTCAGCTGCACTTGAAATCAACCCAGCAATGAAAGGCCAGTCCTACAAAGCACAGACCATGAGGGACTGAGCTCTTAAGGACAATGTGGACGAGTGAGTTTTCCCATCCAGCCTGTGCATTACACTTGCTTTCAGTCTCAGGGTATGATTCTTGGAGTCAGACGGAGCAGATCTTAAAAAGAAAAAATAGGCCAGATCCCCAGCTAAGGTAAATCGCTGTAGCCCCGCTGGTGTCACTAGACCTACACTCAGTGACACCAGCTGAGGATCTGGCCCATTAGCGCCAATGGAGCTATGCCCATAGACATCAGCTGGGGATCTGTCCCCCTGACTTTGGTGGAACAATACTGATTTAGACCAGCTGAGGATCTGGCCCATTTTTTTTTCTGTGGGGATCTGCCAACTAGAACGAGGAGTCCTTGTGGTACCTTAGAGACTAGCAAATTTATTTGAGCATAAGCTTTCGTGGGCTAAAACCCACTTCATCGGATGCATGCAGTGGAAAATACAGTAGGACGATATATATACACAGAGCACATGAGAAAATGGGTGTTGCCATACCATCTCTAACGAGACTAATCAATTAAGGTGGGCTATTATCAGCAGGAGAAAAACAACTTTTGTAGTGATAATCAGGATGGCTCATTTCCAACAGTTGACACTCACATCTTCTTGCCAACCACCCAAATATCGAGACTGTCCTGATTTTATCGGGAGGTTTGGCCACCGTACACAGGGATCGCTGCAGCAGGATCAGGGCCAATGGGCCATGGGGATCCTTGGAGGCCTGTGTCGCTAGCTGCAGTGTTACCTTGGGCCACTACAGGGTGCACTGGTGATCACTGAGGGACATCTGTGTGGTTCATGATTAAGGCTAAGATTTTGTCACAGTTATTTTTCGTAAAAGTCACGGAGAGGCCACAGGCAACAAACAAAAAAAGTCTGTGACTTGTACAAGCCATGTAGGAGAGGTGCATGGCCCCAGCTGCAGCCCCCACCGCATATGGGGAGCATAGCCCCCAGCTCCAGCCCTAGCCCCAGCCATGGCTCCAGGCCCGGCTTTAGCTGCTGACACCTGAAGCCAAAGAAGTCACGGAGGTCTGCTAAAGTCATGGAATCCGTGCCTGCCATGACCCCAGTGACTAAATGGTAGGCTTATTCATGATTAGGAATAGCAATCAAAGAGTGTCCAGCGTGGCCCCACAACACAGACCGGTCCCAGAGGGCCCTACCCCAGAGAGCCTCCCATCTAGTTCCAGGGAGAACTCTACACTGGGAGGCGGAAGTGTGGGAATGGAAATAGGGTGAGGGCTGATCTGTTTCCATCTCTGCGCCTCGTTTAAAGCAAGTTGTTTGGTGGTACCTGCTGGGAACTGATGTCCTCTGCAAACTGTGGCATGGCCACACTGCCAACTCCCACTCCTGTGTGTAACCCTTCTGTCAGGTGGAGCCAGCATCAACCAGGGCCAGGTTCAATATCTAGGGGTTCCTTTCCATCGATACAACACAAAACCGTCTCGAACCCCCACCCAGTGACCTGGGACAATTACACACCACCTCTAGGTGCCTCTGAGAGGCCATACTTCCCCTCTTGCAAGCACAGATTCTGAGTGTAGCAAAAACTTTTAATAAAATAATATAAAACTCAGCATTAATTTGGGAAAACACTGCAAACAGTGTTCATAAACATAAACCCTGAGCAAAAGACCCATCCCCAAGTAAGCTGGGCAGTGTCCTTTTCCCCTCAGGTTCTTAAGTCCAGCAACCACAAAGTCGCTTTAACGTGCCCATCCCTTCTCTGCACCCCACTCACAGTTGTCCTTGGTCAGTGCAGACCCAGAGTTCAGAGGTTCGTCTGCAGAGTTCACCTCCCACCCTGGGTGGAGGCGGGGGTAAGGAGGCATCGTACACACTCCGCTGCTTGGGCACTGGCTCGCTGCCCCTTTCTGCCATCTGCCCTGCCAGCTGCCCGCTCGCTGCACCTCTCCACCAGCCACCCTGCTGGCCGCTCACTGAGATGCCTTCAGGGCCAACCACTTAACACAACTCTCAGTGATTTCAGCTTTCAGTGGGGGAGCCTCACTGCTGGTGCACACTGAGCAATCTCTTGCATCAGAGACACTGTCTCAAAGCAGGTCTAATTAGATCTAGGTATCAGTAATTGCAGCTCTGCAGCATTTAATAAGACTCTCAACTAAGTCTGAACCAGCTCTTCTATTACACAGTGGAGAGAAAAAGGGTCAAATTGTATCTGAGTCGCACACCACAAGGTACAAGTCCACACTGCTCCCCTCCTACCCCTGACACCTGACTGCCCCCTGTTCCCCACACAGAGTCCCCTTCCCTCCCCACTCCCCTCCTACCTCTGACATCGGACTGCGCTCTGCCTCCCACACAGAGCACCCACCCCGCTCCCCTCCTACCCACAACTTCCCCAGCTCCCCGCCACAGAGCCCCTTCCCCACTTCCCTCCTACCTCTGACACCCAACTGCCCTCTGCCTCCTCCACAGAGCCCCCACCCCACTCCCCTCCAAGCCCAACACCTGACTGACCCTAGCTCCCTGGACAAAACATCCATCCCACTCCCCTCCTACACCCAACACCCAACTGCCTCCTGCTTCCCCCACAGAGCATTCACCCCACTCCCCTGCTATCGCTGACACCCGACTGACCCCAGCTCCCCCCACACTGCACCTACCCTGCTCCCTTCCTACCCCGGCACCCACCTGACTGCCCCAGCTCCTCCCACAGAGCACCCACCCCACTCCCCTTCTACCCTGACTGCCCCAGCTCCTCCCACAGAGCACCCACCCCACTCCCCTTCTACCCTGACTGCCCCAGCTCCTCCCACAGAGCCCCCTCCCCCATCCCCTGCTACTCAGACTGCCCTCAACTTCCCACACAGAGCCCCCTCCCTGCTCCCCTCCTAGTCCTGACACCCAACTACCCCCTGCTTCCCCCACAGAGCCCCCACCCCGCTTCCCTCCTACCCCTGACACCCGACTGACCCCAGCTCCCCAGGCAGAGCACCTGCCCTGCTCCCCCTCCTCTTGTGCTGTCAGGGAAGTTGATGTTGGTGTCGGAGTGTTCTAGAACTTCCTGGGCAGCACCATCAGCTTCTCCAATGGAACCCTGCAGCAAACTATAGCCAAGAAGCCCCCAGATGGTCACACTTACTTCCATAGATCCAGTAACCACCTGAAACATACCAAGAAATCTATCTACAGCCAGGCACTCAGCTACCAGAGAATGTGATCTGAGGAGAAAGTCTGGGCTACACACCTTAACACACTTGGAACCAGACAAAGACACTCCACCAGCAATGGAGATCAGATCATGGAACGGGCCACCCAAAGACAGCGAGATCATGCTTCAATACGAAACAGAAAGCCTGCTGACCTCACACCATTTGTTGTCACCTACCACCCCACACTGGAACCCATAGGGGTGTGGGTCAGTAGTCTGTTACTACCCATATGCTATGGGCAATGGCAGCTCCAGGCACCAGCGCTCCAAGCGCATGCATGGGGTGGCAAGCCGCAGGGGGGCGGCCTGCCAGTCCCTGCAAGGGCGGCAGTTAGGCAGCCTTTGGAGGTCCACCAGTCCCGTCGATTCAGCAGCAATTCGGCGGTGGGTACGCTGAAGCCACGGGACCAGGGACCTCCCACAGGCATGCTGCCGAAGGCAGCTTGCCTGCCGTGCTTGGTGCGGCAAAAAAGCTAGAGCCACCCCTGGCTATTGGGGACCATGTCCTGAAATAAATATTTCCCGAATTCTCTCATCTGGCCAGCAAACAACCCCCCAACGTCTCTGAACTCCTCATCAGAAGCAAGCTCTCCACAAACCAGGAACCACCAACTCAAGGCGACACCAGACCCTGCCAGAACAACAGGTTCGAAACCTGCAGTCATAGCTCCACTGCTACAATGATCAACACCCCTCCACAGCCCACCTGTCAAGATCCAAGGGTGCTAAACATGCCTATCACAAGACGTTGTGTACCTCTCCCAGTGCATTAAGTGCCCCAATAACAACTATGTGGGTAAAACCAGGAAATCATACACTCTCAAATGAACTCACAGAAAAATGAGAAAAGCAATAACAATTTTCACAAAACGATCTCTCCATATCCTCAAAGGAAACCTGCACACCACCTTCAAAAGACGAGTCTGGAAGCTTAAAGTCATAACTCTGCTAGACACTAAAAATGATGGTCTTAATAAAGACACAGGATTCATGGCTTAATACAACACTAAGTAACCCACTAACAACCCTTCTTGCCCTATGACTGGGGAGCTGTTTACAGACCACTTCACTTTGAATGGTATCTTATCTGTTCCACCTTGTATTTAGCTGAGACTCTCCAAGCCCCTTTCCCAGACCTGAAGACGAGCTCTGTGTAGCTCGGAACCTTGTTTCTCCCACCAACAGATGTTGGTCCTATAAAAGATATTTCCTCCCCCAACTTGTTTCTCTCATATCTTGGGACCAACACAGCGACAACAACACTGCAAACAATATGGCTGTATTTCAAAGAAACCTTAGGCCTGGTCTACACTAGGACTTTAAATCGAATTTAGCAGCATTAATTCGAACGAACCGCTCAACGGTCCACACCAGGAAGCCATTTAATTCGAACTAGAGGGCTCTTTAGTTCGAATTTGGTACTCCACCCCGACAGGTGGAGTAACGCTAAATTCGACATGGCTAGTTCGAATTAGGCTAGGTGTGGATGGAAATCGAACTTAGTAGCTCCGGGAGCTATCCCACAGTGCACCACTCTGTTGACGCTCTGGACAGCAGTCCGAGCTTCGATGCTCTGACCAGCCACACAGGAAACGACCCGGGAAAATTTGAATTCCTTTTCCTTTCTGGACAGTTAGAATCTCATTTTGTGGTTGGACATCGGGGCGAGCTCAGCAGCACCGGCAGCAATGCAGAGCTCTCCAGCAGAGGAGTTCATGTAATCTCTGAATAGAAAGAGGGACCCGGCATAGACTGACCGGGAACTCTTCGATCTGATCGGTGTGGGGGGCGAGGAGTCTGTGCTTTCGGAGCTGCGCTCCAAAACACGGAATGCAAAGACCTACGAGAAGGTCTCCAAAGCCATGAGAGACAGAGGATACAGACGGGATGCAACGCAGCGCCGCGTGAAAATCAAGGACCCCAGACAAGCCTACCAAAAAATCAAAGCGGCCAACGGATGCTACGGAGCCTGCCACCACTGCCCCACCAGTGACCATGGACTCTGATGATGGGACAGTGTCGACGGACAGTTCCTCGACGATGTTCACAGACGGGGAAGATGAGGAAGGGTTTGTGGAGGACGAGGCAGGCGACAGCGCTTACAACGCTGGTGTCCCCGACAGCCAGGATCTATTCATCACCGTCACGGAGATCCCCCAACAACCCTCCCCGGCCATTAACCCGGACCCTGAATCAGGGGTAGGAGCAGTCGGTAAGTGCTTTAACCATGTTAACTTTTATTCTTAATATAACAGGAATCTGAAGTGTGTGAAAAGGAGGTCTCTCTATATATGGTGATAGAACAGAAATCCTCCTGGGAGATCTCCACGAAGCTCTCCTGCCGTTAATCGATAAGCATCAGCAGGAGGTTCCTGGGGAGAGCTGCCTTATTGGGTGCTCCGTGATAGCACACTTTTCCGCGCGAGGCTTTCATGCGGTATTCAGGGAGCACTGCCTCCCAGAGCACGGCTGCATAGGTCCGTGGTTCGTGCTAGATTTCACGCAGCATGCGCTCTCTATCTCCTTCAGTGCCCGTCCTCACGGTTATCTCGCTCGGAGACTCCTGCATCTAAGTAGGGGAATTACTGTAATGTTACGCCTGGTCCAAAGTATTTTTAAAAAATCTCCAGACAGACGGCATAGCACAGACTCAGCACGCAGCTGCGTGACGAGTGTAACGGAAAGCCAAAGAATCAAATGGACGCTCATGGAGGGAGGGGGGAACGAGGACGCAAGGTATCCCACAGTTCCTGCTGTCTCCGAAAAGCATTTGCATTCTTGGCTGATCTCCAAATGCTTCTAGGGTCAAACACAGTGTCCGCGGTGGGTCGGGGCATAGCGCGGCAATTTACGCACCCCCCCCCGACCCCCAGAAGTTAAAGGGAAAACAATCCTCTGTTGACTCTTTTACATGTCACCGTATCTGTACTGAATGCTGCAGATAGACGCGCTGCTGCAGCACTCAACAACAACATCCTTCCTCCCACCCCGCCATGGGTGGCTGATGGTACAATAGGACTGCTACCTGTCCTCATCATCAGCCTATTGGCACATGGGGCAGTGCAAAAGGACTGGTAACCATACCAACTTGCTTGGGACAGGTCAATCAAGGTCGCCTGGTCCTAATTTTTCATGGTAGATGGTACAGTATGGCTGGTAACCGTCCTCATCATTGCAACAGGGGGCTGAGCTCCATCAGCCCCCACCCTTCATTGTAAAGAAAAGATTCAATTGCCCCTGGACTAGCAGAGGGATGATTGGCTCCCTCCTCCACACCCCTTAATGTCATCTCTGGACTATCATTGCAGCTGGAGGCTTCCTTCCACTCATTTCTCACAAACGACTACCTGTGTCTTATTCATGCATTCTATATTACTTCATCACACAAGTGGGGGGACAATGGTATTGGAACCCAGGAAGGCTGGGGGAAGAACGGAATGAACATCTGGGGTTGTTTCAGGAGCACACCCTGTAAATAGCATTCAGCTCAAAATTTATGCATGATTGGCCAGAGAGCAGCTGTGCTCTCTGGTTCTATGATACAGTGGTTCTCTAGTACAGTTGCCCATATTCTAGGCAGGACTGATTCTATTTTTAGATACCCAAAGAGGAGGGATTGACTCGGGGAGTCATTCCCAAATTTTGCTTTTGTGCCCCTGGCTGATCGGCCAGGGGCACTTATGACAGCACCAAATGGCGCAGTGCAAAAGGACAGGTAACCATGACCATCTTATTACCGTCTTCTTACCAGTTCATGGTATGGTAGACGGTACAGTATGCCTGGTAACCATCGCTGCTGTCATGCAAAAGCAAAAGCATGCTGCTGTGTAGCACTGCTGGTCCGCCTCTGTCAGCGGCATCTAGTACACATATGGTGACATACACAAAAGGCAAAATAGGGTCCATTGTTGCCACGCTATGGCGTGTGCCAGGGCATTTCATGGAAAACGTGCTCGAAATGATTGTCTGCCGTTGCTTTCCCGGAGGAAGGAATGACTGGCGACATTTACCCAGAATCCACCGCGCAAATGATTTGTGCAACAGCAGGCACAGGGGTCTCAACAAAAAATTCACAGAGACAGCCTAGACTCAGTTAATTGTTCGCAAAAAAGTATCTTTGCAAGGAATTCACTAACTGTTTCCCATCTCACAGCTTCCACTGTCTCCAGACCTTCCACAGCATCCCCCTCGCAGAGGCTGGTGAAGATTAGGCGGCGAAAGAAAAAGACAAGGGACACGATTTTCGATGAATGTGTGGGCTGCTACCTAGCCGAGGCGGACCAGCAGAGGCAGTGGAGGGAGAAAGTCTCTCTGTACCAGCGCTCACACAGCGAATGGGAGGAGAGGTGGCGTGAGGAACACAAGCAGGCGACTCAAGCAATGCTTGTACTAGTGAGGGAGCAAACGGACACGCTCCGGCGACTTGTGTATGTTCTGCAGGACCGCTGCAGGACAGAGCCCCCGGCAGTATCTCTGCAACTGCCCTCCCCCGCCACAAAGTCACATACCCCCCTCACCCTAAATAACCAGGAGGATGCCCGCCCTGGGCCGTGAATACTGTCACTGCACCCCAGCAGAGTGCTCAAGTAACCAAAAGCTCTCATACCCTACGTTTGCATAAGTCCTTCCCTTCCGGACTCAAACAAGTCCCAATCCCAGTCCCATCCCATAACTGTGTACTTAAGTAATAAAAATACTTTGCTGTTAATTACTGTTTCCGTCATGTTTTTTCACTGAAGACTGTGTTTGAATGGGGTGCGTGGGGAAGTGCGTTGCTAATTGCATAGGACAGGCACCTTTCCCAGGGTACAGACACGGGGGCCGGATCAGCAGCGGGTCACACACACAGTGCAGTCAGTAGGCACCGTGGTCGGTATGGGAGGTGGTTTCCAGGTTCTGTGTGGGCGGTGGGGATGTGACTTTTTAGCGGGGGAGGGCGGTTACAGATCTTATACAGCGGTCCTTGTCCTGGACCGCTGAGTCACGCAGCAGAGGAATCTGTATCCGTCCTCCTCCGCCACAAGGCCACATAGCCCCCCGCACACAGAATCCCAAAAAGGAGGGATGGCAGGCTCCGTTGAAACAAGCAGTCCGGCAATGCGGACCGCTGTAGGAGCAGGAGCCTGTCATTCCTTGAGTTTAGAGGCGGTCTTTACATCAGCGCACACCCTACCCACCACAGTCTGCGTTCCAGTTTCAACCCTTTAACGAAAAGTCATGAATAAAGAAACCTCTCCTCAGTAACAGTGTGACATGTATTTTATTTTTACACGTGTCTTGGAAGTGGGGGAAACGGGGAGAACGGGGTATTGAACCGAAGAGGAGAGTCAACAGTAACTGGGTAAAGAAACAGGGGCAGGTTCAGCTTCTCTGTAAAGAAACTGAACAGTCACAGGTCACGCTGCTCGCTGCTCGCTGGTATTTGAAGAGTTCCTTGTCGCTGTCCCAGGCGCCTGTTTAGGGCTTCATGAGCAAGTGCATTAGCGGGCAGGCTGGGTCACCGAGGATCACTATAGGCAAATGCACATCCACAACAGTTATTTCGTGGTACGGGAAGAAACTACCTTCCAGCAGGCGTCTGAGCAGCCCACAGTTCCTGAGAACACACGCATCAGGAACCTTGCCCGGCCATCCAACGTTCATGTTGGTAAAACATCCCCTATGGTCCCCCAGTGCTTGCAGAACCATTGAAAAGTAGCCCAATTTCTCAGCAGCTGACTGTGGAAGAGGTGGACGATAAAGTGCGAGGAGGAGAAAACGGCGAGGATCGCAGCGGGCTCCATGCTTGCAGTGCTGTGGCGTCCACGCTGTCACTGACCAGAAAAGTGCACGAACAGATTGCCCGCAGGCGCTTTCAGGGAGGGAGGGAGTGAGGGCGTGATTGACGGTTCAATGACGACAGTTACCCAAAACCACCCTCGACACATTTTTTCCCCCAGCAGGCATTGGGGGCTCTACCCAGCATTCCAATGGGCAGCGGGGAGTGCGGGAACTGTGGGATAGCTTCCCACAGTGCACCGCTTCCAAAGTCGACGCTGGCCCCGTGAATGTGGACTCAGAAATTCGAATTAGTGTATTTAGTATGGATACACAAATTCGACTTCATAAGGTCGAATCCACAAATTCGAACTAAGTTGATTCGAAATAGTCTTGTAGTGTAGACAAGGCCTTATTGAGGTTGCAGGAACAAACCATCCCGATGTGTAGGAAGAAAAGTAAATATGGCAGGCGACCAGCTTGGCTTAACAGTGAAATCCTTGCTCGTCTTAAACACAAAAGAACAGCTTACAAGAAGTGGAAGATTGGACTAATAACCAGGGAGGAGTATAAAAGTATTGTTCAGGCATGCAGGTGTGAAATCAGGAAGGCCAAATCACACTTGGAGTTGCAGCTAGCCGGAGATGTTAGGAGTAACAAGAAGGGTTTCTTTAGGTATGTTAGCAACAGGAAGAAAGTCAAGGAAAGTGTGGGCCCCTTGCTGAATGAGGGAGGGAACCTAGTGACAGAGGATGTGGAGAAAGCTAGAGTACTC
Organism: Mauremys mutica; assembly: GCF_020497125.1. Lineage (NCBI taxonomy): Eukaryota > Metazoa > Chordata > Testudines > Geoemydidae > Mauremys > Mauremys mutica. The sequence goes on along the minus strand of NC_059081.1, from coordinate 71,879,685 downwards.
AATGCTTTTTTTGCCTCTGTCTGCACAGACAAGGTCAGCTCCCAGACAGCTGCACTCTGCAGCACGGTATGGGGAGGAGGTGACCAGCTCTCTGTGGAGAAAGAAGTAGTTCGGGGCTATTTAGGAAAGCTGGACGAGCACAAGTCCATGGGGCCGGATGCGCTGCATCCAAGGGTGCTAAAGGAGTTGGCCAATGAGATTGCAGAGCCATTGGCCATTATCTTTGAAAAATCATGGCGATCGGGGGAGGTCCCGGATGACTGGAAAAAAGCTAATGTAGTGCCCATCTTTAAAAAAGGGAAGAAGGAAGATCCAGGGAACTACAGGCCAGTCAGTCTCACCTCAGTCCCTGGAAAAATCATGGAACAGGTCCTCAAGGAATCAATCCTGAACCACTTAAAGGAGGGGAAAGTGATCAGGAACAGTCAGCATGGATTCACCAAGGGCAAGTCATGCCTGACTAACCTAATTGCCTTCTATGACGAGATAACCGGCTCTGTGGATGAGGGGAAAGCAGTGGATGTGCTATTTCTGGACTTTAGCAAAGCTTTTGATACAGTCTCCCACAGTATTCTTGCCAGCAAGTTAAAGAAGTATGGGCTGGATGAATGGACAGTAAGGTGGATAGAAAACTGGCTAGATGGTCGGGCTCAACGGGTAGTGATCAATGGTTCCATGTCTAGTTGGCAGCCGGTATCAAGTGGAGTGCCCCAAGGGTCGGTGCTGGGGCCGGTTTTATTCAATATCTTCATTAACGATCTGGAGGATGGTATGGACTGCACCCTTAGCAAGTTTGCAGATGACACTAAACTGGGAGGAGTGGTTGATACGCTGGAGGGTAGGGATAGGATACAGAGGGACCTAGACAAATTAGAGGATTGGGCCAAAAGAAATATGATGAGGTTCGACAAGGACAAGTGCAGAGTCCTGCACTTAGGACGGAAGAATCCCATGCACTGCTACAGACTAGGGACCGAATGGCTGGGCAGCAGTTCTGCGGAGAAGGACCTGGGGGTTACGGTGGACGAAAAGCTGAATATGAGTCAACAGTGTGCCCTTGATGCCAAGAAGGCTAATGGCATTTTGGGTTGTATAAGTAGGGGCATTTCCAGCAGATCAAGGGATATGATCATTCCCCTCTACTCAGCACTGGTGAGGCCTCATTTGGAGTACTGTGTCCAGTTTTGGGCCCCACACTACAAGAAGGATGTGGATAAATTGGAGAGAGTCCAGCGGAGGGCAACAAAAATGATTAGGGGGCTGGAGCACATGACTTATGAGGAGAGGCTGAGGGAACTGGGATTGTTTATCTGCAGAAGAGAAGAATGAGGGGGGATTTGATAGCTGCTTTCAACTACCTGAAAGGGGGTTCCAAAGAGGATGGATCTAGACTGTTCTCAGTGGTAGAAGATGACAAAACAAGGAGTAATGGTCTCAAGTTGCAGAGGGGGAGGTTTAGGTTGGATATTAGGAAAAACTTTTTCACTAGTAGGGTGGTGAAGAACTGGAATGGGTTACCTAGGGAGGTAGTGGAATCTCCTTCCTTAGAGGTTTTTAAGGTCAGGCTTGACAAAGCCCTGGCTGGGATGATTTAGTTGGGTTTGGTCCTGCTTTGAGTAGGGGGTTGGACTAGATGACCTCCTGAGGTCCCTTCCAACCCTGAGATTCTATGATTCTATGAATCTATGATTTTAATGGAAGTTCCAAGTCTAAATACCGTGGAAGAGCAGGGCCCAAGCTATTAGTGGGATAACATCAAATAGCTGGGCTACTCCTTGTCAACTTCATACCTCTAATACTCCATTACTTTGAGTGACAATGTGACCTAATGTGCAGAGCACTGGCCTGTAAGTCAGGAGACGAGATCTCCTGCTGACCTCCTGGGTGACTGTGGGCAAGTCCCTTCCCTGCTCTGTGCCTCAGTTTCCCCTTTCATTGTTTGTCTGCTGGTGTATTTACACTGTAAGTTCTTTGGTGGCAGGGACTATCATGTTCAAAGTACTTGTGCAACTCCTGGCACAATGGGACCCTGCCCTTGGTAAATCCTCCATGTACTACCAGGGTATGAATAATAAATAGCAATAATAATGTTGAGGAGGGAACTAGCAAAGGCTAACCCTGACCCTAAATAATGCCCTTTATAATGACTGCATTTCACTTTCACTGCGCCAAGTCTGCACGAGTGTACTTTTCAAGTGTAAGCGAGATGGAGTCAACGTGTAAGCAAAGTCAGCTGCCCCCCGACTTAATCTCTTGTAATGCTAGCTATGCAGTAGCAGTATAGCCTAATCACGTATCACTTTGCTTCACTGCAGGCGGCAAGAGACACTGCTGATGCCAGATGTTAATTCTCAAAATGGAGTGGCATGATATGCTAAAGAAAGGCTGTTAGTGAGACGCCAGGCTGGTTGCCAGCATTGTAATGTACAGCGCCCGCTGCTCATAATGGATATGTAGACTGGGCAGACCTCAAGGTGTTTCCTAAGCTAGACACATTCAAGCTATTGGGCCAGATGCTCGCTGGTGTAAATCAACCCAACTCTATTGAAGTCATTGGGGTTATTCTCACCACTGTCCTGTTGGAGCAGCTTCCCAACAAAAAAAACTACAGCAGTCTGCCTTGCCTGTAGGAGAACTAACTAGATTCATGGTTTGGTGGTGTGTGTGTGAAGCCCTGAGTGAAGGAGAACCAAGCCAAAGAGATAAAGGCTTGCTTTAAGACATGTTGGTCTCGGACTAGATATGTTCTTTTCCTGATAACACTGCTCTTTTAAAGTGGGTCCCTGACTGCCTGTGCTCTCCTCTTTGCCCCGGTTCTAGGCATGGAGTACAGAGAACAGGGCCAGAAAGTGCAGTCATCTCCTTGCTCATTATACATGGAATCACAGTATGTTTTAAGCAGGAGCCATTATTAGAGCAAACAACGATGGCCATGAACAAACAGGCATTCATCCATCTTGAGTTCCAGCTTTGTCTGCCTTGTTTACCAGGGACCTCATGCTGTCTGCAACTCTGCACAGCACTCAGAGACAACTAGTGGCTCACTAACAGACCGTAAGCAAACATTACACCCGCAGTGGGGCCCACTCTTTCTCACGCTGCCAATGGGGAGAAGAGCAAAGCACCAGTTCAGAATACAGACGCTCCCCAGCATTCTGTTCCGGAACGCCTTGCGTAAGTCGAATTTCATGTAAGTCGGGACCGTATACCTGATAATTACGCCAAAAAAAATAAATAAATTATGGAACTTTTTCCGTAAGTGCAGATTTGCGTAAGTGGGTTTGTGTAACCCAGGGACCGTCTGTAAAAGGAAACAAATATATTTCTTTTAAGGGAGAGTCCGGCTGAGAGGGAGCATTAGTGCTGCTTGCTGAGGACTCCAGGAAGCTGAAATGCCACTCCTGCTGGGAACCAGGAAGCTGAGCCCCTGAAGCTGTCTACAAGCTCCTCAATACCCTGGCATGCTTGGCAGAGAAGAAGGTGATAAGCTGGGCTTCCTGGAGAACATTGCAGGAGCCAAGGCCGAGCCCCATGAAAAGGAGCAACCAAAGTCTAAGGCAGTGTCTTTAAGGGTCTTGTGACCCGTTCAGCATTAGTGAAATTCCAGGGCGCACAGGGCCTGGGCATGAAGAGGACCTGTGAGCTCAGTACAATGGTGAATAAAACAGCAGTAATAAGTTGTCAGGGCCAGAGGTGTCCAGACCTCAGACAGCTGAGCTGGGCTAAAGAGCACTTGAACCTGTATCAACTGTATGAGGGTCTGCTGCAGACACGGGGAAGCATGGTAACTCAAAAGTGAGAGACACAAACTAAAGCACTATTGTCTGATTTCTACAGCTTGTCCTTGGAGGGCCAACCAAACATCAAATCAGATTTTTAAACTGGCAGCCACCTCGTTACAGGAGATGTTTTTTGGCCTCATGGAGATGCTGTCTAGCTGAGGGATGTCTGGGGTAAAGATAATGCTGGAAGAAGGGGACAGTAGGACAAGATGGTATGAACTGAGTCTGGAAATCCTCTCTTCCTGTTTGATCCTTACCAGGCAGGACAAATAGGTTTGGTTTTCAAGCCGCATAGCTCTCCTATGGATCAGTCAATCTAAAACCATAAATTATAGGAAACCACATCTGCAGCCCAAGTTGGGAGTCGGTGCACTGATTGTGTGTGGCTGAGCAGCAGGAGTGGAGCTGCAGGAGAGCCATGTGGCTTACACCCATTCCTTTCCATTTGGCAGTGGGGACTCAAATTTGCATGTATGAGACAGGGTGTGTTTAAAACACTTTCCAGACTGCCAACAAAATGGGGCTGTGTATGGAGATGATGTGGGATGTATTTGAAATCAGCCATGCCAAGTATACCTGCAGCAGTTGGTACATCTATTTGTATGCACAATCCCAGTCACTTACACACACAACATGCTTTGCATGTGTAATTATCTCTCTTGTGTAGGTTTTGCATTTGCAGATAGAGGCCCCTGGAAATTTTGTGGGTGTAATCGGACAGTCCATATAAAACTGCCCTATCAAACAAATGTAGTAAACTATCTCCACCCAGGCCACAAAACTACTTTTGCATGTTCAAATTTCTTCTTAGATACTTTTTCATGGCCCTGTTTTTGTTTTTTGTGCAAAACAGTTAGAAAGCTACTTACCCTATTTTAGCAATGATACAAAATCGGTCTGATTTTCCTCTGACTTGCACTAATTTTTACACTGGTGCAACTCCATAAACTTTAATGGATGCATGCCAGTATAAGTGAAAGTAACATCAGCACTCTTGCACACAATATGGTGCATTTCTCCAAGTGAAAACCTGTGTGTGCAAAGCTGCACCCCTCCAAAATGTGAGTGCACACACAATTGTACCCATAATTTTAGCATCCGCTGTGGGGAAAAATTTGTATAACTCATTTAAAAAAAATTAAGGGAACCTGTGCTATGAGTGGAAAGTCAATGCAAACTTAACGGTGGAGCTGATAATGACACCTCCATAGTATACTGTATGTATAGCACAAGTACTGTTCTATCTGAAAGCTTCACATTACTATGGCTAGTTCACTAAGCTGGTAGCTTATAACAGCTTTCCAATTCTGAGCATTTCTCTTCCTAGCTCTTTGCGTCGTGCAAAAGTGCAGCTGAAGCGTCTAGGCTGTTTTCAAAAGCGAGGGTGGTACTACAAATTTCATGGCAACCCCCTCCCTCTTTTTCTCCCGCTTGCTGGAAAGAAAAGTTCAGTGGGTATAGATCTGTTCTTAGCTTTTACATTTGCTGCTGTAGTCCTACTAGCATCCACAGGGCTTGACTTGACAGTTTAATGGTGAATGAACCCAGAGCAGTTTGGCCTCTGCTGTTGATCGCATTTCCATGAGCTTGAGGAAACCAAACCTTCGCCTTCGCCTTGCACTACAGAGGTGGACTCTCCCTAGCTAGCTGCTTCCTCTTGCAGAATGCCGCACTGTTTGAGTGCACAGGGTTCCCCTTGAAACTGATGCTTCCTTGTGCATCAGACCCCATGCTCCCTGTCCTGGTGCGTCAGGAACAGAATGCAGGGATTTTCTTGGCAAGTTGTCCCTCCCAGCAGGCCTTCCACCCTCCAGGGATGGGCTTCTGGCATACCAGAGCCATTTCTCTCCTCCTCAAGGTGATGGCCCAGCTGGCTGCTGCCAGCATTCAACGGGGTGAGTAAGCCTTCGCCAAATGTTAAGTCACGATGTTCCGTGTTGGTTGGATTTCTAGCCAAACTACACCCTGCTCCCTCCACAAGAGGTCTGCGCAGTATCCAAGGAGAGTCAGTCGGAGCGATTTGAATGCTGGCTGCCTCAGGCCCACGTGGAAGGGAGTGAGATGTGGTTAGCTGGAAAGCTGGGGCTGCTGAAAAAAGAACCAACACACCACTAAGCCTTGGACTATTGTGTTCTGACTGACTCGGGCCCAACTTGTCTCACGGCTGCTGTGATCATTTGGACAGTGCTATAGACTGGATCATTATCACAACCCTGCCCTTTCACTCTTTCTTCTGCCCTCCTCTCTGCAGACTCCTCTGTTGGGGATGTGGGCGTTCTCCTGAGGATGACAGGCTAGTCTGCCCTTTCCGGGGGAGAGAAGCCAGCCTGTTTCCCTTGCAAGGAGGAATTGCTTCCCTGCTCTGGTTCAGTGTTGACAGCCCGAACCACCTTAACTAGAAGCAGGAAGCAGAGAGCCCTGGCCCTCACCAATCAGATCCAGGGAGGGTGGGACAGTGTGCAGCTCACACAGTTTTGGGAAATGACATGCTGAAGCCTGTGTGTGGGTCCTGTGCCAGGGGCAGCTCAGCGTAGGGAGTGCCCTGGGGAGCCCCAGGGAGCGGCTGGGGGGCTGCAGTGTAAAAGAGTAGGCCAGATGGCTGAAGCAAGCTACCCCAACAGCCCTGGTTCCCTGCAAAGAGCAACCGGGGCTGGCCTGGAAGCCCACAGCAGTGACAGTCACGGTGCCACTCTCGGTGCCACAGATGGAAATGCAGGTAACGTAAGGAAAGCCCAGCCAGGAGCATCAGCAGAGGGACTGTCTCGAGCTGCAGCATCCCTCCTTTCCTGTGGTGCTGCCTGGGGACCGGGGGGGGGGGGCTGTTCTTTACAAGGCTCTGCTTCCCTGGCAATGAACTGGGGGGGCACTGGGGAGTGCCCCCATGTCTTTTTCTGGGGGCAGGGCGGTGTGGTGGGGGTGGGAAGCTGGGGCAGGGAGCTGCATTCTCTCGCTGTAAGCGAGGGGATGTTCAGGAACGCTGGCCATTCAGGGGGCTCTGGGATTTGTGTAGGGTTTTCCAGAGGGACGTGTGAGCAGCGCCACAAAAGGGACTTTGCAAACCCCGTGGTTTGTTTCTCTGTTCTGCTCCCATGCAGTTGTCATTCTCTTAAGGAAGTACAAGTCCACATAGCTGGGTGAGAAGCAGGCCATTTATGCCTCTAGTCCAGTGTGCGCGGGTGTGATCTCTGTGTGTGCATGGATATGAAATAGTGCTTAATTTGTAATGAAAGCGGTGCCAGGATTCAAACAGTTTTTTTACATTCATAACAAATATAGCAAGCCCAGAGGTACGGGGCTATGAGCTGCCACACCCAGAGGTGCAGGGGCTATGAACTGTCAGGCCCAAAGGCGCCAGGGCTCAGCCCTGGCAAGCCCTGGCACAAGTTAAGCACTGATATTAAATCACTCTGTTGTTTTCCCTTATTGAGCTGACATTTTAAGCCAACCAGTTGCTTCTCAAATTAAATGTCCTTAGCGTCTGCAGCTCTCTCCCCAAGGACTGGTTGGCCACATGATTAAAGATACCTCATGTAACAGTCATGCTTTTCTAACATGGAGAGGTACTCGGCTATCATCAGAGCCCTGATACCATTGTCCATCTCACATGTTTATTGTATGCTTGCTACAAAGTGCATCACATAGTGCTAGAAGCTGGGAGTGAGCAACAGGGATGGATCACTTGATGATTCCCTGTTCTTTTCATGTCCCCCGAAGCACCTGGCACTGGCCACTGTCAGAAGACAGGATACTGGGCTAGATGGACCATTGGTCTGACCCAGTAGGGCCGTTCTTATGTTCAGATGTATTTGAAAAATACAGGCTGAGCCACCTCACGTTGTATTTCCAAGTGCTCAGCAGCACCCACAACTGGGGCCAGGCTGTCAAAAGAGCCCAGCAGCTCCCATTTACCCACCAGATTTTCTAAAGTGCTCAGCACTCAGCGGCTGCCCTTGTGACACCTTTGGCCGCATTTCTCAGGAAACCTTGGCACCCAGTGCACTGAGCTGTTGGCAAAAACTGACCGTGTATACTGCTGCCTAAATAGGAGCCGAGCTCTTCTGAAAATTCTGGTGTATGTGACAGCACAGCATGGAACAGCTATGCATGGACTGTCATGGCAAGATTAGCTAACTGTGTTGCTGCTCCATACTTAAGGTTGCCGCTAGATGTTTCTCTTTTAGTTTTTCTGGTGGTAATATTTAGTGACAAGTGAACCACTGATGTTTCAGAGAACTCCCCAGTGCTTTGGCTGTTTCAGCTAAACCAGTGATGCGACCCTCCCAAGTCTGCTAAATTGCTGTACAAATCTTGGGGAAACGTCATCTTGCAGCATCATTGGGTACATCCAGTCCTGGCTGGAGCTAGGACGTGCAGCGTTTGTGAGGACAAAACGCCAACCCTTTATTGGACTATTTTTGGCTTGGGCAAAGGCTTGTTTCAGTTGTGGGCAGAGGGTTAGGCCAATTCTTGTTTATTCCAAACCTTTTCACCCATTCTTAGTGACCAGCCTGGCTGGTTGCATCATGTGTGATCAGTGATGGTTGCTGTCCATGCCTGCTCACTGTGACCCTTGTTAGAGAGGGCTTCGGAGGTGCAAGGGTATCACAGCACCGCTTGTTTCTGGAGCAGGGGCGGTGGGTTGGGCGCTTGGCACAAATGTGCTGGAGAAAGCAGGAATCGCTGTGGGAGGGACAGCTGGGAGGCTTGGATGGCCGGGTGAAAGGTCAAGGGGAAATCAGCAGGGTGTGATGGCGGGGAGGGAGAAGGGCATGGTTTGGCTTCTGGGGTAGGGTGACCAGAAGCCAAGGAAAAGCAGGAATCTTTTGGTTTTCAAGTGATTTGAGCTTCCTTTTGGCTTTCCAAACCCAGGGACTTCCCCGGGATGCTCAGGTCTCCTAGCACTGTAACACAGCAGCACAGACAGCTGCCACCCTGGCTCGCCCAGCTGCCCATGGCACCACCTCTCCACTCACCTGGCCAAAGAGCTGACGCCTCTTCAGGCCCTTGGCATCTCCCCCTCTCATGGCAGGAGAAGGGCTGGGTGGGCAGGCCCAGGGGAGGGAGGGGAAGAGACGCGGGAGTGGGACGAGGGTGAAGGGGAGAGGGAAGGGAAGAGGAGTGGGCAGATGACACCACCAGGGGAATGGGAAGGAGCAAACAATACACCGCAAATCCCAGAGCTGGGGGCCAGTGCAGAGAGACGCTCATTCCTAGCACAGCAGGGCCTGAAGGCCCCAGCCATGGGCGTGCCCCATTGTGCTGGGTACTGGACACACCCAGAATATCCCTGCCCTACACACTGGTCCCCTCCCTCATTCCTGCTGTGCCAGTCCTCCTGTCAACGTGGGGCAGCTCTGCGGAGACAGGGTGCCCACCCTGCCTTCCCTTGTGCGTTGTCTCTCCCCAGAAGACAGCCCCATTCATGCCCCTAGAGCACGGCTGGCTCTGGCTAGTGAAGCCTCTAGCGTTCAGTGTCTACTGTGTGCATAGGCAGCTGCTGTATGTCACCTCAGATCCTCACACTGCCAGGGACAAGCAAGTGTAACCCACCAGGGAGAATATTACAAAGCCCCCATAGGCCACACCACGGAAGATGGGAGATTTTATAGCCCCAAGTTAGCACCCTGGCTCCGGAAGTTCTGCTTTGAGTTCCCCGGTTGGCTCCCCGGTGCATTGGCCAAGGTAGCGGCCATGGAGTAGGTGTTGAATCCAGGCGTCTGCAGGATTAACACAGCAACCCTGTCTCCAGCGCAGGTCGCAATCTGAAGGAGTGGCTGAGGGAGCAGTTCTGCGACCACCCCCTCGAGCACTGCGAAGACACGAGGTTGCATGATGCTGCCTATGTTGGGGACCTGGACACACTCCGGAGCTTGCTGCAGGAGGAGAGCTTCCAAAGGTGACCCTCACTTCCCCTGCCACTCTCCCGGCATGCCCCTCGCGGCCGGGTATTGGGAACATCCGCTACTTGGTGACGCTCGGATAGGGAGTCTGACACAAGCTTCCTTTTGGCAGGGTCTGGGATAGAGAGAAATGGGGCCGGATCCCTAGTGGTGTAAATCAGCACAGACACATTGCCTTCGGTAGAGCCATGCTGACTTACACCAGCTAGGCATCTGGCCCATCATACTGCCAGCAGGCGCTGCAGCTCTCAACCTACCCGATGTCACCTGGCATACGTCTGAGTGGTTTTCGGTTCTCACACTGTCTGCAGGTCTTGGTTTGTTAATAGAGCATGTGCAGTGTGGCCTGTCACACCCTCGCCGCTGGGCCAAAGCCTGTCCCTCCTGTCTGAGCTGAAGGGATTGTTGGGAGGGATGAGAGAGCGGTGCTATTCTCTTGGCTTCTCGGTGGTGGCTGTTTGCCACCTGTGGGAGTGTTTTCCTTGGTGGGGATGCTGCATAGATATCATTGGCCTGTTCCGTGTATGGCAGGTCACAAGAGGGCCATGGCCATGAGTGAGCCTCAGATGGTTCAGAGGCCAGGCTGGGGTGAACAGGCTTAGAAAAATCTAACACCCCCCCTGCCACCATCACCTGCCTTGTCCATTCTCAGCAAGCTGGTTCTGAAATGGTGAAGGACTTATGCAGTGGAGGGCCCAGAACTTCCTGCCTAGTAACAGATTTTCTTGTATAGAAAGCTGGGGAGTGAAGCCTGAGGTCGGATTCCCCCTCCAGTGTCAGGCCTTTTCCTAAGGAGGCGTGACAGGAAATCTGCTCCCCAATGCTAGCAGGCACTGGTGTCTTCAGGGATGTGGGTCTGGCACATTTCCTACACCCAGCAGTTCACAGATCGATCAGCTGACTTAGCCCGCTTCCCTGGGTCAGCAGATACCCTGATCCCAGCACTAGGCACCACTGAGTCCCTCATTTCTTTAACACATCAAGGATATCTTTGAATGTACAGCTCCAGAGGCCACCGTCAGACACTCCTGGGAATGCAGTGGGGAAGGGAAGCTGACTGCCTCTTCCTGTGTTTCCCAGTAATCAGCAGTTCCCATGGGGCACAGTGAGCTGAGCACTTCCTCAGCTTTAACTGAGCAGCTTGGCAGGACCCAGCGGGCTCTTTGTATTGCTGGTCAGAGGCTGCTCGGGTAACATCTAATCCCACGCCAAGCAAATTTCAACTGAGTAACGTACAGTTATAAATATCCAACCTCTGCTTGTGAATACGCTTCAGCTCAGCCTGGAAATAAAATAATGGGAAAATAGAAGTTTATGTGTAATGGCAAAACCATGCGGAGGGGATTAGAATCACATATAAAACTGAAACGCCCTATGTTAAAAATTTGGCCCAGTCTAGGTCTGTGTCCATTGGGATATTTAATTAATTTTCCTGCATTGCTGAGTAAACTGCAGAATGACAACACTAGCCTGAAATCGTCCTTTCAGCAAGAGTCGGAATGAGCCAGCCCTTCTAAGAATGAGCTGCTTTGTCCCTAGCAAATTTCCGGGGCATTCCTTTTGTCACTCGGAAGTTTCCACCTGTCACCTATTTGTGCCCTGTCACCTCCCCATCAGTATAACGAGGCTAATAATCTTTCCTTTGTCTACTTAGGTTGTAAGTTCCCTGGGCCAGTGGCGGTCCCTTGTTATGTGTACCTACAACACACAGCGCAATAGGGCCCTGATATTGGTGGGCACTTCTATGTGCTAACATAATAAAGGTACTAGATGAGGCTTCAAGAGACAAGGGCATATGCCATACCTCTGGCTCACCCTCTGTGTTCCTTTGGGGTCTGGGGGGAGGCAGGGCTGTATCCCAGCAGAAGCCGTGCGCGTTGACAGATAACTCTGCTCTGTTGTCCCCCCGCTCAGCCGAATCAACGAGAAGTCTGTGTGGTGCTGTGGCTGGCTGCCCTGCACCCCGCTGCGCATCGCTGCCACCGCTGGCCATGGCAACTGCGTGGATTTCCTCCTCCAGAAAGGGGCGGAGATTGATCTGGTGGACGTGAAGGGGCAGACAGCCCTCTACGTGGCTGTGGTGAACGGGCACCTGGAGTGCACCCAAATCTTGCTGGAAGCTGGCGCAGACCCTAACGGGAGCCGTCACCATCGCAGCACCCCTGTGTACCACACCTCCCGCGTGGGCAGGGCCGACATCCTGAGAGAGCTGATAAGGCAAGTACAGTCGGTCCCCTTACCTTCCCAGCTCAGGGTCAGTCTGTGGGGTGCTGTGGATTTGATGCAGCGTCTAGAGCCAGAGAGGAAAGAGAGTGTCCTGTATGTCTCCTAACCTCCCTTGGCCTCCTTCTCGACCCTTCCTTTTCCCCTGGTTCCTTCCCCTCACAATAGAAAAGTATCCTCCTCTCTGGAATGGGTAGGGAGGTGGTGGAATCTCCTTCCTTAGAGGTTTTTAAGGTCAGGCTTGACAAAGCCCTGGCTGGGATGAATTAGTTGGGGATTGGTCCTGCTTTGAGCAGGGGGTTGGACTAGATGACTTCCTGAGGTCCCTTCCAACCCTGATATTCTATGATCTATGATTCTCTTCTCTACCTTCACAAACTGTCCTTTCGTCCTGCCTTCTGTCTCTCTCCCCCCATTTCTCTTCAAACTCATGGAGCACACAGGTGGCACGCTTCCCTCATCTGCTCCATGGCAGGTCCTTCCAGTCCAGCTTCCAACATCTTTTCTCTGGTGCAACTGCTCTCACTCGGTTGCTCCCTTCTTCGGATCCCTCTGCCACCTCCCCATCTGTCATCACATTAGATTGAAACCTCATCTGCCCCCCTTCAAAGTGCTGCCCCTCCCTTCTAAGGCTTGCCACAGGCCTCCAGCTCCACCAGTGGTTCGGTCACACACCTGGGACTCAGGAGACCCCTAGTTCAAGTCCCACCTGTGTCTGAGAAGGGATTTCAACAGGTGATTTGAACTGAATGCTCAGAGCAGATGTGCAGCTGAGAACCCCAAGCCTTTTCCAACAGAATGCTGTTTTGACTTCTAGTTTGTGACCAGCTCTAATGCAAAGCATTGGTACAGAAAGTTACAAAGCAGCGGATCAGCTGAGAAATTAGGTGCCTACAACTATTTTGGTGGAGAGCTTGAAGTTTCTTTTGTAAGGTCAATAAAACCAAAATAAATCCCAGGCAAAGACTTCTGGTTGATGTGCAAAGCACTTCAATAAGATATGACATTAAAGGATAAGAATGATGGATGATGATCTTTGATTTCTCTATACAATTCTTGTTTTATGTTCCTAGAAATTGTTCACAATGGCCGAGGCCCAAACTGGCCACAACCAGGTGCCCACACGTAGGCTCCTAAACCTGTATTTAGATACCTGGATAAGTGGCCTGATTCTCAAAGGTGCCCTCTGGAGCTCCCACAGACTTCAGTGGGATTGGAGGTGCTCATCATTTATGAAAATCAGGCTGCTTATTGAAATGACTTGGGATCTGTTGTCGCCACAGAGTTAAGTGGGATGAGCAGCACCAGGGTTGGCCTCGCCTGGATGTGAGCAGCCACACCCGACTTACTGGGTCTTCACTGGTGCTGCTCTCCCTGGGAGCGTAACTAGGATTTCTGGGACGTGGCCCAAGGTTCTTTGTGCTGTTGTCACCTGAGCCGCTTTGATTCTTTCCCAGTGAATTGTGAGATAACTTTTTTCTATTCTTCTCGGTGTACGAAAGGAATTGTGGGAAGGCATTGGAGGACTATCAGCACTCCCATGACTCACTGCAAAGTGGATGGGATACAAACCCAAGGGAAAGCCTCACTTAATTTGGCTTTAGCCTATAGTCTCAGAACAAGACAGCTAGTCTTTGCTTAAAGCACCACCAGTTAGCTGGAAGGGGTCTATATGTGTCAGGAAAGAGGGACTGGGGCAACCCCAAAGTAAAAGCCCGAGTTAACGCTGCAGCAAAGGTGGATTTGGGAGCCCAGCATTTTGAAAATCATGGTCCTAGCTCATTATGGGCCCACTGAAGTCACAGGGGCATAGGATCAGACCTATAGACCATCTTGACCAGTATCCTGGCTCCAGGAGTGGCCAGTCACAGCTGCTTCCAAGCAAGGTGCAAGAAACCCTAGAGTAGGCTGCTTTGGGAGAACACCCCTGTGAAGTTTCCTCCTATTCCCAGCACTTAGAGGTTGGCTTAAACCCTCAAGCAGGAGGGTTGATAGCCTCTGAATGCGCTTTGTACTGGGCCCTGTAAACTTGAATTTTCTCCTCTGTTGCATGTAGACATGTCAGTATGAACCCACTAGCTACATTCCTAAGAATCTCCCCCAGTATATTTGCTAACACAGTACAAAACATAGTAAATGGTATTTCAGCACATGGAGTTGATGTATTGATTTATATGTCTGCCTCTAAAGATGCCTTGCCAGCAATATTAAAAGCATGATTCTGGAAAACTTTCAGGATTAAAAATTAACTGGAGTTTGTCCAATATCTTTTTATTAGGCAACGTTTCTCCCAAGGCTGCTAAGTTAATACCAAATTGTCATATTGCCCAAAATTTTCGAGTATCTTGGAATAGGGATTTCTTAGATCTATTCAGAATTGCTTACTTTAAAACACAAACCTGAGTTACAGAGCTCTGTAGAAGGTTAAAAATATTGATTTAAGTTACTCTTTCCTTGACAGAGTAAATGTAATAAAATGACATTTTTTACCAAGATGTAATTATATATTTCCATATTCTTCCAAAAAACCCTATTCCCAGTTAATTATCAGTCAATGAGAGTCTTCCTGTTAACATACAAACTCCACAGTTGGTATTGATTCTGCTGGATTTGGTTTATTAAATCATATGGTAGCACAATTACAATTCCTGAAGTCCTGTGACCTGCTACAATTGCTGAACCAGAATACCAGGCAAAAAGCAGGAGCTGATATGTAAATTTTATCAACTAATAGTAAATACAAACGTAGCTATGGAATGGTAATCCATTTTGTAGTAAGACTGGTGGAAATATTTACAATTATATGGCTGTAATGTAGATTACTTTCCTAACAGCCTGTTACATAATCATCTTGTGATGGGATATTGCATCATACTTCTAGTCTAATTGAGGGCAGAGCTAGGCTATTAGGAGATCTATATTCTGCTTATTCTATTAAGCACAGTGTAAAACTGACAAAGTCATGGGGAATTGTAGCAATACTTACAAACTTTTTAAAAGTTTGACTGATTTTGTTTTAAAAAAGCATAACTTAGCAGAGCTGGTCAGAAAATGGCTTTTTTCATGAAAAAATTTGCCCTCCCCAAAGGGTGGTGCATAATGGGAGTCACTGGCCATGGTGAAAACCGAACTTCAGCTGCAATGAGGCACTGTGGCAGCAAATCCAAATAGAAATGTATCCAGGTTTGATTTTTCAGCCATTTGGGGTTTTGATGAAAAAAATCAAACAATTCTGTGGAATGCAGAGATTTTTTGCAAAAAAATTTTGTTTAATTGAAAACCCAAATTTCTGCCGAGAAGCAGTTTCAAGAAAATTTTTTTGACCAGCTAGTTGCAAAGGAAACCCGTCCTGCAGGCCTTACTCCTGGGAGGAGTACCATTGATTGGCTCCGAGCCTTTGCCATTTTCCTAGAAACCCGATTTAAATGTAAACTTTCTCTTATATGGAGTATGGCCTCGATTCAGCACAGAACATTGAAAACCTCTTTGAGAGGGGAACAGTTCTTCAGAGCGCTGCTGTTCCCTGGCTACTTTCTCCCTTCTCTTATCTTAAGCCTTGGCTAAGTAAAGCTGAGCTGTTGGGTTGTGACTATGGAGGAGACGGAGACCACTTTGCAGTGTGTGTTTGGGGGAAGTTACCATGTAACATCCTGTCCTCTCCACTCATGCCTGCAGCCACCTCTCTGTCATCCTCTGAGGTCTCAGTCTCTGTGCCGTGCCGTGAAGAGGAGCGCGGATAAATATGCGCAAAGTGCAAAATTCAGCACTTGGATATGCTTGAATGGCCCCTAATCTTGCAGCTAGTTCTGCACATGCTTGGCTTTAGTGGGACTATTCATATCTTCAGAGTTAAAGCACATGAATAAGCATTTGCAGCAACATGGCCAGAAACCCACTGATTTCAGTGAGAACTTCATAAAGATCTAGACAGAATTTGGCCCAGAATGTTTTAATAACTGGAAAGAGGAATCCTACAATATCCAGGAAAGCAGAAAAGCCTCATTCTCTGAATGCTCGGATTACAAACCCAAGAGAGTTATTCCTGATTGGAAGAGCATTGTATTACTCTGAAGGGAAAGCACGACACTTCTACTCTATCCAGAATCCATCCTTGGCTGTTGCAAAGGAGCAATTAAAAATGGCTAAAAGAGGCTGGATCGTTTTTCCCCCATCCTGATTTTTTAACATTTACGGTATGTAAAATAGGTGCAATTGCAGCATTTCAGAAGCATGTGCTCTGTACTGGATGGGTGCAATACTGTATATATCACACATTGCTATTATTATTTTTCAGTCAAATGCTGTATTACAGTGTTTCAAATTAAATATTTTTACAGGGAGCAAATATTCTTTGTGCTATTCTTATTCTCCAGCAGTCTTTTCCAAAAAGGGGAAAAAAACCCTCATATTTTCTGTTTGATCCACTCAGTTGCATATGCTACACATATAAAATGTATCGTTCCATGCCTTGTACATTCAAAGTTGCATCTATAGCATAACAACATAGATTCTAAACATTTAGGGTGAGATTTTCCAAATCACTCTATATTGGATTATCTGCTCTCTTTGAAATCCATTGAATTCAATGAGTGCAGAGCTAGACCAAAGCAGAACGCTTTTGAGAATCAGCCCCTTAAATTGTATTATGTTGTTCCATTGTACCTAGAGGTGGGTGAAAGTTTTTGGACAAAACCTTCTTTTGCTGAAAAATGCAGATTTGAGACATTTTGCGAATTTGTGTCAAATTCACCATATTTTTTGGTCAAAAACAAACAGGAAAAAAAGTCAGAAACAATCGAAATGTTCTGACATTTCTAAACAAATCATTTTGATTCAAAACGACTTCTTGTTTTGAATTGTATGTCTATTTTATTTTTAAAAGGGTTAAAAAAAACCCATAAACTGCACAAAAGATTTTTTAATTATTATTATTTGGTTTGCTGAAAAACTGAAAACGTTTCATCAAAATGATCTTGTAACATTTTTTTGCATGTGTAGCTAATGAACTGAAAAATCAGTTATTTGCATAGCTCTAACTGTAACCCCTGGGTGAATGAATTCCACTCTGTTCCTGGTCCACAGTATATGAGTCTGTTACAGCCCTCCCGAGAAAGTGTTGGTAGTTTAGCTCATGCCATAGCAGCTTGTGCCTTTAGCTCTGAAGATCCATGGTTCATCTCTGGTGCATTGGCCAAGATGGCAGCTGTCAAATCATAATAAAAAAACCCAACTACCTGAATATATGTTAAAAGTGATCTATAATGCCATATCTCGTAATATTTAATTCTAGGGTAATACAATACAGATCTCAGGGGACGGCTGACTAACTGATATAATTATTTTATATGTTCCCAAGTTGCTACAAGCTTGGAATTTGGTACATCTATTTAGCATAAACTCCTGCATTAGACATTATCATTGGATTTCCACTATTCGAGTTCCCATTGAAGTGAGAATCTTGAAATTTGTTACACTCCTCTGTTTAGCACAGATTTGTGTTACAGTTTCCTTCATTGTTTGCAACAGTTGGAGCAATTGCGCTAACACATTAACTACTCATCTCCTCCCGGATGGGGACGTTGTGTTAGTGCCTATCCGGCACCCCTTCATTGAGGAGCTGAGTTGTTTACACATCCCCTAGCCAACCCATTAACGGTGGATTTTATACACTGGTCACTCAGGGCTGCACAAAGACAATGCTCAGCACAGCTGTTATGATGGGGAGAGAAAAGTGTCTCTAAGTCACATCTCTGCTTTCCTGATCCTGGGGACCAACAACCACTGGAGTGGCCATAGCCACCACTGAGCTGGTTGTGGACTGGACAGTGCAGCATACACTGTGCTCACCTCCCCAGTGCAGTCTGCCGCTCTATGTCAGGGAGAAAAGGGGCAGCAGTAGGATGTGTTGGCAGGCGATCCACAATGTCCCAACTTTCAGGAGCCTAAATTTACCCCTATGGAATGTGAGCCTGTAATTTAAGTCAGCGTTTAACACACGCCGTCTGGTTTGTCCCTACAATCCATGAATCCTTCACAGAGCTGTTTAGGTAGTGGGCCATATTCTGGCCTCTACTGCTGCTGCTTTGTGCTGCTTGGGTGTCAAGAAAACCCGTGTGCGTGGGAAGGAGGTAAAGCTGGCAGAGCCATTTCTAGTCCAGCCACTCTCGCAAGGAGTCTCTCAGTTCCCACCTGTACAGTGGGGATAATCACACTGCAATACAGATACTATGAGGCTGGCAGCCAGCAAAGTATCCTAGATGGATGACCTGGATGACTAGTAGTGGTGGGGCTCTCCTGCCTTCTCAGTGATTTCCACGCACCTGAGCTGCAGTCGTGTTATTGCTTTCAAGCATTTCCCTTTGGCGGCCCTGCACCCGCTTGCCTCTGTACCAAGATAGCTTTTGTTTTTTCATGCTCAGGTATGGCGCTGACGTGGACGTCAACCACCACTTGCCCTCCCGGGTCCCCAGCCCCTCCTCTCGCCCGCTCACTTCCTTGGTGGTCTGCCCTCTGTACATCAGCGCTGCCTATCACAACCTCCAGTGCTTCAAGCTGCTGCTCCAGGCCGGAGCCAACCCTGATTTTAACTGCTGTGGCCCCGTCAACATCCAGGGCTTCTCCAGGGGCTCCCCGGTCTGTGTGATGGATGCTGTCTTGAGACACGGCTGCGAGCCAGCCTTTGTCAACCTCTTAATTGACTTTGGAGCCAACTTGAACCTGGTGAAGGCAGAGGCCCTGGGTACCGAATCGACTGGAAGAGTCAAAGTCAACCCAGAAGCCTTGCAGATGTTCAAAGAAGCCAGGAGTAAGTGGCTGGCGAGTCCTCGGCATTGACTTGCTAGTGCTGCCAAGAGAGAAGCACAGCAAATGGTTTCCCTTTGGCTGTGGTGCTTGTAGCTAGGTCTGACTGAAGGCAGTTCAGAGCCCTAGGCACACACCACATGGGTCCCTCCTTTCCCCACCCCTATGTCATGGCTCTGCCCCTGGAGCGTGGCACCAGCCCTCCTTGGGCTGGCAGCAGGTTTCAGAGGTAAGATCATCAGGGCAGTCTGCACCTCTTGGGGCTCTTGTTTCAGGTTGTCTGCAAACGCAGGCAGGCCTCAGTTACACTCAAGTGATGTTTCCAGCTTGATTGAGTCCAACAGGGCTAGAACTTAACTTTGAAAACATCATAGCTCAGATTCTGATCCCATTTTCCAAGTCCTGGTGCCGGAGTCCTAGGCCTGAACCTATAGTACCTATCTGGCCCTGAATATACGGGCCAGCTGACCTAGTGTCACAAGCTGCAGCATGCTGGCTGGGAAGCAAAGCAGCAGAGGAACAGTGGTGGCAAGAAGCGGGAGCAGGGGTGGGAGGAGCAAACGTGTGGCCACGGGGGAAGAGCTGAAGACATGGTCCTCTTGAAAAGTAGCAACTAAAGGGTTAAGGAAGAAGTGAGAGGAACCCCCAGGCTGCACCTTGTTGGAGTTTGGCTTTTTAGCATTGGAAAGACCCCAGGTGCTTTGCAAGGTGGACCGGTTGGAAGTGAGTTTTCCATCCTGGATTCAGGCCCTGGGAAAGCTTTTCAGGTCTGTACGTTCCTCCCCATAAACCACAATTGAAGCTGAGCCGCCCACATGTGAGAGATTAGAATAACAGCTCCCTGCCCGGTGTGATGTCCATCCAACGCCTGCTTAGCAGGCAGTGCACCGTGCACATCTCATATGAAATAGAGAGGCCAGGGAAGGGGAGTAGGTTTGCAGGGCATCACTGCGGAAAGGTCGTGGGAGCAGGTCCCAGCTGTACCCAGTGTTAATTGTTTCTATGTGCCGGGGGATGCTTAATTCAAAAAGAAAATGTATGTAACTTAAAACCAAAATGACTCGACTGGTGCTAAGCATTCAGGGGAGCTAGAGATTTCCCCTAGTAAACAGAGAACCGGGTATAAATTGGTGTAGATCCACTGACTTCATTGGAGTCATGCCGCTTTATTGCTGCTGGGGGTCTGATCCAGAGGCCTTAGGGTCAGACACACTCCTGCCTGCCCTGGGTACTGAGTTTTTGCGAAGTGCATTGTCTGATCCTTGCAAGAATCAACAGTGAATTTCTATTATGGTATAGGACAAGGGCGTGGGGAGGGAGCCATCCCCAGGGGTGTAAATCAGCATAGCTCCATTGAAGTTGTTAGCGCTATGGTAGTTTACACCAGAGGGAGATCTGGGCCAATGAAATTTACACCTGCTCTTTTATTCCTTTCTCTCTTCCCTTTTGTTATTTTGATTGCAGGCTGCCCCAGGAGCTTATTGTCTTTGTGCCGTGTGGCCGTGCGGAGGATACTTGGCAAATACCATCTGCATCTGATACATACTCTTCCAGTCCCAGACCCTATCAAACAATTTTTACTTCACAAACAGAGCTAGAATGCAATCAGCTGCTTTGGGGACAGTTTGCTGTACGAAATGAATGAGCTGATGAAAACAGGTGCCAATCGCCCCTCCCCCCCCAGTGCTGTTTTGAAATATATCCTATGGTTATTTGTATAAGGTTATTTGTTATGACACTACCTCTGTTGCTGCTACTTGTAACGTGTCTTGGGTTTTAGCAACACTATTGTATGTTGAACTTGTACCTACTCAAGCGGTGGGCTTTTATCTGCCTATAAAATGCCTGACCTTATCAATAATGGGCCTGTACAACCCATTAGGTTCTCATGCTTCAGCTGTCCTTACTTTGACCTTTCTCCCTTGAGGAGCTGACAATTGCTACTGTGCATATGGCAAGTTGATGTGTTTTCACCTGCTGTATGTCTCATTCTGGGGTGAATGCATTGGGTTTCTTGTCTGGTGCCGTGTGTTCCCTGGAGAATATGAAATTACTTGTGTGTGCCTAGCTGTTGCAAGGTAGCAGCAGAGTCCCAAGCCACATCACTTGGCTTTTGTTGTTTAGAAATTCCGAGCTGGGACTACAAAAAGACTAGGAAATAGCCAACTGGTCTGAGCAACTGCAGGTGTCCTCAAAATACTCTCAGGTGTGATATGGTGTCCTGACCTACCTGCTACCAAAATATATATAGGTCAAGGTGGGCTACCAGAAAAATAGGTCTCCAATTACATGAGTGCCTGGGAGTGGACCAACTATAGCAATCACTGCCATGGCATGAAGGGGAACACCCATAAGCATGTGCGTTCTTAATGGGGTTGTGGAGAAAGCACATAGCAGCCTGGTCTGCACTCGGTGTGGCTTAGCAGGCAGCACGCTTGGCTATGAGCTGTGAAGGTGTCAGTCTGAGATTCTGCTCAGATGCTCTATTCCACTCCTTCGTGAATGTGGTGCCGCTCAGCCTTCTAATGAGGACTTTCTCCAATTTGTTCACATCTTTCCTGAAAGCTAACATTTCTAATGTCCATGGGCCACCGAAAAACTCCCATGGCACATCTCAAAAAGACAGTGTTCTGCTGAACAGCCCCATGCGCAGTAATGCTGGTTGAAATATCCGAGGATGAATGGGAGCTGCTATTCAGTGAATAACTTGGTAAATGTATGCGTAGTGTCCTTACGCTACCGGTAATTAACTCCATGCTTGTAAATTGCTGTGGGATTACGCTATGCAGGAAACTCCACCAAACCAAATACTAGTCTGCTTTCATTGCTTAGAAACACGCTGCCCCCGCTAAAATGTTATCAGTGTTCCAACAACCATGTAGGCAGTTATGGATGGGGAGGCATCGGCAGTTTGCAAAGCATGGCACACGCATATAGACATTACTACCACTCTTCCCTGCCCATCCTGTGTTGGCGTCATTGTCAGATAAAATGTTCCCCGATCATCAGGTGTTTCCTACTTCTTCTGTGGACAGGACAATTTCTTGGGGTGCCTGGGTGACTGAGCTGCTTGGGTTTATCTTGAATAAAGACTTAGTAACACTGCACCCAATAGAAGAATGCTGGGCAGCCCTGCCAAGGCGCCCTTTGTTTCTAGAGTCTCCATTAATTATTATTGTTTATGTGGCAGTAATGACTAGCAGGCTCCAATCACAGACTGAACTAGGCCCAATACAATCAGTACAAGAGACTCCCTGTCCCAAGGAGACCACCTAGACGGCTTCCCTCTCCTATGCTCTGCGTAGGGATGTTTTAAAACAGCTAGGAGGGCCCAGTCCCCCTGAGCCCTGCAGTATGTGCTCTGCGGTGCTCCCAGCAGCAGAGTGTCAAGGTTTGCAATGAGGCGGTCCCACAGCTGGAGAGAAGTCCCCTCTCCCTTTTACTCACTTATTTAGCTGCTGATTTCTATATACTATATTTATGTATATGCTTGGGGTGAGATGCTGTGCTGCACCTCTGAGGGCGCAGCACCAAACTTGCAGTCCAAAGGGAGGGGAAGCTGTGGTCGCTTTTGTGCCCTCCCAATCCTGGGCTGTTGTAGGGGCTGCGGGAGGCCCGGTGTCATGTAGTCAGTCCCAGGAGCCTAAATTACAGCAGTCTTGCAGGCTCCAGCATTATACAGGGAATTGCCTGGAAACTGGTGCACGCGCCATCCCTCACAACACCTCCCTCTGCACTCCCACTACACCAGGGGTTTTGAGGGGCCTTGAAATGTCTTCTGCAGTGCCTGTGCCAGGGAAAGCCACCCCTGGGTGGTTACAGTGCTTTTACTCCGATGCAGCCCTTTTACCCAGTGTAAAGGGGCTGAGGAGACCATTCTTTGTCTTGAGAGCCTGTGGAGAGTTGGCTGAGGAGCGTGAAAGACAGAGAGAGGCATAGGTCTTGGTGCTAATTTAAATAATGTTCCTTCTCCATAGCTAGTCCAGTAATTGATGAAGATCAGTTGCTCAACAACTACGCACTGCACTTCTCATCAGCCAGGATCTAGAATCGAAGGACGGGAAGGGACCTCAAGAGGTCATCTAGTCCAGTCCCCTGCACTCATGGCAGGCCTAAGTGTTATCTAGACCAGGGGTTCTCAAACTTTTTCTCTCTGAGGCTCCCCCAACATGCTATAAAAACTCCACGGGCCACCTCTGCCACACCAACTGTTTTCCTGCATATAAAAGCCAGGCTCAGCATTAGGGAGTAGCAAGCAGGGCAGTTACCCAGGGTCCCACACCACATAGGGACCTGCAAAGCTAAGTTACTCAGGCTTTAGCTTCAGCCCTGGGCTTGAGCCCCATTCAGTGGGGCTTCAGCTTTCTGCCCTGGGCCCCAGCAAATCTAATGCCAGCCCTGCTTGGTGGCCCCAGACACCTGGCTGAGAACCACTGATCTAGACCATCCTGATAGGTGTTTGTCTAACCTGCTCTTATAAATCTCCAATGACGGAGATTCCACAACCTCCCTAGACAATT
Source organism: Mauremys mutica (assembly GCF_020497125.1). Taxonomy (NCBI): domain Eukaryota; kingdom Metazoa; phylum Chordata; order Testudines; family Geoemydidae; genus Mauremys; species Mauremys mutica. Next base: position 71,856,459 of record NC_059081.1, on the reverse strand, counting down.
TATTCCAGTGTTTAACCACCCTGACAGGAAGTTTTTCCTAATGTCCAACCTAAACTGCCCTTTCTGCAATTTAAGCCCATTGCTTCGTGTCTTATCCTCAGCAGTTAAGAACAATTTTTCTCCCTCCTCCTTGTAACCACCTTTTAGGTACTTGAAAATTATTATCATGTCCCCTCTCAGTCTTCTCTTCTCCAAACCCAATTTTTTCAATCTTCCCTCACAAGTCATATTGTCTATACCTTTAATCATTTTTGTTGGTCTCCCCAATTTGTTCACATCTTTCCTGAAATGTGGTACCCAGAACTGGATACAGTTGAGGCCTTATCAGCATAGAGTAGAGCAGAAGAATTATATCTCATGTCTTGCTTACAACACTCCTGCTAATACATCCCAGAATTTTGTTTTCTTTCTTTGCAACAGTGTTACACTGTTGACTCATATTTAGTGTGTGATCCACTATGACTAAGGTTATGATTTAGTCACCGGTATTTTTAGTAAAAGTCACGGACAGGTCACGGGTAATAAACAAAAAGTCACGGACAGTGACCTGCCTGTGACTTTTACTAAAAATACCAGTGATTAAATCTTAGGTGCTGGGTGTATGCTCCGGCAGATGCTGATACTCCTGGGGTGGGGTGGGATGGTGGCCCGTAGCTCTGCTGCTGCTGCTTCGAGCAGGGGGTCCTGCGGCCATTGCTGCTCCTCTGGGTGGGGGAGGCCCCGGGTGCTGCTGCTGCTACTGGACTGCTGCTCCGGGGACGCCCAGGTGCTCGTCCAACCTTGGGGTCAGCCGCCACAGCTGCAGAAGTCACATGACTTTCCGTGACCTCCGTGAAAGACTCGCAGCCTTAACTATGCCCACCAGATCGAGGAGGTAGATTATAAGAAAGGGGAACAATGGACAGAGAGTCCTCAGTGTTCCTTAGCATTGGCCTTTTGATTTCAGATTAGCAGGCTGGCCTAAGGTGGCAGTAGATAGCACGTATATAAAGATGGCTTCCTGCATTGCCGTCGCTCGCTGTTTCATTGCAAACAAATATCTGAGTATGTGAGATGAAAAGGAAAAACAAATTTCTTGTTGATTAGATTTTGGTGAATTTGGGGTGGTTTTAGTGATGAGTAGGTTCTCAGACACCAGAGCGATGAGTGTTTAAAAAAACCATAGATAGGGAGGGAGGAAATGAGGGAAAGTGGATGGATAGACAGAAACATGCTTTTGGAAAGTTAGAGCAGAGGCAACCTGTAGTGTAGATTCTTTAGGTTCTTTAGGCTCCACCCCTTGGAAGCCTCTGCAGCAGATTGGCAGATCCCAATAGAATGCTGGGAATGGGTGACAGGGGATGGGTCACTTGATGATTACCTGTTCTGTTTGTTCCCTCTGGGGCACTTGGCATTGGCCACTGTTGGAAGACAGGATACTGGGCTAGATGGACCTTGGTCTGACCCAATACCGCTGTTCTTATGTTCTTATGTAGAAGCCTATTTGCACTTTTAGGCACCTAAATCCCTTTAAAAACCTGGCCCCAAAGTCTTAGAAGGAGATGTTGGAAGAAGGGTCTGAGATGGAACATCACTATGATAGAGAAAGAACAAAAACCAAAAACAGCCCTAAATTCAACTGTGATATAACTTAGTAGAGCTGAGCTACGATTGAATTTGGCCCACGACTGAAATGATCGGATAGCTAAGATGGTTGATGATGGCTGGATGTTTGATCAGATACAGACTGAACTTACTTGCTGTAGAGTGTGATTAAATCTGAACCCAGTGTGCCTTTGATAACATAATTAGTGCTAAGACGTACAGCACCATGTTATTGTATTGCATTATTTTCTTCCTAACAGGTCAGAAGTTGAGCCATTGACCAGTGTGTACTCAGCTAAGAGAGTCACACACAACATGTTTGTGAGCAACCCAATAAGGGTGAACTACTAGTTTATACAATTTTAACCACACAAACCCTCACATCTACCCTCTCCTCAGAAGCATTACTTCTATCCATAAAAACAACACACCAAGCAGTGTGCTCCTCCCATACAATAATTATGTGTAAGGACCATAGGATGTTCAGGGTGTGCAAGTCACATTGCTTACAAAATTCTCTGCCTGGTAACTTCACCTACCTGTGCTGACTGCTAAGAAGGACAACTTGGATTATGGGTGAATCAGAGATTATTAGGGTTGGAAGGGACCTCAGGAGATCATCTAGTCTACCCCCCTGCTCAAAGTCCCCAAATGGCTCTCTCAAGGATTGAGCTGACAACCCTGGGTTTAGCAGGCCAATGCTCAAACCCCTGAGCTATCCCTCCCCCCAAGAGCTTACCTCTATTTCTCTCTCTAAACAAAATCTGAACTTGAAGGCCATGATGCTGCAAACACTTGGGTCTATGCTTAATTTGATGCATGAGTAGTTCCATTGAAACCAAACATGTTTAGAGTTAACCAGGTGTTTGCAGGATCAAAACTATAATGTGCAGGAGGCATTTCTGGCTTGGGTAGGTGAAGATGCCCAATTCCCATTGGAAGTCAGAGACTCTTGCCTCTCTGAAAATGCCAACCTTTCTCATCTTTCCTCGTGGAGAGACAGCCAGATAAGAGCTGAAGTCAATGGGACTGCTCATGTTCAGAATGTTAAGCACAACCATGTTTGCAGGATAGGTGCCAAAGTGTTTTCCTGTGGCGGTTTGCTACCAAGAGTGCCAAACCTTGCTTAAAAGTGCAGTGTTAAGCATATGTATGGTCTGGAGTTTTTAGAGGAAATTATTGAGTCATGAATTGAAAAAGTGACATCCAGGGGTCAATGATATTCTCAGCCTGTGGCGTCAGGCGTTAGATCTACCTGCTGACTTTTTTTTTCCCAACCAAAGGAACAGTAATTTTCCACTATGAAATCTGAGTAATAATATGTATAAACTATGGTCCCATTTACTTCAAACCCTATTGTCCAAACCTCCGGATTATCCAAATCCCTCCCTTTTCCCCCTGCATGAGATACATGCTGCAGAGGGCGTGTATCTCATGCTGGGGGACAAGGAATGGATTTGGATAATAGAACAGAACCCCCTGGCTAGGACTGTGAGGAGGAGGAGGAAATCTTGGCCCTGGAGAAGGCCACCTCCCTGCTGATTGGCTCCTGCCCTCTGGATTATCCAAGATCTCAATTACCTGAGTAAAATCTGTGTCCCCCGTGCTATTCGGCTAATTGGGAGTGAACTGTATATTGTATAGCTATATTACAGTATATTTCTATATAACTATATATAGAGAGAGATTTTGCCTTAACTCATATTTTACTATTTTCTCATAAGTAGAAAAATACCTCTTTTGCAAAGGCATTTGTTCCATAGAGTCCTACAATAATGGCTGAATACTCATAACAAACACGTATTTTCTGCCCCACCCAGAAATCATTCTAGGTGGGAAATCAAACAGCCTGACAGTATATATTGCATATATAGAAGCATGCATATTATGTATCAATTAGTGTGTGTCGTGTGGCATTGCTATAAATGCAGCTTGTGATACGGTAACGAGATTGGAAAATTGGCTAATCATTTTGAACAATCACAGCCATTAAAAAACGAAAATGATTTCATCTTTGCTTTCTTCTTTACTTTGCTGCCTTGTCTGGATTTTGCTGTTGTTAAATGCTGTCTGGGATGTTGTCCCCAAGTGTGCCTCCCCACCACTTCCAAAAACAATAGCAAGCCTGGGTCCAAGTCATTTCACCATGGTCTAAGTTGGGTCAACTATTTCCAATTCCATTTTGAAACCCTCTTGTGCAGGGAGGGATATTTTGGAATGGAGCATATTTGCTTCCAGCTGAAAGTGGCTGTACCCACTCTCCAACTCAAATGGGAACGTGGCAGGAATCTCTGAAAGGAGTTGTAGTACCTTCTTTAACCCCTTCTTTTCAGCAACTGCAATAAGAACACGCAGCTGCTCCATGAAATGCCTGCAGGTGCTGCTCCGTGTTTTTGCTGCTTTTTCCAAGGACAAACTACTGCTTCTAAAGAGAGTCAGGTTGGAATGGGGAGCTGACAGGAGACATCTGCGGTGAAACTGGGGACGTGGCAGCCAAATAAAGATGTTTAAAAGAAAAAGGCCATCTCACAGCATGCTCATTTATGAACCATACGGTGACATCGCATCCTCGCGAGGGTGCTGGCTCTGGGTATTGAACTTTGGACTTCTAGTTCTAAAAAGCACAAGTCTCTACTGCCTGAACTAAAAACGGTTCAGCTGCCCCACACACTTCTGTTCTAAACACAAGAGGGGGAAAGAGAGCTGTGCTGTTTAAGCCTGGGTTACAGAAGCTAGTGGTGAGAAAGTGCACCGCCTCACAGGTCACCCACAACCCTGGGTCGTTTCACATGCAGCGGGCTCAAGCCAGACTCAACTGGATGGAAGCTAGTGACAGGCAAGTGCAGAGGGCTGAATTAGCCTCCAACCTTCAGCTCTTCACTAAAGACATACACAAACCGTGTCAGGTTTTGTCTCCCTGTCTTCTCTGGAACCCCATGCCCTGTCTCCCCCTGCTGGCTAGATCACAGAGACAGGTTTATGAGTCTGCTAAAGTCTTTGCACTACAGTGCTTGGTTCCCATGCTTTTAAAACCAGAGGTCCCAGGCCTACAGGTGTGTCTCCTCCGCTGAAATAACTGCAGTAGAGCAGTCCCTATCTTCTGACCCTAGTTCCTTTGCCTAATCCCCAGCAGAGACTCCTGGTACCCAGCTTGTTCTCTTTGAACCCCTGACAAAACCCTGCTCCACTCCCCAACAAGGCTGATGTTACACCCATTTGGTGAGGCCTTAGCAGTTCTACCTGCAGGTAGATGCTTGACTCATAGCTTGCATGTAGTTCAAAGGTGTCCCATGCTGCAGTACATAGTTCTTGATGCCAGAAGCAGCAGGCCAGGACTGCTGAGACCTCTCTGCATCTATGGATTGTATTGGATTTCAGAATTGATAGGATACTGGAGCGGGGGGTGGGGCAGGTCCAGGAAAGGGATGTTATCTCTGAACTGAGCTTATTTATGGAGAGGATGAGCTAAGGTTGCAACCATCTTCCATCGATAACTCCACATGGCTCTTTGTCCCCACCTAGTGGCTAGCCCATGTATAGCGGTTGATGAGTCTGCTATGGCCTTTGAGCAATGAAAGTTTGGGTTCTCTAACTCAGATAGTAGCAACAGGGGCTTTTAGATCCTGGGGTTCGGTCCTGGCAGACAATTCCAGCTGGGGTTTTAAAACCCTGTTTTAGCACTCCCTAACTTTAGCTTAGAAAATTGATTTGGCCTGGCATTTGCTAGAATTTACTGTGAAGGCAAAGGAGAGTGTTTCTACTACACTTGAAGAAATGTATCAAACTGATTTTGAGTTGGCTAATTTAAAAAAAAAATTGTGATTTGAAATTTGGACTTATGTCTAACATTTATCTGTCTCCTTTCCACTCAGAAAAGGCCTGTGACTTCCCCTTCATACTTTCCAGACAGTAAAGTCTGTGGAAAAACTTGTGCATTGGATATATCTGAGGAAAAGAGATTATAATAAAACAAAATTATTAACCGGTTTTGTTGAAGATTGGTTGGGGCTCAGTTCCATTCCCACTGGTGTCAATGAAAATTGTGTGCCCTTGAGCTTAGTGAGGGTAGAATCAGTCACAGGATGTCCATATTGCAGATTAGAAAGCATATGAGATCATGTGGCAAAGGCTGCGTGGGCAGCTTATTATGAAGAGCAAATAGACTTTCCCTACTTAAGGCTACAAGAATCCTGCTAATATAAGGCTGATTTTGAACACCGATGTTGGAAAAGAGACATTGCAATACTTGAGCAGCCCAGCAACTAGTTAATTCAGTCCGGTGTCTGTACCCATGTGAAATCTGCTGCCTGTCAGTTTCACTGACTGTCGCATTTCTCTGGTATCATGAGAAAGGGGAAATGGAAATTTTTGATCTCCTTCCCCTTTCCCATTCATAATGTTGTATACCTTTATCATGCCCTCTCTTATTCATCTGTTTTCAAAAACTAAACAGACCAAACCTTTTGAGTCTCTCTTTACAGGAGAATTTTTCTGTACCCCTAATCATCCTTATCATCTATCACAAAACTCTGCCTGACGCCCTTCTGAGATGGGGTGTCAAGAAATGAATACTGTTTTAGGTGAGAGTGTGCCATGGGTTTATACAATGGCATTATAACATTTTCTGTATTACCCTCAATCCCTTTCCTTACGCACCCTAATATGTATTTTTTCCTTTTTGACCAGGATCTCTAAGTCTTGTTGCTGAATTGTTACAGCACACTTAAAACCCAGTAAGTTGTATGAGTAGTTTAAATTATTTCTTCCAATGTGCAGTGTCTTCCATTAGTCATCTTTGTGCCATTGCATTTCACCCACCTATTAACTTAAACTTCATTAGGTCCCTTTTAGGTCTCAAGTAAGCTAAATAATTTTACATCACCTGCATAGTATAAGTCTGAATGAAAAGAAAAAAGCAAAATCCTTTAGATTTTTAGTGTTAGATTACGACGACAAGGGGCCACGATAGGAAAGGTTTGAATGAGTCTGTACTTTTTGAGATTAAAAAATTTAGGGGAGGTCTACACTTAAAAATTAGATCCATCTAGCCACATCACGCAGGGCTGTGAAAAACGTTGTGCCCTGTGCAATGTAGTTAGGTTCACCTAACCCCCACTTGGAGAGATGGACTAACTACATCAATGGAAAAAGCCATTTTGTTGCTGGAGGAAGCATCTACGCTACAGTAGAGCTACGCTGTAGCTCTGCCGCTGGAGAGAAAACATGCCCTTCTTGTTGAAAGTTTTGCAAACTCACGAACAAGTTTTTGTGTCCCTCTAACTGTCCTACAAAGTTGTGTTGTATTCCAAAATTTGAAGCCTAGACACTGTGGCTTTGACAATTTTCCCAGGAAGGAACAGGAAAATGTTCAAGAAATCACCATTAGAAATCTAGATGTGATTCTGTCACTGGAGCGCAAGGAGAAAATAAAACGGGATGGATCATATAGCCTATGACAGGCTTTGTCACTGATGAATTGTTTCAACAGCCAAAGCAAAGGTACAGGGATGATATATTGCTTATACACTATGCTCTCCCAGTGCTTCACAAACATCAGGGGTGAGGTAATGTTTCGAGACGGTGCATTTTCTCCAAAAGATTCCACAGCAGTTTGAAAGCTTCTAGGGGAATATGGACATTGATTTCCAGCCAGGAGTTGCTTGGCCAATGCTGCACTCTCCTTCAATTTTAATAATCTAGTGAGCCCCACATCCATTTTATAAACGGCAATTGCCCAGAGAAACTGCAAGAGGAAAGCCAATAAAAAGCCTTTATAAAGGGGAAATTAACATTAAATTCCAATTGTTTAAATGAATAGTGTTAGGTGAGGGTGACATATGTACTTCTTACATCACTAAATCTAGGGTCAGACTAGGGCCCATCTGAGGTATGTGCCCAATGGTGTATGGAGGCCTAAGGAGCCCGCTTAATCCCCTCCCGATCCTGCAGTTAGATCTATCCACCAATGCCTCAAACTCACCCGTCAACTTGGAACAAGAGTGTTTAAGAGGCTTTCCCCAGTTGTCAGATATTTTGGCATACCCTCCTTTAGACTGGTTCTTCTGCACTGAAACATTGCTCCTGGGGCAAATTCATCCTCAGTAAGTCATTCGGAGTAAATAGACTGAGGAAACAGCCAACAGACCTACTGTCATATCCACGGCAAACTGTATTTCATAATAGAGATGATCATCTTTTTTCAGTTATAGGAAAGCCCAGTAAAGTCAGTGGAAAAACACCCAAGGTTTGGATCATGGCCATACTGAGCACTATTGTTTTATTGATGTAAGATTGCTTTTTCTTTTTTCTTATGCTTACTCAAATAGCTCCAGTTCTAGAGGTAAGAAGTATGGTGAGAAATCTATTCTGGGGGACCAGTTCTCCAAATCTTCTGCCAGTGATTTTATTGGGTCAAAAATGCAAAATTTTTATTTAATTTTTTTAAAGATTGTCAAAATTTGAAATGTTTACAATTTTTTTGGAAACGTTTGCAATTCAAAAAAATGTTGATCAGTTCTTATAGCTGGTTAAAAAACACACAATAAATTCCCCCAAATGCAGAGCTTTCCTTCTTTGGTCAAAATTTGAAATTTCACTTAAATATTTTGTTGAAAAAAATCTAATTTTGGAATCTCGTCTAAATTTTGGAATCTCTGGCCTGAATTAACAACTCTGTAGGATTGGGTCTTAAATATTTTGGCAATATTTAAATATCAACTTCAGTATGTAAATCACTGGGCGTTCGATGCCTAAACATCATTAAAATCTGGCCTTTAGGCACTAACTTCCATTGACTTTCAATGAGACTTAGGCTCAGTCTTTTAGGCCTTGCAAGACTGAGCAGACCAGCTCCTAAATACATTTAAAAATCCACCCATAGGCTATCCCCTGAGTGGGTGAGGTCAATGGAGCTATGTTGGTATCCGCCTGCTGAGGATCTGGGCCCATAGCATTTAAATATTTTTCTAATCCTCAGTTTAAAAGGACAAGCACTACACTAGCACTCAGCCGTTAATCACTGTAGGACTGTTTCATCTTGCACACTCGTAAAAGACTTTTGCTCCATAATAAATGTATTGCATGCATTTCTGTCGTTTAAAAAAGTTAAAGTCGTTGCATTCATCAAAGAAGTCAAATAAAGCATGTTATAAATACCTAGCAAAGCAGAAGTTTTCAATTACCCTAACTCCGTTCCTATAATTACCAACCTCCATTAGGGCAACTTTCTTATAGTCAAAACATCAAAGCAGATGTTCTCCTTTACCTTAGTTTACCAACTCACTGTCCCTGTTTTAAATTCCCATGTTGACCCCAGGCTACCACTGCTTTGATATTCCAACACTGCTTTGATATTCCAACACTGCGACGTATTATCATGATCATGTATGATACAACCCCGTATTCCAAATCACAAAGAACTAACTGTGAAACCCATGCATTGAGTATTGTTAGGCTCTACCAGACAAACACAGCCACTCCCCAGTGAAGATGACAATGGACTTTGGATCCATAATCCTTGTCTTTTAAGGTTCCTAAATGTTTAGTGCCTCATAGATGAAGAAAAACGCAACCATGTCAGCGCAGTCATTTGTGCCAAGTCACATGGGTCTAGGAAGGAGCAGTGTTCTTATTTATGGTGCAGAAATTCCAGTCTCATTGGCTATGATTGTGTGTTGTGAGAGTAGTCCACAGGAAATTAGTTCTAAAAGGTATATTGTAGCATTACATTTGTGGCAGAAACTGGCAAATGACAGAAAAGTTGGTAATTTAAAACACATTCAGGCTATTGGGTAATTTTAAGATGATTTCTGTTGCAGTCACACACCCTGCAAGCTGCCTTCTCCAGTGCTATTTAGGATACTTAGGTTTGTTCATTAGCGTCTGGGCTCATTCTTTCTAGCTTGACCAGGACTCAAAATCCTATAGTGATACCAAGCCTAGCTTCTATCTCTCAAGAGCAAAGCCTCTGGCCAATCTCTCCATCCTGCTTAAAAGATTGTGACATGGGGCTTTGGAGGGGTGGGAAGCAAAAATGAGCTCCTCCTCCCTGGGCTCCACCAGGAGTTGAGAGGACACTGCCCTGCCATTAGGAGAAATGAGTTAATTGGGATTATTTTCATTGCCACGACCATATGTCTATAAAAAGTAAATTAGTTTGCAAAGGGAACCCAGTGGGGTATGTGCTAGGATCTGGCTCTCCTGCTGTTACTCACTTTCATGTGGTATGAGGGATGAGCCACATGGCTTTGAAGTCCCAAGTCTTGTTAGCGTGGGTTAGATATTTGAACGTGTATAAGGGTGGTATATGGGCTAATTAAATCAAGGCATCTGATGCGCCTGTCGTTCTGCAGCTAGAGTTTAATGGGAAATAGTTTATCTGCATGGCTTGTCATTTGAGGATTAGTGATAAATCAAATAGCTCTCATGTTCTGCTGGAGACCAGCCCCACTGCAAAGGGATTTTTTGGCTAGTGGGTGGAACCAGTTAACCAGCCCTGGATATTGAGGTTTTCTGTTTAGCCACAGAACAGCTACAGCCTCAGCTGGTATTTAATTATCTTTGTTTATGGAATGATGCCCCTGGCTGAGCCAGCTGTGGGACGGTGCCTGGGACATCTAGATCGAAAAGTCTCTGTTGCTTGAATGAAAGAACCAGGGCCCAGCTCCTCAAAGGGGTGTGGCCTCCTCTCTTCCATTGATTTCAGTGGTCAAGTCACTTCACTTTTCCAGGCCCGCATTTCCCCACCTACGGAAGTGAATGGGATGCAATGAGCAAGTGGCCTGTGCGTTGTCTGTGATTAATTGCTAACACGGATGCAAAATACAGGGGGCATGAGTCTGTGATGCAGGCATCAGTAGGTGGAGTGTTGGAGCCCACCAACTCATTTCACAGCAACCGTCCAACAGTGACAGCCAGTCACGGCTGGCCAGCAATGGACCAGCCCCAGTGGCCAAGAGGTGAAAAGCTCTGGGTGCAATTAACCAAGCTTGCCAGTTCCATGCATGTGTCAGTCATTATGCTTACTCAATGGAAGCACCAATTTAGCCACTGAAAAATGTAGGTCAGCTCTCAGCTGGAGGAAATTGGCATCGTTCCCCCGTCAGGAACACGCCAGCTGAAGAGCTGGCACATATGGCATGGGGATTTTAATGATGACAGGAAAGAAAAAGTCCATCTGCTGTGGAAAACTGGACTCTGGCAAACTGCATCTCAGCTGAGTCTCAAATGCAGGGTTGTCCCCTTTGCTCTTGTGTATGAGCCCACTAAAATAGCAGCCACCACATAGGCATTCACAATAGCACCACCACCTGGCCCTTATATAGCACTTTTCATCAGCGGCTCAGTATCATTATTCTCATTCTACAAATGGGGAAACTGAGGCACAGAGCAACACAGCGATTAGTATGAGGTCACCCAGCAGGCCAGGGGTAGAGCTAGGCCTATAACCCAGTTCTGAGTTCCAGTGCAATGTGCTACCCACTAGGGCACACAGCCTCCATGATGTGTAAAAAAGCAATACATTTGTGTTCGTGTGTGTCATGTTCAAGCTTTTCTCTGCAACCAGTTCACTTATTCACAGGCCTCTAGGGGACAGAGCCTCCCCTGGTGTCTGGCATCAGCGCTCCACGGATTTCAATGCAGCTGGGACAAACTACACCAGCTGAGCAGCTGGGGCTTTACAAAAAAAATGCCAGAGATCATGAAGCTCGCAGTAAAATGGTGAGAATTGGCAACACCATCTCTGTGATGGGCACAAATGTGCGCACACACACACACACACACACACACACACACACAAGATTTAGTTAATCAGATGCAAAGTCTTGTTTAGGCGGCCATTTCAGTTTGACTGTAGTTTTAGTGGTTTTAGCTTACTGGGCATAAACTGAAAGAAGAGTGTCCACACGTGGGTTTGCATCTATTTAACTCAATTGGTTTTTAAAACCAGTTTCAGAGGCTACTTCCCCCCATATAACCACATCCGAGTCGGGAGGGAAATTTTGACTTACTTAGATTGGGCCTAGTGAACTCGAGCTGTGTGTTGAGAAGCAGTTGGCTATTTTGTTCCCTACACTGTGTCGCTTTTTAAAAATATCATCCATTAAAAGTGGAATGGAGCTTTTTTCCCGTTTGGCCTTCCTTAGGACAGAGCAGTGTTCCACAGAAGTCTCCCTGGCCTCGTATCCTGACAGGCTGGATCAGTATGGACCCAGGCACTTCAATGGGCCAGTTACACCGTATGGTTGTCAAATTACAAATGGGAAATCCATACTGTTTTGGAATACACCATTCTGGCCATGCACATGTCTAGTTGGTTATTCTTTGGTTACAGCAGCTCTAGTGGAAAAAAAGATGCAGCTGAAACAGTCAGTCGTTGCTTTTTTCAGCCTGGAAAGCTCACATTTTTATGGGGCATAAACCACCAATTAGAATTCCAGGCGACAGATAAAGCGGCAGTTTAATGGCAACTAATGTGTACCCACTGGTGATGACTGCACCAAGAGAGGCTCCGAAATCCCTCATCAGCTACTATTGCAGTGATGGGAGCATTCCAGGTAGCATGCACCCCCACTCCCACAGACAGCAGTGACCCCATTCGCACTGCAGGAGACAAACAAACATCTTTGGGTCCCATGTGGACAGAGCTGCAGGTCATCAGCCTCAGTCAGAGTTGGGGGGGGGGCACAGGCCCTGAAATGTGGGACACTCCCTTTCTTGACAGACACCCTGCCCATTTCATGCTTCTTGTAAGCCAGGGGGAAGCAGGGCCACCAGCTGAGACTACACCAGACAATGCAAAAGAAGCCCTGGAGCTGTCACTCCCTCACTGTAAAAATGTGAATATTATTTGTTAATTATCATGCTGTATTTAAAATAAGTCGTACAACCCAGTGTGATTTCTGCCATATTTCTCCGCTCACGTTTTGCTAGCCCATCAGCCCTTCTCTGCTTACCATGGCTCTTTTCTCTTTCCCCTGTTTAGCCACCTTCAGTGCACCTGTCTGCTTCGTCCTTATCTTTCCTGCACTGTGTGGATGAACTGTTTTGCGATTCAGATCTATCATAGAATATCAGGGTTGGAAGAGACCTCAGGAGGTCATCTAGTCCAATCCCCTGCTCTAAGCAGGACCAATCCCAACTAAATCATCCCAGCCAGGGCTTTGTCAAGCCTGACCTTAAAAACCTCTAAGGATGGAGATTCCACCAACCTCTAAGGATGGAGATTTCACTGCCTCTGACCTGAGGTCTGCTCTGCCAACACATGCAGAAAATTATTAATTATTTCTTATTCCCAGAAGCCACAACTGAGATCAGGGCCCCATTGTACATACACAGACAGCCCCTGCCCTGAACAGCTCATAGTTTAAGTAGATAAGACAAAGCAGGGGAAACAGAAGTTTTATTATCTTTTACTACTTCTAGAGGGGTCTGGGGAGCAGTCCTCTCGTTTGTGTAAATTTGGAGAAAAACAAAAAATAAACTAAAAAAGAACAAACTCCCAATCCTTACTTCATCGGTACATCTATGTGATCCTTCTAGTTATATCACAGCTTGGCTTTTGGCTAAAGGCTTCCTCCCTCGCATGGCATGCTTCTGTGTTCAGCACTGAACTTCTGAAATCCCATGTGCACATTGTCAAATCATGACCATAATCCAAATGGGCCAGATTCTTCCCAGTGAAACCAATGCAGTTGCCTAAGGGCGTGAGCTGGCAAAATGTAGCATTATAGCTTCATTATAAAATAAAGGAGGTAGGAAAAGTTTGGTTGGGACAGAGGGAACCAGTATTTCCTTGCTGAAAGTTGCAAGGAATTGACGCTGCCCAAGTAAAATGGTTTTGCGTTTATGGCTAACACACTCCACTGCTTGACGCTGTGTCCTAGTCCCTGTGTAACCTGTTGTTTTTCAATAAGTAGGAGTTAACGGCCAAGATTTTTGAAAGTGACTATTGATTTTGGTGCCTTAATTTTTGGGTGACCAACCTGAAATGCCTTAAAGCAGGGATTCTCAAACAGGGGGTCAGGACCCCTCAGGGGGTCGCAAGTTTATTACATGGAGAGATCGCGAGCTGTCAGCCTCCACCCTAAACCCCGCTTTGCCTCCTGCATTTATAATGGTGTTAAATATATTAAAAAGTGTTTTTAATTTATAAGGGGGGGGTCACACTCAGAGGCTTGCTATGTGGAAGGGGTCACCAGTACAATAGTTTGAGAACCACTGCCTTAAAGGGACCAGATTTTCCAAGTGTTGAGCTCAGGCTCTTAGAAAATCAGGTCCTTTTAAGCTTTCTTAGGTTGGACACCCAAATATTGGGGTGTGCAGAATCATGGTCGCTTTTAAAAATCAGGCCACAGTCCTTATAATTATGTCTGGAATTCATTACACACAGATTAATCATGATGGGTTGTTATTATAATCAGGAAGCTATACTGTATTGCTGCAATTCAACAGGCTTTCCACTACTGCAGAGCAAAAATTGATGTCTGATTGTTACCAACTGTCATATTCTTAATGGCCAAAATATACAAAATTGGCCAGTGATTTGGAGTACCTCAGTTTTTGGGTGGCCAGTTTGAGTCAAGTTAATAGGCCGTCATTTTCAGAGTTTGGAAGCTAAGCACTTTTTATCAGGTGGCTCAAGTTAGGCACCATAAAACTGTGGTATCTGAAATCAGGACTGACTTTTGAAATCTTGACCCCCGCATGGGGGTAAAATTTTCAAAAGTACAAAGGCCCAGATCGTTAATTTAATGGGAGCCTGAAATCCGTAGGAGTTAAATGCCAAAATACTGTTGGGTGATTTAGGAGCCCAAGCCCCATTCAAGTAAGTCACAGAGATCCTTTTGAAAATGTAACCCCCCATAGCTTGTATACATTGCTTTCAAAGACCAGGGATTAGGTTCCTTTTCCGTCTTGAGTGAAAACCCTGAGAGATTTCTAGTCCAACAGTGCTTTCAGAGAAACAGGTGACAGTTTCAAAGGGAGCCAAGGCTATCATATGGCCTGCAGTGAAGAGAACTCAGTACCTTAACTCCCTCTGTTTCTGGGAAATGCCTCTAGTGAAGATTCTCAGATGTGCTTTGAAGGCCGCAATTCTGAGACACCTACAGAGGTGCAAAGTTTAGTTAATAGGTTTTTAATTACCTGCTTCTCTTTACGGAAGGTGGGATTTTTCCAAAGCCCCTAAGTAATTTAGATGTACTAGTCTCACCGAGAGTCATTGGGACCTGTGTTCATAAGTCGAGCTGAGCAAATAGGTGATTTTTTTCCAGCCAAAACTATTCCCCAAATTTGACCTGAAACTGTTTTTTTCCAGCAAATAAACCATTTGTCCAAAACAAAACAACAACAACAAATCTTGAAAATCTGACCCTCAGTAAAGAGCATTATTGTTTTACTAAATCTAATGTAAACCCTCTTTCATTGCAGAAAGGATGTCTAATTACAAAGTGTACACACGCAGTTTATTCTGCCCGCTTCTCTCTTTCATAAGACCAGAAAACTCAAGATCTGGTTGGCTTAAGGAGTGGATGGGTTTATTTTTGCCAAAAGGAAGAGCTCCTTCAGCTCCATTTGTTTTTATGCCCAAACTGATTTTTACATCTCATGGTTCTTGGGAGGAACCAGGCATGAAATTAAAGGCAACAAAACAACCTAACAATCACTGTGGGGAATGCTGCTAAATAAATTCACACATTGCAGACAAGGAAATGGGGGAACTGAGACTTCTCTAGGGGAAACCAGGGTCCTTTCCTCCCAGTCGAGAGGACTGACAAAGCCTATGTGAATCCATATATCCATAGTTCACATGCACACTTGGTAGGAGCAGCTGCCTCTTGAACTCCCAAAGCATTCTTGATATTAACAGAAGGACTTTGAATATGATCAGGGCTCTTCATCTCTTCTTATAAAAGCATATTCAAAAGCTGAGCATGCAATGTATTTTTCTCTCTCTCCTTACATGACAACAACTGAGAGAATATGACAAAATAGAGGAAAATATATTTCATAATTGTAGAGGATTACAAAAAAATTGGAGATATTTCTGGCATGTTTCCAGGATTTGAAAGATCATTTTGGGGTTAAAATCCACATGAGGTGCACAGTGATAGGAAAATGGTTTTTCTTCAGTTATAGCTATTTCTCTTTTTACATTAGCTGTTATCATTAGTGATTGCATTGGGACAAAACAGAAAAAAAATCTTCAAATACTAGCATTGTTCCTGGCTCTTTACTCACAGATAATCACAGCATAATCACTGATGTCTGGTTTCACTCTGGAAACAGTTACAGGGTTTGTTTGTTTTTAAAAAACACTTCTGTCCCTTTTCCCCCCCTATTTTCTTAGAATGAATTTCAGTTCTCATGGAAGCTGGCAGCACCGCCTGACAGCGGGAGCACAAATGCTACAGCTCATCCTTGCAGTGCACCTTGGTCTTGAGCATGGCTATAACCCAATTTTAGATATTTCTGAACTGAATTATGCTTCTTCTACACTACAACTATAACTGTCACCACTACAAAAGTTGGAAATCTTGGTTACAATCACAGTTTTCCCCCGATCTGATCACAACATGGTTAATATTTGTAGTGTAAACAGGACCCTAACCAAAACCCCATAACCGATTTAAGCCTTGGAAAGCCAAGGCTATAGGTTGGTTAATGGGAGATAGCCAAGTCCCATCTATACTACCATTTGTAACAATGCTGTACCTTGGTTCCTGACTTGATTGTATTTATGCTCAAAACCTAGTCTAGACATAGACTTGTGTGAAGGTCAGTGGTTTTGGGTCATATGAGTTCAAAGAAACAGATTTTTAGGTTCAATTTAGGTGGGTTTCATATGCCCTGAGTTTGGCTTTATGTTCCAACCCCCCAGTTCAAAGTGAAACTCAGCCAAGATTTGCTTAGCTTAAGGTTAAAATCAGAGGAAATAACTGGGTTTCACACCCACAGCGATAAATCATAGAATCATAGAATATCAGGGTTGGAAGGGACCTCAGGAGTCATCTAGTCCAACCCCCTGCTCAAAGCAGGATCAAACCCAACTAAATCATCCCAGCCAGGGCTTTGTCAAGCCTGACCTTAAAATCAGCACAGAGTCACTTGTCAATGCAGCTCAGCTCCAAGGAAAGTCTTGAGAACTTTTTGGTGGGCCAGGCCCAAATTTCAGGATCATAATGCAACCACCACCAAGGTGAATTCCACCTGATTTCACAGGCCACTCAAACTGAACCATGGCGTTGCCTTCATGCACGTTTGTTTCACATACAGCCCAAGCCTCATTCGAAGCCAGTTTTCCAAATGTTCTGATATTTACTACTGCGCTACTCGTTGGCTCTTTAAAATAGCGTCATCTGGCAGGACACAGGCAAGGGGTTCCAAAGATGGGCTGCATTATTTCACCACTGACGTTTTTATTGCACTGCTCTTTCAAAACGGTGGGAAAAGCCGCTACGGCTGCTTCCTTGGGAAGAGTTTAAAGGGGTCTGTGCCATCCACCTTTCTTTTCTTAAATATCCTTTTCTGGCTGTAATAGCCTCTTGGCAATAACGTTGCTCACCTGGCTGGTTTGGTTCTTTTCCCTTTGGCAGGAATTTTGTTTTCAGTCTTTCTTTTTTAAAAACCTCTTCACTAATGTTTTATAAGAATATTTGTAGGTAAGAGCAAAGGTGGCTATATATATATATATATTAGGTTATGCAAGCATCCAGCTTGAGGGGTGCAAGAACAAAACTGAAATTAATAAATAAAATCAGTGTGGCCTGTCCAGGCACACAGGTTTTAGGTGTAGTTTTATCTGTAGAACACAGGGGCTTAGCATAGGCACTAAGACTAACGCTGCAGTTAAAAGACTAGACTTGGGAGAGCAGGGGGTAATGGCCAGCTCTGCCGACAGTTTTCTTCTGTGCCTGGGGGCAAGTCATTTAAAGTGCTCTGTGACTCAGTTTCCCAACTGTCATATAGGGAGGCTAGAACTGGTTGGAAATTTTTCAACAAAGTTTTTTTCGTCAGAAAATGCCAATTGGTTGAAACTGAAACCTTTCACAGAAACATGTCAGATTACCTGACATTTTCTTAGGAACAGACTGGAATTTCTGGTCAAATTGGGGTTGGGAGAAGAAGAAGAGAGAAAATAGCCAACAGCCCCATGATAAAGGCACTTCCATGGGATATGGGAGACCCAGATTCATGTTCCCTGCTCTGATTCAGGCATAGTAGGGACATGCATAAAGGCTAAATTCTTCATGCTGCAGCGTACTGATTACATCTCAAATGTTGGGGTTTTTTTAGTCTGTGGATGGGACCTAACAATGGTCGGTCTCCCTCTTTCTGTTGTTTTGACAAAACTTTTCCAAAGGTCTTGGTTTCATTCTGGGCTGGAATGGAAACTAATGTCAACGTCGCGAAGCTTTTTGAGAAACAGGCTTTTTGTTCTCTGGCCAGCCTTGGTGCTAATAATCCTTCTTTTGTCTCTTTTGGTTGTAAGATCTTTGGAGCAGGGATAACAGTTTTGGAAGGTGCTACTGTTATTCAAGTGCCGTGTACCCCCAATTACCTGAATAGAGGAGGGGGGCATGGATTTTATTCGGCTAATCAGAGTTTGGATAACCAAGATGTCAGGAGCCATTCAGCAGTGGGGTAGCCGCCCTGCTGACTGGGGAAGGGGGCTCGTGGCCCCCTCATCTTCACAGTCCTGGCCAGGGGTCGCTGCAGAGGGTGTGTTTCTCATGCTGGGGGGCAAGGCAGGGATATGCATAATGTGGCAATTCGGATTATAGGGTTTTGGCTATACGGGCGTATACTACAAAGCAAATTGTTCTATGTAATTCGAGGCATAGGTGTCACGTGCAGTATTGTTAGACTCTGGTAGGACCACAAGAAGCTGGTATGGGGTCATTCGGCGCAGAATCGTTGTGCTTGTGTAGTCATGCACCTTTATGGGTATCAAAGTGGGTGTAGCCTGAGGGAAGCCCAAGAAAGAACGGCAGGTTTTAACTCAGTACTAGGACAAATGCAGCTGCATGGTGAAGGGAATGGCTAGTCCAAGCTCTTCAATCTCTCACGTTTTGTTCGGTCCCATTGTAATCTCAGGCTTTTCCCTTGTGAGCCACAGAGCAGCAATGCACTTCTTCATTGCCATGGTTAATATTTGGAATGAATGGCTAGCCTGGTTGTTTGCAATCTTTGTTAATGGACGGGCATCAGTGAGGTTGTATGCACAGTGTCTGAAATAAGGCTTGCTAGCTCTTATTATTTGTAGTGCAGTGGTGTTCTCAGGCATCCACTGTGCTAGGCACCGTAAACAGACATAACAAAAGAGAGGCCCTGCCCCAAAAGAGCTTGCAACCTAAGCAAATGTTATACCATTTTACTGTTGGGGAATTGAGGCACTGACAGACTTGACCAACATCGCAGAAGGAGTATGGTGGAGACAGGGATCAAATCCAAGTATCCTGATTGCCTTAACCATGAGACCGTTATTATCTCTAGCAACTGTAGGATCAGCCTACATGGAGTGGTAGTTGAGTCACACACAAAGAGTGGCTATTTGCGTGTGTTCAATTTGCCACAATGTTTTGGAAATCTTGATAGAAAAGGAGATTTGGAATCTGGAAGGCAGTCTCTTTTAGACTATAACGGTTTCAAGTTCAATGAAAAAATACCGGATATAAAACTACTTGATATAAACTGGATAGCAAAGGCTAGATATGAAATACCATTTGTAGCCAATTTTGCCCAAAGCTGGATTTTAGTTCTCTGCATGTGTGCAATTTGCCATTGCCATCACCATTTGTAGAGTTCCACAGTGTGGTCACTGGCTGTAGATCCCATTCACAGGTATGAGATTAAATGAATATTCTGTTTGCATCCAGAACTTTCTGATTTCTTTTGTGCATGTCCTTGCTGTCTCAATATCAGTTTTCTGGCCAGCTGCAATCAGATGTTTACTCAGCTGGGACATGTGGCTTTCCCAGGGCTGGCCTTACCATAAGGTGAACTAAGGCGGCCGCCTCAGGTGCCAGACTGTGGGAGAGCGCCACAAGGACCCAGAGTGTAGAAAATTGTGTCTGCTGCTGGTGCATATGTATTCTCTCTGCTCTAGATGCACAGAGATGGTGGAGGGCTGTGCTGGAGGAAGGAGGGCACAAGAGACATAACAGGCAGGCAGGAGGAAAGGTGAGAGGGAATAACAGAAAACAGCAGGAGCTGCAGGAAGAGAGAGGAGGAGGAGGCGCCTCTTATGTACCTCTCCAGCACCCCCAGGAGCCTGGACTGATTCACACCAGCTTCTCAGGGAGCTTCCTGTTTCCTGCTGCTTCCCTGAACCCACCTGAGGAGAACAGGCAGTCAACTGAAGTAGTAGGAGCCAGTTAGGCCCTTAAGAAACTGATATCTTCCCTCACTCAGGCCCTGCTACCAGCCTGCTTATTTGTCCCCTTCAACTGAGTGTTGAGAGCCACTCTAGCTGGCACAGAACAGCAGTCATGAGTGAAAGAAGAAAACGCCCCTCTGGGGCAGCATTCAGAAAAAGAAAGAAAGCAAAGGAAGCTTTTCTATCTAAGCAGGAAGGAGCTCTCCTTAGATACATAGACACAAATGTTCACGGTGAGCCTTCCGGCCCCAGTGAGGATGTGAGTGGTGAGGAGATGTCAGATCTTCCAATTAGTCAGAGTGCAGGTGACCTGGCAGCTACTGCAGCATCCATATCTCCATCTCAAATAGATGTAACCATGCACATTCCTGAAGAAAAGTGTAGATCAGAGAAGAGTGTGGTGGAGGCACAAGAAACAGTTGCTCCTGAGTTTAGTTCCTTAAGTCTAGATGATCCAGGACTGTGGACCCACTTGAGCAGTAGCCTGAGGGACTTCCTTGTACTGCATGGGCCACAGCAAGTGAAAAAAATTCATGTTCCCCAAAGACAATGAAAATAGAAGTTTCCATCCAACACATTACTGGTGTGAAATCCCCAATGGTGACAAAGTGGAGAGGCCATGGCTTAGGTACTCAAAAACCCAGAATGCTGCATACTGTTTTTGTTGCAAACTCTTCCAGTCTAATGTTCCAGCCACATTGGGTTCTACAGGAACAAAGGACTGGAAAAATCTGGCTAAAAATCTGGCATGCCATGAGAAGGCAGCAAATCACCAGAGGGCATTCCATAGGTGGAAAAAGCTTGAGATGAAACTAAGGTTAAAGGCCACCATAGATGATCAGCATCAAGAGAGGATTGCATCAGAGTGTTCTGAAAAGGCTCATTGCCATTGTAAGAAAGCTTGCTACCCAAAACCTTGCACTGCGCAGCACTTCTGATCAGTTGTATGTGCCAAACAATGGAAACTTCCTTAAAATTGTGGAGCTGATGGCTGAGTTTGATGCTGTACTCGAGGAGCATTTAAGAAGAGTCACCATTCAAGAAATGTACACACACCACTACCTTGGAAATACAATTCAAAATGAGATCATACAGTTACTGGCCACAAAAGTCAAACAGAAGATTGTGGCAGACCCGAAGCCAGCAAGGTATTACTCTGTTATTCTGGACTGCACACCTGACATCAGCCATATGGAACAAATGACTTTAATGGTGCATTTTGTAACAACAACAGAACCTAGTGAAAATGTCCCTGCAATGGTGATTGTCAGAGAGCATTTTCTAGAATTTATTGACATTGATAATACTACAGGAGGTGGTATGACAATTGGGCTTCTTAAAAAGCTGGAAGATATGGGAATTGCGATAGCTGACATGAGAGGTCAG
Source organism: Mauremys mutica (assembly GCF_020497125.1). Taxonomy (NCBI): domain Eukaryota; kingdom Metazoa; phylum Chordata; order Testudines; family Geoemydidae; genus Mauremys; species Mauremys mutica. The sequence continues at coordinate 71,835,110 of NC_059081.1, read as the reverse complement.
GGCTACGATAATGGTGCCAACATGAGAGGAAAGATCAGAGGAGTGCAGACACGAATCCGAGAGTTAAACCCTCGAGCTTTTTTTGTCCCATTCAGTTCTCATTCATTGAACTTGGTGGTCAGTGATGCAGCATCAGCTTCTAGTGAGGCTGCTGAATTTTTTAATGTAATTCAAAGCATCTATGTATTGTTTTCTGCATCAACTCATCGTTTGCAAATTTTGAAGCAACATCTGGGAACATCCTCTCTGACACTGAAACCACTGAGTGCCACATGATGGGAAAGTTGAGTGGAGGTGATAAAGCCTATCAAACACCAAATTGGGAAGAGAGATGATGTCATAGTTGCCATTATGGAGGATAATGCTATGACAGGAACTGTTCATGGGAGAACAGTGGCAGAGGGAAATGGAATCACCAGAAACATACATAACTTCAAATTTCTGTGTGGCTTAGTGTTGTGGCATGACCTACTGTTTGAAATAAATGTTGTAAGCAAGAGACTCCAAGGTGTTGAACTTGCTATATCTGGAGCAATGGAACAACTGGACAAACTAAAGTCATACCTGCAGTCTTACTGGTCAGATGAGGGATTTCAAAATGTTCTGAAGAGTGCACAGAAGTTGGTAGAGGAAGCTATTTTCCACCCATTCAAGAATACAAAAGTCACCAAAGAAGACGACATTTTGATTACGAGGCACGGGATAATCCCATAAGAGACCCCAAACAACAATTCAAAGTTGAATTCTTTAGCCAGGTGCTAGATTGTGCAATACAGTCAGTTGAAGGATGTTTCATCCAGCTCAAGGAACATAGCAGTATATTTGGGATGTTGTATGATATTCCAAAACGCCTCACTATACCTGAAGAAGACCTACACCAGCAATTCAGGGCACTAGACACAGTGTTGACACATGATGACATGTGCAATATTGATGCGAGTGATTTAGGTGATGAACTGAAAGCCTTTTCAAGATACACTTCAGCAGGATCAACTCCAAAGGCTGTTCTGGAATATATGTGCACAAATAAGATGACCACCCTCTTTCCAAATGCTTTTGTTGCTCTGCACATACTTCTAACATTTCCTGTAACAGTTGCCAGTGGAGAACGCAGCTTCTCCAAGCTGAAGTTAATAAAAACACATCTACACTCCACAATGACACAGGAGAGGCTGGTCGGCCTTGCAACCATCTTAACAGAGCCTGAGCTGGCACAGACTGTGGACCTTCAGGAAGCAGTTCAAATCTTTGCAACCAAGAAGGCACAGAAAGCACCACTTTGATTATTCAAACAGATAAAAATGCCAGTGTTTACTATGCAGACAAGAAAAGTTACATTTGCTGTTCAGGTGTTTGAAAGTTAAGTGTTATTTTTGAACAAGGCATTTTAAGTTGTTAGTTCTCCTTTATTGGGGTAGGTAGCAGAGCAGTACCATGAGAGGAGTAGAACAGGGAGAAGGCAGAATTGAGACCTTTCAAAGTTTTGGTCCAAGTGAGGGGTATGGGGGTGTCATTTGAGCTCCCCGCCTCAGGTGCCAAAATGTTGTGGGCCGGCCCTGGGCTTTCCTTTGAGTCCCCGTGCTGTAGAATATGCTGTGAATATATGTGCTGACATAGGAGTCTTTTCCTGTTTCATTTGTAACTGATTCTGGGCCATATCGTCTGCTGGTGTACCTCCATTGACATCAACGGGTTTATGGCAGCAGAGAATTTGGTCCTCTAGGTGACCATTTTCTCATGCAACAGAAAGAACTGAAGTTGTTATCCTCCAGAGGACAGTGTGTCTGAGATCAGACTGCTTCCTGTATTCCACTCTGAAAATATGCACCTCAGGAATGTGGTTGCCTGATTTCTTTACAAGGAGTGGAAGGCATAGGGCCTTCTGTCTCAGTAGTCGACTGAACACTGATGGTTACAGAAAGAGGTGAGAGTTCTGTGTAGGACGACTAATAATGTTACTATTGTGGGAAGAACTCCCACCTTTCAGCTTTAAAATGTGGGCTCCCCCAGGGCTCGCCTGACTCAAAGGATGCTACAAACGAATGCAGTTCTAGGGCCTCGTCCTCAGCTAGCGTCAATCAGTGGAGCTCCATGTAAATCATAACCCTTCACTTCAAGTGTTCCTCTGCAGAAGCGGTACCATCCCACGGGAATACACTTAAAATTCCTGAGCTTTAGGTGTAGCAAAGCTATTTGGGTGCACATGCGGTTTTGTGGCTCCTCCTGAGTCCTGTCATGGCAACGAAAAGTCTTTAGCTTTCCAGGAAGAAGGATGCAAAAATATAATCCCAATCAAACTCTCTGAAGTATTTCTGTAATTGTTTCTTGGTCCATAGGTAGCACATGCAGAATGCATGGTCATAGACTCATAGAATAGAAGAGTGAGATTTCACTGACATGCATTGGGAACAACCTCATTGTTCACAAGTTATTATGTAGCCCTTCCTAAAAGATTGCTGGTAATCCTTTGCCCTAGACGATCATGAAGCACTGGAATGGGTTACCTAGGGAGGTGGTGGAATCTCCTTCCTTAGAGGTTTTTAAGGTCAGGCTTGACAAAGCCCTGGCTGGGATGATTTAGTTGGGTTTGGTCCTGCTTTGAGCAGGGGGTTGGACTAGATGACTTCCTGAGGTCCCTTCCAACCCTGAGATTCTATGATCTCTGACCACTTGCTCTTCCCCTTCTGCTGTTTGATCAGATCAGCTGGCCCATTTAGACCAATTTCCTGTAAATAGTCTTCTAATGGCCTGATGCTGAGTCCCTTGAAAATCTGATTCCTCCTTGGAAAATCACTTACTTAGATGCCTGAATGTGGATTTAGGAGCCTACATTTAGGTGCCAAACTGCCTGAGCTTCAATCCCCACCCCATCTTTCAAACACTGAGCCGCACAAAGTACACGGCTCCCGGGCCATGTGTTGTGGGTACTACAGGAATGCCGAAGGAATGGACTAGAATTACACCCTGCTTTTAATCAAAGCTCCGAGTCAGAGGGGCAAATGAAGCATTCACTATGGCAAGGATGCTGGCGGGGGTGGACGGGGGGGGGAGGGAGACTAGAAATGGAGAACGGTGGTGGTCCAGTCCATTTACAAGCAGAGCTACACCTGAGAAATGAATTTTTCATTTTTCTCTGGCATTTGACTAAGCCAATTATTTTGTTTGCCCTGGAGGTCCATCTAAGGTAGCTGAGGAAAAGGTCTCTTCGGTACTAAAGCAGAACATGTGAGGAAAAACACTAGGACCTCTAAGTGGGAGAAAGACTGGCAGATTTCATTTTCAAATTCTCCCTGAAGGCTTTTACCTTTTGAGCCCAGCAAAGGCCAATGGGGGAATGATTCCAACTCCAGGCTTTCCAGCTTCAATACTAATTTAATCTGAACTATTTCCTCCTCTAGGAAAGAGAAGCAAAGATGAGGTTTGCAGATTCAAAGGGGAACTGAAAAGGATCTCAGTTCCTTTTCTTGGCAACACTTGAGGGACAATGTCTCCTGGCCCCTATGGCAGAGGGTGGAAAAATGCAAATACTGAAGCATGTTTCAGTTTGCCCTGGTTGCCTTTCCTCCCCCCACACGTTTTGTTAGGCTGTATAAAGTCATTCTTGGTGCACATTTGTTTGCCATGCAATTAAATTTGCTGCCTAGGATATCAGTCTGATGACTATGGGCAAATTAAGGTATACTCTCCCCTTGATGCTGACTCAAAACTCCCAGCAACACTGAGGTTGGAAGTTGGCTGTGTGCACTCTTTTAGTGTCATCTCTGCATGGTGATCCTTTTTCAGTGCACAGTGGCAGGATTTGCTGTAAGAAGTGAAATTAATATAGTAGGGGTGGGGGTGGGGAAGAGGTTTTAGAGAAAAGTCCCAAATCCAAATCGTGTCCCCCAACAACAATTTTTTAGCATGGACAATTAATTTACTTGCCAAAGCTCAGCCACATGAGGGACCAAAGTTTTCCTTTGCATGGATGTATGTGTTGTTCCTTTGCATTTCAGGGCAGCTCACTATCAGACCCATAGAATTTGAGGCCAGAAGGAACCATCATGATCATCTAGACTGACCTGCACATTGCAGGCCACAGAACCTCATCCACCCACTCCTGTAATAGCCAGGGGTTAGGGGTCTGAGTTACTGACTTTCTCAAATCATGCTTTAAAGACTTCAAGTTACAGATATTCCATCATTATACTAGTTTAGACCTACAAGTGACCCATGCCCCATGCTGCAAAGGAAGGCAAAAAAACCCACGTTCTCTGCCCATCTGATTCACGGAAAAACTCCTTCCCAATCCCAAATATGATGATCAGTTAGACCCTGAGCATATGGGCACCCCCTCCATAAAGTTATCAAGCTCAGTCATAAAGCCAGTTAGGCTTTTTGCCCCCACTGCTCCTCTTGGAAGGCTGTTCCAGAATTTCATTCCTCTGATGGTTAGAAACCTTCATCTAATTTCAAGATTAAATTTACTGATGGCCAGGCTATATCTATTTGGTCTTGTGTTCACATTGGCATTTAAATAACTCCTCTCCCTCCCTGATATTTATCCCTCTGATATACTTATAGAGAGCAAATCATATCTCCCCCTCAGCCTTTGTTTGGTTAAACAAGCCAAGCTCTTTGAGTGTCCTCTTGTAAGGCAAACTCTCCATTTCTCTGATTATCCTACTAGACCTTCTCTGCACCTGTTCCAGTTTGAATTTATCTTTCTTAAACATGGGAGACCAGAACTGCACACAGTATTCCAGATGAGGTCTCACCAGTGCCTTGTGTAATGGTACTAACACGTCTCTATCTCTAACTGGAAATACCCCGCCTGCTGCATCCCAGGCTCACATTAGCCTTTTTCACGGCCGCATCACATTGGTGGCTCATGGTCATCCTGTGAATGACCAATACACCCAGGTGTTTCTCCTTTCTTTGTCACTTCCAACTGATACGTCCCCAGTTTATAGCAAAAATTCTTGTTGTTAGTCCTTAGATGCATGACCTTGCACTAGTAAATGTCATCCCATTTCTATTTTTCCAGTTTACAAGGCCTTCCAGATCTTCTTTTATGATATTCCAGTCCTTCTCCGTTTTGGCAATGCCTCCCAACTTCATGTCATCTGCAAATTTTATTAGCACACTCCACTGGCAAGGTCATTAACAGAAATGTTAAATAAGATTGGTCCCAAGACTGATCCCTGAGTAACTCCACCAGTAACCTCCCTCCAGTCTGACAGGTCACCTTCATTGTAGGATCCCCACTAACCAGTTCCTTATCTACCTTTAGATTCTTGTATTAATTCCCATCTTCTCCAATTTAATAATTTCCCATGTGGGACTATATCAAATGCCTTACTGAAATCCAGGTAGATTAGAGCTACTGCATTTCCTTTGTCTTAAAAAAAAATCAGTTATCTTCTCAAAGAGGATCTGAGGTTGGTCTGGCATGACCTATCTTTTGTAAAACCATGTCATATTTTATCCCAATTACTGTTCATCACTATGTCCTGAACTACTTTGTTTCAAAATTAGTTCTAAGACCTTGCACACAACTGAGGTCAAACTAACGGGCCCGTAGTTTCCTGGATCACTTCCCCCCTTCTTAAAAATAGGTACTTTAGTAACAATCCTCCAGTCACAGGGTACAACCCTCAGAGTTTACAAATTCATTAAAAATCCTTGATATTAGACTTGCAGTTTCATGTGCCAGTTCCTTTCATATTCTTGGATGGAGATTGTCCGGGCCCCATGGTTTGGTCCCATTAAACTGTCTGAGTTTGACTTCCACTTTGGATGTGGGTAATTTCTACTTCATATCCTCATTGCCATTAGCCACCCAGCCGCTGTCGCCAAGTTCCTCATTATGCTTATTAAAAATGGAGGCAAAGTATTTGTTTCGGTGTTGGGCCATATCTAGATTATGTTTAATCTCCACCCCATCCTCAGTGCTTAGCGGTACCACTTCTTCTTTCCCTGTTTTCTTTTTATTTAGATGGCTATAGAACCTTTGACTATTGGTTTTAATTCCCTTTGCAAGGTCCAGCTCTGCTTGGCGTTTGGCAGTTCTTACTTTTCTTCTGATTTTTAAGAGGTAACTTTCCTTGCTGATCTCCCTCGTCTTTCATTCCTTGTAGGCTTTCTGCTTCCTTTTAATCACCTGTTTGAGATGCTAGGGACCTATTGGTCCCGTGGGCATGCTGTGGAGTGATTTATGTTATTTCAGTCAGCAAGTCCCTCCCTGTAACAAAACAGAATGATATACAGTGGGATATTATTCATAAGACTCATGTTATTAGTTGTACTACACTCGTGCTTAGAGTTCCTGAAGCTAAGTCCAAGGACCTATTAGGGATATAGAACATTTTCCAGGTGAGGAGAGATTGAAAAGACTGGGACTATTTAGCTTAAAAAAATGATGACTGTGCCGGAGGTAGGGGGATATGATAAAGGTCTATAAAATAGGTGAATGGTGTTGAGAAATTGAATAAGGAAGTGTTATTTACCTCTTCACATAATACAAGAACCAGGTGTCACTCAATTAAATTACTAGGCAACAGGTTTAAAACAACCATGAGGAAGTACTTCTTCACACAATGCACAGTCAACACGTTGAACTCATTGCCAGGGGATTCTGTGAAGGCCAAAAGTATAGCTGGGTTCAAAAAAGAATTGGATAAGTTCATGGAGGATAGATCCATCCATGGATATTAGCCAAGATGGTCAGAGACGCAACCCCATGCTCCAGGTGTCCCTAAGCCTCTGACTGCCAGACGCTGGGACTGGACGACAGGGGATGGTTCAGTTGATGATTGCCCTGTTCGTTCCTTTGGCATCATCTGGCACAGGCCACCATCAGAAGACAGGATACTGGGCTGGATGGACCATTGATCTGACTCAGCATGGCCATTTTTATGTAAAAACTCTGTCTCAAAAAGTTGGCAATCTACATCACTGAGGGCTTGTCTACACTACCGGCCAGATTGACAGGCAGTGATCGATCCAGTGAGGGTCAATTTATTGTGTCTAGTATAGACGCAATAAAGCAACCACCGATCGCTCTAGTGTTGACTCTGGTACTCCACCTCAACAAGATGCGCAAGGGGAATCGACGGGAGAGAGTCTCCCATTGACAGACTGCAGTGAAGACACCACGGTAAGTAGATCTAAGTATGTTGACTTCAGCTACATTATTCATGTAGCTGAAGTTGTGTAACTTAGATTGATCCTCCCCAGTGTAGACCAGTCCTGAGACAGAACAAGGAAGTATTTTTATCTCCATTGAACAGATGGGGATCTGACATGCAGAGAGATAAGTGACATTCCCAACCCCCACAGGAAGTCTGTGGTATATTTGTGTAACGGGTCGGACTCACCCCTGCGGTGCCTCCTGCTGGTGACTCCGGGGAATTAGCTCGGTTTCCAGCACGGAGCGCCCTCTGCAGGCCAGTGATCCGCCTGTTCCCTGGCCCCGGGTCCCTCCCTGGACCCCGGTGCCCTTTTACATGGGGTGCTGCCCCCCGGCGGTAACCTCTTTCTCTCAGGGTTTCCCCTCTCAGGGAACCCCCACCCTCTATCCCCACCTTGCCTCAGTTTATGGCCACTACCAGTCATTGTCTAGCCCCGCGCCCTGGGGCAGACTGCAGTATCAGCCTATTCATCACTGGCAAGGAGGGTTTGGACCTGCTGCTTTGGCCTACTCCTGGGCTGCCTCTGCAACCCCAGTACCTGTTAGCCCTCTGCTAGGCCGCAGCCTGGGGCTTTCCAAGCTGGAGCTCCCCAGCTCCTCAGCCTTTCCCCAGCCCTGCTCCACTCAGGTACCCGGTCTAGCTCCCTGCAGCCAGGCCCATCTCACTCTGAATGCAGAGAGAGACTGTCTGGGCTTCTGGCTTACAGCCTCTTTTATAGGTGCCAGCTGGGCCTGATTGGAGCTGAGCCTACTTTCCCTCATCAGCCTAGGCATCTTGCCCCAGCCTAAAGGCTGCTTTCTCCAGCCACAGCCCCTTCCCAGGGCTGTTTTTAACCCCTTCAGGGCAGGAGCAGGGGTCCACCTTGCTACAATTTGGGAAGAGAACTCAGTTCTCCAGAAGCCCAGTCCAATCTGTGAGCCACAGGACCAGCCTTCTTTTTCCAAAGTGTGTGAAACTTACCAAACAAAAACTTGAAACCATAAAAATCCTGCCTGCTATCGGGCTTGGGCACACAGTGAAACTGAACCAAATGAGGTGTTTAGATTTCAAAGATGTTGAAAGCTCTAAATTCTTTGAAGCAGGGCCCACATTCTTCTGAACAGAGCAGAGTATTCTCTCCATATGCCACTAAAACCAGAGTCTATATCCAAGTACATTCATATGTCATAAATTTGTAAAATGTTAGAACATTTGTTTGGTTCATTTTACTTTCCCTCTGAGCTGCCTTTCAGTTATTAGAAGTAGAGCTGGGTGAAATTTTTTGGCTGTAAGTTTTTCTGGTGAAAAATGCAGATTTGGTGACAATGAAATATTTTGTGAATGTGTGTCAAATTGGTAAATTGTTTTGGTCAACCCCAAAGGTCAATCCCAAAGGTCAGGCTTGAGGAAGCCCTGGCTGGGATGATTTAGTTGGAGACTGGTCCTGCTTTGAGCAGGGGGTTGGACTAGATGACCTCCTGAGGTCCCTTCCAACCCTGAGATTCTATGAAACAAAATGTTTCATTCAACCTGAAATTATTTTCCCCCCAACTTTTTGATTTGCCAAAAATGTTGAAAAGGTTTTTTTTGTTTGATCCTTAATATTTTTTTTTGAACTGCCAGTGAACCAAACGAATCCATTATTTGCACAGTTCTGACTGGAAAGCTAAGCAAGAAGGTGAAGGCACTGGACACAGGAGTTCTGGAGGCAATTGCAGTGATTGTCTAACCTTGGACAAATCGCTGAATCGCTATTAATGTTTCTTGTGTCCCACCTCTTTTCCTGTCCTGTCTATTTACAGTATAAACCCTTGGGGCGGGGACTGCCTCCTACTAGGGATTTGCACAGCAGCCAGTACAGTGAGGCCTGGGTCTCGGCTGGGGCATGTCTCTAATATAAATGATAATCATAATGCAGTGAAATCAATCAGTGTAGTTGATAATATGGTGATGAATGTGTGACTGGAAACAAGACACTATATCAAAGGAATTGCACTGAGTCCTTGCAGTAGCAATGAAGCAACTGAAAATTCAGAAATCACAATACAACAATACAACGTGGTAAAGCCCTTTAAATGAATAATTGGTAAGGTAACAACAGCCCTTTTGGCAAATTCACTTTCTCTCTATCAAGCCAAAACATATCCAATAATACAAGGCTGTCCTGTAAAGCACGGTGTAGTAGGAACCTGTTAAACCGATAACCTTGCTGAACCAGAGCTCTATTTTCCCAACAACTCCAGTACTTGAAGAGGACTATGATGTTTAATGAAATATTTTATGGTCTGTATTCATTTACCATATTTTTCTGTCAGACCCATCCCCATTGTCTGTGCATTGGGAGTTTAGTCCTTGAACAAGTTTATTCCTTTCTATAAGCTACTCCTATAAACTGGCTTTGCTTAATTTCTGTCTCCCTTTGAAACTGGCGAAGATCATACATATTGCTTTTGGGGATTTGTGTCCAGGGGCTCTCCTGGATTCATTTCACATCTGATTTCTGTAACAGCAAGCCATGTACAATGCTCCTGTGAAACGAACACTTCTTGCTCAAAGAACAAAATTTGTTTGCACTGAAATAACACTTTCCTCAGCGCATTTCCCTTCTACTCTGACACTGTATTACTGGTAGCATATCTCCCAGTGGAAAATACCATAGGTATATCATGTACCATGGCTCAGTCTTGCTCCCTTCGACTTCAGTGCGCTCCAGAGGGTTGGGATCATAACATGCTGCTCCCTTGCGACCCTGGACATGGCTAAGCAAAAGACTGCTAATGATGATTACTGTGTGTGCCAGCCCATGGCACCCATCACAGGCACTCAGGCAACCTGGCACATGGCTCACTGTACGTGGGGCATGGGCAGCACTGGAGCCATTTTACCTGGTGGAGCTGTGCTCCCCTCTTGCTGGGCCCACAGAGGCCGTGTTCAGCTTCCTCAGCTGGCTCGTCAGAGCCCCACGCAGAGCAGATCTCAGTGAAGCCTTGTGGAGAGCAGCACATACCAACCTCGAGTCACCTCACCAGCCTCATGTGTCTAGGTATAGCTGTTTGGCTCCTTACCCCCTAGAGCCTGGAGAACGGGGTAGCTGCAGTGGGCTACTAACAACAGTCAAGCTGTGTGCGCAATCCCCCATGTGCTCAATATGCTCTGCCTCCTGCTCCTCTCTCCTTCAGTTCCCCACATACCCCAACCATTCTTCTAGTGGCCAAAGCAACACAACCCCCCCGCACTCTCTCCACCTAGATGTGTCATCCCTCCCCCCGACACACTGTTTCTGTCCTCTCCCTTTGACAAGAGCTCAAACCCATTCTCCTTCCTTTTGAAAGCTGCTTCCAGTAGCCCCAGCATCTCCTCCTTGCCTGTTGGGGAAGCTCTGTGATACCCCTGCTACAACGCTCACTCAGCTCTGACCTTCCACCCAGAGCTGCCAAATCTTCACTCTACCTCACAAAGTGTCCTATGCTCCTTCCAGCTCCTTTAACCTGCTGCAGCCTCTGACAAACTCCCAGGTCTGCCCTTTCCCTCCCAGTCATGTAGCCTTCCTGCTACTCCCCCAAGCACTTCCATCCTACCCACTGTTGAACTTCCTCTGCAGAGCCCAGTCAAAGCAGGTAAAAGCACTCCTCACACAAGTCATCCTGCAAATTCCTCTCCGCAGTGTTAGCGGCTGAGACTTCCCTCTATCCCCTCGGCCACAAGTGTCCAGTGCTGACTTCCCAATGCTCACGCATTTTCCAAGCATCCTCCACCTGGAAATGATCTGTGCACGAAGGATTAAACCACTGGTTGTCTCCATAACCCCGTGAGGGTACTGGCTGTGTGGCTACCATTCAGTTCACAAACCACAGATCAGTGGAGTTTCTGCTCTACCACAAGTTTGGACAAGTCATTTGTCCTCTCTGTGCTTCAGTTGCCCATCTGTATAATGGGGATCATTGCATGGAGAATGGTCCATCAATGGCTATTAGCCAAGATGGTCAGGGACACAACCCCATGCTCTGTGTCCCTAAACCTATGACTACCAGATGCTGGGATTGGATGACAGGGGATGGATCACGTGATTATTGCCCTGTTCTGTTTGTTACCCTGGGTTTTCAGAACCAACGTGTTGGTAACTTAACTGTTTCACTCCAGGCAGTGTCAGGAATAAATGAATGGGAACACAGCACTTCCGGCTGATGAAAGACTAATACAAGCAAGCATGCTCTTACCTAAAACTACATTTTTTTAGATTTAAGCACACACAGACATAAGCAATAGGGTTAGAACATCCCAAATAATTACCTAGAATTAGAGATGGTATTGAGTAACTTACAGCAGGTCCATAATGGCCAGTTGCTTCCCTGCTGGGAAGTCTGGTGTCAGGAAAAAGTCTCTCAGGATAGCTTCAGAAAACTGCTCCCAAAGTACATCCTATTATCTAGTCTTATATAACTAACTTTTACAAAACACACAGCTCATAGTGACCCAAACTTCTCCTAACTTCAATAACTACATATCCACAAACATTCCTAACAGTCTTAGTCATAATAAGCTTCTATATCAAAGGCAACCAAAACTCAAGGTTTCCATCCACTTATTTTCTTTCAGTCTCGAATTGTTGACTCTTTCTCCCTTCCTCCCATTCTGACTAGAAGGAACTACAAGCCTCCAGCTAATTTTGACCTGGCCTCCGGAAGCTCTGCTTATTCCAATTAACCCTTAACTATGTGGTGTTCTATGTTATTAATTCATGGTGGCTCAATGCACACAATGTGGTTGCAATTAGCTTGATTAAAATCTGGGGTACACGCACCCCTCAAATCTAGGGCAACATGTTCATTCCCTTGGAAGCATCTGGCACTGGCCACTGTGGGAAGACAGGACACTGGGCTGGATGGACCATTGATCTGACCCAGTATGGCCGTTCTTATGTTCCCTACCTCAAAGGAGGTGCTGTGCAGATAAATACATTAAAGTTTGTTAGGTGCTTAGGCACTCTGGCAACAGAGGTCGGATAAGTACAATTGACTGATTAATAGATAGAGATGGGGCGTGTGTAGTTCATTTAGCAGCATGGCATGGTACCTGTGGCAGCAGTCATGGTGCTCTAATGATACTAATAAAAGCAATGTCTAGCAATGCCCAGGCATTATAAACACAAAGCTGGCATCAGTTCCTTCACAGTCACCTTCTCATGTAGTACACACCTGTTACTTCGGCAAAGGTTGTCGGTTGTGCACACAAAATAAACAAAATATCACACTGGCAGCAGGCCTGGAGTCAACTACGCAGTCACTCTTCATACCTATCTGCTAAGAGCTCCTAGTCAACTCGGACAAGGCCAGCAACCCGCTGACACTAAGGAACGCACATGGCTGAAGAAAGCTGAACACTCAGGGCTCATTTCAGCCATTTATACTTGTGCAAAGTGGTGCCACTCTGCTGTGGTGCCACTTCACATCCACATTGCCCCGATCTAAGGCTGAGCTTTGCAAAGAGAGTTAGGTACTCAAGTCCCATGGAAATTTGGTGACAGTTGGGCAGCTACCTCCTCTGGACTTCTCTGGAAAACCCACAGGGTGCAAGGCAGTGGTGGAACAGGCCCTCGGTTTCACCAGTGTATCTTGATATCCCATAAGCACCTGTGAGGTGAAAGGTCTTGTTCAGGGGCATAGACTGAGCCACAGCACCGGACACACAAACACTCTGTGTATGAGCACACGAGAGGGAAAACCATAGACTGAGCGCCCAACAGAAATACTATCATGATGTGATCTGCCATGAGACTTACTGCCGTTCAGGAAGGGTTATCAGGCATTCGTCCTAGGGAAAAGACAGCCTTAGATATTGTCTTGGGGAACAGCATGAGCAACATGGAGATAGATATATGTATATGCCAAGATTTTAAAAAGGGACTAGTATTTTGGGTATCAATTATCCCAGCAGCTCCCAACACGGATGGTGGGTACTAGGCATCTATTCCAAACTCAGGCCAATTATTTAGGGGATCAAAATATGGATTTGGGTGCCTAACTTTAGGTGCCTGTGTTTGAAAACACTGGCTTTTATTGTCTGTGCCTCTCTCTCTCACCCTCTATCCTGTATATGTACATTGCAAGCTGTTGAGGACAGGGACAGTCTATTACTCTTCATATATACACCTATCCCCTATCTGAATGCAACCCTAGATACAAATGCCCCTGAATTTTAACGTGCTTTAAATCTAGGTCTGCTTCCAAAGTTGGGGGCTCAGGCCCATCTCTGGTTTTGATACCACTACTGCAGCAACCGACTCTGATACAGTATTTTCAAGTGGGCAATAAGCACAAGGAGCTGATGAGTTATTGACAAAGTTATCAACAAAATTCTGTTCTCAGTTATGCCAGTGCAAATCAATAGAGTTACTTTGTAGTTATGCCAGCGTAATGGACAGAAGAATTTGGTGTAGTGTTGTCAGACCAATGTCACTGACTGAAAAGAAAGAGGAAGAGAAATTCACCTAAATGTTATATAGCCCATAAGCAACATTGTTTTGAAACAAAATATTTATTCATAAGGCACCAGTGCCTCACCAAAGATGATGTAAGAGAAGCAAATTCTTGATAGTCTGGGGATTTGAACTTTGCCCTTTGAACCTAAATGCCATAACATATTTTAATATTCCTGCTACTACTAAAGTTAAAGGTGGGTTGCTAGTTAGTTTGTATTTCTCAGCTTGTGTGGCCTAACTTATTTTTATTTTGTTTATGCTAATGCCTATATTGGGAATCTATGGCCACAAAAATATAGCTATTGGAGACAAAAGAATTCATTTGAAGGGAGATCAGATTGAGACCAATTTAATCCATTTACAGGGCTTGAGTAGGAGCCGCGACAGCTGATGGGGAGAACTCTGTGGTGGTGTCTGCATGTTATATATATCATAGCCCTATGTTTACAACAAGTGCCTGAGGGCAAATCTACAAACTTTTCAGAGAAAAATAGCCAGTAGACTCAATGCTACACCAGGGATATATATGTATGGAAATATATAGGAAACACCTGTTCAAATGGTGTGGAAGTTGACTAGCCATTGTTTGTATTTTTTCAGCAATCTATTCCATTGGCAGCAACAATATATATCTCGGAAGTGCACTATCAAGTCTAAAGCTACCAAAACTAACCTATAAATGGTATGATCTTGGAAATATTCAACAGCAAGGATGCATTTGGATCCTGGCCAGTGCTGTAGCTCAGTACACAATGGAAGCAGTGTGTATGTAGAGCCCTACTGTACTTAAAAGAATAATAGCTGCTAAAGTATGTTTCCACATTGTGGGGCACCTGGTGATTGGATCAAGATCACGCAAAAAGGGATCAGGGCTATCCCCTATGGGGAATAGCCATGGCTGAGGGTTCTAAGCTGCTGAATGCTTATTGCACGACTACTGACATCACCTACACCGAGTCTGCCTGTCATCACCAGAGGGTGCCACAATGAGCAATGTGGTGAAGGAGTCTAAGAGCATGAGGTGGATCAACACAAAGGGGCGCAGTGGAGGGAGACTAATAGGAAACAAAGTCAGGAAGAGAGGAAAATTCAACACAAATGCAAATGTTTTACCTTCTAAATCTTCACAGCACAAATACTTCTCAGAGCTTCTTGCCCCAAAGGCCTGATGCTTTCAGGGAAACCAAGTGCATCTCAGTTTCAAAGGTAACAAGTCATAACTCTCACTGTTCCAGTTCAGTAATCATCCAGGTCTCTGAAAGCTGTGCTAAAGCACTTTGATATCTGGATTACCCATTTTCTAGTATGGTTTTGGGCCACCTCAGGTGGTATCGTGCTAACAAAGTTAGGTGTCTCCAGCCATTGGTTCCCCAGGGTAGCCTTTTGGCCAGATTCTGGTACTCCTACCAGGCAGCACCTCACTCTGCAAGTGCTCCTGATTCCAATTGGGCTAGCAGTGGAATAAGACACTATTCAGCATAAAGAAAGGCGTCCCTAGGGCAGAGAATTCACTGAGACTACTCACAGAGTAAGGCACTACTCAACATGAGTAAGGGGGGCAGAGTTGGGTTTTGAGGAGCACTCCTGCCTAGCAGAGTGGTGTGAAATATCTGTAACAAAATCCACCCCCTCCAAAGGCCTGATTCTCCCATTCTGACTTGCACTGAGTTGCTGGTTTTTAGAAGGCAGTGGGACTACTTTCAGAATAAGGTACTTACTCAACAGGAGCAAGGACAAACTCAGGCCCTAACTTTGCTGCTTTGAGAAAAATCAGGCATAAATTTCCCCCCCCCCCCAAATATTTGGATGCCCCCTAGCCAGGAAAGAAAGGCACCCAAGCCACAGCTTTTGGCATCCTGAAGCATCCTGGCACCTTGAAAACCTTGGTGAAACTGGCCTAAACTCCAGTGGAGGAGGACAAGCCCACGTCCCTTCAGGATCATGCAGTCTCCTGATGGAAATAGACAGTTCAGTGTGAACCTGAGTGATCTGATCCACACAATAGCATAACCAACTTAATACCCTTAAGTATTGCTACCTTTCCACCATGGGACAGCAAACGTCTAGGGTGTTATAGGTCAGCTTCTCAGTGGAGCATTGTCATAGGGTCTCTACTCACCAATAGGGTGCCTCCTTGTGGCTACATCTGGGGAATAGCTCCACCTGGTCTGATGCCCCCTTCCATCTGTCCTTCGCACTATGGCCCCTCTTGCAGTGCTCCCCCTCTTCAAGGCTTGGTCCTCTGTCCAGGTCACTGTAGTTTGCCCCTTCTGGGGTATCAAAGTCTCACTGGAGGATCTGGCTCAGGCAGTCTGCCATTTTGCTGGCCAGATTATGCCACTTTCCCAGTGTCTGGCAGGGGAACCCAGGCCCCCGCAATGGCAGGGAACTGATTAAGTGAGACACACTCAGATGATCTTGGTAAATGACCCACACCCCAAGCTGCAGGGAAAAGCAAACCCTCCCAAGGTCACTGCTGATCTGACCTAGGGGAAAATTCCTTCCTGACATCACATATTGTCACTGCCTCAGCAGTGTGAGGTAGACATTGAAATCAGCCCCAGAAACAGACATGCCTTGGACCGTTCAGTGCTCCGGTTTGTGCCTTGTACCTGGTTTGAATCATGTAGTTGGTGTGTATCTATCAGTGGTCCGGTTTGATTTGGCCGAGTTTCACCCTTGAGCAAGGGGGCATCAGGGACCAAACTGTTACTCTGTGAGACACAATTCAGGCTTTTCTGCCCAGGGTCATCCCAGCTGCATGCTGCACCTAACTCAGCACTGCACCTCCCCCAGTTTGTCACCCCCATAGCACTGGATGGAGAGTGAATTTTTCCTACATTGCCTCTGCATCCTGTGCTCCTCCTGGTCCCCCACAGCCTCATGTCCTTTCTCTCCCACCTGCAGCACCTCCAGGCTTCCACAGCCCCCACCCCACCCCCAGTGAAGCTGTCATGTTATGGGGTGCAATCCAGACTGGTAAAGAGCTGTATCACCCTTCACCCTGTTACCATTACATGCCTTTAAAAGCATTGCTACTGTAGCGCTCTGCCTGGGATGCTCACAGTCAGCAACAAACATGCACTCTGTGCCTATGTATTGAGCAGCCCTGGGCCAATGGTTTGGCTCCAGGAGCCTGCCTGCAATACCACAGCCTTCCACTGTTCTCCATCAGCCTTGGTTAACTGCTGGTAAGGTGACTCCAAACTCTCCCCAGCACCAGATTCCCCCCAAAACATGTGTTCTGCAGAGTCAAAATCCAACAGTTTGTTACTTTAACTGGAGTTATCAAACAATGCAGCTCAAACACAGCACTGGAATGGCTTAGATTCCAAATAAAACAAATTTCTTTAATTCCAAAGTGATAGGTTTTAAGTGAGTACACATATAAGAATTGAAGTCAGAAATGGTTACAAGTAAAGATAAAACGCTTTCTAGTGACTAAAAGTTAACAAGCTAGAATTGGTTCATGGTCATATCCTCACCACGCTTCCAACAAGATGGCTGACCAAACTCCTCGGTCAGGATCTATCCCCCAAAGTCAAAGGGCTGGTGAAAGACAGATAACTTGGGATTCTGTACCCCTCTCTTTTATAGTCCATTGAATCTTTGCAGTGGATTCTTCTGAAGGAGACCTCCAGACCAAAGTCTATTTCCAGCTGTGAGGGAGGCAACGTGGAGTCTGTCTTGAAGAAAGTGTGCTGCTGCTTCTTCCCCAAATCCCTGCCCAGTTTGTCCCTCCCTTCTCCATTCTTCCCCTTTATCTCACCTTCTCCAGAGGGGGCAGAATGGAATCCTCCATCAGGAATCTCTTACCTTGCCCCCATCTGCTGGGACACAAAAGCAGGTCAGGGCAGTGCTTCTGCCATAGTGGCCCTGGCTGTGAATGGCTGAAAATCAGCCTTCTTACTAGCAGGCCCAGCCACACAAGCTGCCTCCCCTTTCTCTGCCACATTTGTGAGAGATCAAAGACAGCATGAATAGCAAGAAAGGGAAGAATTTGTGGGTTTTCCATCTGAAGGCCATAAGGGACGCCTGCTTCCTAGTGGGTACAAGGTGAAGGAGGAGGGCTGGAAGCTGGTTCACAGTCTCATCATTTATTTAGGATTAAAAATCACTTATTTAGCATGATAAAGCCACATAGGCTTGTGTAACCAATGGCATCACTTGCCAGCAAGATGGCTGCCCGCCACACGAGGCTCGGAAATATTAATAGTAGTTAAGAACTTCAAAAACAGAGGGGTTTTTACACTTTCAGAGCTCCCATTGAGTTGGGAGCACCTCTGAAAATAAAGTCCCAGTGCTTCTATTTCACAGTGTGTACCTGGGGCTTCTCTCTTGGGGGAACTACTAGACTGTTTGGCTGAGCAAAACAGGTGCAGCTTTCCTTAAAGACCAAGGACTTTTTCAAAGAGGCTGAAGGGTGTTATGTATCCAAATCCCACTGAAATTCAATGGTAGCTGAGGCCCAGATCCTCAGGCACCTAAATACCTTGAGGGTCTGGACCTGAGTGCCTAATTCTCGTAGGTTCCTTTGTAAATCCCAGCCTAATTACAGTCCCGAACATTTACAAATCACAAGTGAAGTCCACACAAATCATGTAGTGTTTTATAAAATCTCATGATTTTCAAGCCAAACTGACGAGATTTTATTTAAAGATAATTAAGTTGTTTTTTTTTAAATTTGCCTTCTGGGTTTTAGCCATCAGAGGTCCCATTTGGAAGCTTTTCTCCAGAAGAACTAGTACTAGGAATGTACTTTTTAAAAAAAAAAGAAAGCTGAGGTTTCCACTTATCATCTTTCTCCATGGAGTAGGGGGATCAAGAAACACACCAAATATTGCCAACATTGTGATAAGCTTGTAAGGCTTGGCAACACCATAATTATATTTTAGATATTACAGGACTGGCTGACATTCATGATATTTAAGTATATGGTGCAACATAATGCATTATATCTGAATGGTCCCAGCAGGTAGGACTCACCTGGAAATCAATGGGAATTGAGTGCACTGAGCACTTTACTGGACATGCCGAGTTCACCAGAGGATTAATGCATCTGATTTGCATGGAAATACATTGGCAGGATGGACACATCTGTTGCAATGACTTTCCTCCCACAGAAATTGGGTTATGATAAACTCAGTGCAGAATACCAGCTGCTTGGCTAATGATGTTGGAAATTATAGGTAGCTGTTAAGAAGCTGCTTTGTGCCAGTTTTATTAGTACAGCGATTAAGTGCTTCCTAGTGGTGTAATGAGTGTCACTTGTTCATCACCCAGACAGTACTTGGGCATCATGTGGCCAGGCATTCACTCAACAGGATCTGTAAGGAAGAGTGAAAAAAATGAAAGCACCATGCAAACATTGGTGGTTGGCTGGTGTAGTGGCAGGGGAAGGAAGAGCAGAAAAGAATTCTGTTTGCGTTCGTGAATGCAGAAGAGACTGTTATTGACTTTACGTAACACCAGAGGTAGCTTCAGGAAGTGTATTTTTTTTTAAACAGCCTTAAATCAGGATAATGTAAACACTACCACATGGTATTTTACTTCGGCTGTTTGGAAATGTGATGGATGAAACATGACAAATATTCCTGCAAGTTTATTTATCCATCTTTTCATTTGTGCAAGTTTTCTATTAGCCAGGCATAGATCTGGCTACCAGATTGATTCTACGTGTTGGGAGCTGGTGAAAGTGGAAGAGGGGGATGAGAAGTGAGGGACTTCCAAGCCTTATCTAATTTAAAGCATCTTTTACTGAGTGGTGGGTAAAACAAATAAAGGATGTGGGTAAAACAAATAAAAAAACCCAGAAAGGGATCAAAGTGTGCGCGCAAATTTATTCCTTGTGGGTGCTTGTTGCTTTTTCAAAAGATGGGTGATTTTTCTGTGGCTGACACCCTAGCACTCAGTACCTCCTCTGGATTTCATCTTGGTTTCAGCTATGATTGATGGCTGGGATGATACCAGAGACTGTATATTCAGAACGAGATCTAAGGCACTTCCCCTGATTCCGTGGTGTACACATTAAACAGTTGCATGAAACCATTCTATTTATAAGTGGTTCAAAGACACCACAAATGTTGGTGGATGTTGTACTGAAGCACAAGGCCCCCAGGAAGTCTGTAATGATCTCAAGAACCTGCCATTACACCAGAACCATATGCTTTCTTATGTTGTGTGGATTGGGGGAAGCTTGTCTTATAAAGTTAGACTTAAAGCACCCTCCGGGAATAGTGCCTACAACCCAATTAGGGGACAATCTTATTGACCGGGAAGTTATGTTATTAAGAAGCCATGCTCACCAAGTTGCCCAGGTCAGAACGCATTAAAATGATCACATGATGTCATAAACAGATAGTTAAGGGTTACTGCCTCTTTTACCTGTAAAGGGTTAAAAAGTTCACCTAGCCTAGCTGACACCTGACCAGAGAAACCAATGGGGGGACAGGATGTTTCAAAAGGAAGGAGGGAAGTTCCCTTTGTCTTGATCAGTTTCAGTTTTGGCCAAAGTGAAAAAAATCAAGGAACCAGACTCTTATCAGTGTAGTGAGTACAGTGAAACCCCGCTATAACGCGATGTTTGGGGTCCAAAAACTTCCATCGCACTAAATGCGGCATCGCGGTATAGCAGGGTTTGTCAGTGGTCCCCAACGCGGTGCATTGATGTGCGCCGCCTAGTGCCCAGCAAGGGAGAGGAGCCGAGGCTGCGGGCGCCGGTGGTCTCTGTCCCCAGCAGGCGTGGGGCCACGGCTTCTCTCCGGCTTCTCTGGGGCTGCGGGCGCCGGTGCTCTCTGTCCCCGGCAGGCGGGGAGCCGTGGCTCCTCTTGAAGCCGGAGAGAAGCCGCGGCCCCGCACCTGCTGGGGACAGAGAGCACCGGGGCCTGCAGCCTCGGAGTTCTCTGTCCCCCGGCAGGTGCAGGGCTGCAGCTTCTCTCCCCTGCCATGGTGTTGGGGACCATTGGTACAGAACCGTACTGTATTATGTCTTAAAGGGGAGCCAATCTGTGATCGCGTTATATGCAATTTTGCGTTATGGCGGGGCGCGTTATTGTGAGGTTTGACTGTATTAAAAACAAATAAATAGGTTTATGTTTATTTTCTTTTGTGGCTTTGTTTTTGTGCAATTAGAGGAATAATCAAATTGGGGATTCTTTTGTGTACTAAGTTTTGCCCAGGGGAACATCCTCTGTGTTTTAAATCTGTTGTCTGTGAGAGTAGCTGGTATGCTAATCTCTCCCAGAGGTTTTTTTCTTTTACCTTTCTTTTCTTTAATTAAAAGCTTTTTTTTTAAGAACCTGATTGATTTTCCTTGTTTTTAGATCCAAGGGGATTGGATCTGGACTCACCAGGGATTGGTGGGGGAAAAAGGGAGGGGGAATGAGTAATTCTTCCTTGTCTTAAGATCCAAGGGGTTTGGATCGGTGTTCACCAGGGAATTGGTGGAGGAGTCTTTCAAGGCTACCCAGGGAGGGAAAGGTTTTTGGGGGGAAGACAGAGTTTCCCAAATGACTCAAATATTTGGGGATGGCAGCATACTGATCTAAGCTGGTAATTAAGCTTAGGGTTTTTCATGCAGGTCCCCACATCTGTACCCTAAAGTTCAGAGTGGGGGTGGAACCTATGACACATGATATATATATACTGCAGGGTTTGTCACAAACACCTCTCTCGATCTGGGGGCACGAGGCTTCAGAATGAGGAATTTGAAAACATTTGTCCTAGAAACGAGGCTGACAAACTCCCAGGTAGAGAATCTCAGTACAGTGTGCAGGCCTCTGTAATGTCTAAAATAGATAGGTTATAGGAGATTGCAAGCACACTGTAAGAATAGCGGGTCAGATCCACAGACAATCTGTACCAACATAGCTCTATCTGCACCATGTTCCAAATCTTCTGCTTTTGGGTGGAGCCAGGAAATGGGGAGGCAAGGTATTCTGTCTTTAGAAAAGGCATGGTTAAGCGTTGTTTAATACATCTCTTTCTTGTCCGTATATAGCATCCTAACTTCACACCCATATATTGCCATATATTACTGTAAGATGGAGCTTCCCCTGAAACCAGTCAAGTGATATTTGGAATTGCCAGGGCTTTGTGGAATATTCAAATCAAGGTTGATTGGAATACTATGGAGGAACATGTGATCTTAAACTGTGAAAAAACAGAAATGGTGGCTGTATTGAGTCTTTTTCAGATTGGCAAGGTATGGGATCCCACAGTCTTTACTCCAGGGAAAAATCCCACTGAAGTTTGGGGAACACAGGTATGGCCCACAGATTGGTGGAAGGCTTTCCTTGCCTTGAGTCTTATTTAGGAATCCACCACTCTATACATGATGGAATAAATAATTTTTAAATACTCACAAAGTGTTTGTATAACTAATTACTATTATTATTTCTTTTACAGTAGCACCTAGAGGCCACAACTGAGATCAAGGCCCCAGTGTGCTGTCCAGACATAGTAAAAGACAGCCCCTGCCTCAGTCACTGAACAGAGATCATCTTCTGAATCATCAACCAGTGCTTTAATCACAAGGCCATCCTACACTTTTAAAGCTGCTAACAATTTGTTGGTAGTACTATGCCATTTCTACGCTTTTCTTACGTGCTGTTAGGCTTGCTCACTAGAAAACATCTGAGGTTTATGGATTTTATGTGCCTTAATAAATCTAACACCAAAAAAGAATAATTCTAGGAATTAATAGAACGTCTTTACAAATTCCATGGCATTTATTATGAACAATAAACATCCATTTGCACCCATTCAAAAAATAAAATAAAGCTCCAAACTACAAAGTCTTGTTCTTCAATTCTAGGAATTCTGTCAGTTAAAGATTGTCAAATATTGCATGCCAACACCTGAGAGAATGACAACAGCTCCTTTAAGTGCAATGAATCAAAGCATAATGGAACAAATTGCTATTCTTAGAAGTCATCCAGAATCAAAAAATAAACAATTAACCAGAAGAAAAAAGTGTTCAAACTCACAAGGAAGATTAGGTCTCATTTGAATTGAAACAAAACCTCAAATGCACCCCATAGTTATTCCCACACTGTTGGATAATTGCAGAGTTGTTCGAGGCCTGAGTCAAGTGGTTGGAATTATGCAGAGTAACTTTCTATGTGCAACTTTAAAATTGCTAGATTATTTTCATCCCCCTTTGTTCAAGTAATTTTGTTTTTCCCCAAGTTCAGTGTTGTACTGTATCAGCTGGACCGTGCAACATCCAATCTAAGACCCCAATTCAAAGTCTATTAAAATTGAGGTGAGTCTTTTCATCCATGTCAATGGACTTAGATCAGACCCAGAATGCGAGGTAGCTAATCATGATTCAATTATAAGGTAAAAGACACTGCTTCAGTTAGTCAGAATTTGTGAGCAGTAACACATTATAAACTATATGGAGACAGTGCTGGGTCTGCTCCTCATCTCCACAGTTCAAGAAGAATGTTGAAAAAATGGAAAGGGTTTAGAAAAGAGCAACAAAAGCAATTTGAGGTCTGAAAACTCTGCCTTACTGCAAAAGACTTAGGAAACTCAGTCTATTCAGTTTATCTCAGAGAGCTAAGAGGTGATTTGATCATGGGGTACCCATGTAGGGAAACAAATTATGACAGAAGACTGCTCTTTAATCTAGCAGACAAAGGCATAATGAGCTCGAATGGCTGGACGGCAAAGGTTGACAAATTCAGACGGGAAATAAGGTGCAAATTTAACAAAGAGGGTTATTAACCACTAGAACAAATTACCAGGGAAGCGGTGGGTTCTTCATGACTTGAAGTCTTTAAATCAAGATTCTACATGTTGCTAAACTATATGTTTAGCTAAACCACATGATATGGGCTTGATCCAGGAAATTACTGGGTGAAAAGCTATGCCCTGTGTTTTGCAAAATTAGATAATCAGAATGACTCCTTCTGCCTTAAAAATCTGTGAATGTGAGATGCCCACGCACTTCAAATGCACTGTGAAACACAAGGCTGAAGTTTAACAGCTAAATTCTCCATTTGTGGACCCCAGTTATATGCTGCTACAACTCCATTGATTTCATTGTTCATAAGTCTGTATGTTCTGGTTGTTATACTGTGACATGCCTTCCTAGTTGTGCAGCAATTGTCACTGAACATAAGGGGGTATCAAATTTTTCGTGTTCTTAAGTAATGAAGATTCAGCTTCTTATTGTCAAAAGGGGGAGCACGGTTGGAACATGGTCGAAAAGGCCCAATAGGCCAATACGGCATGGCTTTGGACATGTTAACATTCTGAAACATGTCATGAAATCAGTGAGATTCTATGTGGCTATAGGGTTGCCAGGCGTCTGTGTTTTGAATAGAACGCCCGGTCGAAAAGGGACTCTGGCAGCTCCAGTTGGCACTGCCGACTGGGCCATTAAAAGTCTGGTTGGAGGTGCAGTGGGGGCCCAGGAAAAAGGTAAGTTCCCTGCCTGTCTTAGCTCCGTGAGGCTCCCGGAAGTGGCCACCAGGTCCTTGTGGCCCCTAGACGCATGGGTGGCCAGGGAGGTTCCACACGCTGCCCCGCCCCAAGTGCCAGCTCCGCAGCTCCCATTTGCCAGGAACTGCAACCAATGTGAGCTGTGGGGGCAGCACCTGCAGATGCGAGGGCAGTGTGCGGAGCCTTCCTGGCCGCCCATGTGCCTAGGGGCTGCAGGGATCTGGTGGCCACTTCCTGAAAGTCGCACTATATATTTTGGAAAATTTTCATTTGTTCAAGATTTTCTGGGGGTTTTTTTTCAATGAAAAGAAATGAAAACCAAAAAAAGTTTGCGGGGCTTTTTTTGTTTTTGGGGGGTTTTTTTGGCCACAAATCTGGAAAATTTCAACAAATTTTTTTCAAGAAAAAAGAACATTTCTTTTGAAACGTTCCATAGAAATATCCCTCCTTTTGTGACCAGCTCTATAAATTATCTTGCTGGACAGTATATTCCCGATGATCCCTTGGCTAGTTTTTGGATCATATGAACACAAAAAAAGGTTATTTATTATCCTGTAACCAGTAGATGATTCAGTGACCATTCAGTTCTCAAAAGAGACATTTCGATCAAAGCACTTTTAAGAACCGAGCAATGTAAGAAAATGTTCCTGCAATATGATCCAGGAAGTGGAAATGGACGTGTAAAGGAGGAGCTGAGAGTATATCTGAATGTAAAAGAACAAGTAGATAGTGTGCACAGCTGATCAGCTTTCCAAGTCACACTGTGATTCATGCTAAGGTGATTCTAAGAGTGATTTGTGGAATCTGCACCTTTAGCTTCCTAGTTTGCCAAAATGGCAAATAAAAAAAACCAACAAAAACTTGAAATTCCTAGAATATTGTTGACTCAACCAAATCACATGACCATTCAGTAAATGAACACTACCATATAGTTGGGAACCTCTTTTCAAGTAGGTGACTTCATCTCATCTGTTGCAAAAATGGACAAATATGAGCCAGACTGTGCAGAATCAGAGCTTTCATTCTGAAAGACCTGCATTACTAGCCTTCACACTTGCAAAGATAACCGTCCGACTATGAACTGAGTGTAACTGATGCAGTGCTGTTTGCTGAGTCTGCAGAGAGCCGAAAACAATGGCTCTGAAAAGTGTGAACTCCCAGCATTAAACATAGATGGGTGATGGCTCTAGAGTCACATGAAATGCTAGCATTAGCTATTTAATTACTGATCATTGAAATGGCCAAGGGAGAGCTAGAGAACCCCTCAGGATGAAAGGCTGGGAATTGGGAGCTGGTGCAGGAAAGGAAAGGGAAGCAAATGAAGGAGATGTACGAAGATGGAGAGAATGGGGAACAGGTAAGGAGGAGAAGCAAAGGGCAGAAGTAGCATTCGTCCTAAAAAGAACAGATTTTTCCACCTACCAGTGCTGGATATATGACTGTAAAGTATTGAAGGAACAGTAAATAATGATCATAACTGAATGTGTAGCTGCTGCAGAAAAGACTGTATTTTACGCTTGGTCTCTGTGCAAACCTCCCCTTGACACTAGTAGTTGTTCTGCTGTGGACTGAGGGGAATATGCAGCCCTAAATTTATGTGGACCACAATTAAACATAGGAGACCTAAATTCCAATTTACACTAGGGTCCACTGTCCATCTTCCCAGCAGTCTTTAAAGGGATGTAATGTAAGAGATGTCTGCTTTAAGAACCCTTTCCACTGCCAAAGTGCTGTAAAGTGGCCTTAGCATAAATAAGAATCAAGTCCAGAATTTTGTACTTTCCACTCAATGACAGTGACACTCCTGCTATAGAAAGTAATGGCCACACAACAGGGATAGAATTACACTGCTTGAGCTTTGAATCTGTTATTCTCAGCAATCTTCTCTCTCCTCTGACTCTGTCTCACTTTCTCCCTTAGGAGAGATTCGAAAGAGCTCCTGGTGATGGAGTGGAATCTACTCGTAAGAATACTGCAAAGACAGTAAGAGCGGATGTGATATTTTTTTCCACCTTGCCCAATCAACAACTATTGCTAATGGTCTTTTCTGTCCAAGAAATTACCATAGTTGGGAGTTTAAAACTGCATTTTTGCTATGATTTGTAGCTCTGCAGCCATACATTTAATTTCACCTTTCAGTGGAGAAAGGCCCATATAAATTATGATTGGCCATTCATTGAGACAGCAATTTCCCACTTCTAGATTTTCTTGCTGTAAATGCGCGAGCATGCCAGACAGAGCGACCACAACGGTTTCCAATGTATAAGGTCAATCTGAGTTTATGCATAAACTTGGCATGAATCCATATATATTTCTGGCTTTTCTGTGTCATGATCCACACCTATATCATCTTACTAGTCTACAGCCAACACCGAGACTCTAACCTTGCATTTTGACTCAGTCTCAGTGAATTAATCAGACTGTGCATGTAATTATTTTAAAATCAATGTATTGCACCCTAATTAAAATGAAAATACACCCAGGGCAGCTAAGGGTGAAGGAGAGAGCCAAGGGCAGCCCTTTGATTTTGAATCTGTGTGTTCACATGCATTTGGGTGGGGAGATAGGGGGAAGAGAAGATTTTAAAAAATTGAAGATCTGGTGAGGAAACTATTTACCATAAACAAAATTACTTTTGTTGCAATTTTTATTTGAAATTTCCTGGGATTTTCATCAGACAATGAACATTCACAAAGGCAACCAAAACCCCAAAATGTGTCAGTTTAAAACTGCAAAATGGCAGGTTTTTGTTGTTGAGAATCAAAAGAAAGTTTGTTTTTTGGATGAAAATCTGGGCATTTTTGATTAAATTTACACTTTTCTTTTTGGAGAAAATTCCCATTTCATTGGTGCCCTTGGGGTGGGTTCCAGCCAGGATGGGGTATCTGGACCCTCCCTGCTCCACTGGGTCCCAGCCCAGGGCCCTGTTAGTAGCAAGTGTGATCCCACTAAGTCAGCAGAGATCTGACTGAAACACACTGACAACACCTGGGACAATGGCTAGCCCTCTCCCCGGGCTACTTCCTACTGTGGATGCTGCAGCCATTGTCTGGGCGTCTCCGGGGTCTCCATATTCCTCAGCCTGTGCTGCTCCTGGTGTCCCCAAGCTCCCTTGGTGTCTGCCTGGGTCTTGGCATCTCTGGCTCCCGTGATCTGGGGCTTCAACTGCTCCTGGGCTGGAGCCTGAAACGTACATCCTTCCTCTCCAGCGGTCAGCCCAGACTGAGCTGAGCTGCTCCCCTTTATACTACTGCTTCAGCTGGAGCATGCCCAGCTGGGGCAAGGGGGAGTGGCTTCTGCTGCCAGAAGTGCTGACTTAACCCCTTCATCTGCAGTGCAGGGAAAGGACACCCTGTCACGGTTGGACAAAACGTTTGGACAAACATTTTTTGAACATCTGAAGAAAATGAGTTTGTTCATCAGAGACTAAGATAGGATTTTGCTGCAGAACGTGAGGTGGATGGGGGAAGCTACAGCTCATCTCATGTCTCTAAGCAAGATTAACTCCAATAGCTTTTCCAGTGGAGAAGCCTCCATTTCTGGAAGAGATAATGTCACGCAGGGTATGTCCACGCAGCACCTGGGAGGTGTAATTCCCAGCTTGGGTGGACAGATGTGTTAGCTCTGCTCAAGCCAGCCCAGGGTGCGTGTGGTGAGCAGAGGCTCAGGGAGTCGGGTGGGCTTGTACTTGGGGCTGTACACTACTTCCTCCCTGCCCTTGGGCCAGTCATGTCCTCCAAGACTGCATGACCCAATGGTATGATGCCCACAGGGAGCTGCATCTGCCATCTTGGGGTCATAATATCTGCCTAGACTCCTCTCTCATAACTTAATAGTCAAACTGATGTTGCCTTCATTCCCTCTATACCTCACAGTGGCGGGGATGAGAAAACCATATACAGTAACTGCTCACTTAACGTTGTAGTTATGTTCCTGAAAAATGCGACTTTAAGCAAAACAATGTTAAGCGAATCCAATTTCCCCATAAGAATTAATGTAAATAAGGGGGATTTGGTTCTAGGGAATTTTTTTTCACCAGAGAAGAGACTATATTATATATATACACACACACAGTATAAGTTTTAAACAAACAATTTAATACTGATGATGATTGTGAAGCTTGGTTGAGGCGGAGCAGTAAGAGGGTGGGACATTTCCCAGCGAATGCCTTACTGCTAAATGATGAACTAGCAATTGGCTGAGCCCTCAAGGGTTAAATCTCCCACTCTACAAGGCAGCAGGAATGGAGGGAGGGGAGACAGCATCGCAGACAGAGACAGAGACACACACCGTGTGTGAGAGAGAGAGAAGCACATTTCCCCCTTAAGTATGCTGCCTTGTTAATTAGATCAGCTTGCTGAGACCGCAGCTGCTGCCAGCAAGCTTCCTCCATCCTGAGTTCTGTCGTGTGTCCCCGCTGCTCTATGGAAGATGGAGTAAGCGGGGTGCAGGAGCAGGGGGGAGGGGGACACCCTGACAGCTCCCCTCCCCCCTGCACAGCAAGCAGGAGTTTCGGGGTGCAGCTCCAAGGCACAGGGCAGGAGCAGCACATGGCAGTGGGGGGAGGGACAGCTGAACTGCCGGCAATTGATAGCCTGCTGGGCGGCTGCAGCACAGGGAACTTAGGGGAGTGGCGAGCTGATATGGGGAGCAGATAGGGGGGCTGCCGATGCACTCTGGTTCCAACCACCCACCAGCTAGCTGCAATGGGCTGCTCTTCCTGCAAGCAGTGGACAAAGCAGGCGGCTGCCAAACGATGTTAGAAGGGAGCGTTGCACAATTTTAAACGAGCGTGTTCTCTAATTGATCAGCAACAAAACAACGTTAACCAGGACGACTTTAAGTGAGGAGTTACTGTATGGCCAAGAACCAAAAACTTATTCCATAAGTGAATAAAATCTGACCATATTCTGTGCTTTTATTTTAAATGCATGTGACTCTAAATGATAACTCACTTGTGGCATCATTGATTAAACCTTCCTGCTGCGCTACACCATCATCAGAGTGCATATATACACCAGGGAAAGCCACAGTTGTCCAAATGGAAGTCAGTTCTATGTAGCATGATAACGTCAATGATTAGCTTTAATAGTATTATTATTTAATGCTTATCTTACAGTAGCACATAGGGGCTCAAGCAGGTCAGGCCGAGAGTTGGTTGGAAATGTTTTGACACGGTGGTTTTTCATTGAAAAATGTTGGTTTGTTAGAACCAAACCTTTTTGTGGCAATGTATTCGTTTCAATGAAATGTGACCTGAGAGCGGTGTGTCGGGACAGAGTTCCTGGCAGACAGACACAGCAGGGTGGTTAAGGCACTCATTTGAGACACCAGAGCCCCAGGTTCAGCTCTCTGCTTTGCTTGCCTCAGAGCAAGGGCTTGAACCAGCCTCTCCTACATACCAGGGGAGTGCCCTAACCCCCAGGGGTAGGTTTCTCCCTAGTTTTTCATGAAGAATTTTGAAATATCCAGCCTATTCATCACAGATGCAGAATGAGAATTTTTGGTTTTTTTAATCTGAAAATTTGTATGGGATGGGAAAATCGTTCCTGCCCAGCTGCAGTCAGGACCCCATTGTGCTCAGTACTGTACAAACACCTAGTTCATGAAAGTCCAAGTCCCAAAGAACTTACAGGCTAAATATGCAAGATTAATCAAAGAAGGATTCCTATCACGATTGCATTGTCGTAGTGAAACACCGAGCAATTAAGTCATTTGCCCAACGTCAGAGAAGGAGTCTGTGGGAGAATTGGAAGCAAACTCTGATCTGCTGAAGCCTAGTCCAGTGCCTGAACTGAAAGAAACATCCTTCCCCTCTAAACTGGGTGTGACACCCCCCCGCCCAAATAAAATTCAGTGTGACCACTAAGAAATAAGAGTGCCATTTTGTGATGCCCTTTCAGCAGCTCCCACTCAGCATGGTGAACATCAAACCTTCAGAGCACAGGTCAGGCTCAGATAAGCACCCAAAAATTCAGCTGCATCTTGAGTAAAGTTGGTTTGGAAATATTTTTTTCCCCCTGACAATTTTTTTTCATTGGGGAAAACAATCCATTTTTGTTTTAAAAAAAGGATACCATTTTATTTTTTATTTTTGTTGAAATATTTTATTGACATTTTTTATTTTCTCAACAAGTTTTTATGAAAATGGATTTTTTGGGGGAGGGGTGCGTATGTGAAAATTTCCATTTGGTCAGAAATGCCACTTTCCCCTGAAAAAGCAGAAGATTTTCCACCACCTTTAATCTTGAGTGTGCAACTCTGATTGGGAACCTTGCAAGAAAAAAACTTTCTCATGAGATTTCCAGCACTGGCTCGACCCTTGAAGTGCAGAGACGTACAAAAAGGAGAAATAAGAAGTCGGGAAAAACATCATCAGCCTTTTTCCATAGGCTGGAAAGTTTTTGATCCAGGTTCCATTTGAGCTGCAGATGGCGGTTCAGAGGGGTTTCTTATTTCATCTGAACTATTTGCCCATTCCTGATTTACACTACAGACATATGGTCTGCTTCCTTTTAAGCTTAGCAGCAGAGTGCCCCTTGGCTTCCCTATTCATCACAAACCCTGGCATGGAACGCAGAGTGAAGAAAAAATAAATAAATAAAAAGCAATGTCAGATATTACAGAACCTCCTGCAAAAGGACTGCTGCCAGTTGTGTTTTATTTGAAGAAATGATTAGAGTTTATTTTATTGCTAGGAAAGCTTGCCAGCCTTTATGATGATAAAATTGCTGAGTTTCCCAGGAGGTTTATTTACATAGGTCTTGAAAGACAGGCCCAACTAGGAGAGACACCACAGATGATTATTTCTTCTCCTCCCCTTCCCCCCAAACCATACTGCTTATATATTAACGCTTTACTACGCTGGCATTTCAGACTTTCTCCTCAGTGATTGATTAAAAGGATACATTTGTAACAACCATTCCCCCTCCTGTGAACATGGGTGATTAGAAAGGTTTGAGCTTGGGAGATTCAGCACTGTTCTGCAGACCTCTGGTGCTGTCTCGCTTTTTCGTTTGGGTGCAGCAAAATCAAATACTTTATTATTTCTCCAGTAATTACAATGGAGGGAGAGAGTGCCATAGGACACAGGGTCGCCCCAGTCCCGGACAGGTCTCTCAACTGGTAAACAATTACAGCAAGCCTTTATACTTTTGTTACATACAATAACTAGCAATAATACAGACAATAAAGAGCAACAACTACATTTTGTTTATACATAAGCCATTCTGCTATCTTGTTTTCTCACTCCTAGAAGACACCAGACTGCATATTTGGTTATCAGTTACAAGGTCGTAATAACTTTGTACACCGTTCTTTCCCTATGTCTCACACTATCCTTGCTTCTAGAAGTCTCACGTCATTAGGGTTACAGCTGGGCTAACTCTTGCTAACTGACTGATATGCATTAAGATCCCCTTCAAATCCTTACTAAATCTTTCCCTGCTTCCACAGTGCAAAGGGAAAAGACGGTTATTCACCGTAGTAACTGTTGTTCTTCGAGATGTGTTGCTCCTATCCATTCCAGTCAGGTGTGCGCGCCGCGCGTGCACGGCTCTCCGGAACTTTTTTACCCTAGCAACTCCGGCGGGCCGGCTGGGCGCCCCCTGGAGTGGCGCCGCTATGGCGCTGAATATATACCCCAGCCAGCCCGTCCGCTCCTCAGTTCCTTCTTGCCGGCTACTCCGACAGTGGGGAAGGAGGGCGGGTCTGGAATGGATAGGAGCAACACATCTCGAAGAACAACAGTTACTACGGTGAGTAACCGTCTTTTCTTCTTCGAGTGATTGCTCCTATGCATTCCAGTTAGGTGATTCCCAAGCCTTACCTAGGCGGTGGGGTCGGAGTGAGACGTGGCGGAGTGTAAAACCGCTGAGCCGAAGGCTGCGTCGTCTCGAGACTGTTGCACCAACGCGTAGTGGGAGGCGAAGGTGTGGACCGAAGACCAGGTGGCCGCTCGACAGATGTCCTAGATGGGGACATGGGCCAGGAAGGCGGCGGACGAGGCGTGCGCTCTCGTCGAGTGAGCGGTGAGGCGGCATGGTGGCACGCGAGCCAGCTCGTAGCAGGTCCGGATACACGCTGTGACCCAGGAGGAGATCCGTTGGGAGGAGATCGGCTCGCCTTTCATGCGGTCAGCCACCGCAACGAACAGCTGGGGCGAACGCCGGAAGGGCTTCGTCCGCTCGATGTAAAAAGCGAGCGCCCTGCGGACGTCGAGGGTGTGCAGCTGTTGCTCCCGAGGCGAGGTATGCGGCTTCGGGAAGAACACCGGGAGGAAGATCTCCTGGTTGAGGTGGAAGGCTGACACCACCTTTGGGAGGAAGGCCGGGTGCGGTCGAAGCTGCACTTTGTCCCCGTGGAAAACGGTGTATGGCGGACTAACCATCAGAGCACGTAGCTCAGAGACTCGTCTCGCTGATGTAATGGCGACGAGGAAGGCCGTCTTCCAGGAGAGGTAGAGCAGGGAGCACGTGGCTAAGGGCTCGAAAGGAGGACCCATCAGCTTGGCCAGCACGAGGTTCAAATCCCAGGTTGGGGCAGGACGCCGCACCGGCGGATACAAGCGGTCCAGGCCTTTAAGGAAGCGGGAAACCATCTGGTTAGAGAAGATGGACCGACCTTCCACGGATGGACGAAAGGCGGACACTGCTGCCAGGTGAACTCTCAAGGAGGAGACCGCAAAACCTTGCTCCTTAAGGTACCAGAGGTAGTCCAGGATGGTAGGGACAGGGACCACGAACGGATTGAGGCCTCGCTGGTCACACCAGAGCGCGAACCGCTTCCAATTCGCCAGATAGGTGGAGCGAGTGGAAGGCTTTCTGCTCTCTAGGAGGACTTGCTGAACTGCCACTGAACAGTCCCTCTCTGCGTGGGTCAACCACTCAGGTACCAAGCTGTAAGATGGAGGGACTGGAGGCTCGGATGGCGGAGTCTGCCGAAGTCCTGAGTAATGAGGTCCGGCCACAACGGGAGGGGGATGGGATCCCGAACGGAGAGCTCGAGCAGCAGGGAGTACCAATGCTGCCTCGGCCAGGCCGGAGCTACAAGAATGACGGAAGCTCTGTCCCTCCGAAGCTTCTGTAATACTCGATGGACGAGCGGGAACGGAGGGAAGGCATAGAGGAGGTGATCCTTCCAGGAATACAGGAAGGCGTCCGACAGGGATCCCAGCGCGTGACCCCGGAACGAGCAGAACCGGTGGCACTTCCTGTTCGCCTTGGATGCGAATAGGTCTACTTGGGGAAACCCCCACCTGCGGAAGATTGTGAGCACGACGTCGGGACGGAGAGACCACTCCTGGGAGAAGAAAGACCTGCTGAGATGGTCAGCCAGCGTGTTCTGCACTCCCGGAAGAAAGGACGCTTCTAGGTGAATGGAGTGGGTCACGCAGAAGTCCCACAGGAGCATCGCTTCCTTGCAGAGGAGGGAAGAGCGGGCTCCGCCCTGCTTGTTCACGTAGAACATTGCTGATGTATTGTCCATGAACACTGTCACACAGCGGCCTTGCAGGTGAAGATCGCCCAGGTGAGCTCCCCAACCGAGCGCCAAGGCATCCGTGGTCAGAGTGGCGGACGGGCGAGGAGGATGGAACGGAACTCCCGCACAGACAATCTCCGGGTCCAGCCACCATGTGAGGGACTCGAGTGTTGGCCTGGAGACTGTGACCACCATATCGATGGGATCTCGATGCGGCCGGTACACCGACGCGAGCCAAATCTGGAATGGGCGGAGATGAAGCCGCGCGTACGCGGTGATGTACGTGCATGATGCCATGTGGCCCAGGAGGCGGAGGCAGGAGCGCACCATCGTGGTCGGGAAGGAGACGAGGTCCCGGATGAGGGAGACCATCGTCTGATGTCGAGATCGCGGTAGGCAAGCCCGGGCCAGCGAGGAGTCGAGGACCGCTCCAATGAACTCTACCCGCTGCGACGGGATCAAGGTGGACTTCTCGGTGTTGATGAGAAGACCGAGCCGTCGGAAGAGGGACAGTATGTCTGTCAACTGGCCCATCACCAGTTGTCGAGACTGTCCGCGAACTAGCCAGTCGTCGAGATATGGGTAGACATGTATCCGACGACGGCGGAGGGCTGCGGCAACCACTGCCATGCACTTGGTAAACACCCTCGGTGCGGTGGATAGGCCGAATGGCAACACTGCGAACTGGTAGTGTGCGTTGTTCACCACGAAACGTAGGTAACGTCGATGGGGAGGGTAGATCGCGACATGGAAGTACGCGTCCTTCATGTCGAGGGCGGCAAACCAGTCTCCCGGATCCAGAGAGGGAATGATGGTCCCCAGGGTGACCATGCGAAACTTGGGCTTGAGCAGGTACTTGTTCAGCTCGCGAAGGTCCAGGATAGGACGTAGCCCTCCTTTCGCTTTGGGGATGAGAAAATAACGGGAATAGAATCCCATGCCCCACCTGTCTTGAGGCACTGCCTCTATGGCACCCACGCTCAACAGAGTCTGTAGGAGGAATTGCTCGTGAGAGGGGTCCCTGAAGAGGGACAGGTAGGGTGGGTGGGAAGGGGGGGGCGAAACAAACTGAAGGCGGTATCCCGACTGGATTGTTTGACGCACCCAGTTGTCCATTGTTAACTGGGACCACGCCGAAAAGAAATGGGAAAGGTGGTTGTAAAATAAAGGGGAAGGATCCGGTAGGGAGAGTGATGGGCTGTCCTCGAGCATCCCATCAAAAGGCCTGCTTGGCCCCCTGAGGGGCCTTGGAAGAGGCCTGGCCCTGGGTACGCCTATTGCCGGAAGGACGACGGCGGTTTGTGGTCGATCGCCGGCTATTGTACGGCCGATAGCGTTGCTGGGAGAAGGGCCGGGAGGGTTGCTGCCGGAAGGACCTGCGCTGAGTTGCCGGCGTGTGCATCCCTAGGGTGCGGATGGCAACGCGACCGTCCATTAGGGTCTGGATCCGGGAATCCGTCTTTTCAGAGAAGAGACCCTGCCTGTCAAACGGCAGGTCCTGCAGTGTGTATTGGACCTCCGGCGGCAGGGTGGAGGACTGCATCCAGGCGATGCGCCGCATCGTCACGCCAGAGGCTAAGGTCCGAGCTCCGGAGTCCGCAGCGTCGAGGGCGGCCGTGATGGAGGACCTAGATGATCTCCTTCCCTCGTCCAACATCGCCGCGAACTCTTGGCGGGAGGCTGTTGGCAGGAGCTCCGTAAATTTCGCCAGGGACACCATGATGTCGAAGACGTACTTGGCGAGGAGGACCATCTGATTGGCGATACGCATCTGCAGTCCGCCAGCAGAATAGACCTTGCGGCCTAGCAGGTCCATACGCCGCGCATCCTTCGATTTGGGCGCAGGGGCAGGTTGGCCGTGCCTCTCCCTGTCGTTGACCGACTGCACGACCAACGAGTCCGGGGTCGGGTGAGTATATAGATACTCATAGCCCGTGGGAGGGACAGAGTATTTGCGCTCAACCCCACGGGCCGTAGGAGGGACGGACGCAGGCGTCTGCCAGAGTGTGGTGGCATTCTTTTGAATCGTCCGCACGAATGGCAATGCGACGCGCACTGGAACCTTTGCCCCAACGACATTCGTTATGGGGTCCTCGTCCTCCTGGACCTCCGCCGCCGGTAGAGCCATAGCCGTCGCCACGCGGCGAAGTAGGTCCTGGTGCGCCTTCAAGTCTATGGGCGGAGGCTCCTTGGTCGACGCTCCGGCCACCGCTTCGTCAGGTGAGGACGAGGAGGATAAGCCCTGGATGACCGCCTCCAACGATGGATCCGCTGCCTGCGCGTCAGGAGGGTC
Organism: Mauremys mutica; assembly: GCF_020497125.1. Lineage (NCBI taxonomy): Eukaryota > Metazoa > Chordata > Testudines > Geoemydidae > Mauremys > Mauremys mutica. The sequence goes on along the minus strand of NC_059081.1, from coordinate 71,799,256 downwards.
GGGCTGCGCGTGCCCCTGGGGTTCAGGCGGTATGGAACCCGCGCCTGGTGGCGAAGGGGCCGGTCGGCTGATTGTCGCCTCTGGTACCCTGCGCTCGGACGCCGGGGCTCTCGGGGGGAATGGCACCCCCTGAGCCTCATACTGGGCCCAGGGAACCCAGAAGCCCCACGGCTGTGCCCCTTGAGGATGGCCCTGTGGGGTGGGCGGCAGGTGGCCGTAGCCTTCCGTCCCGGAAGCGACCGACGCGGGGCGGGATGGCCATGGAGGTGCCGAGGCGCTGACGGAGTGCGCCGCCGAATAAGGCAGTCTGTCCCCGGATGGCAGCGAAGATCGATGCTGGTCCGCTCGGTACCAGGATGGCGACTGGGAGCGACGTCCGTCACGGTGCCGGGAGCTCGACCGGTGCCGGGAGCTCGACCGGTGCCGGGAGCTCGACCTGGATCCGGATCTGCGGTGCCGGAAGCGGCCATGCGAGTCGCGGTGCCGGGAACGGTGCTGGGACGGAGACCTCCGCCGGTGCCGACGCGATGGCGACCTGGACCTGGTGCGACGCCGGGAGTGCGACCGGTACCGCGATGACGAGCGGTACCGGGACTGCGACCGACGTCTCGACGGCGATCGGTACCGCGATGGCGAGCGGTGCCGAGATCGCGAGCGACGGGACGGAGATCTGCCATGGGACCGGGAACGTGACCGGGACCGGGTGTGCCGTCCATGTCGTCTGTCCAGAGAGGGCGGCCGGGTCATTCTGGCCGGCTTTCCCGACGACACGACAGCCCGCACCGGCGGTGCCGGGGGCCGGAGGCTCGGTGCCTCTATGAGCTGAATCAGCTCACGCGCCGAAGAGAATGTCTCCGGCGTCGACGGCAGCCGGGGCTCAACCACGGTCGGTACCGGGGAGCGTGGCGGCGCCGGACTCGACGGGCCTTGCGGCGCCGGAGTCAAAGGCCCGGTGCACGACTTGTGCACGGCCACCGCGGGGGCCACAGGTGGCGCAATCGTTTTCACCGAGTCCTCAGTGCGGGCCTTAGCAAGCGCCTTCGCCAGCTTATGTCTTTTTGAAGGCGAGAGCGAGCGGTGCCGGGTCTTCGTAGCCGCCTTCTGAGGCTGTGGGGCCGCGGTGCCTGAGCGGCTTGGTGCCGCCGGTGCGCTCTGCACCGAGGAAGCTCGCGGTGCCGGTGCGGACGGTGCCGGGGGCTGGAGCGACGCTTCCATCAGGAGCTGCTTTAAGCGGATATCCCGCTCTTTCCGAGTTCGCGGTTTGAAGGTGGAACAGAGCAAACACTTATCTGTTCTATGTCCTTCGCCCAGGCAACGGAGGCAGGCGTCGTGCGGGTCTCCGACAGGCATAGGCCTCTGGCACGATGCGCAGGGCTTAAAGCCCGGTGCTTTGGGCATGAGCCCGCCCCGGGGGAGGCAAAGGGGGAAAACCCCCCTTTTAACCTTATCTAAACACTAACTATCTAATTAACAAAACTGTAAAAACTAATCACTAAACTAAGTATGTACAAACAAGTAGCAAGAGCTAGGGTTGTGGAGGACAGAGAGCACTCCACAGTTCCAACTGGCCGTCACGGGTGGTAAGAAGGAACTGAGGAGCGGACGGGCCGGCTGGGGTATATATTCAGCGCCATAGCGGCGCCACTCCAGGGGGCGCCCAGCCGGCCCCGCCGGAGTTGCTAGGGTAAAAAAGTTCCGGAGAGCCGTGCACGCGCAGCGCGCACACCTAACTGGAATGCATAGGAGCAATCACTCGAAGAAGAACAAATCTGCTAGCAGAAGTCAGTGGTTATTCTCTGTGGGGCCACCACTAGAGGGGGCTGTGTGTCAGACTTTACAAGTAGGCTACATACTCCCTTCTAGGAGGGGAACCTCCTCTTGATCATCCAAGTTCTACCATGGTTCCTGTCACTATTTCAGCACCAATTCTACAATAACCACCAGTGGGATTTGAACTCAGGAGCCTTAGCACCAAGTCACAGAGCTCTACCATTTGTGGTGAACGATGATGCCATCTTGCTCGAATCACTAGCAGGCAACTAGCATCTGTGGACCAATCAAAAAGAGGCACCCATGACAATAAAAGGTACAGGAGTACTTGTGGCACCTTAGAGACTAACAAATCAATGTAAGTCCTCGCTTACAGACAGCCCCCCAATCTGAAGCAAATACTCACCCGCAACTACACACCACACAACAGAAAAACTAACCCAGGAACCAATCCCTGCAACAAACCCCGTTGCCAACTCTGTCCACATATCTATTCAAGGGACACCGTCATAGGATCTAACCACATCAGCCACATCATCAAGGGCTTGTTCACTTGCACATCTACCAATGTGCCAGCAATGCCCCTCTGCCATGTACACTGGCCAGACAGTCTCTATGCAAAAGAATAAATGGATATAAATCAGACATCAAGAATTGTAACATTCAAAAACCAGTAGGAGAGCACTTTAATCTCCCTGGATACTCAATAACAGACTTAAAAGTGGCCATTCTTCTACAAAAAAAACTTCAAAAACAGACTTCAGTGAGAAACTGCAGAACTGGAATTAATTTGCAAACTTGACACCATCGAATTAGGCCTGAATAAAGACGGGGTCACTACAAAAATAATTTTCCTTCTGTTGATACTCTCACCTTCTTGTCAGCTGCTGAGAATGGGCCACATCCACTTTGATTGAATTGGCCTCGTTAGCACTACAAAAAGTAATTTTCCCTCTGTTGATATTCACCCCTTCTTGTCAACTGTTTAGAACGGGCCACATCCACCCTAACTGAATTGGTCTCGTTAGCACTGACCCCCCACTAGGTAAGGCAACTCCCATCTTTTCATGCACTGTATATTTATTCCTGCTTACTGTATTTTCCCCTCCATGCATCTGATGAAGTGGGTTATATCCCACAAAAGCTTATGCACTAATAAATGTGTGAGTCTCTAAGGTGCCACAAGGACTCCTCGTTGTTTTTACTGATACAGACTAACACAGTACAATGAAAGAATGTACACACATTACATCAATGCAGGCATGGTCTAGCTGTCTTACCCTCTGACTGTCTATCAGCCCACATACGACAACATGATATCCATGGAAAAAATTCCCTTATTTCTGCAACTATGGCATTAACGGTAGGCTTCAGTGGTAAACAGGCCTACCACTAACATTCTGAATCTATAAACAGCTTTCGAACACAGTCAAGAACCAGATACAAAACTGTTCCCTTCTTTACCCCTGTAAAATTACACCTACATAGGATGGGCAATGTTCAGTCCTCAGGCAGTAACTGGTTCAAAGATGGATATTCAAGGATGGAGATTTGAATATCTAACCCACCTGGGCTAGAAAAGATCTCTGGAAAGGGGAGCACCACAGTTTTATAAAAGGATACATTGCATGTGTGTTTTAGTCCTGGATGGTCATGAACCATTTGACCTTAAAATTGTAAAATTATCTATGAAAGATTCTCATGTAATTTTTTTGAAGTTACTAATAATGTTTTCTTTGCAAATGACTTTCTGTCTGACCCCTGTACAGATGTACACATGCTAACTAAGGCTCCTGGCTTTCCAGGAAGTAGAGCAAAAAGTAGTATTTTTTAAAAAAGTGTTTCTGTGATAGATTTCCAGAATCGTATGTGGCATATGCAAACTACAGGATGAGGTTTTACAAAAGAGTTTGTGGGCACTAGAGCTGCTAGAAAATTTGGGAAACATTTTTGGAGTAAAAGTTTTTGCTAGTTTTTGACCAGCTTACAGAGTGGCCACAAGTTTTCAAAAATTCAAAGGTTCAACAAAAATATTGGCAAAAAATTATGGGATTTTTTTTCTGCATTTTTCTCCTGGCTCTAGTTGGCACTTACTCAACCTGAAAACGCACTTGTGGCTTCATTGGTTAAATGTTTGTATCACACTATACATGAAATGTAATCTTGGACTTTAAAGTTAACTGATTTGCAGGGAATCAGTTTTCCAAGGACTAAATCCTGTAAGATGCTGAGCACTCTGGCTCTGATCCAGCAAAGCACTGAAACGCTCGCTTACATTTAATTGAACTTAGTGGAATTTAAGAATGTGCTTCACCCCTTTGTCAAATTGGCATGGAATTGCTCACATGCTTAAAGGTAAGAAGGTAAAAAGTGGTTTTGCTGACTCAAGGCCAGAATAAGTGAAATCAGGAACAAATAATTTAATCAGTGGGAAGAATTTTTTCTAAATGAGATCAGAAAAGAAAGTGGCTTGGTAGTTCTCAGAAAAGGAGAGACTGCTAGCTGAAAAGGGCTTTGCCTAACTCTGCCCAGGACTTAAATAGAGCACTGACTTGGGAGTGGGTTCTATTCCTGGCTCTGCCACTGACCTCCTGGGTGAGCTTGGGCAAGTTACTTCACCCCCCGCGTCAGTTTCCCTACCTTTGAAATTGGGATAATGAGACTGATGTTGACCTCTTTGGAAAAGTGCTGTATAAGAGCTAGCTATTATTATTGCATTATCCCTAGTTTGCAAATGGCGACATGGGGACAGAGACACTCCAGGGTCAAGGCATGTTCAAGATCACAGGAAGTTTGAGGCAGAGCAGGAAATTTCTCCCAAGTCTCCCACAGCCCAGGCGAGAATCTGAGAGGAACTGAACTAACGGTTGTGAATTTGATCTGAAGAGAGGGTCTGATCCAAGAGGTTCTGCACACCCACAACTCCTGCTGAAGACCACTCCCACGCCAGAGTGACATGTAATTCTTCAGTCCCTCGATTACCGCTCCTCTTGAGGCCCTGGAGCAGATATGTTTGTAACCCTTCTGCCCCTCTGAGTTGGCAGCAACAAGGGCCGGGTTCAGTATCTAAGGGTTCTGTTTCAATAACACAATGCAAAACTGGCTCAAGCCCCCACCCAGTGACCTGGGACAATTACACACCACCCCGTGGGCGCCTCTAGGAGGCAATACTTCCCCTCTCGCAAGCACAGAGTCCGAGTGTAGCAAAATCCTTTTAATAAAGGAGGGAAACCATGTGGCATTATGTTGGGGAAACACCACAAATAGGATTCATAACACAGACCATGAGCAAAAGACCCACCCCAAGTAAGTTTGGCGGTGTCCTTTTCCCCTCAGGGTCTTAAGTCCAGCAACCCAAAAAATCACCCAAAGTCCAACACCCCAAAAGTCTCTTGAGTTCAGCAACCCAAAAATCACCCAAAAGTCCAACAACCCAAAAGTCTCTGTCCATGGTCAGTGCAGCCCCAGAGTTCAAAAGTTTATCTGTAGAGTTTTACCTCCCAGCCTGGGTGGAAATGGGGCGGGGCACAGGGGTGTTATGGGACACCTTACGTGGTCCAAGTCCAACTGCCCCGCCTCTCTGTGGGGTTCTGCTGCAGCCTTCACCATGATCCACTCCACCAGCCACTCTGCTCCACCAGCTGTCCCATGAGGGGCTCCAGCCGTCCTGTGAGCCGCTCCAGCCATCCCGCCAACTGCTCCGCTCCGCCAGCCGCTCAGCCATATATCTTCTGCCACAACCCCCACTACTTAACACAGCACTCAGTGAATTCAGCTTGTAGTAGGGGAATCCCAGTGCTGGTGCACCATTGGCCCAAGGTGAATTCAGCTCAGCAGCCTGTAACTAGACTCCTAATAGAATCAAGATTAGCTCTGATATTCCACAGTGGAGAGAAAAGGAGGTGCAATTGGTGTTTCAGGCCCTCAAAGGGGGCCCATACCATCAGGTACAACTGCCTGTCCCCCACCTCTCTCAATTCACTGGGTTTTGGAACCCATGTCCCTTGTCTAGCGAGTGCTACTGAGTTGATGGCGGATCCCTCCATCATAAAATGCCAAGTACAGTTCTACTGTCCTTGATTCACATAATCATGGTAACAACACTTTATTCTTCCTGCCGTAATAACAGAGAAACTGGGGATCCCACAGCAGTCAAAGTGACCATTTGGGCTGATGTGGGCTCAGGCTAGGCGGGGTGGGTGTGCCTATGCAAACAAGATCAGCCCCTGAAGTTCTTTTCCACAACTCGCCACAATTCACCACCAGATGTCAGGGTACAGCTTATCCTGACTCTGCTTACATGTTCAAACAAAAACAAGCAATCCACACAGCTGTGGGAATTACAGGAACCCCTCCCCTTACATAATGATGCCCACAGAAGCACAGAAGGACCACAGTTAACAACCAGCCACAGATCTTCAGAGACACTGTTTCTCTTTTCATGTTTTAAAGCTGCTTATGGAAATGACTTAGAGGTGGGCCGGACACAGAAGATTGGCTCTAAACCTGAACTTTGTGGGAAACCAGCTCTGGAACCAAACCTCATGGCTCAAACTTGCCTCCAGTTTCTTTTGTCATCGCCTGAGAAACACTGCAGGGCAGTATATAAACGCTGTGCCCACCATACCATTAGGTGCATAGGAACCATAAAACATAGACATTACAGTTAGCGGACGAGTTTTGTGTATAAAGTTGTGATATTCAAGCAGTGGAGTCTAGACGGAAACTATTCTGTTTCAAAGTGATGAGGTTCATATGTCATATTCAGGCCAGGAGTCACTGAAAGGCGGAGACAGGTGGAGACTGCAGGTATGTCTACTCTGCAGCGGGGAGGTGTGGTTCCCACCTCAGGGAGCCAGGCATGCGATAGTGTGGCCACAGCAGCATGGGCTGCAGTTCTGGCTCACTGCCCAAGTACAATTCCACCAAACCCTCTTAGTATATACCTGGGTAGCTAGTCTGTGCTGTCATGACCACGGTGTCATTTTCAGTGCTCTTCTCGAACAGGGCTGGTGTGTGTATGTCTGCCAGAGCTGGGAATTACACCTCCGAGCTGCTGTGCAGACATGCCCTAAGGGACCTCATTTTTATAGGCTCTCCCTTTGAGGTGGGTAAGAGATTTGTACATGCACAGGTGGGAACTGGCATTTGTGCACACAGCTCAGAGTGTCTAATAAAGGGCTAGAGGTGTTGGAAAACACGTTAAACATCACTTTGCATGGACCACCAGCTGAATCACAGCCAGCAAATACATGTTAAAACATGACTGGACTTGTCCATTCAAAGTGATGTTAATTAAAGACTTTACCTTACCTGCTGCATGTTCCCAAGATAGACACACCCTGGAGCTGGAAAAGCCTGATGGAAAGTGCAATACTGCTGGTTCTCATTATGGAGACAAGGTGGGGGAGCAACCGCTGCTGGTGAAAGAGAAAAGCTTACGCGCTTACATAGAGCTCTTCTTCAGGTCTCCTTATGGTGAAGCACTCCAAAAACACAGATGGACTGAAGTTTGCCAAGGAAGTTATAATTTGTGTCTCTTTGAGCCATCGTCAGGGAGTGTGTCGCTACAGCTGTTCCTTTATTCTGGAGCTTTAGGAAGTGCTGTAGCCATCAAATCTCTGCCCAATTTCCTCTACCCTTCTTTAGTGGCACTAAAATCCCCTGAAATTAGGTTCTGAAGCCTTGTGATCCCTAGAAGTGCTGAGCTGGGATGAACAGTTTTTGAAAACGATCCTGTACTTTGTGGTGTGGGGAGATTTATTTCCTGATCTTTTGCCCATCAAACCTTTTTCTGATCTTCATTGTCAATCACATCTTATGATTTCTCCAGAGAAATGAAAATAGCAGCTAGTTGTCTCGAAAATCTGCCCTTTGAAGTGAGAATTTCAGGAAATAAAACACCTTTATAGTTATGGAATCCAGACCTGTCTGACTGGGATGCACGTTCGTAAAGACTCGTGTGGGTTTGTTGACTCAGTGTTTTAGACGCTCTTCATCTTTTATGGTGATTCACAATGGGGTGTTCACTGCACACAAGGTTGGTAAGAAAAAAGATATCCACGGCTGACTATTTCACGTATCATGAGGAATTCAGGATGAGTATTCACAGGGGATAACTAATCCCCATAGCAAACTGTGCTCCTGCAAGATCATGGAAATATTCAGCAGAATGCTCTGTCTTTCTAGCTCAGACACTAGGGGGGCAGATTTTTAAGAGGGTGAGGCACCTCATTCCCTAGGCCCAAATTTTCTACAGATGCATTTCCCATTGAGGCACCAAAACCAAGGGCCCAGATTTTCAAAAGTGCTTAGGCTTCAGCAGCTCCTCCCATTGTAACACTGAGGCCAGATTTTCAAAAGACCTCTGCACTCACCATGCTGAGCTCATTCAAAAACCTGGCCCTCACTTAAGCACCTACATTGGAAATGAGGTCTTAAAAATCTGGCTTAAATTGTGGGTGCTGAGCCCTTCTGAAAATTCTGGCCTAGACCCACTGGCCACCCAAAGTTTATCACTGGTTTCATCAGTGCAATGGAAGTCAATGGAGTTGCAGGGGGGTAACTGAAAGCAGAATCCACCACATTTACTTCCTGATGGGAGCACAAGGAAAAGCTAGAAATTCAAAATAAATACAGAAGGTCCAATGTGGCCCTAATTTATGCCTGTGCAACAACATTGTGGCCAGTGTAATCACGTGGACACGAGTTAGGGAAATATTTGTCTTTCTATCTGTCTAGGGATTTGTGCGCCCCCTATTCCATAAGATCTCTATTGCCTCCCATTCCGACTTAAGGGTCTCTGTAGTTTAGGCTGCAAACTCCGACTTATCTTAAAAATGTCAGAATCTGGGAAGGAATGTCCCTCCTGGAGTTTTAAAGCTCCATTAACAAAAATAAAAATCACCACTGAGACATTAGGGAAGAAAAATGGTATTCATGAAATTCTCCTGCTCCCCCACTGCGCACTTTAAAGTGCATTCACAGGTAGTCATTTACAGGGCCTCACTGTATCAGCAGCTGTTCGCTATGGTACAACCAAACCCTGTGTGTGCACACTGTTTAAATGTATCCCTTTAACAGCCTAATGTTCTCTATCATTTCATTAGCAGATCAGCCGAGCAATTTTGTTGTTTGTGAACGTGAGGCACTGGTGCAGCCAGTAAGTTAGGGGACTAGTTCCTGTTGCTAGGTGGTTTGGATGCGCATGGCTCTGCCTTTAATATACACTGATTAAACTATTTGGTGGTCTCCACATTTTCCTTGTGCATCTGCATCAATGATCCAGCAGGGGCGCGTGAGGTGAGGGAGTTCAGCCTTCTTAATTACTGCTCCCAGGCAGCCGCAAAGGTGTGGTAGGGGGAGTGTGACAGGGTGAGTGCACCCTGTTCTACTTGTATATAAGGGGGCAAGAATAAGTTCACCGCATGGTTCTAGATCCCAGAGTTATAAGGCCTAATAGCCAGCATCCATAGCATTGCCCTTATCCATAGGGTGGTAAGGCCTAGTGGCTAAAGTCAATTGAGTTGCCGTTATGTGCAGACGGTACAGTTTAGTGGCCAGAGTCAATTGGGGCTGCTCTTATCTGCAGGGCAGTAAGGCCTAGTAGCAAGAGTCAAGGACAATGGGCTGCCATGTAGGGGTGGGTGTGGCCGGGGTAGGGGGACATGAGCCCTCCCTACCTGAGCGGGCCCCAGCCCAGAGCCCTGTCAGTGGCGAGGGTCTCTGCCACTGAGTCAGTGAGGATCCAACTGCAACACACTGAGAGCAACACGCTCTCAGCCCTCTGCTGGTGCCCACCCTGGGCTACTCCCTATCATGTCCCTTGTTGTCATGCTCTGGGCGTGACTCCCAGCAATTCTGGGTTCTCCCGGACATCCGCTGGTGTCTGGGTCTCCGCGTTCCTGGCTCCTGCTGTCGGAGCCTCTGGTGCTTCCTGTCGGAGCCTGCAGCAAGCGTCCTTCCTCCTCAGCCGTCTGCCCAGACTGAGCTGAGCTGCTTCCCTTTATACTACTGCTGCACTTGGAGCATGCCCAGTAGGTCTTGGTGGACGTGGCTTCCTCAGCCCACAATGCAGATAACCCTTCCCAGTCTAGTGCAGGGTGGGTGCACCCCATTACAGAGAGTTAAAGCATTGAGCCACAGACCTGCATGGTTGCAGAAGGGCTGTTAACATTCTGACTCCAATGCAGCCACAGCTTCGTCCCTTGCACAAGCAGAGCGGCTTTTACAGAAACACCCAAGCATCTCAGGCCGGGTCTACGCTACCGGTATAGCTGTGTTGGTCATGGATATGATAAAGCATGATCCCTCACGACATAGGTGTGTCAGCAGAAGCCCCTGGTGAAGATAAAATCATAGAAGATTAGGGTTGAAAGAGACCTCAGGACGTCATCTAGTCCAACCCCCTGCTCAAAGCAGGACCAATCCCCAACTAAATCATCCCAAGATGCATGCCTCTTGCAGCCCTGTTCATAATGTCTGTCTATTTTGCTCCCATCACCATCACATCTGAACCCCATTTCAGAAAGTGACTGCCTCCTTCTGGAAATGGCATTTTGGCACACTTGAGTTCTTGGTCAGCTGGGGAGGAGAGGAACTAAGTCAGAGGTATTTGGTCACTCCAGCCTCTTTACCCATATGGGGACAGACTCTGATCCCTTGACGCATGCTCGGTAGCACTTTATTCCCAGAGTAGTTCCATTGATTTCACGGGTGTTCTTTGTGGGGTATTCAATGTAAGGGTGAGAGAGTCTGGCCCACAGTCATTTTCATTACAGTATATTCCTAGCCATATCTGGCTGTGCTGGAGCACAGATCCACTATGCAGAAGTGCGGCTTTTAACACCAAGGATAACAGACTGGCTCTAGATATTTCTGTTTGCATCTCCATTTCTCCTTGGAAATCTAATCCTCCAGAGGAGCTAGGACTTCTGCACTTCTACAAGGCATTTTCTTTATTAAAAGTTTATTTTAGTTAAAAGGCTGTTTTCTGCCTCCTACATCCCTCAGCTTTCTTCACCTCCAGATACAGCTGAGTTTACGCTAGATGCAGAATGTGTTAACATTTTAGGCTGCATCCACATTAGGGAAAAGGTGTCTTCTTACTACATGTTAGCTAACACATGGTAACGAACGTGAGGTAAAATCCTAGTAAAGTCAAGGCAGTAAGCACTAGGGGAGACCTAGGGTTTATCCCAACCTGCTAATACACAGTCAAACTACAACTGCCTTTTCCACACTAGTATTTTAACAGTTGTTAGTTATCAGATGTCAGCTAACCTGTGGTCCGAATATACATTTTTTCCTAGTGAAGACACGGTCTTGGTTCTCATCACAAGGAATGAGAGCTCCTGACCATGTGTCACTTCCCTTGGACACATTTCCCACAACCTCAACCTCTGTTTTAATTGTTTGATTTTGCAGCAGCCTTTTCCCAAACAGATCTTCTGACAGGTTCCCTGGTGGCCTCTTTTCTAAACAGAACTTGGGGCGTAAGCTCTCCTGATCCTTAGGAAATAGTTTCCTCCCACAGGCAATGAAACTGCCCCACCCCTCATGGTTTTGGATATTTCAGGATCTCAGCCCCTCCCTCTGTACCTCCTGCAGTATGTCAGTCCCCCGAGATACCTTAGTGTCTGGGTAGCTTCACATTCTGAGGCCCGTGAGGCCCACAGTAGCTGTTGTTCCTCTTCTTTCTCTCTCCATTGAGTTCCCTAGCTGACGTTGATCTGTGCTAAGGTTTTGCTCTTTCCTGAGGCTCACTCTCCCTGTTTTGGCTGCTTCCCAGCCCCTCTGTCTATCTTTTCTTCTGACATCCATCTTTCCCTTCCAGCACAAACTTTCAGCTTTCATTTGATTCCTCTCTCAAGCTCCGGTCCTGACTTGGGTTTCCAACTGTGTTTCATTTGGCTGTCGGCAGTGCACCTAATGCTTCTTCACCCTTCTCTTGGCCTCTGACAACTCTAGCATCTCCAGTTTAAACTAAACTAAAATAAAAAAAATACTCACAGGTCCAATTTTCTGGTTTTGCTGTGGACAACCTCTCACCTTTCCCCATCCTGCTTCGAATACCTCTGGTGTCTTCTCAAACTCTTCTTTTCTCCTTCCACTGCCATCAATCAACCTCACAACGTGGGGCCGACCCAAAAGAAGGAGCCGAAGCAGAAACCCTCTTTTTTATACTCCTGTTCTCGTTAACTGACTGTATGGAACTCAGGACCTTGCAAATGCAAAGGTCTCTTGGAAATATAATTGTTAGAAGCAAGCCATCTTGTCTGTGCTCCATTGTAGGTAGTTGGGGGATGACACCCTCATTTTCAAAGAATCATTTCCAAAGCTGAGACTTTAATGAGCAGGAATGTGATTCACTGCCTTCAGTAAAGCCAGTAGAGTCATTAGTACTTTATATATTTATTTAAGCTATGCTTTATTTTGATGTGTCAGCACTGGTGGCTGCTGGGAGTTGTAGTACACCCTAATACCCGGCTACCTATTGGGCAGAGTGCAGGGGTCAAGGGCACACAAAATGAAAGAGTGACCTGGCACAGGATTGGGGTGGAATTCATCCTTAAAGGGTGCAAGTCTTTCTTCCCTAACTGAATTTATTTTTCTTACAATACACTTCAGGATGAAGCCTAAAAGGCCTGCACCTAGCATACTTTACTTTAAAAAAAACAACAACAAAAAAACAGAGAGCCAGAAAGACTGTCACAAACCTTTACAGATTCCTGCAGGAGACAAAATACCCCAGCCATGGTGTTGAACTGACTCACTCTGAGCTTTAGGGTCTCCTTTAGAAGCATATAGAATGTAACCATTTACTACAAAAAGTCAGAATGTGAACATTTGAAGCACACAGCATACCTAACTCAGTTGCTTCTAAACTTTATACCACTCGGTCGAAAAGGGACCCTCCCCAGCCCGGTGAAAATGAGCGAGTGAGTGGGGGAGAGCGAGCCACAGAGGGAGGGGAGCGGGGGTAGGGCTTTGGAGAAGGGGTGGGGCAAGAGTGTTCGGTTTTGTGTGAATAGAAAGTTGGCAACCCTATTCTAAAGTCATTTTCCTGGCCTGTCATTCTGGCCACATTACCCCTTTGAGTCCCTCTACTGACTCCCCCTTCTCCACTGCACCAGATACAAGCTTCTTGCCTTCCCTTTTCGGACCCGTCACAAATCCCCTCCCTCAGGAGAGTTATGTTTACACCCATCATTTTCTCAGAATGCACATTTCCTTTCACGGCCGCTGGGTAACACAGGAACCGGAGCAGCATTTTTTCCTGCATAGATTTTAAAGACAGAAGAGACCATTATGATAATCAAATCTGCCCTCCTGCCTTACACAGGCCAGATAATTCCTCCTAGTGATTGCTGCATTGTGCCCGACAACTTGTGGTTGAACACAAGCGTGTCTCTTAGGAAGACAGCTAATCTTGACTGAAGGACTCTAAGTGAGGAAGGATCCACTGTATCCTTTGATGATCCATTCCCATCATTAATTCAGCATCACTGTTAAAAAATCTGTACTTTCTTTCCATTTAGAACTTTGCCAGTTTCAACCTCCAGCCTTAAGAACATAAGAACAGCCATACTGGGTTCATCTAGCTCAGTATCCTGTCTTCTGACAGTGGCCAATGCCAGGTGCCCTGGAAGGAATGAACAGAGCAGGTAATCATCAAGTGATCCATCCCCTGTCGCCCATTCCCAGCTTCTGGCAAACATAGGCCAGGCACATCATCCTTGTCCATCCTAGCTAATAGCTATTGATGGAGCTATCCTCCATGAACTTATCTAGTTCTTAGGCTCTTGTTATGCCTTTGTCCACTAAATTAATGAGCCCTGGTATCTCTGCAGACTTAAATCCAAATCCTGGCTCAATCCACAGATCACAGTTATGTACCTGAGTATAATCTTTTCTGTGCATGTCACAAAACCACCATTCATTTTGGCACCATTGGCCTTCTCTGCAGCAGCAGCAGTAGGGCGGTAACAGGTCAGGACTGAGGAGCATTGACAGAACTGCGTGGGGGAAGGCTGCTCAGGATATGTGCCCCCTATACATACTAAATGGCAGGAAATGTTTTCTCTGTTCTGTAAAAAATCTTTGAGATTTCAACCATTTTCTTGATTTGCATTGGGACAAAAACTGAGATGTTTTGAAGTTTTTCACAAAAAAGCAGAGAAAGTTCCACCCCAGAATAGCCAGTACCCAAGTGATTAGGGCACTTGTCTGGGATGTGAGCAACCCAGCTTCATGTCCTTATTGGACCCAATTCAGAGCAGGAATTAGAACCTGGCACTTCTGTATCTAAGGGGATTGTCCTAACCTTCAGGTGATAAACTACTGGTTGGGAAGCATGTCCCATACCCTGGATTTGACCAGAAATTCCATCCTGGACATGAGAAACTTTTCCTGACAAAGGTTAGTCAAAACTGGTACGTTCCCATGAAAAGTTTTGATTCAGATGAATCAGCATTTTCTGATGAAAAACCATTTCATCAACAAATCCCTGGTCAGCTCTCATGAGCTCCTCAATTTTATGAGCATTAAATTCTTATATATATATATATATATATTATAAAGGATTAAAGGCAAATACTGCATAGAATAGATCAGGGGTCAGCAACCTTTCAGAAGTGGTGTGCCGAGTCTTCATTTATTCACTCTAATTTAAGGTCTCACGTGCCAGTAATACATTTTAACATTTTTAGAAGGTCTCGTTCTATAAGTCTATAATATATAACTAAACTATTGTTGTATGTAAAGTAAATAAGGTTTTTAAAATGTTTAAGAAGCTTCATTTAAAATTAAATTAAAATGCAGAGCTCCCCGGATCGGTGGCCAGGACCCGGGCAGTGTGAGTGCCACTGAAAATCAGCTCACGTGCCGCCTTTGGCACGCGTGCCTTAGGTTGCCTACCCCTGGAATAGATGGAGGGAAAAAAAGAGCGGTCCAAACTGAAAAACTTTGATCCAGATCTGAACCTTCCAAAAGTCCTGAGTGTATTGAGATCTGGAGTTTTGATTCAATCCATTACAAGGATAGAAGCCAGCTGCAAAGTCTGTTTTGGCCCTGCTCTAAGCTTGGGGACATACAGATCCAGGTTTTTGGGCAGGGCACATAAGTAAAAACCAAAGCAGAGCAATGTAACAACAGGCATCCCTTTGCCTCATATTTTTACCCTGAAATACTGAAGAGGTTAAATTCTATGCTTGCAGCTGCACACAGGATGGAGCCAGCATTTGAAACCTGGGAATAACTGATCTGTGTTTCCAGAATCCTTTTTATTGGGGGAAAAACTGCAAAAATGTTATTAAAAAAATTAAACCCATCAAGCCCTGAGCATCTGTTGAAGTTGGCAGCTGATGTCAGCCTTTCATGTGATGTCATCTGTTGTGCACTGCCATCAATATGTCACCATCCGGGCTGCTGGCACAGGAGCGAACTGGCCACTCACAGCCAACAGCATATACAGGGGGAGTGGATTTGCAGCATGGGAGGGAGAGGGGTAAGGGCTTTTAAAAACAAAGTAGCATTAATTAAAAGGCTCTTAAAGAGTCCATTCTACCAGCCAAAGTGCAGGCTGGTCTTTATGTCTTTTCACGAGCTTTGGTGAGAAATGCACCTACATTACGTAAAGAGAAAAAACCATCTGGAAATGCAGATCCCAAGGCTTCATGATGGAGAGCTACTCTTAAAAGGGGTTAAAATCACCCTGCTGTACATTTGACCAGGTAAGCTGTGCAGCCTAGTGGATAATGCACTGGCCTCAGATGCAGAATCCAACTCAAGTATGCCCTGTTGCTGGTTGATGTTCCCCAAGTCATGTCCCTGCTCCGTGCCTCAGTTTCCCCACCTGGAAAATGATACTGACCTCCTTTCTAAAGTGCTTTGAGAGTGGCTGATGAAAAGTGCCATCAAAGAGTGAGGTATTAGTGTTATTAGTTAACACTAAGGGTAGATTTGGGCAGGCCTAGACTAGCCAATGTGCATTCAGTACACTTGCACTGGACCCCTGACCACAGGGAGCAAAAACGCCCCTACTCCCACCAAAACAACCATCACTCAGGGCCAGGAAGGTGTATTGTTGGGGGAGGGCCCTAACTGCACTCTGTGGCAAGAGCCAATGGGCTGGAGTGGGGAGCCACTGTGGGGTGGGGTCGCTCTCCAACAGTCTCCTGGGACCTCCCATCCCTGGGGGCTGGATCCAGCACCCCACTCCCCTAGGCCTGCTGCCCCTTGGTGGTTGGTCTCGACACCCCGACAGCAAGACTTCTGAGGTGGCTATTCCAGCATCAGACACCTCCACTGTGAGGTCACTGCCAGAAGTGGTGCCCCCTGGGACCGTTCTCTGGGAATGATTTCAGAGGGCAATGAATTTGCATCTGCAAGTGTAAGCAGCTGAACAATTTCACTAGCCAGGAAAGGAGTGATATAAAGCCACCTGTTAGTCTCTGCAAGTTCCTGTTTCTCAGGGTTCATTTTATCCTCAATGAAAGGTTCACACAGCTACAGCAAATCAACTCTGAAACACCCGCCTTCAGCCAGCTGGGGAGTGGAGAAGACACCTCAGGCAACCTCCCTTTTACTAGCTTCCACTTACCTTTCATATTGCTACCCCATGCAGCCATGTGACATCCCCCCACATCAACCTATGACCCCTTACCTGCTGCAGTGCTTTCACACCTGGTCACAGCAAGGTCCCCGTTTGGTAATATAAGCAGCAGGGACTCCCCTTGGGGTGCTGCTGCTTCCTCTGCCATTGTCACTTGTCTTGCATTCAAAGGCTGCAAGCTGTGGCTGATCCACTGGGGACTGACCCAGAACCAAAAGCAAAGCTACTGCAGTACACTCTAGAAATGCAAGGCACGGAAGGGGACCTCTAACACACCCACTCATCAGTGCAGCTGTGTGCAAAGCCAGAGGCACTGCAATTACTGCTATGGTCCTATATGACCAGTCTCTCATTTCCACCAGAGGGATGGTATGAGGTGTATGTCTTGATTCTTTTGTACGTTGGAGCAAGGAGTGCGTTAGTTCCTTACTCCTACATATTCTGGCTACAACTGGCCTATTGAGTCCAAGGTGAGTCAGGCTGGTGAGGAGCACTTCCCATGCCAGCTTTGTAGTGGACCCACGTTGATGCTCAGCCGGAGCAAAGAACTCATAAATGAGCTCTCCCATAACCCTAAGCTCCTACCCCGCAGTGAGCATTTTTTTACTAGAAATAGATGGAACATTTTAGCCCAATATTAGGAAAAGTGTCCCGATGGTGACATGGAAGAGGCTGTGAAATAATCAGCTGTGGGAAGTGGTGGAAGCCTTGTTGCCTGGAACATTTAAAACTGGGCTGGCCAAGTTTTAATGTGTGTAATGATGGCCCTGGTTGAGTCATCCATGGGCATTGAACCCGGATCTAAAACTATGACCCTCTACCACTTGAGCAAAAGGATGGTAACTGACATTAAACCTCTATTTGTGTTCCAGCCACTAGAGGGGGACAAAGAGTCACACTTGGTTAGCATGGATTATACATTGTTAGCAGAAAGACGGGTTTATGGACTCTGGGATTTTAGCTGCCTACTATTACAGCGTATGTCTGAGAATTGTTTATTTTTGTCAGACTACATGTTGAACATTCTGGTGAGCTGCATCTTGTTGAACCTTTTCTGTCAGTGTTGGGCTTTTGGAGAACATCTACATTTAATTTAGTTTGCATATTCCTCCCATGCAGAAGTTCTGCAGGAGACATCTGGTTTGCTCCATGCTGAATTGCTCAGTAGTTCTGTAAGAAATCTGTGGCAAATGAATTCCAGAGCTTCCCGATTGGTTCGGACTTTGAAAACAGTTTTAAAAAACAGAACTAAATCTTGTGCTGGAAAAACTAATTAAAATTTGTTCATGAAACTTTGGCCAAAAAGTTTCACTAATTGGTTTGGGGCCATTTTCATGTCCTTGAAATGACACTCCGCACCCAAAACAAGCTTTCTCCCGTGCAGAATCAGGCAAGGGAGGTGGATGCTATAGCACTGTGTGTATACATTAACAAAACTGCTGTGGCACACACAGTAATACAGAATTTCACAGCATTCTCAACTTGTGAGCCCATCCTTGGCCACCAGTAGAGATCTCTGAGACTGTATATGGGTCAGATAATTCCCTGATGAGTCTCATGAGCAAGCAGAACAAACTTGGCTTGAAGCTCTGGAGGAATAATCAGACAACAAACGCCATGTGTCACATCTCTACAAAGAGCAAGAGATCTGAATCAATATATTTTCATTGTTGGTTGATCTTACACCTTCTGTAGCACAGGACTCAAGTTGCTGTGAACAGTTCTGTATACGAAGCACTAAGATCACCTGTTCCCCGTGCCACCATTTCAACATCATTTTGTAGGTATCTATTTCTGGCAAATATGATACAGCAGCATGGGCTGTGGGCAGGCCAGCCATTGTGCAATGTGCACACCATCATTCAAGTCCCTTATTAGACAGTGATCAGTCTGCAGAGGTAATTTATGCCCTCAAAACAAGACATTAGTCAGTGACCCAAGAACAAGCTATGGGCCTCTAAATCCCAGAAACTAACAGGAAGAGCAAAGTAAAGGATCAAAGCCCCATGATGGGACACTGGTGATCTTTCACTTAACTGGATCCCAGCCCATTCATAGCATAACCAGCACCTTGGATGGTACTTAGAAATGAGCAGACAGCCAGTGCAGAACGTGAACCATGGGTGTCACACGCTCAGTCTGATCATGAATACACAGAACGCTACATGTGCCAAGCACCATCAAGACATTAACTAATTATCACTGGATATCCGTAAGGTCAGTTTGATCCGTATAATAAGTCCCAGCTTATAGATAACGAAACTGAAGCAGAGAGCTGGGGCCATTCACCCACTTTCTATCACCACATTCATTTTAGGCACAAAAAAGTGCTTCCAAGTGGAACTGCTGTGGCGTGACTGTTATCAGCGTAACCCCTCTGTCAGGTGTTGTTGGCAGCAAGAGGGGGTGAGTTCAGTTTTCTCAGGGTTCCTTCTGAAAACTTCTGTAACACCGGATTGAACCCCCACCCAGAAGCCTGGGAAACTACATACACTGCCCTGGCACCCTGGATAGGCAATATGCCTCCATTCACAAGCCCTGAGTGCAGGGGTTTAAACAAAGAGAACTGTATTAAGAAGGGTGAAAGAAGGGATAATGGAATAATCTGGGGAAAGCCATCAATTAATACACTCACCATATCTATTGGGTAGGATTTTTCCCTATCCCCAAGGGTGTCCTAGCAACAGACCCCACATCAGTCTCCTCTGGCATTTGTGACAGGCTGATGCGTTCTAGCCTCTTCCCTCCGCTTCAGCTCCCCATTCACAGTTTGTTGTCTGGGCTTGGAGGAGTCCAAGAAGTCCAGCCCCGAAGGGCAGTGCTGCCTAGGCTGCCCTAGGGAGTCTGCCACCTGACCCAGCTGAGGTGATTTCACCTTTGATTGGTGGGTCGGGAGGCCCACACCCAAGCCCTTCAGATAGGCTGCTGCTCCTTTCTGGGGCTTCAGCCCAACCCACATCATCACCTCCCTCAAAACTGCCTCAGCACAGCTCTGGCTGCCACCCAAAAACTGCTTATGTGCAAAGTCTTTGGAGAGAAATCATTAGTACATGTGGCTCCAGCAGAGGTCTTATAAACAGAGAAGCCCTCTCAGTAGCCTCTAAAAAACCTAGACCCCTTTTCCTTCTCTCTCTTATTTTACCCCAATTGCCCCTGACTGTAGTTTCGGCCAGGGAGACCCAACATACATTTGGTGAAAATCTCTTGCCCTTTCATTTCCCAGCAGGGACAATGGCATTTTATTGTCCCCAAGCTCAAAACTTATCTGTACTTTAACCAAAATGCCTCAGATTGTCACATAGCTGAAATGCAAATAAGTCTGGCCCACTCAGTCATTTTGCCTTATTTCCCAACAGATGGCAGCAGAGAGCTCCCTCCCCAGGGGAGCCGCTGTCCAGCTGGAGTTCTCAGGCAGCTCTGGGCCACTCTTCTCCCTATTCCCCAACAGGTGTCAGCAGTGAGTTCCCAACGCTTTAGGACATCAGGCCCCAGGCCTCACTCCAGGAAGAGGAAATATATCAAACACATGCTGGTCTATTCTACTCAGACAAGTGTATTAGCAAAGGTTGCTTCCTGGCGTCTATGAGCTCATCCACCTCACTAGCAAGACTAGAGCTCTACTTTAGAACACACAACCCCAGTTTATACAAGACAATACAGGCTCAGCAGGGCATGGCACAAAACCAGACATAGCAGAAAAAAGCAAAGCAGCCATCTGCACTGACAACATGTTCTGCACTCAAATTAGAGCAGAGAAACGGAGCCACAGAGTGAGCCATCGATTTTATTGTAGGAACTTCTCACTTACCCCGTGTCTCAATTATTATGACAGCCTTCTCTCTAGCCTTGACAAACTCAATGGCAGCCCACTCATGCCTATTCAGAATGCGGCTGCAAAGGCCATTTTCCTAGCCTGTAGCTTTGACCAAGTTACCTCTCTCTTTTTACCTCACCCCTGGCTCCCCCTTCTCCATCACATGATATATAAGCTACTCGTCTTCACTTTGAGGGCCCTTCACAGTCCCCCCTCATCCAACCTAGCGTCTCCCATCATCACTAGTGAGTTGCCAACTCCCACCTTGGAATGGCCCGTGATGTCAGTCTCCATTGCCCACTTGTTACATTTTCAAACAAGCCCCTTTGTGAGCTTTTTCTCATGCTGCCCCTACACATGTAGGGGTTTCCTCTGACCGTCTGCAAAACAACCTCATTATCCACCTTCAAATCCCTCCTTAAAACTCTCCTTTGCTGTGATACCTGCACAAATGGGACAGTGCTGGTGCACTGATACCACAGCCTATCATGCTGACCAATATTGTGTCACTGTTTCCTTGTACTCCTCCATCCTGTCTATATCCAGCTGTTGAATCATAGAATCATAGAATAGCAGGGTTGGAAGGGACCTCAGGAGGTCATCCAGTCCAACCCCCTGCTCAAAGCAGGACCGATCCCCAACTAAATTGACTCTTGTCTTAGACGGTAAGATCTTTTTGTTCTGTGTTTGTACAGCACCTAGCATACTGGCATCCTCATCCATGATTAAGGCTGCTAATAAATAATCATACTGAGAACAAGGCTTGTACTTCAGACAGCCCCACTGAAATAGCATAAAAGGAATGGAATGAGATCTTCACATCCTAGTGGTATCAATGAAGTTACGCCAGGGATGAATCTGTTCTAAAGGAACTGCTTTCCCAGGGAAGGCAAGATGTTTTTGGCCTTATATGAAAGACCAGTTTTTCTGTAGACTAGACCAGTGTCTTAGCAATAAAGAACATTACACCTTTAACAGATTTCACACAAACAAGCACTTTGTGATAAACAAGGGATAAACAAGAATTAGGGGAGGAAGCCTGAAGAATGTGTTTCCTTTCCCTTTTCTGATTTATTTTTTGGCAGCTCTGCAGCTAAGTCAGAGCAGAGACGCTCATTAGGCAGGCCAACTTTGGAAAATGGTTAACCTGTTATCCACCTCCCCGCGGCAAAGACAATAAAAAAAAATGACATTTTTGAGGGCTGCAGCAGTGACTGTTTATGGAGTTTCCCATATGGGAATTAGTTTGTTTTCAATTATTGTAAGGTGCCCAGAAGCTATGAAAGCCCTCAGCCCATGTCACAGAAGCATCAATACACTGCACACTTAATGATTGAAAATAAGCGTTACCAAGAGCATTGGAAAGCAGCAGCAAACAACGGGCCAAAACTTTAGCTGATGTAAAAATCAACAAAGCTGCTTGAAACAGAAGCAGCCCACAAGTCCTTGCAAGATTCATCCAGGGTGCAGTGTTCAGCGACCCCTCAGGCCCAGATCCTCAGAGATATGTAGGTTTCTAACTTCCATAGAAATCCGTGGAATTTAGGACACTAAATACTTTTGAGGATTTAGGCCCCAGTGCTTAAGATGCATTCAAGAGCTCTGTTTTATTCTGTGTCTGGTTCCCACGGGCTGTGCATAACACCTAGAGCTTCACAGCACCTCGCCCAGACGCCCTGATTGGGACGCTCAGCCCTTAAAGGTACAGCCCCCATACAACACACAGGTTGACTCTTTAGTGGAGCTTTTTTGATTTACACAAGCTGAGGCACTGGCACATCAACACTAGCTGAGGAAGAAAAAAAGGTCTTCCTAGAGCTGTAATAATGGTGCCCCACCAACACCATGTACTGATTCACTTTGTATAGGCCAGAAGTTCCCAAACTGTGGGTCATGACCCCAAATGGGGTCACACCATGAGCAGATGGGGTCACGTCGATCCCTAGTGTGCAGAGAATGCCATTTCGTGCCACATTGCATGACCTCACCCACGTCATATGTACGAGGTCATGCTGTGAGGAGGACACCATTTTGTAGAGCAACATGGCAGCTGCCATGTGACATGACCTCCCATACACCTCTACCCCAATATAACACGATCTGATATAACACGAATTCGGATATAATGCGGCAGATCAAAGCAAGTTCGATATAACACGGTTTTACCTATAACACGGTAAGATTTTTTGGCTCCTGAGGACAGTGTTATATTGGGGTAGAGGTGTATATGGTGAGTGCAGGGTCATGCTGCACAGAGGGTGTGATTTCGCTCTTCAAAATGGTGTCCTCCATGGTGACTGGGGGTCTGGGAGGAATTAAAATGGGGTTGTACCAGCAAAAAGTTTGGGAACCCTGCCGTAGGCTGTTGAATCAACCAGACTGCATAAACTACTGTGGTCGCTCACTCTGCGTCCAGACACTGACGAAACCTTGACATTTTAACTGCATGGTGCCTTCTCTGCACATGAGATTGCGTGAGGGAATAGCTGGATGTATTAATGTCATTTCAGATAATCATATTTTTCTCAGAGTGGGGCTTTTTGGCACCACATGTCCCACTGTGAGAGAATTTCCACCATATCGCTACAACATTAGCACTGCACTTGAAAGCAATCCATTTGGGCCATTAAAGTGAGTTGTGAAATGTGGAATACTTATCAAGTAATTAGGACCATATTTCCCTTCTTCTCCTTCCCAAAGCCCAAAGCTTTGCTGTAGGATGTCAGTGCAAGTTTAATAGGGCCTTTGTCTTCTCTCCACCTTCATCTTTTAGACCCTGACACGAGTCAGCAAGCACTGAGTTTGAAGAGCTGATCTCCCTTCTCCTTTCTCCTCTGAGTCTTAACCCTCCATTCAGGTGATCCAAACTCAAGGGGGACCAAATCAAGAGATGGTCTTCTGGTGAAGTATTGGTGTAGGGCTCAGGAGAACAGGGTTCAGTTTCAGACTCTCACACATCCTCCCTGTGTGACCTCGAGGACTGGACTATGCTCTACTTTTAGCATGCTAGATCAGGGGTGGGCAAACTTTTTGGCCCGAGGGCCACATCGGGGTTGTGCAACTGTATGGAGAGCCGGGGAGGGAAGGCTGTGCCTCCTTAAACAGCCTGGCCCCTACCCCCTATCTGCCCCCCCACTTCCCGCCCCTGACTGCCCCCCTCAGAATCCCCAACCCATCCAACCCCCCCTGCTCCTTGTCCCCTGACTGCCCCCTCCCGGGATCCCTGCCCCTGTCCAACCCCCCTGCTCCCTGTCCCCTGACTGCTCTGACTCCTATCCACACCCCTGCCACCTGACAGTCCCCCGGAATTCCCACCCCCTATCCAACCCCCCTGCTCCCTGTCCCCTGACTGCCCTGATCCCTATCCACACCCCCGCCACCTGACAGCCCCCCCGGAACTCCCACCCCCTATCCAACCGCTCTCTGCTCCTTGTCCCCTGACTGCCCTGATCCCTATCCACACCCCCGCCACCTGACAGCCCCCCCGGAACTCCCACCCCCTATCCAACCCCCCTGCTCCCTGTCCCCTGACTGCCCTGATCCCTATCCACACCCCCGCCACCTGACAACCCCCCCGGAACTCCCACCCCCTATCCAACCGCTCTCTGCTCCTTGTCCCCTGACCACCCCACTCGAGTTCCCCCGCCTCTAACTGGTCTCTGGGATCCCACCCCCTTATTCAACCCTCCCTGTCTCCTGACTGCCCTCCCGACCCCTATCCACATCCCCGCCCCCGACTGGCCCCCCGGGACTCCCACTCCCAACCCTCCCTGTTCCCCATCCCCTGACTGCCCCCCCAGAACCTTCACCCCATCCAACTGCTCCCTCCTCCCTGACTGCCCCCCAGGACTCCCCACTCCCTTACCCAACCCCCCTGCTCCCGGCCCCTTACCAGCAGCAGGAGCTCGCAACTGCGACACCCGGCCAGAGCCAGCTGCGCTCCCCATGCTGCCCAGCGGGAGGGGCGGCATGGCTGTAGGGCAGGGGGAACAGTGGGGGGGCGGGGACTAGGCTCCCCAGCCGGGAGCTCAGGGGCCGGGCAGGATGGTCCCGCTGGCCAGATGTGGCCCACGGGCCGTAGTTTGCCCACATCCATGCTAGATGGATCACACCTAACGGGTATGTTTCCTCCAGCTGGGAATCACACCTCCAGGTTGACGTGTAGACCCTTAGTTTGTTTTGTCTATGTTTAAGCTCTTCCAGGCAGGAGTTGTTTTTCGCTATGCGTATGTACAGCACCTAGCTCATATGATCTCAGTTGGGAATTCTAAGTGCCTTGGTAAATAATAAAATGCCAACTCAGGATGGCACCCTTAAAGAATAACCCTTCTTTCAGGGTGGTGTGAACCTGGAATGAGTGGCATGAGCATGTGGCTCAGCAGGGCTCTGCAGCTGGCCAGTTCTGCCATGACCCTGCCCGTGCTGAAAGCAGCTCCAGCCAGGGCCAGCTCTGGCTTTTTTGCCAGCTCAGGCAAAAAAAAACCCTCAAAACCACACACCAGGGTGCAGGGAGGCTGGAGCGGTGAACCAAAAAAAAAAAGAAAAAGAAACAGAGTGCAAACTTTTGGTGCCACTTACTTGGCGGCTTGTGGCTGACTCTCCCGGCTGCGCTGGCGAGCCTCTGGGTGGGCAGTGACTGCACTCTGGCTAGCGGGACTCCCTGCGCTGCAGACATGCCCCGGGCAGCGGAGTGCGTGCCCCGGATAGCGGGGGGGAGAGAGAGAAGGAGGGTGGCCAGGGCTTCCTTCAGCCGGGGCGCTCCCCACTCAGGCCCTCCCGCCACGCTGCCTGCTGGGAGGGCTCCGCGCCGCTCCCACCTGCAGGTGAATTGAAAGTCGTCGGTCGGCGGGGAGGGAAGGACGTGGGCTGCCGGGCTTGCTGCAGACATGGCACCGGCTGGGGCAGACGGAGCGCGCAGCCGGTTCCCAGCAGAGCGTTCCCCTCCTCCGCACTGCCGCCTCCTAGAGTGGCGCACTGAAAGTCGTTGGCAAAGCAAAAGAAAAACAAACAAACCAAAAACACCAGGGTGCAGGGCAGCCAGAGCGGCGAACCAAAAAAAAAGAGGCGTCCGTGCCACCCTAGGATTGGCCGGAATGACGCCCCTTAGACTCTGCCGCCCAAGCACGAGCTTGCTCGGCTGGTGCCTGGAGCCGGCCCTGGCTCCAGCCCTGCAAAGCCCTCGCACTCAGGTGAGGCTGTGAATTGCTGTGCCCTGCACTGCAGCACAATGTGAGAGAGTCTCTCTGAGAGCACCATGCAAAGGCCAGCTCCAATCTGGCCCTGAGTCAGTTTCTTGGCAGGGTCTGATGGTCTAAAATTGGGAGGATGCTTCTTAGGAGAGATTGGGATTACTTACGGTCTTGGAAAGTTTGCATGAGTGCATAGGACTTGGGATACCTCTGGAATTCTGTGCAGGGCTGCTGGGCTTCATTTCAAAAGCCTGCTATCGTTTTTGGAACCCAGCTGCTTGCTCTGACATCTGAGCACCTGAGATGCAGTGACTCCCATTGTACATCACGGAGCACCTGGAGGTGGAGGAAGCACCTTCTCCCCCCTCACAGTGTCCCCAAGGCTTATGAGACTTGGCTTGGGATGTGACCCAAAGCTGCTCACACCTCTCTGATGCATGAACGGTTCCCAGTCTTTGTTCATATTTTCAAGCCCCGGCTTCCAAGCACAGCTGGCCACAGTTGTGCAGGAGCCAGCACTATCAGAGTCTCTCTGTTGGAGGGATGCCTGCAGCAATAAGCACTGCCTATGTCAGGAGGGAAGCTGGTGTGGCAAGGCCTAGCCAACTCTGGGACAGACCCTTGGTCTCTGCTACCTGTCCTTTGCACTGCTGCATCTCTGAAAAAGAGTGTGGCAATTCTCCTGATGTCGCTGACTCTAATGTCCCACCTCCAGGCATACCAGACATACCAAGCGAGAGAAACGCATGCGTCTAGCTTTGGGGGTTCCCTTGTTCAATCCCCAGCATTGGCCAAGATAGTGGCTGTCACAAACAATCTCAGCCCCTTCATGCCATTGACCTGTCACCCACCCAGTCACAGTCACTCAACCCCTGCTGCCCATACCCACTCATCCACCTTACTTCATCCTTGAAGAGACAGATGGGTAGAAAGACCAGGCCCCCAGAGGACCTCCTCAAGGTCTCTGGGACCCTGCTCCACCTCCTCTGCCCAGAAGCAGCTCACCCTTGGGCCTGAGATCCCCTTTCTTCCCTTGAGGAGACTCTCATCTGCCACCAGAGCTCCACCTGGGACTGTGTGGCTCCTCGCTGCCCGGACTTGTTTGTACATTCTGGCCCCAAGCACGAAATCGTTACTGAAGCCACAAAATAATCAGCTGGGGATGAGTCACACTAGCCTGAGAAACCCAACCAGATCCATACGGGACAGAAATAGACTATACCTGACTAGGGGCCCAGTCCAATGCCTAGTGAATTAAAGTAGCTTCAAGGGGGATGGAAGGATTGGTACTAGTAAATATTACAGTTACTATTTATAATTTGTATAGTGCTCACAATGCACCGGGTGCATTACAGCCATGCAAAAAGGCACAGCCCCTTTCCCTAGACACGTACACCATAGGCACAGGGTTCCAAGTCTGGGTGTGATGAGTGAGGCCAGTATGGGAATGACTATGTCAACACTTGTTAAGCCACTGAGCATGTCCAGTTTGAACGGGATATTTCCTGAGTCCTGAGCAGATCACCCTGAGCTGAATGATTGTGCAGCTAATAAAGGGCTGTATCTGAGACCTTGATTCCTGGGTCATTACTAAACAGCACAAGGATGGGAACTGGAAGTGCTAGAAACATTGTGAAAAAGCCTGCCCTTGTGAGATTTCCAATCCTATTTTGCAGTCTCAGGAAGTGCAGAGATTTCAGAAAAGCACTGAAATAAATCCCAAACTCGATCTTTTGAGGTTTGCTTATCACTGGCTACTGGTACTTCTAGTTTGGGTGGAAACCCTGCCAGGCCAGCTGCACTGTACTTAGCCAACCACCTTTACTTCCAGGTCAGTACTAGAAAGTGCTGAGACCTGCACGAAACATACAAGCTAAACAAGCATGCATCCAACGAAGTGGGTATTCACCCACGAAAGCTCATGCTCCAATACGTCTGTTAGTCTATAAGGTGCCACAGGATTCTTTGCTGCTTTTACAGATCCAGACTAACACAGCTACCCCTCTGAAGCTAAACAAGGTTTGTGCTGAAAATATTAGATCTGGAGTATTACACTTGCCCCAGTCACGGCCACTGAAGTAGCTGCACCAAACCCCTCAAGTAAACAGGCAAAGCCATTATAAACCATGCTTTGCATCGGCGCAGGTTAGCCCAGTGTAGTGAATTGCACCTTTAAGAGATTTGGCTGTGGCACATGCCAGGAAGTGAAACCAGCTGGATCTAGTTGTGGTGTGGCCAAGTTTGGTTGGTTCTTATTTTCTGAGTTGCCAACGCTTGCATCTTTATCCCACATCTCGCAATAGCTGGTATTTTGCGTAAAGCCCCAGCTCCAGAAACCATGGTTTTTTTTAAAGAATCTAGTTTCCATTTAGTTTCTAGTCCTCAGGGTTGGGAGCAAAACTTGCAGCTATGACCTGAGTGTAACCTAAACGTTGAAACCTTAGATGTCAAATATAAACAACCCCAAATTTCTTTGGTTCTGTTAATCTCCCCCTCTGCACGAGTCTCATAATCACCGAATTTAAGGTCAGAAGTGCCCACCAGATCACCTAGTCTGACCTCCTGTATAGCCCAGGGCACTAAATACCACCCAGCCACTTCCACACCAAACCCATCTCTCAGAATCAGACCAAAGTATTAGAGCCCTCAGGAGACTAGACTATGATGTGCTACAGGCAGAGAATAGGAGGGACCAAGGTGCACCAGTGCTCACGGTCCCCACAACAGCAGGAATTGATTAAGTGAGATATACCCAGATAATCCTAGCAAGTGACCTGTGCGCCCCCAGCAGAGGCAGGGGCGGCTCCAGGCACCAGCGCTCCAAGTGCGTGCCTGGGGCGGCAAGCCACGGGGGGGCGCTCTGCCGGTGCTCCAGCGGACCCTCCGTGCTTGGGGCAGCAAAATGTCTAGAGCTGCCCCTGAGCAGAGGAAGGTGAAATCTCCCCAAGATCAAAGCCAATCTGATGCGGGGAAAAAAATCCTTCCTAACCCCACATTTTCCTGGGGTCTTGGGGATGAGAAACTCAGCTGTAGGGCAGAGTTCTAGGCTGGCCCCTTAAGGCCTTCAGGCAAGCCCTTACCTCTTCCGCTCGTCTCCTTGGTGGTGGTGGCGTGTGTAGAGAATATGGGGAAATACTGAATCGGGAGAAATGAAGGCGAGAGCCTGCTGTACAAACAATGCTAGAGCAATTAATGGCCTGGGTTTTATTCCATGCAGCTGTCTTTTAAAAGGACTATTAGGTCACTGAGAGTTTCATTAACCAAAAAAACAAAACAAAATAAACAAACAAACAAAAAACAACCCTCATAAAAACAACAAAAACTGGAAACAAAACTGTATATATTGTCCGGAAATTGCTTTTTTCAATTATTTTAATAAACTTCTCTTTCAACTCTTTTTCAGCTAATTGTCTTTGGTTCAAGAGAAAACAGTCATTAATATGAAATGATTATTATTGGCTGTTGCACTAATATGCTTGGAAAAGAGAAAGAGAGCCATTCTTTTTTGGATTATAAAATCTTTGAATTTTTTTTTTTTTTTTTTACTACAGCCAACAACTTCCCTGTCTTCCTGAGCAGACAGCAATCTGTGCCACAGCATCAGATGGCTCCGACCAAATTTCTGCTTTGAAGATTAGCAGGACAAAGCCCTTTTTAAATGCTGTGCTTAGTGCTATTGTGCAACCGCTTTTCAGTGCACGTGTTGTACCACGTTTTCTGGGCTTGAATGGAAAAAAGTGGAGAGCTGGGTCTTGTGGGGTGACTTGGTGCCTCCAGGAAGCTCTTGGGATTGGAGAATATGGAACAGGTCATGGCAATGCAGGCTTCCTTGTCTGGACCTACCAGTGGGCCTCAAGGCACATTTACAGGGCTCACTGCTAAGAGCGAGTTGGCAGTTGTTTGCTATACGATCCTGAGTTTCTACTGGGAATTCCGACATGGGGCACCAGCACTGACACTGACATAAAAATGGTTATAAACAAACACATTCTCTGCAAAGAGAAAATGCTATGCATACGTGGCCTGATTCTTGTGTGCACTGAGATCTGATCAGTAAAGGAGGAATGGTGAGAGGGCTCTCTGATTCTCAACTACCATGGCCAAGTTCCAACATAAGTCAGAGCAGTCTAACATGCCAGCTGACTATGGTCCCTGAACATCGTCCAGCTGTGAATTGGTATAGCATAGCTCTGCTTCTTCCTTATCCTCTTCATGCACCATCCTACCACCAACACACATGCGATGCCAGAGTGCATGTGGGCAGACAGATTGTACCAGAGCCAGTTCTGCTGCCTTTATGCCACTCGGAGAATTCTCAAACTTGGCAGGTGCAGCCACATTCCATCCCTATTGCACCTCTTTGGTGACACAAAGCCTCATGATGGCCCACTGAGGTACAACAATAATTCCATGCATATGCTGGAAAAAGTCTACCCTTCACAAGCAACATGCTCCACTACAGCTATTCCATAATTGACCTGAATGGGATCTGAGGAGCAGATTGTCCCACATCTGCTACACCTCCCTCTGAAGGGCCTAGTGCTGGCCACTCTCAGAGACAGGATATTGGATTAGATGGATCTCGGCTCTGATCCAGTCTGGCCATTCCTGTATTACTAAAAATGGTTCTTTGGATTTGTGCATTAGTCTTATTTTATACTTCCTAGAAACACTGTAGATGATTTATGCTGAATGGTGTAAGATAACCGCAAGTCTATTGCGCAGCTGATACGTCATTGTGTAGCCTTTCACACTTTTGTGAAACTGCTGCTGTCAAAAGCTCTGAGCGGTGTGAAAGCCATTTGTATTTTCTTGTTCTTTTCGCTTTTCTGCCCAGCAAATACACACTTGCCCCCTCTATCATTCAGACCCGCAAAGACTTCTACAGATAGAATTTTTCAAATAATTTACATACTGAAGTAATTTCCATCTCAGGTTTATCTTAACTCATTACTGATGCAATACACAGTAACTGTGTTTAAGAAGATAGTGATCAATCTATGGGCCAATTGTGCCCTGAATTACATGATTGTAAATGCCATTACTATGCTTCTTTATTGTCTTTTTTACACTACCGGGCCCCATCGTGCTAAGCCACATTAAATGGTAGGACAAGATCCACAGTGAGGATATTTGTAGCCAAACCCAGCAACTGCCTCCATCAGCATTGGTGTGGTTTCAGCAGCTTTCTTGGTACGGTCGTGTCATTAGGATAGAAGACCAGTGAATTAAGAACACATTTACCAAGGAATGCCTCTATATGGCTGGTGATCACATGGGTGCAAAAAGCGTTGGTGGCACGATAATCTTGCCAACGGTACACACTGACTGCCAAAGTCCATCCCGCAGCCTTCACCATATGACACTCTTCCAGTTGACACCCTGGGAGTTAGACCCATTTAACTAAGGCCACAATCGGGTTTGGTAGGTTTGATTATCCTGTCTGTTGCGTGCACACACCTCTAGTTGGCTTCCACATGAACAGAGTTTAACCATTAGGAAAAAAGCCTTCCTTTCCTCACCTCTTGAGGCTGTTTCAAAACAATACATGAATAAATAACAACATTCCTTTTTTTCTGCCTCAGCAGATATGGTTGAGAGATTAATAAGAATAGCAAAAAAATCCTCTTAAACATTCTGAAGCATTTTGTCACCCTTTGTTATGGCAACAAGACTTGTTATTACTTGTTTCCTTTTGGTCTTTTATATGCATCATTGTTATCAAGGCTACAATCCAAAAACACAGCAAATTTTTGAAAACCTCGGCACTTTAAACTCATCTGCTGAGAAACGGGTAATATAGCATTAAAAACCAACAAACCACCCCAAAGTCTCTCCAACACCCAGATCTCAGAAAGAAAGAGAAGAACTTGAGTAACACCAACAATTCTGCTCCTAGATAAAGAGGCGGGAACACTAACTGAGAAACTCAAGAAAAACTCAGCCAAAGCCATAGAAGGCTAGTGGGTTTGGTGGTGAACACTATATGAAATTGCTGAGCTATGCGTGATTTCTGTCCAAGCCTATAAATTCCTCCCGGCGGAGGACCAGGTTCACAGAAAGGTTTGCCAAAATTCACAAACCTTTTGGCAAACCTGGGCCAAATGACAGGTTTGTAGCAAACCCTGAAATCAGGTTGGGGGACTGTTATGAAAAGTTCACTTAGCTGTAGTGGAGACCATGTGTCCCTATGACGGGGTCCCTTTTGCTCAGGGATGAAGCAGGAAGGACTCATTTGTGAGGCTTGCACTAAGATTCCTCTTGCCGTACCTGTTAAATGACTAATTAGAGGAATTAATTGTCCAGTGCTGCCTGTGTAACATCCTTCCCAATAGTAATGAAGATCTTGAAAAGCTAAAAAAGATAGTATGTTAGCTCTTTGAGGCAGGGAGAGCCTATTTGTTCTGTGTGTTGTACAGCATCTTGCACAGTGGGACTTGGTTCATAAGTGAGGCTCCTACGCATTACAGTAAAAATAATAATTCCATTCTCACACTTTTGGTCTGTCTTGTCTATTTAGGCCCTGATCCTGCAAAGACTTATATACATGCTTAACTCTAGACAGCGCTACAAACAGAATATGAATAGTTACAAATAATAATAATGCATGGGATCATGTTTTTTGGAAATGAACAAGCGGAAAAAATAAAAAAAGTTTTTTTTCCCCTTGACGATTGTGGTTATATTCGAAATATGCAAAAATCCATAATGGGATGCATTCATAAGTCAGGTACTCTCATCTTGGGCTGATAAGTGAAGAAACTAGAGTGTGTCATAACACTTATAAACTGGCTTGTTTGGAACAAAATAAACAGTTACATTAAATAGATGCATTTAATCTTATTCTGCCTAAGGAAAGAGTTCCATATAATCACATACAAAAACATTGGGCTTCTGCCTGAAGGTGAGTGTTTAAATTCCCATTTTTAAGACCTTCCTGGATTCCCATATTTTCCTCCTTCTTGCTTGTTGTTGTTAGTTATTATTTACATTAGAACGGTATCTGGAGGGCACAGGTGGAATTGGGGCCCCATTGTGCTAGGTGCTGTACATACACACAATCTTCTCAGGATCCACATACTTTCTTCCACTGCTGTACAGAGTAATGCAGCTCTTGCAAATAGGGATAGACAAAAATTTTCTCTCAGAAATGTTTGTTTGCTTTTTTCCCAACAGGAAATTGGGGTTTAGATTAAACAAAAATTTTCCTGGAAAGCATCACGATTTTGCATGGAAAACTGACATTTTGTTAAAAATAAAAATAAAAAAAAAATAAAAAATCAACTCCCCCAAACTGAAATTCTTCAGCGAAAACTCAACACAATTCAGTTTGGAAAGGTTGCTGCAGTGCCTCATGGGAGCTGTAGTTCAGTTGCCTCATGTCCCTATTCTTCTCCATGGTCTGGACTCCCTGGCCAGGACACATCTCCCAAGAGGCACCACACACGGGAGGTCCACTTCCTAGACACCACGGTGCAAATAAGTGATGGTCACATTAACACCACCCTATACCGAAAACCTACCGACCGCTATGCCTACCTTCATGCCTCCAGCTTCCATCCCGGGCACACCACAAGATCCATTGTCTACAGCCAAGCACTGAGGTACAACCGCATCTGCTGTAACCCCTCAGACAGAGACCAACACCTACAAAATCTCCACCAAGCATTCTCAAAACTACAGTACCCGCACGAGGAAATAAGGAAACAGATCAACAGAGCCAGACGTGTACTCAGAAGCCTCCTACTGCAAGACAAACCCAAGAAAGAAACCAACAGGACTCCACTGGCCATCACATACAGTCCCCAGCTAAAACCCCTCCAACGCATCATCAGGGATCTACAACCCATCCTGGACAATGATCCCACACTTTCACAGGCCTTGGGTGGCAGGCCAGTCCTCGCCCACAGACAACCTGCCAATCTGAAGCATTAGGTTGTCTGCACCATAGTAACTCTAGCTCAGGAACCAATCCATGCAACAAACCTCAATGCCAACTCTGCCCACATATCTACACCAGCGACACCATCACAGGACCTAACCAGATCAGCCACACCATCACCGGTTCATTCACCTGCATGTCCACCAATGTAATATACGCCATCATATGCCAACAATGCCACTCTGCTATGTACATCAGCCAAACTGGACAGTCTCTACGGAAAAGGATCAATGGACACAAATCAGATATTAGGAATGGCAATATACAAAAACCTGTAGGAGAACACTTCAACCTCCCTGGCCACACAATAGCAGATCTTAAGGTGGCCATCCTGCTGCAAAAAAACTTCAGGACCAGACTTCAAAGAGAAACTGCTGAGCTTCAGTTCATCTGCAAATTTGACACCATCAGCTCAGGATTAAACAAAGACTGTGAATGGCTTGCCAACTACAGAACCAGTTTCTCCTCCCTTGGTTTTCACACCTCAGCAGCTAGAACAAGGCCTAATCCTCCCTGATTGAACTAACCTCGTTATCTTTAGCTTGCTTCTTGCTTGCATATATATACCTGCCCCTGGAAATTTCCACTACTTGCATCCGACGAAGTGGGTATTCACCCACGAAAGCTCATGCTGCAAAACGTCTGTTAGTCTATAAGGTGCCACAGGATTCTTTGCTGCTTTTACAGATCCAGACTAACACGGCTACCCCTCTGATACTTGACACCATACAAAGAGACTCCCATAATGCCCTCCATCCTCTCTTCAAGAAGGGAGACAGTGGTGCATCATGGGAAATGTAGTACAATCACAGAACCCAGTCTATAGTGGAGAATGAACTACAATTCTTATGAGGCACGGAAACAACATTTCCAAATTGAAAAATTTTCAGTTTTGGCTTAAATTTTTCTATATTAGAATTTCTCCAGAGAAAAAAATCAAACATTTCTGGTATCTCCCCACCTCCACCCATTTTCTCACTACCAGTATTGGCCCATTCATATAGCTGGGGGTAAATCACTTGACCACCTACTGAAATGCAGCCATCTCTGGAATGAAATGCAACAACTGCTTAACAGTGCACAGCAACAGTTTGCAACAGTTCCAGAAAAAAATGTAGAAGAAAATTTGAGAAATTCTGTCCATCCTACTTATATGGCACCCGCCAACTCACTCTCTTTAGTGCCTTTAGTCTCACAATACCCCTGCAAAT
The DNA here is from genome assembly GCF_020497125.1 of Mauremys mutica. Lineage (NCBI taxonomy): Eukaryota > Metazoa > Chordata > Testudines > Geoemydidae > Mauremys > Mauremys mutica. The sequence goes on along the minus strand of NC_059081.1, from coordinate 71,764,716 downwards.
TAGGGAAGAACTATAATCCCCATTTTACACACAGGGAACTAACACAGAGATAATAAGTGACTTGCCCTCAGTGGAAGATTAGCCACTGGGCCAATGGGGCCAATTGGGTGGCCTCTGGAAAAATGGGTGCCCCCATGCCTTGACCTTCTTGGCCCACCTGGTGCTCCTGCTGCAGAGCGGGGCCAGGGCATGGGGGCTCGCCCCATTCCGCCTGCCCGGTCCTCCTGCCGGGATGTGGGGGAAGCCCCCGTGCCCCGACCCCGCTCCCCGGCAGGAGCGCTGGGGAAGGGGGATGAGGAGACTGCAGGTGCAAGGGGTAGGGAGGGACCCCCATTTGCTCTGGCCCAGGGCCCCACAAACCCCTAATCCGCCTCTGCTTGGCCTACCCCAAGGAGCTTATGGTAGAACAAGGAATGGAACCCAGGCCTTATGGATCTAAGGTTAGCCCCCCAATCACCTTCCTGTTCCAACATCCTACTGTGGAATAAACCCTGTGAGAAGTGCTTTCCCTGTTATACTAGATAGCCACGTAGATATGCAATTAGATGTGAAATATGTTTGGACGAGTACAGAGAATGTGAACGGGCTGTAATGAAATGCTGGGGCTATCTGTTTATATCTGAACATGAGCCTTAGCAAATCCAACTATGGCTGTTTTACTAAATGAAATAAAATTTACTAGTTTTAGTTTCCTTGCAGTATTCCTTCTCTCCCATTTCACCACAGGAGTGGGATCAAATGGTTTTAATAAAGCTCTTTCTTTTTATATATCAAGGTGCAAATAAATCTTTACTATAATCAGAAGAATGCAGAGAACTGTAAAAGTTTATAGATGGGGTCAGTTCTGATTTGCCAATACTCAATAAAGTAAAGTTTGATGTCTGCACTTTATAAGTGCACAAAGCCCAGCTCTTGTGTATTCAGATCGGCTGTTAATGTTGTAATGATGTTTAACTGCTGACAAATGGATTACATGTGGAGAGCGCAGGCACCATTTAAGACAAGGATCATTTAAGTAAAAAAAAAATTGTCATTTTTATTTGGTTCATAGATGTCAAGGCCAGAAGAGACCATAGCGATCACCTCTTGTCTAGCACAGGCCATAGAACTTCCCCAAAATAATTCCTAGAGCAGATCTTTTAGACAAAAATCCAACCTTGATTCAAAAATTGGCAGTGATGGAGAATCCATCATGCCCCTCGGTAAGTTGCTCCATGGTTAATTACTCACTGTTAAAAATATACATGCCTTACTTTCAGTCTGAATTTGCCTAGCTTCCATTTCCAGGCATCGGATCATGTTTGATCTTTCTCTGTTAGACTAAAGAGCCCATTATTAAATATTTGTTTCCCATGTAGATGGTGATCAACTAACCCCTTCACCTTCTCTTTGTTAACTAAATAGACTGAGCTCACGGAGTCTCTCACTATCAGGCAGGTTTTCTCATCTTTAATCATTCTTATGGCTCTTCTCTGAACTCCCTTCAATTTATCCACATCGTTCTTGAATTGTGGGCACTTGACCTGGACATACTTTTCCAGCAGCGGTCGCATCACTGCCAAATACAGAGGAAAAGTAGCTTTTCTATTCCTACTCAAGACTTCTCTGTTTATGCAGCCCAGGGTCTCATTAGCCCTTTTGCCCACAGCGTCGCACTGAGAGCTCGTGTTCAACTGAGTATCCACTGTGGTGCCACCCCCAAATTCTTTTCAGAGTGACTGCTTCCCAGGACAGAATCCCCCATCCTGTAAGGCGTTGTTCCTAGAGGTATACATTTACACTTAGCCATATTAAAACACATCTTGTTTGCTTGTGCCCAGCTTACCAAGCGATCCAGACCACTCTGTATCAGTGACCTGTCCTCTTCATTATTTACCACTCCCCCAATACTGGTGTCATCTGCAAATTTTATCAGTGATGATTTTATATTTTCTTCCAGGTCATTAATTAAAACATTAAATAGCACAGGGCCAAGAGCCAATGACTGCAGGATCCCACAGGAAACACAACCTTTTGATGGTGATTCCCCATTCACAATTACATTTTGAGACCCATCAGATAGCCAGGTTTTAATCCATTTAATGTGTGCCATGTTCATTTTATATCTTTCTAATTTTGTAATCAAAATTTCATGGTTAGTTACTTTTATTTATTTCTTTTTAATTTCCCCAAGTGAACACGTAAAGGAACATCATGGCCTGTCAAGCAGTGAATGTGGTAAAACAACCAAATCTCTTTGATGTGTCTATCATATGTCATGGAGGAGGTGGGCAGGGGGGTTCTTTCACTTGTCATGCAGCTTCTTTTTATTTTTTGCCACTAATTATGGAATTTATCATTAAAATAACAAGAAGCACGGCTGGCCGGGGCTCTGGCACATGTTTTCACTTTTCAGAACCAATGGGAACCGCATGCTTTTTCCTTTTCCTTCCTTAATACAGAAATGGCAGCCTGCTTAGCTTGGAGCTACTAAGCCATGCCAAGAGATGAAGACGACTTCTCAGATGCAGGCCCAGCGCATGTTGGAGTACTAGACTACTGAGATTTTTGCAGGCTAATTTTAAACCTTTATAAATAACATGGTTCCCCAGGTTTCTTCTTTAAGCAGATTTCCCCCCTCCTCCCTCTGTGCATTTCTCTCACGGCACAAGTAACTCATGCAGACCTGTAGCGGTTATTTATAAACTCTCCTGTGATGTCAAAGCGCCATGAACAATCATTTCCCTCCAGTTTACAGGAACATTCAAAGTGCTCTGAAACATATTTTCAGCATAACTCATCACTTTGAAGACCCATCCAAGCTTTTGTTCCTGTTTATGGACAGGAAGTTGCTTTTCATTGCTCGGATCAGGAGGGGTCAGGCCTTGCCAAGCGGCTAAGCTGTACCCTTGAAATCTTGAGGCTGCATTCTTGGCTCATGTGTTTAACTCACCCACTCACCCATCCATTCCCACCCTCCCTTCCTGTTGCCTGTGAGGAGTTAGAACTACCCCCCTCACACACACTCTTCTTTTAAAGTTTCTTTCAACAGCGTGCAAGAAGAGTGAGATTTTAACCCATGCAGTCAGGTGGGAGCGAAGAGGAGGGTAAGACTTTCCTCCTCAATCACACAGCCCAGGCATGCCGTGCTTGCCCAGACCAGGAAGCCAGCTGTGTGGGGATAGCAGGCTCGATGGGATTTGCTTCCTTTCCATGTGCAGGTGGGCATGGAGAGGTGCACGAGGCCTGGCTCCACCCCCAGCCTGCCTGGGCAGGAGGGAAGGTGCATGATTGGGATTGGGCCAATGAAGCTTGCTCCTCCCCTTTCACAGCACAGATGCTGGGACTCAGAGGGGTGACAGTTCCTTTATGTCACTCCCCCTAGCATGGAGCAATGTGTTACTCCACCACGACAGGTGTGGGACTACTCTTGATCTAACCCCAAAGGAGTCTCTCTCCTCTCTCTCCACTTCCTAAAGAAAATTTGATTTCTCCTACAGCTTCTCTCTGCACCTCAGCCAAGTGATGTTTTCACTCCTCCTTTCCCTGTTGCGTTCCTGCTCCCTTCATTAATTAGGAAGGGCAAAACCTGCACGGATATAATCAGATCACCCCAAATCTTTGCCTAAAACTCATCTCTCATCTTCCTCTGAGTGAGAGTCGGGAGAGCTGGGTAAAGTGAGGTTCAGCCATGGAAAGTGACTGAAAAGGGTAAGCCTGATTAATTTACATGCAAGAGTTGGGTTGTTCAACTGTCAGTGCTGCAGTTTCATCCAGACAAGCCTACTTCCCACATCATCATGACCAGACATTGTGCAATGCAAGCCACAAGTGATGCACTGTCCTCACCAAGTGGAGCCTTCAGAGAGTACAGGTGTAACGCAGGGTGAGTAGACTCTATGGGTGGTGCTGACGGGCAAGGAAGAAAGAACCCAGATTGGCTTTCTGAGCCCAGGCTGGAGTGGCAGGGCTGGCCATTCAACTGTGAATAAAACAGCGTAATCTGAGCAAATTGACACTAACCATTTTAACAGGCACTTTGCAGTGTAGATTGATAGATTCAGAGGGAGAAATTATGGGCCCACTGACGTCAATGGCAAAACTTCCATTCACTTTATTGGGGTCAGGATTTCACCCATAGATTTTAAGGCCAGCAGGGATCATTACAATAATATAGTTTGACTCCTTGCATGACACAGGTCACGGAATTCCACCCTGCGATTCTGAGTCACTCTCAATTACCTGTGGTTGAACTAGAATTAACTTTTAAGAGATCCAGACTTGATTTCAAGATTCCATCCAATGGAGAATCCACTGCCCCCTTAGCTAGGTTGTTTCAGTAGTTAATCACTCTCAATATTAATGATTTGCACCTTATTTCTAGTTTGAATTTGTCTGGCTCCAACTTCCAGTTACTGGCTCTTTTTTATGAACTCCACTTTAACCTCTCCCTTCCTCCCCACCATCACTTTTCACTTCACTGGCTCTCTAACCTTCCTGTATCCTCCTGTGTGATGGGACCTTGTTTAGAACCTGACCAGAAGCATCCCACCAACAAGCCTGTCCCTGCAGAATTAGAACTCAATAAGTTCATGATGATAGGTTCATCAATGTCTATTAGCCAGGATGGGCAGGGATGTTCTTTTTGCCAGAAGTTGGGAATGGGCAACAGGGGATGGATCACTTGATGATTACCTGTTCTGTTCATTCCCTCTGAAGCACCTGGCACTGGTTACTGTCAGAAGATAGGATACTGGGCTAGATGGACCTTTGGTCTGACCCAGTATGGCCGTTCTTATGTTCTAATTCTCACCCTAATAAGTCTGGATAATTCAGATAAGCACAGAATCCTACTGTGTAGTGTGGCTTTGCCGTGGTTCATCCCTCAGCGGGGCTGTGGGGTATCCCACCGCCTCGCTCTAGTTCGCCGGCCGTTGGCTCTGCGGTCGTGGGGAATAACGCACACTTGGTTAGGGGCTCAGGCCCTTGGAGCGGGGGCTGAGTCAATAGTCAAATGGCGACCCAGGCCCTAGGTCAGGGCGGGGCAGCCAGCAAGCAGTCCGAGACTCAGGCCTTTAAGCAGGGACTGAGTCAACAGTTCAATAGCAGCCCAGGCCCTCTGTCAGGGCGGGGCAGCAAGCAAACAGTCAGAGACCCAGGCCCTTAGGCAGTGGCTGAGTCAGCAGTTCAATAGCAGCCCAGGCCCTGGGTCAGGGCGGGGCAGCAAGCAAACAGTCAAGGACTCAGGGCTTTAAGCGGGGACTGAGTCACTAGTTCAAATTGTTCTAGCCTCTCCAGGCCAGGAAAAGGACAAGGGGGATCCTGTCACCCAGGAGTGGGTGGCAGGGTGGACGCAGGCCCTCCCTCTCCACTGCGTCCCAGCACGGGGCCCTAGCAGCGGCAAAGACTCGCTGCTGTCAGTGGGGATCCTGGCCGCAACACACTGACATAGGTTCAGGCCGTGCTGCAGCCCAGACTGCGGTCAGCTGCCCCCGGGATACTTCCACACTCCCCCTCGTAGGGTACCTGGGTCGTGCTAGTGTCCTCGGCTGTCTCGGGGTAGTACTAGGGGCAGGCTCGGCTCCTCCTCTGAGTAGCTGGCATGGGGCAGGCTTGGCCAGTCCTCCTCGGGGTAGCGAGCGCAGGGCAGGCTCGGCCAGTCCTCCTTGGGGTAGCTAGGAAGGGGCAGGCTTGGCCAGTCCTCCTCGGGGTAGCGAGCGTGGGATAGGCTCGGCCAGTCCTCCTCGGGGTAGCGAGCGTGGGGTAGGCTCGGCCAGTTCTCCTCGGGGTAGCGAGCGAGGGGTAGGCTCAGCCAGTCCTCCTCGGGGTAGGCTTGGCTGGCCGGGTGCGAGCTCAGGCCGGCTGTGGGCTGCTGCTGTCTCCCAAGAGGGAGCTCGGTCGTGGACGTCTGGTCTCTGCGGCGGCTGGTTCTCCACTGAGCTCTGCAGGTGAGCTTTTATACTTCTGGGTCTGCGCCGTGACCTCTGAGGGGCGGGCACAGGACCCAGTGGCTCCACCCACATTGGTGTTAGGGGAGGTTCGTCCTTCAGCGGGGCTGTGGGGTATCCCACCGCCTTGCTACAGGCTGCAAGAGACCTCAAGTGGTCATCTACACCATCCCACATGAGCTGAGGCAGGACCAAGCAAACCTACATCATCCCTGACAGAGTTTCTCTAACCTATTGTTAAAACATCCAAGGACAGATTACCTCCCGCGGTAACCTATTCCAGTACTTATATATCCTTAGCATGAGAAAGTTGTTCCTAATATCTAACCTAAATCTCCCTTGCTGCAGATTAAACCAATTACTTCTTGTCCTACCTCCAGTGGACATGGAGAACAATTGATCACCATCCTCCTTATAACAGCCCTTGACATATTTGAAAACTGTTATCAGATCCCCCCTCAGTCTTCTTTTCTCAAGCATAAGCATGACCATTGTTTAGCCTCTCTCTATAGGTCATGTTATCTAAACAGTGTATCCTCTGAACTCCTGGGTGTTTGTCCAAATTGAACCAACTCCAAAACCACTGAGATCGGCCCATCACTCGCATTAAATAGCCTTCACTATAGAGCGTATAGAGTCAGATTCCAAGGCCAGAAAGTGACATTGTGCTCATCTAGTCTGACTTCCTGAATAGCCCAGGGCAGAGAATTTCCTCACAATAATGCCTTTTGATCTACAGATCTTTTTAAAAAAAATCAAATGTTGATTTGAAAATTGCCAGTGAAGGAGAATCCACCACAACTTACGTTCTAGCACTCATGTCTCCCCCATAGTCTGTCTCTTTCACTCTTCTTGCAGTGTGTTCCCAGCTCTCTTTCCCTTTGTTTCTTCTTCTCCCATGTTGCCATCCTCCCATCCTACTCTCCCTCTCCTCTCCCACTTGGAAAATCATTTTTTATTTTCCATGTAGGATTTAGAAGAAAATGAAAATTTTTCATTTTTGTGAACTTTTTCTGGATTTTTGCTGAAAAACTTGAAACCTGAAAATGGAGAGTTTTCAACTCAACCTCCCCCACAAAATTAGTTAAAAATCTGAAATTTTCTTGTGGAAATTTCAGTTTAGCCAAAAAGCCATTTTAATAATAAATAAATATTAAAGTAATGATAATAATAATAAAGTTTTTGATCAAAATTTGACCAGCTTTATTTTCTCATTCCTTTTTACCATTTGCTTCATCTTTTCCTTCTCACGCTCTATGCTTCCCTCTCTTATTTCCTCCCTCCCTTAACCTGGCAAGAGTCCTCCTTCATACTGTTCATCTTCAGAGATTAACTGCTATACCTGCAGGCCAGGATGGACTCCATCTACCCTAATGGCCTCTCTAATGAACAGAAGTTTCCACTGCTTTTCCTAGCCGTACAGTAATGTGAGACCACAGCCACCTTGGTCATGACTGGAGATTGAAGGGATTTTGATGGGGGCTGCACAAAACCAAGACAGGAGAGGTCTACAAACCTGCTGTAGATAGGCAAGCTCACTATGGGGCCTATTAGTGGGGATGGGAGGAGGACAACCATACCTACAATCACTGAAAGCTAATGCTCAATTTAAGAGAAGGCAGTGGGATGACAGACTTGTAGAAGAAATTATTTGATTTAATAGACACGGTCCCAGCTTGGGCCAACAATCTGGGAGCAATTCTCTAAGGGATAGAAGAGGCTCTCTGAGATGCTGCCCAATCTGGAATTCTGGCTGCAGGTGCTCAGTGAGAGGCTCTGAAAGGCACTGTCCTCAGGCATGGGAATGAGTCTAAAATGTACAGTAGCCATACAAGGACAACAAGTCATCACAATAGGATATCCCCAAATTAGAAGGGCGAGATAAGGCCAGCATTGACTGTCAGATGGAAGAAACTCGCCAGCCATGATACCGTAGAGGGAGAGAAAGAAAAAAGATGACTACCTGCCATTCATTGTTTGCTAGAACAAACCATCCATTTCATACATACTTGTAGCTTTCTTATTGAGGTCAAAAGTTAAGCCATCAGGCCAGATCCTCAGTTAGTGTCAATCAGCATAGCTCCATGGATTTCAATGGACACCAGCAATGGATCTGGTCTGTTATCTCCAGTAGTACCATAATGCTCCTCCTCATCTGAGCAGGCTCATGCTGATGGACACGCTGAAGAGCCCAGGGAAGGAGCAAGGAGAGAGCATTGCCTCACTCTAGCCAGGGCATGGCTGACCATGAAAAGGAACCCAGAAAAGAAAAAGTTCAGGACCTTGGCCAGCAAAGAGGATCTAGAGCCACCAGAAGGTAGCAAGAGAAACAGCTGAGAGAATTTGGTCCTTAGCTCATTAAGAACTTTTGAAGCCACTGAGCAGCACTGGCTCTCAACTCTGTTGCGTTCAGTTTAACATGGAAAAGGGAGGTTTTAAACAAGGTTGTAGCTACCTTTTTATATAGCAATTGGGACTGGTTATTATGTAATGCATGCCTGAGACTGTGACTGCAAGAGGAGTGTAATGAAGTACTAGGGGTAATTCTTGATCCTCCACTTACTTGCAGTAATTATTATATCTTGGCTTGTTGCTACACAATCTAGTGTAACGTTATTGCTTGGATTGGTATGTTAACTTAGTTTTTACTGAAACCATGTGTTTCCCTCTTTTATCCCAGCAGTGTGTCCAGAACTGTTCTTCTACGTCTGGTCAAGGGAATATGATTCTAATATTACTGCGGATGACATATAAAGTTTTATAGACAGTATTCCACGTTTGAACTGTGAGCCCAATTTTCAGACTTGGGGGCCCTAATGAGACCTTTGAATCCCATGTGTGAACACTCAAATTGGCCAACTAAGTAGAAAAGGCACTTACGTGATTTAAGGGGTGTGCCAATTTGAATATCAACATGCAGGCTTCTCACCTCTTCTTAAGTCTCCCACATTTAAAAACTGGGCTCATAATATACAATTTCAGGCCTCACTGTACTCCAGCAAACACAGTCTAAAGCACTCAGAATACACCAGTCTGTGTTTCTTATTGGCTCATGCGTTCACCCAGGAAACCTGGTTTGTTTATGTCTGCCAGCATCATGCCCAACACATTAGGGTCCTCTAATTGATCATGAGCATGAGTTGACTGGCCAGGCACATTAGGGACCTCTAGATGATCATGAGCATGAGTCGACCAGCCAGGCACTGCAGCTGGATCTGTCACAGACTGAACAGGTACCACACTCTTCTGTGAGTTACACTGAAGTGCTGTTGCCGACCTTGGTTACTTATTTCATGACTCAGGTGAATACACAGGGTAATTCCAAGAGTGCAGAGTTCTGCCAGGCAAGGGGTAAAGTTCCCTCTTGTCTAACTCTGGAAGCCAAGAGAGTAAAGGAGAGAAGATCTACCTCTGCGGCCCTGCTCAGCTGACCCAGGCTCTGCCCTGCTCTTAGGGCCAGGGCTGATGCAGAGCAGCCCTGAAAGCACGTGGGAAGGAAAGAGACAGGGACTTGACAGGGTACCCAGCTCACCAACCGGAGTCGCACAATGGGTGTGAGGGATGATGTCAATGGTGTTAGCTGGGCTGTGGGAACTTTCTCCCTGGGGCAAGCAGGGAGTAGCGACTCAGAGGGGTGTCTGTAAGACACAACCCCGGACTGGGGTGGTGCAGTTTATGTGCTCTCTCTTATTCCAGGCACAGTCTAACCCTTCATGCACACTGCTAGCTTAGTTATTCCAGTTTAAGGGGCTGGAGCAGAAAAGGACCCTATGGGACTGTCCCTGCTGCTCTCAGGAAACCTCCTGCCACTTCCCTTCTCTCCAATAGCATCCATTCATTTTGATCCTCAAAACAACTTTTGTTACATTTTATAGCTCCGTATTTCACAGGAACTGGAACCAGCTAAAGGTGTGAAAGGGGAATTTCTAACCAGATACTAACTGCAGTCTGAGTTTCCCGACCACGCTGAACTTTACGAGCTATTTCCAGAATGGCAATTCCAACACGTGGGCCACCACTGCAATGGCAGCTGACGCCTAATACATCATAATCTGCTTTCCATTTAAAAAACAACCCTGCTTTATTTATTACAGGCGATTACACTTGCATGGGCCTAAAATGTCTGGAAATTCCAACACCTTCGCTCCAGCAGCAGGCGCATTTCCGCTCTCTGACAGTATGTTCATCATTGTAATCATCAGATGCATTACAGCTTGCTAATTTCACAGGCCATACTGTTGAACTGAAATGCTATATACCAGGAAGCTGAAGGCTTTTCTATGGGGCTTGGGGGGATTCTCTTGAGCATGTCATGCACTAGTTCGGAAGGCTAAGGAACTGGTAGGTGTCTAGTAAGATTAATGTTTCGCACGGTGGCATTTAACAAAATGAAATGTAGAGATGTGGAGAGCCAGTGTATATACCCTTATAACTTTAGATCACATAGACTGTGCTGAAAATTCTTTCAGCTCTGTGATTGCGTTAAGGGGGATGAGCTCCGCTATGGCCAGGAGAGGGCAGCACTGGTAATTTTGTAAGACTTGTCCTCACTAGCAGTGATTCAGGATACAGTGTGAATAGGTCTTTCCTTTGGAGAGGGATAAATCACACATTTAGAGAGAGGGTGTGGAATGGAGATATGGAGCAATTTCAGTCCAACTAGCAGGTCTATCCTGCAATAACCTTCGTGGACAGGAGTAGGTGTTGGGGGGGAGGTGGAAATCTTCTAAAGTGCTCATGGGGGACTCTTCCATCTCATGGAGAGAGTCCAGCTTGGTGGCCTAACGAAATATGGAACTTTTCATGCTCTTCCCCTGAGCCCTCCCCCCATTTTTCCACTTCAGCTCTGCATGAAATCAGCTTATGTTGATAACACCAGCAACTTTCAGTACGGCGTCATTTCCTCCTAAGAGGAAATGTTCTTTTTAGGGCCTTTGTCATGACGACCGCCTCACCCACTCACACTGAACAAGTAATGCACTGAGTGGCCAGAAGCAAATATTGTAGTTCTGCTTCATTAAAGCCATTCACTCAATGACTCCCACAAGCCAAGAGCATGGGTTACCTAGAAAGAACTCTCTTTCTGTGTGTGTGTGTGTGTGTGTGTACATGTGCTTTTCCAAATTCTACACCCTAGCTTGGCCAGGGCATGTAACCTTTTCTGATGGGTAAGTCAAATATCATTGGCTTTAAAGAGTATCATGGGAAAGGGTGGGGGAGTAGATATTCGATGAAATCCTGGACCCTTTGAAGTCAATGGGAGTTTTGCCATTAACTTCAGTCGGGTCAGGATGCCTGAGCTAAAACATTTGCAAGGCTGGCATTGTAGCACTCTTGTGTGTTTAATCTTTAAATAACACAAACTGCATGTGCAAATTCTTCAGCCCGCTACTGAATCAACAGAGACTTTATGTACTAGCTACAGCGAATTCATTTATTGAGCAGCAACGAAATCTAAGGCATCAACTATGATAAGACAACAATGATGGACATATTCAGGATCCACTTTAAGGATGCCACCAACACAACTTCCATGGCAAGTAATAATATGGATGCCACTTGGAAAGAAATAGAGAGGGCGACCTAGAGAAACATTATGAAGAATAACAGAGAACGAAGTGAAATCCATCAACATGACACTAAGAAGCCTGAAAAGACTAGCACAAGACTGAAATAAATAGCAGAAACTGGTGGATGCTCTATGCACCTGAGCATGCAGGATGAGAAAAAAAGAAAGAAAGATCCAAATGGACTAGAACCAGTCAAGAATTTTTCATTTAAACTATTGTTTTGCCAAAAAATGCCAAATAATTGAAACGTAAACTGTTTGCAGGAAAGTGGAAATGGGACGTTTTGACATTTAACAGTTTCCAACAAGAAGTTTAGTTATTTTTTAAAAGCAGCAAAGAATCCTGTGGCACCTTATAGACTAACAGACGTTTTGCAGCATGAGCTTTCGTGGGTGAATACCCACTTCGTCGGATGCAAGTAGTGGAAATTTCCAGGGGCAGGTATATATATGCAAGCAAGAAGCAAGCTAGAGATAACGAGGTTAGTTCAATCAGGGAGGATGAGGCCCTGTTCTAGCAGTTGAGGTGTGAAAACCAAGGGAGGAGAAACTGGTTCTGTAGTTGGCAAGCCATTCACAGTCTTTGTTTAATCCTGAGCTGATGGTGTCAAATTTGCAGATGAACTGAAGCTCAGCAGTTTCTCTTTGAAGTCTGGTCCTGAAGTTTTTTTGCTGCAGGATGGCCACCTTAAGATCTACTATTGTGTGGCCAGGGAGGTTGAAGTGTTCTCCTACAGGTTTTTGTATATTGCCATTCCTAATATCTGATTTGTGTCCATTGATCCTTTTCCTTAGAGACTGTCCAGTTTGGCCGATGTACATAGCAGAGGGGCATTGCTGGCATATGATGGCGTATATTACATTGGTGGACATGCAGGTGAATGAACCGGTGATGGTGTGTCTGATCTGGTTAGGTCCTGTGATGGTGTCGCTGGTGTAGATATGTGGGCAGAGTTGGCATCGAGGTTTGTTGCATGGATTGGTTCCTGAGCTAGAGTTACTATGGTGCGGTGTGCAGTTACTGGTGAGAATATGCTTCAGGTTGGCAGGTTGTCTGTGGGCGAGGACTGGCCTGCCACCCAAGGCCTGTGAAAGTGTGGGATCATTGTCCAGGATGGGTTGTAGATCCCTGATGATGCGTTGGAGGGGTTTTAGCTGGGGACTGTATGTGACGGCCAGTGGAGTCCTGTTGGTTTCTTTCTTGGGTTTGTCTTGCAGTAGGACACTTTTGGGTACGCATCTGGCTCTTTTGATCTGTTTCCTTATTTCCTCATGCGGGTACTGTAGTTTTGAGAATGCTTGGTGGAGATTTTGTAGGTGTTGGTCTCTGCCTGCGGGGTTACAGCAGATGCGGTTGTACCTCAGTGCTTGGCTGTAGACAATGGATCTTGTGGTGTGCCCGGGATGGAAGCTGGAGGCATGAAGGTAGGCATAGCGGTCGGTAGGTTTTCGGTATAGGGTGGTGTTGATGTGACCATCACTTATTTGCACCGTGGTGTCTAGGAAGTGGACCTCCCATGTAGATTGGTCCAGGCTGAGGTTGATGGTGGGGTGGAAGCTGTTGAAATCATGGTGGAATTTTTCCAGAGTCTCCTTCCCATGGGTCCAGATGATGAAGATGATGAAGATGTCATCAATGTAGCGTAGGTAGAGAAGGGGCGTGAGTGGACGGGAGCTGAGGAAGCATTGTTCCAGGTCGGCCATAATTCCACCATGAAAGAAACCCTGGCAGAGATTCCCTCTCATTGGTCTATTGAGGAGAAGGGTTTTCTCCTTGAGGAGGATCATTTGTATGGAAACCATGAACTTCTGCACTGACCTTGCATCATGGTGTCCCCATCCCTTCTCCCTGGAAATGTGGCTCCAATGGGATTTCTGTGTGGCCGAGGCAGAGGGTTATTGTGAAAATATAATACTGGGACTGTAGCACCTTTCCCAAGTAGGCTCTGGTGGGCTGGCCTTCTCCACAGAGCCCCCAGAGTCACCACAACCTCCCCTAGCACAGGCACAGCCACGCAAAGAGAAGGCTCTGCTGGGTCCATGTATTGGGGGATGGGTAGAGACAAAGCTTTAGAACCTGCTAGGGAAACGTGCCAGCCCTATGGGGCTAGGAGCCTAACTTAACTCTTTGGGGATAGGAGAGGCAGTGAGTCCTAGTGGATAGAACACTGGACTAGGAGAAGAGGAGCTGGTGTTCTGTTCCCAGCTGTGTTGCTGGGTCTCCTTTGGCAAGTGACTGCCCCTCTCTGCCTCAGTTTCCCTATCTGTGAAACGGGTGTAATGATACTGATCTCCTTTGTAAAGTGCATTGAGATCTATGACTGGAAAGAGCTAGCTAGATATTATCCATTTAAGGCACCTAGGTTTGAAAATGTCAGCCTACAGCCTTGTAAGCAGCAGAAAAGATTTTGCACAATGAAGGCTAAAGCTCCTCATAACGGAAGGGTTATATTTACAGTTTATGACTGCCTTTGCCATGCCTTATTGCTTAAACCTCTATAAAAAGCCCATTTCTCTTCTTTAAAAACACAAAGCTGACCTGGAAAGCATCACCGTCGTTTCAGCAAGAGTAGGCTGCGCTGGGTCCGACATGCAAGCCTCTGATGTCGAAATTTAAATTTCACGCTGCTGAGAGCTCAGCATATTTTATGGGCCAAACCAGCCTCAACTCAAGTCCACCCATCAGATGAGTAATGAGGCCTCGCATGCCGGATGGAATTAACAAAACAACAGACAATCTTGTGCTGCAGAAGCAACTAATTTTCACCCCCTGATCTGGCAAATGCATCATCTATCTACAAACTACTCCGACAAAACAGGCTACCCAGAGGAGATGAAGGCAACCACATTAAAACCATTAGGAAAGCTGCCTTCCGGCTCCCCACGTCACACGTGGGTTTAGGCAGTTGGGATTTTTAATTTCTGGCCTTTTCCTTCCACGAACAAACCTACCTACAATTCTTCACTTTGGTGCTGGAGTGGCTGGAGTCCTTGTAGCTGGACAAATACACTTTTCTCATCATCTGAGCAGCAAGAAGAGAGAGGAAGGACCTGATTCTCAGGTCACATCTACACTGCAGCAAGAGGCAGATGTACACCTTAGCTTTGACTGAGTTAGCACCTAAAAACAGCAGTGTAGTCACAGCGGCACATGGAGCAGTAGGGGCTAGCTGCCCAGATACAATCCCCTCCCCCAAGATCCTAGGTATGTTCTCTGGCAGAGAGCCCATGCCACCAAGGCTACAGTGCTGTGTTTAGGGCATTAGCTTGACCAAAGAGAGCGAGTGTAGATGGAAATGACACTTCCAGCTGCTGTGCAGATAGACCCTCATTTACACGAAGAGCCCTTTATACCGCTTTGGCAGGCCCTCCGAGTGGGCGTAAATTACCCTGTCAGAGCAAAGCTGTGTCAGCGTATGTGAGAATTAGACCCAGAGCGTGCGGTGGGGGAATTGGGCAAACCCATCCATGTTTGACAGCTGCGAACCCATTCTGAAATCTCACCCGTGAGGGCAAAACTCAATAAACTCACCCAAGATTTGTTTGCCCTAAATTGCCCTGTGATTTATGGCGCCATTGTTCCATGGCACAACAAAAGCTCTGAGTTGTGCAGCTTTCTCTCCTTCTCCAACCACGCAGGTGTAAGCGCTATAAAGCAAGGGGGTGGGGAGGGGAAGAAGGAAAGAAAACAAAGGTGGGGGGGGAAAGTTGGGCCATCTGCTTTCTGGCCAATTCAGTGTATGACGCACCTGTATGGCTCCCTTTTTATTGCTAACATTCCTTATAAGTTAGCAACATTTTTTTCCCTCTTCCTCCAAGCTTCATATGCCCCAGAGGAATGTTTAAATTATTATGGAATCCCAAAGGAGTTTGCTGTTTCCCTTTTTAATTTACTCCATGCCTTTCTTTTTTAAAGCAATGCCCAACGTACTCATTCATAAAGGCAATCACAGCACTCACCAATATACAGTAGTTCAGGCTCTGGCACAGAATTCATTATAAACGTGTTCTCCACCCCTGAGGGAATTATAATGTGGCTGTTATATTCACTTTATGTTGAAATTTGGAGTCACCAAAAATCATTTTTGGCCATTATTAAGTTAATGAACATTGATACAGAAGGCCCCAATCCTGCAAAGACTTAGGCTTGAGCTTAAAGTTCACCACGTGCATAATGCTGCAGCTACACTACAGAGTTTACAGCAGCAGACGCTCTAAGCCAACAAGGCCTGGTCTACACTACGTGTTTAAACCAAATTTAGCAGCGTTAAACCGATTTAACCCTGCACCCGTCCACACAATGAGGCCCTTTATATCAAAATAAAGGGCTCTTTAAAGCGGTTTCTGTATTCCTCCCCGACGAGAGGAGTAGCGCTGAAATCGGTATTGCCATGTCGGATTAGGGTTAGTGTGGCCGCAAATCGACGGTATTGGCCTCCAGGCGGTATCCCACAGTGCACCATTGTGACCGCTCTGGAAAGCAATCTGAACTCGGATGCACTGGCCAGGTAGACAGGGAAAGCCCCACGAACTTTTGAATTTCATTTCCTGTTTGCCCAGCGTGGAGCTCTGATCAGCACGGGTGGCGATGCAGTCCCAAATCCAAAAAGAGCTCCAGCATGGACTGTATGGGAGATACTGGATCTGATCTCTGTATGGGGAGACAAATCTGTTCTATCAGAGCTCCGTTACAGAAGACAAAATGACAAAGCATTTGAAAAAATCTCCAGGCTATGATAGACAGAGGCCACTGCAGGGACTCAGCACAGTGCTGCATGAGAAGCGTAACGGAAAGCCAAAGAATCAAATGGATGCTCATGGAGGGAGGGAGGGAGGGGGTACTGAGGACGCCAGCTATCCCACAGTCCCCGCAGTCTCTGAAAAGCATTTGCATTCTTGGCTGGGCTCCAAATGCCTGAAGGGTCAAAAACTGTTTCAGGGTGTATGTTGTCAATTTACACCCTCCCCCCCGAAAGAAAAGGGAAAAAAATCGTTTCTCGCCTTTTTTCAATGTCACCCTATGTCTACTGCATGCTGCTGGTAGATGGGGTGCTGCAGCGCTAAACCGCAGCATCCTCTCCCCTCCCCTCCCCAATGGCAGATGGTACAGTACAAAAGGACTGGTATCCATCCTCGTCATCATCCTGTAAGTGCTCCTGGCTGGCCTCGGTGAGGTCGGCCGGGGGTGCCTGGGTAAAAATAGGAATGACTCCTGGTCATTCCCAGCAGATGGTGCAGAACGGCTGGTAACCGTCCTCATCATAGCAACTGGGGGCTGAGCTCCATCAGCCCCACCCCCGTCATGTCTAAAGAAAAGATTCTGTACTGCCTGGACTATCATAGCAGTGGAAGGCTGGTCTCCTCTCCCCCTCCACCCTTTAACGTCCTGCCTGGACTATCATAGCAGCGGGAGGCTTCCTCCCCCTCATTTTATCTCACTAAAAAGTCTGTGTTTCTTATTCCTGCATCATGCAAATGGGGGGACACTGCCACGGTAGCCCAGGAGGGTTGGGGGAGGAGGGAAGCAACGGGTGGGGTTGTTGCAGGGGCACCCCCTAGAATGGCATGCAGCTCATCATTTCTGCGGGGTCTCTGGGGCTCTGACACGGAGCGGCTGTGCTCTCTGGTTCTCTAGTACACTTGCCCCATATTCTAGGCTGGACTGACTCTATTTTTAGACAAAACATAGGAAGGGAATGACCCAGGGGGTCATTCCCATTTTTGCCTATGCGCCCCTGGCCAACCTCAGCGAGGCCAGCCAGGAACACCCATGATAGCAGCAGACGGTACAGAACGACTGATAACCGTTATCTCATCGCCAATTTACAATGGCAGACGGTGCAATATGACTGGTAACCATCTCTGCTATCTTGCAAAGGCAAATGAATGCTGCTGTGTAGCAGTGCAGTACCGCGTCTGTCAGCAGCATCCAGTACACATACGGTGACAGTGACAAAAGGCAAAACGGACTCCATGATTGCCATGCTATGGCGTCTGCCAGGGCAATCCAGGGAAAAAGGGTGCAAAATGATTGTCTGCCATTGCTTTCCCGGAGGAAGGATTGAGTGACGACGTTTACCTAGAATCACCCGTGACACTGTTTTTGCATTGGGATCTCAACCCAGAATTTCAATGGGCAGGGGAGACTGCGGGAACTATGGGATAGCTACGGGATAGCTACCCACAGTGCAACACTCCAGAAATCAACGCTAGCCTCGGTACATGGACGCACACCGCCGAATTAATGTGCTTAGTGTGGCCGCGTGCACTCGACTTTATACAATCTATTTTACAAAACCGGTTTATGTAAAATCGGAATAATCCCGTAGTGTAGACATACCCCAAGAGAGAGCTCTACCATCGACTTAATTATTCCAGCCCCGGCGAGAAGCAGTAGTTATGTAAACAGGAGAAGTTCTTCTGCCAACGCAGTGCCGTCCATATCGGCACTTAGGTCGGTGTAACTTGTGTCGCTCGGGGTGTGTGTGTGTGGTTTATTCACACTGTTGGGCAACATAAGTTATACCAATGTAAGCTGTAGCGCATCCATACCCTCAGTCTTTTCAGGATGAAAGCCAAAATAGATCAATTCAGATTGATAGGGACTGAATTTAAAAAACAAAACAAATGGAAAAGAGAGAAAGGGGAAAAAAGGAAGGAAAGAGGGAAACTTCGAATTTTTTTGTCCCATTGATTGTTTCAAAACATTAAGACCCTGCTTAGCAAAGGTATTTGGGCACGAGAATAATTCATAATTCCTTCCATCTTCAGCAAAGCACTTAAAGTTAAAGTTAAGCACATGCTTAAGCGTTGCTCCAACTAGTGGTGCTTTCCTGAATTGGAGACCACGTCAATGGGACTACTCATGTGCTTAAAGTTAGGCTTGCCTTTAAATATCTTATTGACTTGGGATCAAAATGCTTTGCTAAATTGGAATGGGATTGTTCATGCTCTTAGAGTTAAGCATGGGCTTAAGTGGTTTGCTGAATTCAGGTTACAGGCAGCTCAGCTTCTCAGTGTGCAAAAGATCTTAATAGATACCTACTGAACTCAGAAGTAAACTTGTAATCCCTTATGATATACCAAACCTAGAAAAGGTACTAGTCCTCATTAAAGGCTATTTATAGTGGCCATACTTAGAATATTTCTGTGGTTTGAAAATTTTTACGGGTTTGAGGGATTTTTCCTATGCAACTGGGAATATCAGTAAGTACCAGTACAAACTCTAAAAAAACAACAAGGTGTCTGGTGGCATCTTAAAGACTAACAGATTTATTTGGGCATAAGCTTTCATGAGTAAAAAACCCACTTCTTCAGATGCATGGAGTGAAAATTACAGATACAGGCATAGATATAGTGGCACATGAAGAGAAGGGAGTTACCTCCCAAGTGGAGAACCAGTGTTGACAGGGCCAAGTCAATCAGGATGGATGTGGTCCACTCCCAATAATTGATGAGGAGGTGTCAATACCAAGAGAGGGAAAATTGCTTTTGCAGTGAGCCGGCCACTCCCAGTCCCTATTCAAGCCCAAATTAATGGTGTTATGTTTGCAAATGAATTCTTCTTTGAAGAAACTGCAGAGCTACAAACTCTCACACCAACAGACACTGAAAGTGAAACCAGTCTATATGAAAAGCTTCATCTTTCGTAATTCAGTCTGTACTAGGGTTTCAAGTGCTGTAACGCTGCAAGTGATACAGAGCTCTTCTGCCGACTTACCCTGATGTCAGTCCAGGTGGGCCCTGTTGCGACAAAACAGCACACTTACTAAGGCAGTGTTTTTCAAACCGTGGGTCGCAACCCAGTACTGGGTCATGGCATGTAAGGCGCTGGGTCACCTTGCTCTGGTCAGCACTTTAAAAGCACGTTAAAAGTCCCATCGACGGTGCTGCCCAGCTAATGCAGACTAGTGCCTACTTTTTAGGACACCGCGCTGCACTCCGGAAGCGGCCAGCAGCGGTCCGGCTTCTAGGTCCTGTTTCCAGCCAATGGGAGCTGCGGGGGGCGGTGCCTGAGGGCAAGAGTCACGCGCCTCTGCCTAGGAGCTGGACCTGTTGCTGGCTGCTTCTGGGGCACAGTGTGGTCCACGGTGTCAGGACAGGTGGGAAGTCTGTCTCTGCACCCTGGCTGCACCACTGACTGGAAGTCGCCGGAGGGGAGTCTGTGCCCCAACCCCGTGCCCCAAACTCCTGCCCCAGCCCTGAGCCCCCCTAAACCTGGAACCCCTTCCTGTACCCCAAAGGCCCACCCCAGAGCCTGCACCCCCAGCCCAGAGCCCTGACCCCCTCCCGCACCCCAACCCCCTGCCCCAGCCCAGAGCCTCCTCCCACACCTCAACCCCTTCCTGAATCCCAACCCCCCCATCCCTGACCCCACCCCAGAGCCTGCACCCCCAGCCCAGAGCCCTGACCCCCTCCCGCACTCCAACCCCCTGCCCCAGCCCAGAGCCCCCTCCCACACCCCAAACCCCTCATTCCCAGCTCCACTGGGTTGCGGGCATCAACAACTTTCCTTCAACTGGGTCCCCAGGAAAAAAAGTTTGAAAACCACTGTACTAGGGCACGGTACTGCTCTGAGGGAAGAGCGCCACTTGAATCGCCAAAGCTATTTTTTGAAGAAAAAACTGTCACTTTGCCTGTTCTATAATGCATCTTCAAGATACGCATTCCACGCAGGTGACTGCGTGCCCAGAGCCAGATACATTTTCTATAGCAATACCCACTGGGGTGGCGCACATGCCCTCATGGCCCCTCCTGAAGCTATGTAAGGACAGCCTCTGACCTCCTCAGTTCCTTCGCACCGCAGTGTCTGGCGAGAGACTTCAATGTGGAGGGGTTGGAGGGAAGTTGTGGAACCACATCTTGAAGAACAACTGTTCCAGAGCAGGTAAGTAACTGTTTTTTCTTCATCGAGTGGTTGCAGACTTGTATTCGACTCAGGTGACTCTCAAGCAGTTCAGATAGGAGGTGGGGCACTCCACCTGCATAGTGAGTGCTAAACTGTTTTTCCAAAGCTTGCATCACATATGGAAGCAGTAATGATGACATAACGTTGAGTAAAGATGTGTATGGAGGCCCACGTAGCACCCCAACATATGTCCAAAACAAAAGCATCTTGTAAGAAGGCCACAGGGTAGCTTGCGTTCTTGTGCAGTGAGCTAGGAGCTTTCCAGAGGCAGGAGGTCAGCTACTTGGTAGGTTGCTATAATGTACACTGTAATCCGTCTGTGCCGAAACTGCCTGGCCTTTCATTCCAACGGCATAAGAAACAAACAGGCGAGGAGAGGCTCAAAAAGGGCTCGTTCTGTCTAAGCAGAAAGCCAGTATTCTTCTCACATCTAGAGTGGGAAGAGGCTGTTCATCCCTGCTGGAGTGTGGTTTCAGAAAAAATACAGATACGTATATAATTTAGTTTTTGACAAAAGTTGTATCAGCCTTTTATCTAAACTGTGGATATGGTCTTAAAGCCATGTTTGAAGTACTGTGTATAAGTACTGTCAGCCACCAGGGCTTGAAATTCTCCCATTCTTCTGGCTGATGTTATTGTAACAAGGAAAGCTGTCTTCTGAGAAAGGTGACCAAGAGAGCAATTAGCTAGAGCAGGGGTAGGCAACCTATGGCACGCATGCTAAAGGCGGCATGAGAGCTAATTTTCAGTGGCACTCACACTGCCCGGGTCCTGGCCACCAGTCCGGGAGGCTCTGCATTTTAATTTCATTTTAAATGAAGCTTCTTAAACATTTTAAGAACCTTATTTACTTTACATACAACAAAAGTTTAGTTCTATATTATAGACTCATAGAAAGAGACCTTCTAAAAACGTTAAAATGTATTACTGGCACGCGAGACCTTAAATTAGAGTGAATAAATGAAGACTCGGCACACCACTTCTGAAAGGGTGCTGACCCCTGAGCTAGAGGCTCAATTAGAGGGCCCATAGTGGATGCCAGCATTTTTTTTTTAGGTTCCACATGGGAAGCACATCCTTTGCAGGAGGGTAGAGACAAATAATACCTTTGAGGAAACTAACCACCACTGGTTTAGAAAATATTGACTCTCTGTCCATTTGCTGAGATCACAGCCAAGTTGATCCAAAGCAAATCAAGAGAAAGGCCTGGAGACTTGAGGTACAGTAAGTGCTCTAGAACGTCCTGAATCTTAGCAAACAATGGCTGAATACCTCCGGCAGCTGAACAGAGCGAAAATCGCTGACACTTAGCCAGGTAAGTGAACTTTGTAGATTGCTTTCGGCTGCTAAGGAGGATGTGTTGGACTGCAATTGGAGAGGCCTTCTCTGCCTGATCTAGCCAGTCAACAGCCACGCCACAAGGCTCAGGCAGCTTAGGTTTGGGTGCCACAGCCCACTGCAGAGTGTGGAGGCATTGCCTTGGCCACTCCAGAGCAACGAGGATTATCCTAACCTGATCCTGCTTCAACCTGTGGATGATGTGAGGAATAAGGGGGATAGGAGGAAACACATGCATGAGGTCCGTTTCCCACATCAGCAGGAAAACATCAGTTATCAAGCCCAGACTGAGACCTGATAAGAACAAAGGTGATGGCATTTTTGGGGTTTTGTAGCAATAGATAGATTGACAGGATGCTCCAGACTCTGACAATGACCCTCAGTATTTGGTTGTTGAGAGACCATTTGTGATGGCAGGAAAACAATCTGCTGAGAGGACAGCCAAATGATTCCTCGAGCCTGGAACAAGGGCAGCTACCAGGGTAATGAGGGATGATGGTACTGAGGATGGTTCCAGAGGTGCACCCCAAAATGTTGAAGGGGTCATCTCAAAATTTGGTGCTGAGAAGGGCCTTTCCATAGATGGCAGAATCATAATAGATGAACAATTCAGTGCCTGAGCCATAAGTACCAGACAAGCTCTCACCACAGAAGTCAGAGTATGATCTGCTAAATGACAATATCATATCTGGTGCCAGAGAAGCAACCTTATTGTCTCTCTGCGTGGAAGCCAATGCCGGTACCAGTACCATCAGTGGATTCCGTACAGAGGTTGCAGTATCAGATGGCCCCAGAATGGCTGAAGGCAGATCCTCAATGAGAGAGTTTTGTGCCACTGAAGAACCAGGGACAGAAAGGTAAAGCTGGTCAGGTGTTGCCTGAAAAGCCTGTGAGTTGGATGGGTCCAAAAAGGCCAGTGCCAGAGTCAAATTTGTTGGTACCAAATTAAATGGCTGTCCCTACGATGGTGACAAAGCCGATGGTACAATAGCAGTATAGTCCTGTGTCGGTTCTGGGGGTGTGAGCCATGGGACTGAAAGAATCTGGCAATATTTCAAGTCACCTCCTTGTTGTATCTTTTGGACTTGGAATGATTCCTGTCAGTTTTACAGGTTCTCTTTCAAGGAGGGCCCATAGAGGAATTTGATCCCTTCTCCTTCACAGAGAGGCGTCTGAGTCCAGGGGCCTGTCTGAGACTGTTGTTACCTCAGAAGCCAGTTGTGGGGTTGGACAATTGGCCAAAGGCCCCACTGCCAAAATGGGTCACATTGGGTACTCCACAAGGTGCTGTTTGAGGCACAAGTCTCTCAAGATTTGTGTTCTCGTGTTAAAAGCATGTTAAATATGGCACTTCTCCTGGATATGCCCTTCACTGAGGCATAGGAGGCAGCGTGTGTGTGGATCAGTGTTTGGGATAGTGATACTGTATGACAGACAGTGTTTGAAGCCAGGTGACGGTATGTCACCGGGGCTCTATCGTAACACTGTCTAAACTGTTAAGAACTAGTGGGTACTGCTTCTAAACTACAGCTACACAAAACTAACAGCAAAAGCAGATCCAGGAAACATCACTAACTGCGTAGTAACCATGAGGTAACCACACAGGGAGCTCCGACTCAGGGCAGGGGTGGCCAAAAGGAACTGAGGGGGGGTCCCTGTGGCGCTGCCCTTATGTAGCTTTGGGTGAGGCTGTGAGGAGGCAATCGAGGCATTATGGAAAACTCTGGCACTGGGCAGGTGCACGCCTGACTGGAATAGATATGTGAACCACTTGGAGCAGAATCCTGTGTTTTCTTTGACTGTCTCTCATCCATGTGGTAACCAGGGTCAACCAGCCCATCTGGATGTGAAAGGGCAGAGTGTAAATCACATGGGTTCCACATTCAGGAACTCGGTTAGGGCAGTGGTGTCAGGGCATCTCTCAATGCCTCGATGCAGGCGGAGCCCAGGGCCCTTCTCAGAAGCAATGCTTTGGGGAACTTCATATGTGTACATCAACTTCTTAATGTCAGCAGTAATCCATTATAAAAGTCAAGGCTTTACAGGTACTATTCATACCATAAAATCCATATTCCCAAAGACATTTCCCCTGCCATTCCCCTTATTACTCCCCTGATCTGCTTTATATGAGTCCTCAGCCGAACAATTTTAGGAGCTGATAAAAGCTCACGAGCCTGTGTCTGGTCTCTGGAGGGTATTACTCACCTCATGATTGCAGCCCTTGTCCTCAGATGCAACTACCCTAACACAGTTAGTTAATTACATAGAGAGGTCACCACATGGATAAGTTCCCAGTCTCCAGCTCTGTAAGCGGAGCTGAAGGAACAGACCTGCTGTAGTAACTCTGGCTGGCAGAAAGGACCCAGGTCAGCACCCAGTGGGAATAGTTACTGGAGAGAACGCTGGAACAGCAAGCAGTTCTGATCTCTGGCTGGACATCAGCTGTTATCACAGTGGGATGTGGAATCCCCAGTCAAGGTTGGGGCCCATCCTGCAAATGTATGCAGGGAAATACCTGTGATGGGGCACCTTTTGATTCCCCTCTGCCAGCTGCCCATTTATCAAGTGCTGGTGTAAGCTGTACAAAGGCAGTCACAGCACTGCATTTATACAGAGTAGACCAGCTCCAACCCATGAAACTGACTATTTTTAGTGGTTAGGGCACTCAGATGGGATGAAAAGAGGCCCAGGTTCAAGCCCCAGCTCTGATTCTGGTGACTGTCCCAAACGCTTGGTTATTCTGAGCTCTCTTGTTCTGGTTTTGACCAGAAATTCCAGCCTGGACCTGAAACAGCCTGCAAGTAACTGAACAAGATGCAAGGTAATTGGGCATCAGTCTCATTGTGCGTGGGATGCGCACAGAACTTCTGCTGAGATCTGGACTTGGCCCTTAGTGGTACATAAAACAAGCCATCTGCTGCCTAAGGATATGTCTACACTGCAGCTGGCAGGATGCTTCCCAGCATGGGTGGAGAGACACACAGGAGCTCTGCTCGAGCTAGTGTGTTGAAAATAGCAGTGGCACCGGGGTAGCATGAGTGATGGCTTGGGCTAGCCACCTGACTACATACCCAGGGGGCTTGGGCAGGATTGTATTCAGGCGACTAGCCCAAGCTACTGCCTGTGATGCCCTGGCTACACGCTTCTTTCTAGCATGCTAGCTCAAGCAGAGCTAGTGCGTGACTGTCTACCCACTATGTGAGACACGGTCCCAGCAGCAGTGTAGACACACCCTAAGGCAGTAGGAACAGCAATGAGCTTTTCTCTGAACAGACAGCACAGCTCAAGGTAGGATGTTTTTGTTTTGCTCTTTCAAAAATATATGCTAATTTCTTGCTGCAGAATCTCAATCTATTTCTCATTATAATATTTGCTTAAGTACCAAGTTCAAAACAATAGTGCCCGGCCTTACTTCCCTTTGCTCTTTGCCAGGATCCAGAAAAAATAAGTCATTAGCTTAGGCTGTTGAAAGTCAAAGCAGAGAAAATAAACAGATGTCTCCGAGCGAACAGCGAGCTGGTATTGTTTCAATAAGTGAGGCAAATACGAACGGCAGGAAGGCAAAGAGATCTAAAGAAAGTCAAAGACATGCTTCAAATTAACCTCTAAGATTCCAGCTTGCACCCCTTACAATCTTGGGCACATTATTTTTAGGATCACACACAAAAACTGCATTAAAAGAACACTATTGAGGTTGCAAAGTCAAGCCCTCAAAAGTTAGGAAATGCCAGAATTAAGCTGCCTGTGCAACCTTACTCGTTCCCTAGTGTGCATGGATTACAATACAATCTTTAGTTACATGATCACAGGACCCCTCAGGACCCCTGCCTCATTCAATGCACAGGATGGCCGATGGTCACTTAATGAGCAGCTATTCAATACTGTGTTTACCCTCATTGTTCAATGTGCGGCCATAGGCCTGTTCAAAGCCTGCTCTGACTATCCCAGGGTCTGAAGTCAGGCACCCAGAAAATGAGGAACACACAGCTAGTGACCATCTGTGAAAAGTCTGGTTGAAGTGACTTGCCCAGCGTCACACAGGAACTCTGTGGCAGAGGCAGGGACAGAATCCAGGTCTCCAGGGCAGTACTCAAATGCCTTAACCATACGACCATCCTTGCTCTTCCTACAAACCCCTGCCTCAGTCACTACGCACCTTCCAACTCAGGGTCAGGTATGCATCTGCAGCCAGGTCCTTGCCTTCCACCTTCAGGGCCTTTGTCCCCAGGCTCCCAGGCTCAGTGTCACCCCCTCCTTATTGTCCCAGTGTCCTTGTATAGGTGCTCAATGGCCCAGGCCCAACATAGCTGAAGCCTGTGGTTATGCTTTAAACAGGTTTCAGCTAGTGATCACAGGGAGAAAAGAAATAATTAAACACAGATCAACATTAACCTGTCACAGTAAGAGTCTATTTCTGTCACCCTTGAAGTCGTGACTTTCATGACTCTTATGCCTTGATTTATTTCTGTGACAGCTTCATCCACAATGTCTGAGTAGGCTGTAGAGATCGAAACAGAAAATCCGCCCCCCCCCCAGTCTCTATGCCATTAGCTATCCAAGGTATGTATACGGGTCCATTACTGTAGCATCTCACCGTCTTTAATGTGTTTATCCTCAAACAGCCCCATGGGGGAGTGAAGTGCTGCTGGCCCCATTGCACAGGTGAGGAGCTGCGAAGCAAAGTGACTTGTCGAAGCTCACACAGGATGTCTGTAGCAAAACAGGGACTTGAACCGAGGCGTCCTGAGACCCACACTAGTGCCCAAGCCCTGGCCAGAAAGCTACAACCTCTGGCTCCGTTCCTGCAAGGGGCTCTCTTTGTGTGGTCCCAAGCACCTGTGGAGTTCATTGAACAATCAGGCTCTTAGTGAACTCTGTTTCAAAAGCAAAAGTCATATGCCTGCAAGAGGGTTCTGCACAGGGGACAATTCAGCAATGATTAGGGTAATGGAGGTCTTTTTTAAATTGGTCTTGAAGAAGAAAAAAAAACAAGAAAAGATGTCTGAATAATTGGAACGCAAGGCAGATCTTATAGAACTTCTCACGAATAAAGAGCACAGAAGGGAATATATGCAGCATGTATCCTTCATAGGGCTGGTCAAAATTGCTCTAGTCGGAAAAAAAAAATTCAGTGAAAAATGGATTTCTGATGAGCAGGAAAAATTCTGCAAAAAGGTTTTCACTATCAAGAACAATTTTTGCAAAATGTGTTGATTTTCACTGAATTTTTATGGTGGAACAAAAATCAGTCATTTTCCAACCATTCTAATGTATTCAGCAAATTAGCAGAGAAATTTTCCATGCCACTAACAAGTATTTCTGTGAGAACTACGGGGGTACCAGAAGACTGAAAAAAAAAATACAAATTTAGATTCAATCTTAAAAAAAAAAGAATGATGATCACGACAATTACTTCCCCAGAAATCTAATTTCTGCCCCTTAGTAAAGCATTGGCACAGTAATGAGAGAGAAACAAATACCAGCAAATGTATAACGGGAAACAATCCTGCTTAAGTAAATAGATGGCTTAATAACCTGATTAGTCTTTTCCATCTGTAGATTCTAGACTTCTACATGCTATTGTCCAGAAAGGAAGGATGATCCCATGGTGGGGAGCTACTCTGGGTCTAAGGACATCTGGTTCAATTGCCTTCTTTCTCACAGTCTTCCTGTGTGACCTTGGTCATGTCACTTAGGGTATGTCTACACAGCAGAAAACCCCCAAAGAAACAAACCCTACAGCAGTGAGACTGAGAGCCAAGGTGGCATATAATTGTTCCAGCTTGGGCTGCAGCTATTTTTAGCCCTATAATACAAGCCTTGCAAGCCCAAGTCAGTTGCCCCAGGCTCTGAGACTCACTGCCGGGGAGGTTATTTTGCTGCATAGTTACAATTCCCCATCTTTATAACAGAACTTCCCTACCATGCAGTTTGTCTCACTATATACAGGATATTTTTTTTTTAACAAGAAAAGATCATTGTCTTTAGAGCTGGTTTATCATATATTATCCTGCCTCCGGTTAGCTCTGGAAAGCTTTTGAAGTCCTGCTTTGAACCATAGAGGATACAATATTGTTTTCATGTGACATGTCCATTGCCATATTCCTTGCTACACATGGTTATGCCTGGCATGGCATGAATTTCACTTAGCCTGTGGCAAATGAAAATTAAGGGCTGGCTTTCCAAGCACTCACCACCCGCAACTGGGACTGATTTGGAAAAGAGTTCGGCCACCACTGAGTCATCTCAATCAGGACTAGATTTGCAGCGGTACTGAGTGCCAATTGTGACACGACTGATTTTCAAAAAGCTCAGAACCAATGTACCCCCTGACGTGCCGAGCTCCTTTGAAAATCCGGCCAATTCTTCTTGTGCCTAATAGAAGATAAGTTCTTTGAAAATCTGGCCCTGACTGTGGGTGCTGAGCTGTCTTGAAAATCCTGGCCCATAGACACATCAGGAAGCAGAGTACAGTGTACTCTCACGATATCAAGCATCTCCCGTAAATGTGAAGGACAGAATGAACTGGATTTCTCTATCCAGATCAAACAGGTTTTACAGATATCTTCCAACTCCTCCCCTCTGGGCAACAGATATTTTTGAGGGGTCTTTATTTAAAATAGAGTAGCCTGAGACATTTCCAATTCCATCATCAAAATAAGCCTAATTCACTAGGTTTTATCATTATTTAATCTTTTTAAAGGAACATCACAGCAGATGACAGAGCATTTTTGTCACCCAGCACAAATATTTTAAAAACTTTGCCCTAGGATTCAAGCTTTGTAAAGCATCTCAAACACAGAATGCAGTTATTGACTGGGGTTATCCACAGTCTGGGCTCAGTACTACAAAACAAGAACTTCTAATGCCAGTTCCTGACACTCCAACTCTGTGCAAAATGGGGCAGATACCTTTCAAACACACAAGGGTTACCATTGCAGATTGGTTAATTTTAACACTTTTAAAGCTGTGTGACAGATGAAAATTGCTACTGTACCTAACATTGGGTAAAATATTTCTACCCCCGTCCAAAACCATGTGCCACTTACTTGCTTTCATGTTTCATTACACATTTGAATATCCCAGGCTTAGTCCACATACCCTTTTTGATTAAATCTGCCCCAACCAATGGCAATGAAATCATGTGGTTCCCTCCGTGTTCTTCTCTGAGATTTTTTAGTCCCTTTGTAATCAGCATGCAAAGTGAAACTTAGGGAGAGGGCAATCCATGTGAAACAAAAGGCCACTCAAAGTCCTGTGAAGTCAGACTGTGCTCTTTTATGGCTAAAATTAATTTGATACTTTCCATTTCTATATGTGGCATCCATGTTGTTTCAATTTTTCTTTGACAAAATGTATTATTGATAGGAACCAGACCTGGGGCTGCTTTAGTACTTAGATATCTAAATAGTTGCTTGCAAGTACGGTCTATCACTAAAGTGAAAAACCATGTCACTCAACTGCATCCTTTGGGGAGGAAAAAAACCCACACAATTCTTTCAAGATTTGCCAGTTACTTTACAAGTTAAGCCTGTCAGTTTAGCACTAAATCTCAGTGTTTAAATGGTTTTAAAAAGAGAGAGAGCCCTTGTTTTAAAGCTGGAAAATTGAGTTTGTCTGAAATATTTTATGCTTGTGTTTTGGACTTGTGATGATTGATTTATTGGTTTAGAAAATGACTATGCTGACAGCTTCCAGCATTCTGCCTAGACTTCCCTGTGGGCTGTTAGCCAAATGTGAATTATTTTTATCAACAGCTTCAGAGGAACAGACTGACAAATAAATAACAATATTTTGCAATTCCATCTGAGGAACTCGGGGTGTGTTACAAACATCAGCGAATTAAACATCACTATATCCCTAGGAGATGAGGGACGATCCTGATTTTACAGCTAGGGTAGCAGAGGTACAGAGAAATCGAGTGACTTTCCCAAGGGTGTACAAGCAGCCAATCTCATAGCTAGCAACAACACCCAAGTCTCTCAGGTACAGAGTTTTAAAGGTACTTAGGCGTGGCTGCACTCGGTGGTGACTCTCAGTGGGATTTTGGCTCCTAAGTGCTTAAATCCCTTTTGAAAATAAGACTCAGGTTCTTAAAGCAGTGAGGCATTGCAAAGCTGAGCACAGCAATGCCCAAATGCCTTTCAACATCTGAGCCTCACTTCCTACCCTTATGCTTTAGCACAACTGTATGTAACACAGCCCGAGGGGACGGCAGGTCAATAGTGGGTATTGAACCTGAGAGCTCTAGATCTAAAAACCTGAGCATCTAGTGCTGGGGCAGAGTCATAATCTCAATACAGCTGAGCCACTAGTGAGGGGCAGAAAGCCCCCCCTATAAGCACGGGGACATAAATATTTGGGGGAACTTCAAACCCGCTCATACAATGGGGGTTACTTCTGAGGTTCAGCTGGGCTTTAATCCCGGTGCTTTAAAATTTCAGGCAGCTTGGGAGAAACCAGGAGGCCTGTGCGGCAACTGTTTGAACTCCTGTCCCTCACTCAGTCAGCCTGAGCGCCCCGAAAGGACAGCAGGAAGGGAGAGGCAGAGAGCGGAAGTGCGGCTTTACAGCACTGAAGTTGAGCGGCAATGCTACAGATGGGTGAAGTTCTGGTGCGCAGTCACAGGGGATATGGATAACAGTGAGAGGGCATGGAAGGGAAACACAGGGGCTTCCATGTCACTCGGTGAGTGGCATTATGTGAGAATGGGGTGATTCAGAAGGCAGCGCCTAACTCCTATTGAAAGTCCATGGGAGTTAGGTGCCTAACTGCCACCTGGGCCTTAGAAACTCAAAATGAGGCATTTCAGAGCCAGCTGTCCGTACTGATTCGCAAAGCGGCACTCCACACCCACACAGAATACAGTAACAGTAGAGATGTGCTGGACAAAACCTTATTTCCTGCTCTTTCCCTTGTGTTTCGAAGGAGCCTCGAATGGCAGGATTTGTTGTCTAAACCAGGGGTCTCAAACTCAAATGACCCCGAGGGCCGCATGAGGACTAGTGCATTGGCCTGAGGGCTGCATCACTGACACGCCCCCTTGCTGCCCCTGGCCCCACCCCCAATCCACCCCTTCCATGAGGCCCCGCCCCTGCCCTGTCTCTTCTCCACCTCCTCCCCTAAGCGCGCGCAGTTTTAATAAATATATACACTCAGTAATGCACCTCACTCAAAGGACAAAACACGCACTTAGATTTACTGCCTAAGGCTCTGGGAGGGAGTTTGGGTGGGGGGGGGGGTCTGGATGCAGGCTCTGTGCTCGATGCAGGCTCCAGGCTGCGGCAGGGGGTGGGGGTGCAGGCTTTGGGACGGAGTTTGGGGATAGGAGGGAGTGCAGGGGTGAGGGCTGTGGGGCTGAGGGTGAGGGGTACATGATGCAGGAGGGGGCTCAGGGCTAGGGAAGAGGGTTGGGCTGTGGGGTGAGGGGTTCATGATGCGAGGGGGCTCAGGGCTAGGGAAGAGGGTTGGGCTGTGGGGTGAGGGCTGGGGATGAGGGGTTCATGATGTGGGGGCGCTCAGGGCTGGGGCTGAAGATTAGGGTGCAGGGGATGAGGGGTTCATGCTGTGGAGGTGCTCAGGGTTGGGGCTGAGGATTAGGGTGCAGGGGGATGAGGGCTCTGGCTGGGGCTGAGGATTAGGGTGCAGGGGATGAGGGGTTGATGATGTGGGGATGCTCAGGGCTGGGGCAGAGGCTTAGGGTGTGGGGGGATGAGGGCTCTGGCTGGGGCTGAGGATTAGGGTGCAGGGGGATGAGGGCTCTGGCTGGGGCTGAGGATTAGGGTGCAGGGGGATGAGGGGTTCATGATGTGGGGGCGCTCAGGGCTGGGGCTGAGGATTAGGGTGCGGGGGGAATGAGGGCTCTGGCTGGGGCTGAGGGTTTGGGGTTGGAGAGGCTCAGGGTAAGGGCAGCCTGCCTTGCCAGTACTGGCGGAGGGCAGGCACTAGGACCCTGCGGCAGCAGACAGCAAATCTGCTGGGAGCCCTCCGGGCAGCAGGCAGGGGAGAGGCGCGCTGCGTTCTGTCAGGCAGGGACGCAACACAACGCGGCGCGGGGGGGGGGGGAACACGCGGAGGGGGGGTGGCAGGCGGGGGCTGGGACCTGCTCCAGGCAGGGTCGCGGCGGTGGGGGGAGACCTGCGGTGGCCGGGGCCGATCCAGGCAGGACCGGGGGGGGGCGGGGAAGAGACCCAGCTCCAACTATTGCTGGAGCAGGGCGCCCAGCCCTGAATATTGCTGGGGCCCGGGCCCCACACAAATATATAACCTGCCGCCCATGCCCCCCGGCCCGGCCCAGCCCCGGCGGGTCTCGCCTCGCTTCCCCCGGCCCGGCCCCGGCGGGTCCCGCTTCCCTCCCCCACCCCCCGGCCCGGCGGGTCCCGCTTCCCTCCCCCCCCCCCCCCGGCCCGGGCCCGGTGGGTCCCGCTTCCCTTCCCCCGGCCCGGCCCCGGCCCCGGCCCCGCTTCCCTCCCCCACCCCCCGGCCCGGCCCGGCCCGGCCCGGCCCGGCGGGTCTCGCTTCCCGTCCCCCCCCGCCACGGCCCGGGCCCGGCTGGTGCCGGTTCCCGTGGCCCGGCCCGGCCCCGGCCCCGGCCCCGCGTCCCTCCCCCCCCCCCCGGCCCCGGCGGGTCCCGCTTTCCCCCCCCCCCTTACCCGAGCGTGTCTCCGGCGAGGCCTGAGCTCCATCCCGCTCAGAGCCGCGTGGTGAGGGGGCGGGGCTGGGAGCTCCACGCCGCGCGCCGCGCTCAGCCCAGAGCTCCCAGCCCCGCCCCCTCCCCACGCGGCTCGGATCGGGGCGGGGCTCAGGCGCTCGGACGGAGACTCGGCGCTCTATGCGCCGAGGCTCCAGGAGAGGGGCGGAGGCAGGAGCCTCCGCTTTTCTCTTGGGGGCCCCTGCGGAGCTCCCCTGGGGAGCTCCGCGGGCCGCATGTTTGAGACCCCTGGTCTAAACCATACAATTTTTTGGCAACCAAAACTGACGGCCCTCTCGCCCCACAAAAAAATAAAAATAAAAAATTGAAGAATGATTTTGATGAAAACAGGAGGAAAAAATAATTTGTGTCAAACTTTTTCCCTAGACAAAAAAATTCATTTTCCAACCCGGTCTAAGGCCATCCTGTATCCCCCATTTGTAAAAAGAAAGAAAATCATATTTGGTTTATGTCTCTGTAAGCTCCTATATGCATAATTACAAAAAAGCTTTGGTTCTAAGTCATGTTATGCTTTGCAAAGCAGAGAAGAAAGCAATCTATTCCTGCTGTTGGTTACAATCATCTGCTCTTTTGCTGTGTATTTTTTGGCTAGTTTCATCTTTGTATAAACTGGAGAGGAGAAGCCCCTGCGATCCTGCTGCCATCACCACCTGACAGCTTGAGTGCAGCTCTGGAAACTGAATCCACAGGGCTGCTTGGGAATTGATAACCAAAGCTGTCAGAACCAGAGACAGCCTCAAAAGCTAGGTGTTACCGTAAAAACTTCATTCCACTACCAGCTTTGTCTTGCTCGCGCCATTGCCTGTTGTATTCTATAGACTTTCCTCTTCCTTTTATACTATACCCTACCAAAAAGCATTGCAAGAGCTTCTGATAGCAGCATGCATTGGGTGTAAGGAAAAAAAATGATGTAATAAGGGGTTTTTGTTAGGATGTATTCTTCCCCCAATATGCAAATGTAACTACCATTAATAACTGCTGTAAGTGACTGCAAGAGCTGTGCATTTAAAAGCACAATTGTTTTGAGGAAAGTTCCTGATTAAGGCCCAGACTGTACTTTCAGTTGCCTGGGAGAGACCCAGCGGACTTCAAGTGAGGAAAACGAGAACAGAATTCTGTCCTCTGTGTTTAACTCATATTCAGAAGGATGCCTGCATGTGAAAGAAATACCAACGTGTTATTCATATCCCTCACACTGAGGGTGAGCTGCTATGGCAGGACATGTAACAACTAGGCTTTGAATGGTCACTTTGGAGCAATTGTTTCCCTGGACTGTGCTCATTTCAGTTGGAGCAGTGCGCATGCAGTGTCCACACATCTGCACCAGAGATGAAGCCTGCTTTCTACACACCTCTCTTTCTTTCCCTCTTGCCAGGTACCCCAATGAACACAAGTATCTATTAAAACACAAAATATGGAGTAAAACTTGCAAGTAGGATGGGTTGGAAAAGTGGAAGATTTTTGCAAAAAAAGGGATCCTCCCCCCTCCCTTTTTTATTTGAAGAATTTTGAAACTCAAACTTTTTGCAAACAGTTCTTGTTTCAGTAGTTCAGCTGTGGCCTCTGCTCTTTATGCCCCTCCCCAGACTTTACCCTGACCAGTTCCCTAGGTCTTTTTCCTATTGTACCATAAGCTTAGGTTAAAGCAGGGAGTTTGATTTCTGGTGGTGAGGCTTAGTCTTCCAATAGCATCTGAGAGCTCTGAGCATTTACCAAAAAGCTGTACTCCATTGCATTTGCATGTCTGGTGATGTAAGGTTTAGCTGTGCAAAGTTTTGTGGTTGAAACTTTCCTGGTTGAAAATAAATGCGAAATGGATAGCTCATTAATTTCCTTAACAGCATTCAGCATAAGGAAAGCAACCCCAAAAAACAACCGTGATGGCTATTTCCAGCTTGAAAGCTGAACAGAGCCATTGCACTTCAAATAAAAAAAAAAACAGACACAAAAACTAAGGTTTCCTGTATGGTGATGAACAGAGATAAGAATGGATTGGACTCTCTATTGCAGGGGTAGGCAACCTATGGCACGGGTGCCGAAGGTGGCACGCAAGCAGATTTTCAGTGGCACTCACACTGCCCAGGTCCTGACCACCAGTCCAGGGGGCTCTGCATTTTAATTTAATTTTAAATGAAGCTTCTTAAACATTTAAAAAACCTTATTTACTTTACATACAACAACAGTTTAGTTATATATTATAGACTTATAGAAAGAGACCTTCTAAAAACCTTAAAATGTATTACTGGCACGCGGAACCTTAAATTAGAGTCAATAAATGAAAACTCGGCACACCACTTCCGAAAGGTTGCCGACCCCTGCTCTATTGCTATGCACTCTGGGAAGCAACTCTGTCAAAATGGCTCCATGAGCTTTTGTATTCATTCTCCATTCATTATTTTTAGATAAGATTTGCCAAGTTTACAAATGTAAAATATTTTTTTTTCGCCTTAACTGCTAGACCTACAAACATATGCCCTGGCTTGGGAAAGCATCCCTATTCAGGAAGGACTCTTAGATATGGATTTCATTTAAAATATGTTTGAAGTTAAGCATGTGCTTAAGTACTTCTCTCAATAGGGATGTACTTAAACTTGTGCTTACATGCTTTTCTGAATCAGGCTGCAAACTCAAATTGATGATGGCGTCTTTCTGGCTCAAACAATCATGATTCTGTAATAAGCACGTAACATTTATTAGAGCTTATTAACAATTCTGTTGATGATGCATTAGGGACAGAACACAGAATCTGCAGTTATGAGGATAATGGAGGATGCATCCAGTATGTATTGAGGGGAAACATTTTCTATACATTCCTCTTACAAAGCGTGTTAATAAAATACACTGTAAGCAAAATGTGTGATGAATGAACTTGGCCTCAACTGCACATATCCAAACTGTATTTATATTTATCAAGGGGTATTTTGTACCCCCCCTTTCATTCAAACTGTGGTTTTGCTAGCTATAGCCAAGCATTGAAAATTAATTATAACCAGTGCTGGTTATAATGGCACACTATACCATTCTGAAAAACCTTGTTTCTCTGAGTTATTAGGCACTATAGGGTAATTTTTTTCAAACTCATTAGTGATTTTGGATGTTCAGGACTTTAAAAAAATCAAGCCCCTTATGCTATTTCACTTGAAAGTTTAGGCCAATGTGCAGTAGGAGGAGACTTATACACTGTGGGTTACTACTACACAAAACTTCATAGGCAAAAGATCTAAATAGCTGGATATTTCTAGTTAAAATTCTGGTCCTAATATGCATTGGCTCGTTACCAGATCCTTTTGTGTTTTCCCTTTATTTATTTGTCAAGCAGAGAGTTTCTGGGTACTGTTTCTCTTCTTGAAGCAAGGGAGGCAGGAACCATCCATGTTGTTCCTGATTGAACTCAGCGGTAAACGGGCCTGCAGTTGATCAGTTTTAGCCCCACTAATTAACTGTTATTACGGTAAAGTGCTTTGTGGGATTATGGAGACCATCCAAGCAGCCCTCTGACAAGGCACGGAGCCTCCACCACAAAGGAAACTCAAACCAAACAGCACAGCATTCTCTGGCAGAGAGCTGAGGGTTGTTGTTTTTTTAAGGAATCTTTACAAATTTTTTTAGTTTAAAGCAGTAAAATAAGGCAACACTGGAGCATTTCCAGGCATCATGGGTAACTTTTTCCAAAGTGCCTCATGACTTATTAGCCTAGGTTCCTAACTCACTTAGGTGCTTTTGAAAAGGTTAACCATGCCTATATAGCTTCTGAATTTTCAAAGGCAACAGAGGGAGTTAAGCACTCAATTAATTCAATAGGAGTTATATGCCTAACTCCCTGAGGATCTTTGGAAAATCCTTGCCAAAGATTTATTTTAACTGGAGTAACCAGTTAGCCTTTCACGCCACCCAGATTGTTCCCTCATTGATCCAAAGCACTCAATTCATACATGCCTCAGAAAGTTAAACGATTTCATGGCACCATTTGTCCCTGTTTCTTGTGATTATAGAAAGCTGGGCCCAAATCAAACCACCAGATTCAAATCTCCCCAGTTTTGGGCCCTTCAGATCGGGATCAAAACTTCCCAACTCAGGCCCATCTCTGTATACAATGTAATATGTAGTATACCCCAGCAGGACTGTTCTAACAATCCTGCATCACTGGTTCATTAGACACAAGGCTAATTCCATAGGAAGGTCGCCATTCCGCCAAATGCAGCAAACAGGGCTGGGTTCACTTGGGATCCTTCAGAAAATGTAAACAACATTGGCTAAGCCCTGAGCCAGAAGTCCAGGAAACTAGATTCATCTCCCTGGGTACCCTTGATAGGCAACACTTGCCCACTCGCAAGCACTGTGTCCGGGGGTTTACACCAGAGAGAACTTTATGGGGGTGGGAAGTGGGGGGAGAAAGAGTGGAGAACAGAATAAACTTGGGAAGCCAGCAATTAATGGGTTAACAAAATACTGCCAGATAAAACTCCCACCCCTCCCTGGATGTTTTTGCAATAGTCCCAACCTCAGTCCTCCACTGGCTCTTCTGTTCTAGTCACTTCCCTTCCCCCTGGGCCCCACTCACACTTTGTTGTCCAGGGTGAATGGAGGCCAAGGACCATGGCAGATCAGTGCAGCCTAGGCTGCTTTAGGGGCTCTGCCATCTGACCCAGCTAAAGTGCCTTCAGCTTAATCTCTGGGTAGGAGGGGCCCACCTCAGAAGCTGTCAGATAGCTTTAAGAGCACAGACAGCGCTAAGATGGGAGGCAGCTGCAGAAAGCACTAGCTATCTCTGTACTGAGTGTTCAGAGGAATCAATGTCAGAGTCCTCACTGCAGAGAAGCACTCCCAGCCCAAGACAGGAAAATCCCTTTCTCCCTTTAGCCCTCTGTCCAAGCTCCAAAGAGTCCTGTGGCACCTTATAGACTAACAGACGTATTGGAGCATGAGCTCTCGTGGGTGAATCCCCACTTCGTCGGATGCATGTGCCTCTGATACCCCCTCTGATACTTGTCCAAGCTCCCTTACCCCACTGTGCCTGACTGCTGTGCCCCTCACCACAGGCACATTTGGTGCACTTCTCTCATCCCTTCATTTCCCAACAGAGGCAACAGCAATTTATTGCCCCCAGGCTCAAAACTGAACTGTATGGTAACCAAAATGCCTCAGAATGCAAATATGGCCTGGCCCATTCAGGGCTTGGCTACACTTGAGAGTTACAGCGCTGGTGGTGGCTTTACAGCGCTGTAACTCACTCCCTGTCCACGCTGGCAAGGCACATACAGCGCTGTATCTCCCTGGCTACAGCGCTGCTTGTACTCCACCCCGACGAGAGGAATAAAGAGAACAGCGCTGCTCTTGCAGCGCTGGGGTGCCAGTGTAAACAGTGATTAATCTTACTACACTGTAACTGACCTCCGGAACCTTCCCATAATGCTTTTTAAGTAAAGATAACAGTCTTTGTTTTGTTGTGAACTCGGGGCTCCCGGAGCTGCTTATCTAAAAAACAAACACAGCTCCTGTTTGCTCGAGCAGAGGCAGGCAGGGGGATGAATGTTCACAGCTAGTGTTTGCTTGAGGAGAGAAGCAGCCGGGAGGGGGGAGGGGAGGGGTCCGTTTTGGAGCAGCTGCTTATCTGGTCTGAAGGCTATTTGCATTTAGTGAATGAGAGAGGGGTGGGGGAAGGGGTCAAAACTTTTTAAATGATTGAAGGTTGGTGCTGTGTATCGTCAAGTCCTTAGAACTTGCAAGGCAGGGAGCTGACACAGTGTCAGCTCCAAAAATCCACTCTCTCTGTCTCCCCCACGCTCCCTGTCGCACTCCACCCCACCCCCCTCTTTTGAAAAGCACATTGCAGCCACTTGAACGCTGGGATAGCTGCCCATAATGCACTACTCCCAACACCGCTGCAAATGCTGCAAATGTGGCCACACTGCAGCGCTGGTAGCTGTCAGTGTGGCCACACTGCAGCACTTTCCCTACACAGCTGTACGAAGACAGCTTTAACTCCCAGCGCTGTACAGCTGCAAGTGTAGCCAAACCCTCAGTCATTTCCCCTTGTTCCCCACAAATGGCAGCAGAGAGCTCCCTCCCCAGTATGGCCTCTGGCCATCTGGAGTTCTCAAGCAGCTCTGGGCTGCTCATCTCTCTGTACACCAGCAGGTGTTAACAGTGGGCTACCTACTGTCTTGAGCTTCAGGCCACAGGGCTTACAAGAATAAGAAATGGAATAGACAGGACCGCTGGAAAAGCTGATCATTCATTTCTGAGTGCATCCCATCCCTCCATACAGTACAGTATTTTGCAGCACTCACCATAGTTTTGTGTCTGTTTTTCCCATATTTTGTCCAGTGTAACGACCTTTCCTTCTGCTTTGTGCTCCACTGTGCAAACCATCTCTGCCTGCTGGGGGAAGTCTAGCATTATGTGTGGTGAGGATGGTGCCTCCTTCCTGAGTGTCCCTATGTAGACATAGCATAGAATATCAAGGTTGGAAGGGACCTCAGGAGGTCATATAGTCCAACCCCCTGCTCAAAACAGGGCCAATCCCCAGACAGACTTTTGCCCCAGCTCCCTAAATGGCCCCCTCAAGGATTGAGCTCACAACCCTGGGTTTAGTAGACCAAGGCTCAAACCACTGAGCTATCCTTCCCCCCTCCTTCCTTGCAGCGTAGTGTATCTGCCAGATTTGTGTCAATATTTTAACTATTTAGGCCCCATTGACATAACTGTGACTGTTAACCTGCTTAAAGTTCCACATGTGGTTAAGAGCCTTCCTGAACCAGGCCAAATATCCTAAATGCTGAAGGGAGCAGCTATCCAAAGATCCAGGGAGAAGCAGATGGCACCACCCCTATGTGGGAAGATACAGGAGAATGCCAGTTGGTCTCTTTGGAAGCATTGAGCAAAGTCTAGGGAAGGAAGCAGGACACTGGGTCTGGAGGAGGGAACTGTATGGGTAAGATGAAAGCATTAGCCCGAGTCAGTGAGCATTCATGGACCTGCCTGAATCACCAAAGCACACAACCCAGTTCTGATTTCCAGTCTTCGGCCATGCCTGCCTTCCAGCTGAGAGTTCTGGCCTCTTCAGAACTGCAGATGCCATACACAAGAAGGGGAGACTTAACAGAAATGGTAGCTGCTGATTTAGAAAGGGCAAAAGCAAGCAGTTGAAATCATGATGGTCTTCAAGTGACCAGTCTGGCTGGGGCTGTTAAAGAAGCCTAGTGCGTGTAGTCAACCCTGTGGTAAAATGTAATGAAGAGTTCCTGTAGGAAAATCAATATGACAAGGAAGAGAACGTGTTTTAAAACCAGAGGGAAATAATTATTAGTTGGTCACTGGAAATCCTGAGCATGAAAAGGCCACCAAAAACTGAGGATTCTCTCTGTTTCCCACAGAGTCAAAGGTTTTCTATTGCAGCCCACACAGAGTAGCTCTGGACTTGTGTCGCTAAGGGCTCAGGAAGCAGAGCCAAGTTTTGAAGATAAACTGCTGGGATGTTCCATTTATTGAATCAATAAGACATTATTGCACTAAGCAGTGCAAAGAAAATGCAGCATTCTGTATCCGAATCCTGGTAAAATTAATATCGTGCCTGAAGTGTGTGCAGAACCTTGGGAATTTCACTGTCTCATTCATGGAGAATCAGCAACCTGTGGGTTGAGCTTTACAAATGCAGCAATGATTGTGAAGATTGATAGGGAGCTCTACGCATTTGACTTTTTCTAAATTTTTTTGCACATCTTACATAACTTTTCCATGGTTTTAAACTGAACCGCTCCTTTCTCATAATGGGACAGCTTACTGTGTTTTTCTCTCTGCGGCTCTTGAAAAGGCAGCATGGCATCCAAATGACTGCAGGCCAAATGTTCCTTTCTGAGTGAACAGCAGCTAAAAAAGCATACGTCCCAGGATGAGCTAAGCCTCAGCTGGTATGTCTGCACTGCACACTAAGCTCAACCTCTGGCTCAGGTTTGAGCCTAAGCCCATCCATTTGCTGAGCTGTTGGCAGCAACTGCAGTTCCTCCTGGGGTCAGTAGAGGGCACTGTGGCACATGGCTTCAGCAGGGCCGAGGGTCGGGCACATGACCAGCAGGTCTGCACATTACAGCATGTATCTGGGCAAGGGGGCACTGACAAGTACTGCCATCCATGCAGTGTAGTCTCCTGGCCTGTGGTAGCGCCACTACATGCAGGGGCGGCTCTAGATATTTCGCCGCCCCAAGCACAGCAGCACGCTGCAGGGGGCGCTCTGCCAGTCGCCGGTCCCGCGCTCTGGTGGACCTCCCGCAGGCACGCCTGCGGAGGATCCACCGGAGCCCTGCCTGCCACCCTCCCGACGACCGGCAGAGCGCCCCCCCGCGGCATGCCGCCCCAAGCACGCGCTTGGCGTGCTGAGGCCTGGAGCCGCCCCTGACTACGTGTGCCTGAGAGACGGGCTGCCCTCTGCACCTTTTCCCCTGGTCATCTGAGACAGGGCCAAGGACTCAGTCAGTGTCAGTTCTGCGTCAGGCTCTGTCACTGACTCCGTGTGTGAACTTGGGCACATCACTTCACCCCTCCGTGCCGTAGTTTCCCCATCATGGAGATGTGATACTTATTTTTATTTGTAAAATGCGTTGAGACCCTTCCTGGCTGCTGGCAAGACATAGGGGTGGCCGGGCTGAATTTGAGTGGGATTGTGACTCGGCGCATGGGCTCCTGCTCCGTGGACAGACCCACTGCTGCAGGGTGAGTGTGGGCAGGCTCAGTCTCCAACCCCCCACTCCCTGGGCCTCCCCTCTGCACTGGGCCACATCCATGCATCCTAGTCCATGAGGTAAGCATGAGTGCGTGAGACAATGCATGAGCCTCACACTTCAGGCGTGAGGTTTGAGGTTTCTGTGCGTCTATGGGGAAAACTCCTGTAAGGGATGATTTGTCCCTAGATTCAATATTAAATGGCCATTATGGAACACTATGGAAGACACTAGTATCATGGCTATTGTCATTGCGTTCCTATGTCTGGCTGCCAGTCCTCGTTTATGCCCAAGCCTGCTAGCACTTCTGACCAGGCATCAGACTTATTACTATGAACAGTCCTACTGAAGCCAATGGGACTCCTTCCAGGAGTAAGCGGTAAGAGTTCCCCAAGGGAAACCATTTTCAATGCACAGCTACCAACAACCTTATTGGTCCTACAAAATCTGGGATCTATCCCACATATTCCCGAGTGCCATCCGGTGGCACCTCCTTTATCACCTAGTTACGTGTACATCGACAGACAGCAGTGCTGGAACACCAAGCACTACGCTTGACAGCAAGTGTAAGTATGTTTTGGGGCCGCTGTCAGTAGAGAGGGCATTCAATGGTTTTTTAATTAATAGGCTTTAATTTTACAGAGCTGTAAAGCTGGTTAATTTAAAACCATTCCACATGGATGAAATGAAGTTTTAACAGGAATCATCATGTCTGGCTGAGTGGGAGATTTGCACGGATATCTCCCATTAGCGCTAATGTGAGTCATGTGTGTGCCTCTGTGGGGTGAGAGTACACCTCAGAAGGGTTCAATTAAAGAATAATTGGGATGAAAAAGAAACGGGAAGCTCGGGTGCAGATCAGGACTAGAAGAACCCAGTTAAGATAAACAAGAAATTCTCCATACAACCCCCCATGTCAAACTCTGACTATTCAACAGGTTCCCAACACTCCAGATAACAGTAGCTCTATTGACACTCATTTCAATCTCCCTGTGCATTTCTGGGGTCAGGCCAACACCTGCCTATTGTTATTATTTATCATCTGTACTATGGTAGCCCCTAGTGTCTGCAATCATAAACCTCTGTGCTAGATGCTGTACACACACACACACACACACACACCAGTCCTTGCTCCAAGGAGCTTACAATCTAAATGTAAGACCAGCAACAAGAGAGGGATACAACAGAAAGATGGGGGAACACAAGAAGACAATGAGGCAAAACTGGTCAGCATGAGAAGCAGTGGTCTCAGCACACCAGCTGCCTCGCCAGCTCAAGTTTTTTGTAGGCATCGCAGCAAAGGAGAGTTTTAAAAAGGGGGTTGAAGGAGGACAATGAGTTCAGCAGCTGAGGTCCATTCTCACGCTATTTCTGACCCATATGGAAGCAGGATAGGCCAGGAGTCTCATGTAAAAGCAATACCATGTTCTCTAAACATTTCCAATCACAACTTTTTAGAACTAAGATATTCCCAGTTATTATTTGAAGTATTACAGTAATAACT
Source organism: Mauremys mutica (assembly GCF_020497125.1). Classification (NCBI taxonomy): domain Eukaryota; kingdom Metazoa; phylum Chordata; order Testudines; family Geoemydidae; genus Mauremys; species Mauremys mutica. The sequence continues at coordinate 71,722,042 of NC_059081.1, read as the reverse complement.
GGAGGCCCCCCAACTGATATTGTGGCCCAGTTGTGCCTGGTGCCGCACAGACACACAGTAAGACACAATCTGTGTGCCAAAGAGCTTACAATCTACTAGACATGACAGATAAAGGACATATTTAGATGGGGACTATGGCACAGAGACATGAATAGTGGGATTTTCAAAAGCACTAGGCACATAACACCAATGGTAGGCGCTTTTGAAAATCTCATGCTACGTGCCTTGCCCACACCACATAGAAAGTCTTAAGCAGAGCCAAGAGCTGATCCCAAACTTCCTGAGACCTAGTTCACTGTCTTAACTGCAAGATCATCCTTCCTCTCAGTGTTTGAGTGAGGTTCAACTACACATTCAGACTTGGGTACTTGCTGAATCTGACCCCTCCCCCGCACTGAGTTCTTTGAGAGTTACCCATCACTAGCAAAAAGGAATGTTGTATGCACAGGTTTGCAGACCTGCTCAGGATATTCAGACTGCCTTGTATCAGTTTCAAGAGGACCCCACCTCGCCAGTGTATTTGCAAACAGTCAACCTGAGCTGCTGCACATGGTCCTCCTTCTTGCACACATACAGTACAGTCAAGACAAACCAAATTACTAGGTAAGATTTTGATCAAAAAGGGATTTCAATGAAATTCCTGACACATCTTGAACTCAGCAATGGGGGATTGTTCCTCAGGATTATCCTCCTTATGCCTATTACACCCATTTCTTTAGTTTAGACTTCAGCAAGGGGAGTTGCATTGCCTCTGGGTTCAAGCCCTCATTGGAGAGTAATCCCAGAGTCCAAATCCTTGCTATGAGAATAGCCCTTTTGAAGTCAATGAGACTACTCAAGTGAGTCAAGTCAGCAGGAGTTGACCCTCTGCAGCTAAAATTCAGCAAAACGACTGGTAATCTGGATTCCCTCCTTTGAAGGCGTACGTCACGGGGAGAGAACATGAGAGCTCCAGTAGGCCCAGAAGGGAGTTATTATTTGGGTTACTGCATACTAAGGCCATAAAGTGTCTAGGAAAACAAGGCATATAGCCCCCTAGAGGCCTGGGCAGTAAAAATAGAAGACTTTGCTTTCTTATCACCCCAGTTAAAGCCAAGAAGGTGCCAGCCTATAACATATTCAAACACACATTCAAACTGGCTCATCCCTGAAATAAAATCTAGCCGTTAAAGGAAGGGAGGGCCTAGCGCGCCCCATGCCACAAACATTTGCCCTGCAAAACATGCCGTTTCCAAGAGGGACCACAAAACAGACCCAAACTGGAAAAAAGAGACGTTGACAGCCAAATTAATTAATCCACCCCGAGAACAAATTCCTAGTAAATGCTGTAACGAGCCAGCTAAGCATGTTGTCTATAGAGGAAATCATTAAAAAAAATTGTTACAAAACAGATTCTCTTGCAAAGTCCGTACTCAAGCACTCCAACTCTGCAATAACGGCTGGCTTGTACAATAAGAAACGTACCTCTGGATTTATCTTTCACCCAACACTTCCCTCATTGCCAAGTATTTTCAAACCTCACAGCAATATCCTTCAGATGTCTCCCAGACTCTTGGTTCCACCCTCCCCCCCACTCTACAATTAGGCAGGCAGAAACCTACGTTCCCCTCACCCCTGGAGCAAGACTCCATCTGACAGCTTCTCCATCTGTTTACATCTAAGAGTTCCCCAGTGGAGAAACCAGGTGTCCTATCTGAACGCACACATGCAGTCAGCCACCACGCTTTTAAAACCAAGTATAAAATAAAACCAACACCGTGAGCAGCAATCCATCAGGTGTTATATACCTCATCGCCTGTGGAAAATGGCTTCAATATGTGCAACAGACATGAAGCTGTCTGATACAAAGGCTCCACAGCTCAAAGTCAATAAAAAGAACCATCCCCCTACCCGCTGCATGCTGAAAAAGGGATGTACCTGTTTTCATTCACTTTAACATGCCTGACCTTTCGCTGGAGATTGTTTCACTTGCTATCATCGTTGAAAGGGACTGGCAGAGCTGGGGCTGCAGAATGAGAAAAGTACCAGATTCATCGGGGAGTCAAACTGGAACCATATGGATGAAACGCGTTACAGACAGTGTATGAAAAACTCCAAATTCGTTTCACTGCTGTGTAAGGGTGAACCTTAACCCTTCTTTTCATTTCTCTCAGTATTTTTTCTATTGCTCTAACATCATATTCTTCCTTTGACCATGAGCTCTTTTACTGCTGAACATAACACATCTTTCACCAGAGATTCCTTAGAGAAGCCTCAAGTTCCTAAGCCCAATATCATTTTGAAGTGACACGATTGCTACTCTCCCCCCTGTGTGGTGTCACGATCATTTGATTTCATCTCCTCTCCCTGTAACTGCTAGGTTTAGGTCCTAAAAAGTTGAAAAGGGAAAGAAAAAATAGGAAGACCGGCTTCCTTCTGCCACATGTTCCTTTCCAGTATAGTGCAGCCAGCATGATTTTTCTTGCTTGCTTGCTTAATAGATCCATAATATGGCTAAGGCACCAATGAAGATTGCAGCTATTCCAAAGCACAGTACTAGAAAACTGCCTCTATATGCATCATAACCTAGAGAAATAGGGCCTGATACAAGGCACACTGATGCTGAACATGAGCTCCCAATGAGATGCTATGACCAAAATGGTTAATGCAATCCTTGGAAGTATAAACAGGAATCTTGAGCAGAAGCAGAGAAGTTATTTTACCTCTGTATTTGGCACTGGTGTGGCCACCGCTGGAATACTGGGTCCAGTTCTGGTGCCTGCAATTCAAGAAGGATGTCCATAAATTGCAGACAGTTCAGAGAAGAGCCACAAGAAAGATTAAAGGATTAGAAACCAGGCCTCATAGTGAGAGACTCAAATATCTCAATCATTAGCTTAACAAAGAGAAAGTTCAGAGGTGAGTTGATTACATAAGCACCTATGTGGGGAACAAATATTTAATAATTCAGTCTAACAGAGAAATGTATAACACAAGCCAATGGCTGGAAGTTGAAGCTAGACAAATAAGGTGTCAATTTTTAACAGGGAGAGTAATTAACCATTAGAACAATTTACCAGGGGTCATGGTGGATTCTCCATCACTGATGATTTGTAAATCAAGATGGGATGTTTTTCTAAAAGCTCTGCTCTAGGAAATCTTGTGGGGCAGTTCTCAGGCCTGTGCTATACAGAAGGTCAGACTAGATGATCACAATGGTGCCTTCTGTGCTTGGAATCTACGAATCTATCAAGTCAATGGAAATATTCCCATTGAATTCAATGGGTGTTGAATCAAGCCTGATTCTGCTCAACCTGACATTACAGCAGTTTTATAGAGGTGCAACTTTGTGGACTTCAGTGAAGTTACTCCCGATTTACACTGGTTTAAGTGGGAAAAAAATCAGGTCCATAATGTGAGAGGGACACCCATTCTCTCCTTTCATGTTTGCTCTTCATGCTGAGCTAAAATGGCTGCATATAATGAGATCAGAGGATTATTTTATTATGTGCAAACTATAAATAAATAACATCCACTTATACAAAAATATACCATCTCCCCTCACATATGCTTGTGTAACACTGAAGAAACTCCGTTAGATTTACTCCAGATTTAAATAGATGGAATAGAGCAGATTTCAGTTTAAGCAGCTGCACAGGTATAACTGATTACACAACAACATTTCCCTGCAGAATATTTACTAACAGTGATGCGGTGAAAGCTGGAAGGAATCCAGCTTGACTCTCAGATCCCGAGGTTAGTTTGCAGAGCTGGCAGTTAGAAAAATCATCCTTTTTCTTAGAAACTCAGCAAATGTGATGAGGAATCATTGACAGCCCCATCATGGACTCCTGAGAAGCCCTTTAGAGTCACTTTTTGAAGCTTTTTAAGGGCAGGGGAAAGCCTTCAGAGACTATTGTTGTTGCAAAAAATCACCATTGTCAGGAAGCCTGGAAACGTAATGTTAAGGTTACACAAAAGAGAAAGTATGGACAATACACAGTATGGACTCGTTTACTGGGCTTCAGTTCCAGCAGTGGATGAGGAATTTACCAGGGCTATGTGGCTCCTTTTGGGACTCTCAGCTGACCATATAGGCATAATACACAGACATTCCCAGATATCTTAATATAGAACCATGACAAGAAGGAGCAGTCAAACAGCCCGGGGCAGGCTCTTCTGCTTTCTTAGGTGGCAGGTGGATGGGATTTCATAGGCCAGATGCAGGCACTCAGTGTCACAATGATATGCATATGTCATGAGAAACTGGGTACATACTGGTTCATAAGGCTCTAGTTTAATGACCAGAAAGCCTTGCTTGAGCAGAAAATGGGAAATTTTGGTAGCTGAGTGGGGTTTACCATCTCCCATTTATCACAGCATCAACATCTTTCTCACATGTATGTCTAAAGGAATCCTCCATCCACTACTCCACTGTCCAAGTAGACAATCTAACAACTTTCCCAGGATTGGACACCATTTGGAGTCCCAGAGGACAGGAGAAATTTACTCAGGCTCAGCCATCTCCAACACATGTTCATAGGCCTCATCTTCAGTCATTTTGGAGTTCAGCTCAGGAAAAAAAAAGGGATGATCTCCCATCTCCTAAAGGCCATTTCCAATGTGCCTCTAACTTTTCTGAAATGCCCCTACTCTGGCATAGTCTATTTTAGATACTTATATAGGCCCCATCCCTGTATTTGAGCACCTCACGATATTTAACACCCCCGTAAGGCAGGGTACTGCTATCATTCCATTTTACAGATGGCGAACTGAGACACAGTGACGTGCCCAAGATCCCACAGGAAGCCTGCCACAGAGCAGGGAATGGAATGCAGGCCCCTCAAGTCGCAAGCTAGCACCCTTAACCACTGGACCATTCTTCCTCTCTTCAGTCTCATAAGAGCTAGGCTGTGCACAACTTTCAGGCTGATTTGTTTCAACTTTGGTGAATTTAGGTCAAGGAGTCAACGTAAAAAGTCTAGCTTCTCCTGGAGATAATGACACTGACCTCCTTTGTAAAGTGCTTAGAGATTTACTGATGAAAAGCGCTAGATAAGAACTAGGTGCTATTATTATTATTACCTCAGCAATAGAGACCAGCATCTCTGAGAGTGAAATATTTTTAAAGGACAAGGTTAGGAAAGTTAGAGAGAGACATGGTCGGGGGATAGGGGGTGTAATACCTTGTGTTGGACCAACTTCTGTTGATGAGAGTAACAAGCTTTCAAGTTTACACAGAGCTCTTCTTCAGGTCTGGGAAACCTACTCAGAGTGTCACAGTTACATACAAGATGGAACGGATTGTTTAGCATAAGTAGTCAGGAAGGTGTCTTTCACAACTCTTACATGACTTTCACTGTTTGCAATAGGCTCTTTGAAGCCTGAAGCTTGAAACTTACTGCATGTTTCTGTTAGTGACCATTTTCTTTCTTCATCATGAGTACTCTCACTGGCTTTCGGGCCACTTCTGAGGGTGGGATTTTACAGCGCGTTCAAGCAATTGGTTTAAGAGGGGAAAATCGTATCTGACTAAAGCTGCTCCCTCCCCAAAAAGGGGTGGGATAAATTTTGTCTGCCTCATCCTTCACAGTATCCCTTTAAAATGCACAGAGGCTTTAAAGTCAACTCCAGCTGCTACAATTTCATTATTTAATCATCAGGTGCCTTTGGCAAGTTTTCGTCCACTAGGATATTCTAGAGTAGGAACAGGAAAGCATTAAAAAACAAACTGCCAGCCCTGTACATTAAAGACCCACAATTAGAAGGCATCTGCGATGTGCCGCCTGTTAGGATATAGATATTCAAGCCTGTCTGTAAAGGCCTATACTTCAAGAATTTAGGTATATGTTTATTATTTAGCTAGTTATACAGGTATAAAAGAAAGAATCTGTGTAAGGGCCTTTTCTCACTGTGACAGTCTGAGGCCCTGTTTAATCATGCCGAAATAAGGCAATCTGGGGCTGTTGGGAAGGTGAGCCAATCTAACACCTCCAGAGAAAGGGAAAAGCCTAGAAGATGTAAAAGGAAATTTAGTTTGATAGTTTTCTGTCTGGTAAGAACTCACTTATCAATAGACACAGCTGGGAAACCCTTATGTCTGTATAGATGTAGTTGTGAAATCCTCACTTCTGTATTGTTTTGTATGTTTATTTGCATGGTCTCTGTCTGGTTCTGTGATTGTTTCTGTCTGCTGTATAATAAATTTTGCTGGGTGTAAACTAATTAAGGTGGTGGGATATAATTGGTTAGCTAATCATGTTACAATATGTTAGGATTGATTAGGTAAATTTCAGTAGAATGATTGGTTAAGGTATAGCTGTGAATATTACTATATAAATTAGGGGCAAACAGGAAGTTGGAATTCAAAAATTAAAAAAAAGGAACTTGGATTTAAGCTTGCTGGAAGTTCACCCCAATAAACATTGAATTGTTTGCTATTCATGCGAGAAGGACCAGGAAAGTGGGAGAGTGAAGGAATAAGCTCTCTAACACCGCCATTCAATCCTTTCATGGACTCTTAGATAGCATTTCCATCAGGAGTCCTGCAGGGTGGATAGAAGTCTATAAGGTGGATAGAAATCTGGCTAGATCATTGGGCTCAACGGGTAGTGATCAATGGCTCCATGTCTAGCTGGCAGCCGGTTTCAAGTGGAGGTCCCCAGGGGTCGGTCCTGAGGCTGCTTTTTGCTCAACATCTTCATTAATGATCTGGATGATGGGATGGATTGCACCTGCAGCAAGTTTGCAGATGACACTAAGCTGAGGGGAGAGGTAGATACGCTGGAGGGTAGGGATAGGATCAGAGTGACCTAGACAAATTGGAGAATTGGGCCAAAAGAAATCTGATGAGGTTCAACAAGGACAAATGCAGAGTCCTGCACTTAGGACAGAAGAATCCCATGCACTGCTACAGACTGGGGACCGACTGGCTAAGCGGCAGCTCTGCAGAAAAGGACCTGGGGATTACAGTGGATGAGAAGCTGGATATGAATCAACAATGTGCCCTTGTTGCCAAGAAGGCTAACAGCATATTGGGCTGCATTAGTAGGAACATTGCCAGCCGATCAAGGGGAGTGATTATTCCCCTCTATTCAGCACTGGTGAGGCCACATCTGGAGCATTGCTTCCAGTTTTGGGCCCCCAACTACAGAAAGGATGTGGATAAATTGGAGAGAGTCCAGTGGAGGGCAACAGAAATGATTAGGGGGCTGAGGCACATGACTTACGAGAAGAGGCTGAGAGAACTGGGGGAATTTGATAGCAGCCTTCAACTACCTGAAGGGGGGTTCCAAAGAGGGTGGAGCTGGGCTGTTCTCAGTGGTGGCAGATGACAGAACAAGAAGCAATGGTTTCAGGTTGCAGTGAGGGAGGTCTAGGTTGGATATTAGGAAACACTATTTCATTAGAAGAGTGATGAAGCACTGGAATGGGTTACCTAGGGAGGTGGTGGCATTTCCATCCTTAGAGGTTTTTAAGGTCAGGCTTGACAAAGGCCTGGCTGGGATGATTCAATTGAGGTTGGTCCTGCTTTGAGCAGGGGATTAGACTAGATGACCTCCTGAGGTCTCTTCCAACCCTAATCTTCTATGAATCTTTGAGGGGGCAAGACAAATCAAGACACTATGAAAACTGGAGACTAGAATAAAGACCGAAGAGTTAGATGCTAGGAATTATGATGAATGAACAAGATGCTTTCAGCCATTTCCACAAGAACTTCAGGGCCAGATCCTCAGCTAGGGTTGATCTGCAGTCCGTGGAGCTATATCAGTCCATGCCAACTGAGGATCGGGCCCACAAAGCATGGCAAGTAACAGGTCAAGATGGTCCAACCCTCACTGAAGTCAGAGGGTTTTTCCATTGACTTCAATGGGAAATTGCTCAGTATAGCTCCTACTGGACTGCTCAGAGTGAGTCTGTCTCCTTATGTGCTATCCCAGCTGGAGTCTGAGCTCTGGTAACATGCAGGACTTGCCCACAGCCAGGGTTGGAAGTGGTCGGTTACATGACACTCTGCCTGATCCAGGACCTACCTCTTCTTCTTCCCCTGATCTGCTCCAAGCGATGGTCTTGACAAATTTAGCTTCTCATACATGAAACAGATGTCTATTGCGTGGATGTGGAACTACAGCAAGGAGAAACAGGTCATCTGTTAGTCTGACACCATGAATGGTTCAGTTTAGCATTTCAAAAACAAGTAAATCAATGAAAGTAATACAAATGCTAATGTATTTGGCTTTATTCAATTTCTTCCTGAGGGCTACTATATTCATCTTCAGTCAGCTTCTTTGGAACCAAATGGAAATGTAATGACCCCTGGTAATGGTCACCATAAGGAACTGAACCACATAACCTCTAGATATAAAAATTATGAGGCTCAACGGCTTGAGCTAAATGGTTAACTCTTGAAACTGCAAACTGTGCCATACTCATAAGCCACTTACGTGGACCAGCCACCAGGAGACAAAGACCTACCCTGCTATTAATGGGGGTACTCTCTCCCTACCCCTGCCCCTGCTGGGGAAGCTTGCTCCATGCATCAAAAAACCAGAGCAACCCGCCTTCCCCTTCATACAGACCTTCACATGTAATGAATCAAACCCACCACCTTCACATTTACAAGCTGTGAGTAGGTTGATAACCTACTGGGATTGAAGCAGGGATCTTCTAGATCAAGAAGCTGATAATCTAGCTAGAAGGTCATTATGCAGAGGAAAAAACACAGGCTCCTGGCAAATGAAATCTAACACCTTGAAAAAACCTGTAAAGGCCGATTTCCCAACTCATACTTGATTTCCTAGATCCTGGTAGCCTGTGTTTAGCCTTCTACCCAGCCCTTTGAGACACACTGCAAAAAAATGCTGGAAATTAGTATAATATCCATCTGTCCCACCACAGCTCTAGTATCACTATTATTATTGCTGTAGCTTTTGAAGACTTTAACCAGATTGGGCCCCATTGTGATAGGCACAATACAAACGCATAGTTAATGACAGCCCCCACCTCAAAGAGTTTACAAGACATGGCATAATAAAACTGGGACTTTTCAGCTTGGAAAAGAGATGACTAAGGAAGGATATGACATAGGTCTATAAAATTGTGACTGGTGTTTAAATCAGGAAGTGTTATTTACTCCTTCTCATAACACAAGAACTAGGGGTCACCTACTGAAATTAAGAGGCAGCAAGTTTAAAACAGACAAAAGGAAGTATTTCTTCACACAACACAGTCAATGTATGGAACTCTTTGCCAGAGGATGTTGTGAAGGCAAAGACTATAACAGGGTCCAAAAAAGAACTAGAAAAGTATCTGGAGGATAGGTCAATCAATGGCTATTAGCCAGGATGGGCAGGGGTGGTGTCCTTGGCCTACCCTCTGTTTGCCAGAGGCTAGGAATGGGTGACAGGATGGATCATTTGATGATTACCTGTTCTGTTCATTCCCTCTGAAGCACCTGGCAGTGGCCACTGTCAGAAGACAGGATACTGGGTAGATGGACCTTTGGTCTGACACAGGATGGCCGTTATTATGTTCATGTGGATGAGAAAAACAAGCAAGCTGGTGTGTGATCTGGACTGAATAAAATACCATAGAGAGCATTCCATTATTTATGTTTTCTTTTCTTAATTGGGGAGGTTTTTTCCATCTGCTCTTTTTTTCCCCACCTGTCTTTTATTTTATTTCTGGCTCTTTATGGCCTCTCCTCCCAGCTGCTTACTATTATCACCTTCAATTCTAAGCCTCTCCTTAACTGCTCACATAATCACCCCTTTATTTGGGAACCTGGATTTGTACCCTTTGATCCACAGGTTGTCTTGTACCTCCTGATCGCTTCTTACCCCACTGTATTCAACTCAGTCCTCCATTGCCAGATTGCTTTTGTCTTTTTCACTCTGCCTTCCTATATTACGATATCAGAAAGGAGCAAATAATTAGCAACAAATAGTATGGATGATTAATACAGCCTCATTCTGTTCATGCAATATCGATGGGACGATCACAATTTCCTGATGTGTTATTGAGATGTGTCATGACAAATAACTTGCTCTATGGACTGATTGTGAGTATTTAAAATCTGAGCTGTGCCGCTTAATTGTGGTTGGTCAGATCACTCACATGATATTATTTCTGTTCCCTGATTGTGTGAGTCTGAAGGCACTTGTGGCAGTTTAAAATTCACTTTGCGTTAAAATTTGCACACGCTACTTTTCTATTTGCTTTTCACACCTGGAGAAACTTGATCACTCAAATGTGTGCACAAAGCAAACACAAAAGGATCATGAAGATGACCAAAGCAAACGCTGCGACCTGTATAATGAGCTGTCTATAGCAAGGGAGAAAGGCTCCTAGATCACCGTCACCCGCATATCCACTAACTGCTTTGACTCTTGGCGGCATTAAGCTATATACACTCAGTAGCCTGATAAGCATATTGGATTCAGTCTCTCCTGATCTGATTAGAGATGGACTCAAGCCACCCTGGTTTGCATTAGCAAGTTGTCATGTCTGCCTTGCCAGGAATGAATCTCAACAGTACCACTGGTACATTCCTACCAGGGACCCACACACCCTCTGAATGACACTCACTTTACCATGGCATTCTAAGACATTGGAGGTTGACTGGAGCATCCTATGATGAGCAATTGTTCCCTCCTCCATGCTTTCCCTCCATTACTGAAATCCTGTGGAACACTAACCAGGGAAAAGGACTTTGCCTTTTGTTGGCAAAGGAAGTCTTCCACATGAGGCAAAATAATTATCCCATTGCTCCCTCCACCACCACCACCATTTGGAAGATTTTCATACATTTTGAAGCCAGAAGGGACCCTAATGACCATCCAGTCTGACTTCCTGTATAGCACAGGCCAAAAGACCTCACCCAGTGATTCCTGCATCAGGCCAAGAACTTCTGGTTGAGCTACACAGATCTTTGAGAAAGACCAAGCCAGTCTTGCTTTAAAGACTTCAGGTGAGGGAGAACCCACTGTGTCCCTAAGTAAGTAGTTCCATTGGTTAATTAACCTCACTGTATCTGATTTCTATCTTGAATTTATCTATCTTTAGCCTGTAGCATTGGATTTCATTATATCTTTGTCTGGTAGATTAAAGAGACATCCACTGTCAGAAATCTTCTCCCCAGGGAGGTTCTTACAAACCTACATCACCTCTTATAGATCTCTAAGGCCTGGTCCACACTAGGACTTTAATTCGAATTTAGCAGCGTTAATTCGAATTAACCATGCACCCGTCCACACCACAAAGCTATTTAATTCGACATAGAGGGCTCTTTAGTTCGACTTCTGTACTCCTCCCCGACGAGGGGAGTAGCGCTAAATTCGACATCGCCATGTCGAATTAGGCTAGGTGTGGACGGAAATCGACCTTAGTAGCTCCGGGAGCTATCCCACAGTGCACCACTCTGTTGACGCTCTGGACAGCAGTCCGAGCTTGGATGCTCTGACCAGCCACACAGGAAATGCCCCAGGAGGGAGAACCTCTCAGTACCAGCGCTCACACAGCGAACGGGAGGACAGGTGGCGTGAGGAAGACAAGCAGGCGACTCAAACGCTGCTTGGACTAATGAGGGAGCAAATGGACACGCTCCGGCGCCTTGTGGATGTTCTGCAGGACCGCAGGCAGGAGGACAGAGCCCCCCTGCAGTGTATCTGCAACCGCCCTCCCCCGCCACACAGTCCCATACCCCCCTCACCCAAAATAACAAGAAGGAGGGGGGCCAGGGGCCGGGAAAACTGTCACTGCACCCCAGCAGAGTGCTCAAGTACCCAAAAGCTCTCATACCCTAAATTTTGAGAAGTCCTTCCCTTCCTGACTCACCCAAGCCCAAATCCCAGTCCCATCCCCTAACTGTCTAGTTAATTATTAAAAATACTTTGCTGTTAATTACTGTTTCCATCATGTTTTTTCACAGAAGACTGTGTTTGAAGGGGGGGGTTGGGAAGGGGGCTGGTAATTGCATAGGACGGTCACCTTTACCAGGGTACAGACACGGGGGCAGGATCAGCAGCAGGTCACCACACACAGTGCAGTCAGTAGGCACCCTGGTCGGTATGGGAGGTGGTTTCCAGGTTCTGTGTGGGTGGGGGGGACGTGACTTTGTAGCGGGGGAGGGCGGTTACAGATCTTATGCAGCGGTCCTTGTCCTGGACCACAGAGCCACGCAGAAGGGGAATCTGTAACCGTCCTCCTCCGCCACAAGGTCACATAGCCCCCACACACAGAATCCCAAAAAGGAGGGATGGCAGGCTCCGTTGAAACAACCAGTCCGGCACTGCGGACCGCTCTAGGAGCAGGAGCCTGTCATTCCTCAAGTTCAGAGGCGGTCTTTACATCACCGCACACCCTACCCAGCACAGTCTGCGTCCCAGTTTCAACCCTTTAACGCAAAGTCATTAATAAAGAAACCTTTGTTAAGTAACAATGGAACATGTATTTTATTTTTACACGTGTGTTGGAAGTGGGGAAAACGGGGTGAACGGGGTATGTAACTGCAGAGGATAGTCAACAGTAACTGGGTAAAGAAACAGGGGCAGGTTCAGCTTCTCTGTAAAGAAACTGAACAGTCACAGGTCACGCTGCTCGCTGCTCGCTGGTACTTGAAGAGTTCCTTGTCGCTGTCCAAGGCGCCTGTATAGGGCTTCATGAGCCAGGGCATTAGCGGGTAGGCTGGGTCCCCGAGGATCACTATAGGCATCTGCACATCCCCAACAGTTATTTTGTGGTCCGGGAAGAAACTACCTTCCTGCAGGTGTCTAAACAGACCACAGTTCCTGAAAACACGCGTGTCATGAACCTTGTCTGGCCACCCGACGTTGATGTTGGTAAAACGTCCCCTATGGTCCACCAGTGCTTGCAGCACCATTGAAAAGTAGCCCGATTTCTCAGCAACTGACTGTGGAAGAGGTGGACGATAAGGTGCGAGGAGGTGAAAACGGCCATAACTGCAGCGGGCTCCATGCTCGCAGTGCTGTGGCGTCCGCACTGTCACTGACCAGAAAAGTGCACGAACAGATTGCCCGCAGGCGCTTTCGGGGAGGGAGGGCGTGATTGACGGGTCAATGATGACAGTTACCCAAAACCACCCTCGACACATTTTTTCCCCCAGCAGGCATTGGGGGCTCTACCCAGCATTCCAATGGGCAGCGGGGACTGCGGGAACTGTGGGATAGCTTCCCACAGTGCACCGCTTCCAAAGTCGACGCTTGCCCCATTAGTGTGGACTCACAAAGTCGAATTAGTGTCCTTAGTGTGGATACACAAATTCGACTGCGTAAGGTCGATTCCACAAATTCGAATTAAGTTGAATCGAACTACTCTTGTAGTGTAGACATACCCTTAGTCTTCTCTTGCAAAAGGGGCATTTTCTGTCCTGCCTTGCACCTCCTACTTGAGTGGAGAATCTGAGGTGCTAATATTACAAAAACAGCTTAGTTAAGGGTTCCATTTTAAATTAATTTAAAAAAAATTAAGGTTAGCCCATTACTGAATGTGTTGGAAAATCCCACCCTAAATTCATATATTTTAAAATACCAATGCTGTTCTAAATCCCTGGAAATTGTTATTCAATGACTGCCCTAGCTGAGAACCTCCAAACATTTGAGTTTTGTAATACACAGCTGTTTTCGGTAAGTTGGGAATAATTTAATGGCCTTTAATGTTAATAACGTTTTTGTGAGATTAGGTCAGCACCCTGGTTATTCAACCCTCTGGCTCTAAGACAAGGTCAGATTAGCTTCAGCTGACCATCAGTGCAGCTTGAGTTTAATGACTGTTTCTTCAGGAATCAAACGGTATTTTGACCACTGTATGAATAATTCATGATTCATTTGGCTGATTCGTTCCCATGTTCCAATTCCTTAAATTGCTGAAATGTGTTTCCCCGACCAGCAAATAAATGTCATTTCTCCTTTTAAAGGATATGAATCAGCCAACCTTATCACATTTATATCTTCTACTACAAATTACTATAATACATGCACAGAGTCCGGAAGCTTTAATGTTAATTCCTAAGCCGTTCAGTTTGGACTTCAGTTAGTTCTCACTCAGTTTCAGAGTAAATCCCAAACTAAATGATTAGTAATGAGGCTGCTAAGGGGAATATAGCTGGATAATAAATAAGTCATCCAGTCTGTCCTAACCTCCCTGGCTACACTGTAGACTGTGGTTCTTGCTTCTGCATGTCAATGTTCTTGGATCATGCCCTTGGAAAGACAATGGGTTTGAAGAAAGGGAGACCACTTTTCAGCTACATGAAGGATCTTTAGTGCTGGTTTGACAGCATGAAGGCATTAAAGGGGGTGGAAATGGGCCCCTGGGTCCCGTATAGGGAGCCCCCAGGCATGAGGGCTCTTCACTAGCCCTGCTCATGGCCTCCTGTGTAGGGAAGGCTGGATGGGGGAAAAGTGGAGGGAAGGGACATCATTGGAGCATACTGTTCAATGGCAATATTCTCTTCACAGGGCATACACAAGGCCTTGGCAAGGAGAACCTAACTTAGAGCAACCCTGAGCCTGCTCTATGTATCTTATGCACGCCTGCCATTGAGACTTCAGCCAAATGCAGACATGTAGTATTCTTTCACAGCAGTCACACGTGGTCTATAGGCCTCTATTTAAACCAGTACTTACCATACACATCTTCTCCTGAGGTCATCATTGCTCATGAGCACAATGCTGGTTTTCAGTAGTTGTGGTGGGGTGACGGTGTGCACATCCAAGTGGCTCAGCCACATCTGCTTTCTGTTGACTTGCAATATAAAGGTCCTGATTTCGCTCTCTCTTACCCCAGTGTAGTAAATCAGGAGTAACTCCTGTGCCATCAATGGAGTGATACCTGTGCAATAGGAGAACCAGTCTGCCTTGAGGGGTATTTCCCCCCAGAGTGCCTTCATTAGCAGTTCTGTTTTATTCCATGTAAACAGCTTGAAACCTTTTCTTTTTAAACATAAAGGACAATCAAATCAAGCTGTACTAACAGGAGCAAATCAGTCTGTGGGGTACCAGTGGGTTTCTTTGACACCCATGCGTTCTGCAGAGAAACCATATGCCTTCTGAGAAAGTGGAGGCTGTGCAATATCGAAACAGGGTAACTTTTGAAAAATATTGGAATGCTCCCTGAGGAAGTCGGACACCCAGGTTCCCTTTGGAGGATTTGAAAAATCTCACTCATCCTGTCAAATACAGGAAAGCAGCTTTTACACCTTGCCACTGAAGGTTTATTTCTTTGCACAACTAACCATTTTACAGCACTGAGGAATGTATGTTATTTAAACAAATTCTGTTACACACCCGACCTGTTATTAGACCCACATTTTTAAAAGAGGAGCATAAAATATGAGAAGAATGTTCACAAATTAGGCTGCCATATGCACATATAACCTTAACTTCTTTGTGTGCATTGGGAGCTCAGCATGTCATAGGTCTTGGGAAATGCAAAAATGTATTAGTTAACAGGCGTCCTAGTCTGTGACTATTTCACTGTATATATACATTCTCCCCATTGTTCATTGGACAGATCATTAAGCATAAGGGGATAACACAAGCTGACTGAAACCATTTAAAATGAATTGTCCCAACTTGTACTTAGCTGTGACACTCTGCTTATCTTTCCAAGACCTGAAGAAGAGCTCTGTGAAGCTCAAAAGCTTATCTCTTCCAGCAACAGAAATCAGTCCAATAAAAGATATTATCTCCCCCACCTCATCTCTCTAATATCCTGGGACCAACATGGCTACACCAAAACTGCAAACAATGTAAAAACTAATCAAGAAAAACTCACTCCAAGAAGAAACCAAGCCCAGGCTTTGTTTTGCTGTGTTTTACTTTGCAGATTACCTCCAAAGGGTGGTTGAGGTCAAAAAGACAAATCTGCTCCTAGGGCAAAAATCAGGGTTTACGACCTTTAACTACTGTTAGCATTGCACATTCTACACAGCTAAGAGAGAATCAGCTGGATCCCATTCTGGCTCATGCATTCATATCAACAGAATTGTTAGGAAAGTGCCATTTACAGAACCTTTAGTACTAGTGGTGATACATGAATAAATAGGAAAGAAGCCTGCCTGGCTTTCAGAGCCTAGGCTGAGTTTGGAGAGCTGGCAGTTAAAGGGACAGCTTTAGATTTGTGGATTAAGCACAATAGCTCTGAAAACATGGCGAACTCCATGTCCTGATGATACTTTCACAGAGCATGAGAGGAAAACAGATCTTTGAAGGAGGAGGTGGGAGAGGAGATAGATGGCATCCAAACATCACCCCAACGGGAGGCAGCATGGCTCAGCAGCTAAAGCATTGCCTTGGGGTCAGGAGCCCACGAGTGTATCCCTGGCTGAGCCACCAACCTGCTGTATGATCTTTGGCAAGGTTTCTGGGCCTTAATCTCTGTGTGCTGCACATCTCCATCTTCTGCTCTGTCTTGTCCATTTTAGCCTGGACCCTCTCTGAGGTAGGGACTTTAGAATCACAGAATATCAGTGTTGGAAGAAACCTCAAGAGGTCATCTAGTCCAACCCCCTGCTCAAAGCAGGACCAATCCCCAACTAAATCATCCCAGTCAGGGTTTTGCCAAGCCTGACCTTAGAAACCTCTAAGGGAGGAGATTCCACCACCTCCCTAGGTAACTTACTCTGCATTCTAAGCACTCCGGTGACACAGCTAATAATGTGAGGAAGTCTTAACTATAGGTATCACTACCTATAACACTCACCTTTGCCCATCTTTCTATTCTTGTTGTTAAGTGCAGCTGTTTATTTAACAAGCATCTGTTCAGTGTTGAGCTCCTAGTATCACATGCAGTTCGATTTTCATCCATGTGTGAAGAAGCGAGACAGTGTGCTGTGTATAGCTTAATGAACTAGCCAACACGCCCTGGAAAGCAAACAAAGGATACAGGGGAGTAAACATATGTGGCACCACGTTGGCTGTCTTTTCCAGATGACCATTTTTATGTGCTTCCAAAGCTTTTATTCTTCCGCTGCTCTTGTTCTCGGTGGTTTGGAAGCAGAGCGAAGTGGAGCAGTTTCACAGGGACTGGTTCTCATTTCCTACCCAGGGCCAGCTGTAAATTGCGACTTCACAGCTAGGGCTGCTCCGAGCAGTTCCAGTTAGATTTGTGTAGTGACAAGAACTGCCTTTATTTTTCCCTTTTCCTCCTGAGGAAGCAGTTAGCAGAGGTGAGAAACATGGCTGAGGGTGGTGGTTGTTTTTTAACAGCAGTTGTGGCTGTATGGGGATAGCCCCCCAGGGTGATCACACCTGTTTCCTTGGGCTGATTATGCCATTGAGCTGGTTTTATGGAGCTGTGGATCCCATGCAGCCCCTTACTGTAATTACAAATGGACAGTCCTCCTTGTGTTTTATGATTATTGGCAACACAGTAAGATCGAGGCCCAAATGTGCTTGGTGCTGTACAAACACAATCTCTGCCTTGAAGAGCTTAGAATAGAAGACTCAGAATCATTATTCCTGTTTCACAGGTGGAAAAAGGAGGCACAGAGAGACTGGATGAGCTGCCCACACTCATTCTGTGGCAGAGGTAGGAACTGAACCTTTTGCTTTGGGCAGCTTCAGCCAGTCCTGGAGCCACCAGCCCATCTTTCCCCTCTCTGTTAAGTGGAAGAAACCCTTCCATTTGTCCATCAAAGTGTCATTTGTTAAGACACAGATTGTGCATCTTGGCTCCTTGGAAGCCTGGAGCCAGAGCTGCATGGCCTGGCTGGGAACCACAGTGTGGGCAGCTTCGGCTTGTCAGCCACTCGGCACTGTCCCTGCACCCCAGGGTAAAGCCCAAACTCAATTCAGTCATTTGGGGTTGCATCAGGCCGATACGGTACTGGCACCACAGGAAGAGAGATCATAACTAAGGCTAAGACTTTGTCATGGTTATTTTTAGTAAAAGTCACGGACAGGTCACGAAAAATTCACAGAAGCCGTGATCTGTCTGTGACTTTTGCTGCCGCCCTACCACCATGGTGTCTGGGAGCTGTGGGGATCCCCCTCTGCCGGTGGCAGCTGGAAGCTGCAGGGTCACCGTATTTCCCAAAGAGAAAATGGGACACCCCCAGCCACTGGCCTGAGGCGCCCCCCTCTCCATCCCCTCCTGCAAGGCTGTCACAGGTCACTGGAACCCCGAGGAGGGTCCCCTCAGGAGTCTGTCACCTGTAATCTTGCAGGGGGCCCTGTCACTGTTGTTGCCTGTCACTGGACCCCTGCCAGGGCCCTGCTGGCTGCCAGCTCCAGAGTCCCGCAGCCCCTGGGGCTGGAGCAGAGAATGTCACAGAGGTTTCTAGAAGAAACAGATTCCGTGATTTCCATGACCTCCATGACATAAATGTAGCCTTAATCATAACTCATAAAGGCTGCTGCGGGGGGAGCTCATTTAGAGTAAACTCCCTGCCCCACTTCTTGGATCCTGGGGACAAAACCCCTTTCCTCCTTGGCACATATGACACCTGCTAGTGCATTTCCATCCCATTCTTTAACATGGGCCTCGGATTTGGACCTCTCCCCTCTGTTGTTCTGCTCTCTCATCTAAATGGCTATTTAAAAAAGCCCCCAATCGATTTATATACGTTCTACAAGGCTCACTGGCTTTCTGTGTAACAAGTACACCTCCCCACCCACCTGGTGCCACAACCCCTGTTAACATAATGTCTTTACAGGGGTGAGATTAAATAGCTATAAACTCTGCACATGGAGCATCCCTACATCCAGAGCAGATGCCCAACTGCAGTTTGGGATGAATGTCTTATTTGTGCAGAAACCTCCTCAGAAATAAAATGGTGAGAGTTTTGCCACTGCCTTAGAAAGATCAGCCCAGCTAGTAGAAGGAGCCAGAGTTAGAGGAAGACTAGGCCAGTGGTCAGAGCATTAGGATTTTGGAGACCCAGACCCCTGCTCTGCCACAGACTTCCTGTGTGACCTTGGATGAGTCACTTAGTCTCTCCATGCGATGCCTCAGTTCCCCAAGTGTACAATAGGGACAATAGTCCTGCCCTACTTCTCAAGGGTGCTGTAAGGTTAAATACATTAAAGACTGTGACGTGCTTCAAGCACCACTGACAAAAAGTGCTATATAAAAGCTTGGTATTATCCTAATGGGGATGGGATGGTTGTCAGGCAGTCAAGTTAAACCACTTTTAACTCTTTTTATATAAACAGATGTAAAAAAAATAACCACAGCACCCAGACAGACAAAGGAACTCAGTCACTGATCCACATTTATTAAAGGGATAATGATCTGTACATTTTTAAAGAACAAGATTCTCAGGTGTAAATCAGTGTAGCTGCATTGACTTTGATGGAGCTACACCATTTCATACCAATTGGGGATTTGGCTTTTAGTCTGTAAAATGTCAAGATCTGAAGTATTTTTTTTTGTTACTACTTCAAAAGCAGATAATGACGGATCATTATCTATATCATTGTCTTATAGTTATTAGTGATCAGATTCTATATTTGTAGAAAACTGACATTGCTTAAATGCTGAACTGAGAGTTCCATTGTATCATATAAACACTGAGAAATCACCACTAGACTATTTGTTATTGATTTTTTTTTTACTTTGGTAAATGTAAGTACTAGTGAAAGACGCAAGCCTTCTGCTGAAGGTGAATTGCAAAGCAAGATGCACTGTGATTATGCCTCCCACAGCTCCTCTAGGCTTTGCTCATTCTTGGTTGTGTTTTCATCAGAAATATCAGCTCTTG
Source organism: Mauremys mutica (assembly GCF_020497125.1). Classification (NCBI taxonomy): domain Eukaryota; kingdom Metazoa; phylum Chordata; order Testudines; family Geoemydidae; genus Mauremys; species Mauremys mutica. The sequence continues at coordinate 71,702,340 of NC_059081.1, read as the reverse complement.
ACTTTTCTCTTTTTGTTGGAGGACTGTGGCAAGATCTTTGGAGGGCTTAGCTGGGAATGACAAAGGAGATGGACTCCTCTCCTGATCTGCAGCTCTCCCAGTGAGGGTGAGAGAGGATGCTGGGCGCTTTACTGTGAGTATTCAGTGTACACGAACATTGGTGATTTCTCATTCCTGGGAACATTGGATGTGGTTATGGGATGCCCAGCGTATTTTTATCCAACACACTGGGGACTGAACTGGGGACCTGCAGAACTCAAAGCATGCATCTCTGCAGCTTAAGCTAAATGAAAAACATTCTGTAACTCTGGGCTTGAACAGACTCATGTCCTCTGCAGATCGGATATCATGGGAGACACTGAGCCGTGGGTTACAGTTGAAATGCATCAGAATTCTGGCCCTAAACTACTGAGAAAAAAGTTTCAGCCACTTCCAATATACACACCTACTCTTCGTTACCTGTCAGTGTCTGTTTCATCCTTTCTGCACTTCAAGTTAGCATGCTAAGCACAGGGTAAAATAGAGCTGTAAAAACGATACTTATAAATGAAAGAAGGTAGAAACCATGTAGAGGGGAAACGAAATTGCTAAACTGAGAGAAAATGGATCACTAAGGGATCTCCCATACTGCAAGCCAGTGAGTGACCAGCAAGCCACAGGTTACACACCACACAAGCCAGTGCAAAATGAGAATCTGTGGGGCATGCTTCTAGCTTTAGGTCCATAGTACGAGTCAGCCCAGGTATGCCTCTATTATTTAAGTGGGGAGGGTCACTTTTAACTAGCAGACATGTAAGCAAAGGAGAATTTATACCTTACAGAAGACACATGGAGTAGCAGGACGAGGTTAGTGAGGTGGATTTCCCCACTTGCAAAGGGCACACTGAAGGAGGATAATAGATTAGGTTTGGGATTTTCAAAACAGACTATGGGATTTTAGGCACACACTGAAACTGAATGGGAGTAGTGTTCGGTTGTCTTTGAAAATCTCCACCAGAAGATCTCTAGGCGTACCTATACAAGTTACTTCAGCCTTCTTCAATTTATCTCTGCTTTCTTCCCTGCCACATCCCAGTAGTTCACACTGTTTCAAACAAGTTATAATGAAATACAATGGGATTATAGTATGCACAGATGTAGCTGAATGCACTGAGCCACAAATTAGGGGGGAAAGCCGTATCTGGGAATTAGATGGACTAATTCTGATGTCAGTCATAGTACTCCAATGGGAATCTGGAACTGCTCCACTGGTGTCAACTGGCCTTCAGTGTCCAGTACACACGTACCCTCTTTTGCTCATTTGAGATTTGAGTAACTAACTCCCTTGAATTCCTTTGAAAATTGAAAACATATATTCTTACCACCTTGCACTATGGAAGCAAGATCAGCTGTTCTGAACTGAGACTACAGCCTGCCCCCGCACCTTCTTCCTGTTGCCATCTCTTCCTCACCCCACCCCTGATTCTTTCATCCTAACATTGAGTCTGTCTCCATCCCAGGTGACAGACTGAGCCACAGGGAGTCAGCAGGGGGTATTATTTTTAACACACAAAGGGAAGACTCTCCAATCACCTATAGCTTTACAGCTGTCGGGTTTTAAAAATCTGGGGCGTTCGTGTGTGATGTACAGTTACTTCACAAAGCTCTCACCTCTTGCGTCCCCTGCCACGCCAGCCACCATTTCTGTAACTCTCTTTTTATGCATTCCACATGAGCTATGCTCTTGCTGTCTGTGCTGGCGGAAGACACTGAAAGACACAAATAGAGAGAGATCAAATAAACAAAGCAAAAGCAAGAGCCACCATTAATGTTGAAAGATCATAAACATCCCCAAAAGAAAAAACAACAAGGAGTCCTTGTGGCACCTTAGAGACTAACAAATTTATTTGGGCATAAGCTTTTGTGGGCTAAAACCCACTTCATTGGATACTTAGAGTGGAAAATACAGTAGGGAGGTATAAATACACAGCACATGAAAAGACGGGAGTTTCCTTACCAAGTGGGGGGTCAGTGCTAACGAGCTAATTCAATTAAGGTGGAAGTGGCCTATTCCCAACAGTTGACAAGAGAGAGTGAATACCAAGGGAGGGAAAAATTGTAGTGCTAATGAGGCCACTGTAACCAAGGTGGTCCATTTCAAACAGTTGGTTCCTGGATTAGTGTTAGATTGACAGAGCCAGAAGTCACCTACTACAGGACAGGCCCAACAAAGAAAGTAACAGAACGCCACTAGCCGTCACCTACAGCCCCCAACTAAAACCTCTCTAGCACATCATCAAGGATCTACAACCTATCCTGAAGGACGATCCCTCACTCTCACAGACCTTGGGAGATAGGCCAGTCCTCACTTATAGACAGCCCCCCAACCTGAAGCAAATACTCACCAGCAACTACACATTACACAACAAAAACTCTAGCCCAGGAACCAATACCTGCAACAAACGCCATTGCCAACTCTGTCTGCATATCTATTCAAGGAACACCATCATAGTACCTAACCACATCAGCCACACCATCAGGGGCTCGTTCACCTGCACATCTACCAATGTGATATATGCCATCATGTGCCAGCAATGCCCCTCTGCCATGAACATTGGCCAAACCGGACAGTCTCTACGGAAAAGAATAAATGGACACAAATCAGACATCAAGAATTATAACACTTCAATCTCCCTGGACACTCAATAACAGACTTAAAAGTAGCAATTCTTCAACAACAAAAACTTCAAAACCAGACTCCAACGAGAAACTGCAGAACTGGAATTAATTTACAAACTGGACACCATCAAATTAGGCCTGAATAAAGACTGGGAGCGGGTGGGTCACTACAAAAACTAATTTCTCCCAGTGATACTCACATCTTCCTGTCAACTGTTTGAAATGGGCCACCTTGATTACATTACAGTATCACTATCTTGACAAAAACCACAGAGGAAGCACTAGGCTACATCCCTTTTATAGGGAACTTTTCCTCTCAAGCTGTCTAGTCCTCTCTGGCAGCACATCCCTATTTATTAACTGCTGCCCCTCATTTCTGGGAGAAGCTCCCTGTAAATATCTGGAAAATTAACTCATGATTCTCCTTTGGAACCCTCCTTAAGAATCTCCTTTGGCATGAGGCCTACAAAAAACTTGACAGTGATTAGGCTGTTGGTGTGCTGAGACCACTGCTTATCACGCTGACTAATATTGCTCCATTGTTTCCTTTGAATCCCATCTCAGTCTGTTTGTATCCCTCTCTTGTTTTATATTTAGCTTGTAAGCTCTTTGGGGTAGGGATTGTCTTTTTGGTCCATTTTTGTACAGCACCTAATACAATGGGGGCCTGGCCCATGACTGAGGCTCCTAAGAACTACAAAAACATGGTTAATAAGAATAAATAACTGGTAACCTTCAGGAAAGTCCAGAACATGATTGGTGGGATCGACATTACAATGGCATTGACTTCAATGGAAGCAGAGCTAGGCCAATGCTAAGTGAAAATCCTATCCTAAATCTTGATAATATTCCCCTGCCACTTGTTCAAACACAAAAGTCTACATCATAGATCTGATTCACTGCAGTCTTGTTCCAGTTTGATGCTAATATAACCCTATCAGCATGAACCTGGAGTAAGGCAGTGGAGAATCCGGCCCTTTGTTTTTATGAAGTCGTGTACCTAATTTCAGTGGTTATCCTAAGAAACATGCCAAACACATCTAGGACATAACCAAAGCGCATGTACATTCCTAGACAAAAATACCCAACCCAACCCAACCCACCTCACCTATGCTAAAATGAAGTTAAGGTTGAGAGTATGTGTCAGAAATTCAGGGCATGTCTTCATCACAGCGCTTTAACGTGGCTTGTGTAGTCGCAGCAGCGACTCTCTCCCAGTGCTCTAAAAAACCCACCTCCACGAGGGGCGTAGCTCCCAGCGCTGGGAGCATGGCTGGTGCACTGTCTACAGTGGCACTTCACAACGCTGAAACTTGCTGCGCTCAGGGGGGGTGTTTTTTCACCCCTGTGAGCGAGAAAGTTGCAGTGCTGTAAAGTGCCAGTGCAGACAAGCCCTTAGGAATAAAAACATTGCAGGGATGGTATAATTATCCCCAACCAAGCATTATACAACCAAGAAATTCAGAGTTGAGATTAAATTTTAAAAAGTCCAAAACATCTTAAAATAAGAAGTGCCCAAGTAAATGCCCTGGACATCCTTAACTCTGCCCTGCACTGACACCATGCAATAATCATAAGGACCATAATGAAGCTAGTTTAGTCTTTGTGAACCCAGACTAGACCACTAAACTGATTTTTACATTCACATTTTTTCAGATTTTTTTCTCCTTGTGGCATCACAATGAGAACCACTGACATGTGTTTAGTCTCCATCATACCACTAAGTCATTACAACCACAAAAATGTGTTAATAATAATAACAATTAACTTGTTAATAAACATTTGTTAATAATTTAGCTTTACCTTTACAACTTATTTTCTTCAAATATAGCCTGTGCACAAGATTTCAATTAATTTTAACGATATGGAAAGTTTGAAAAGTCTGCATTATTCCTTTCTTAACATCACTTGGGACAAAGAAAATACTTACATGGATGCCAAATTTCTTAAAGGACCTGTTCTTTACTTAAATTTAACTCACAAACTAATTAATAGTTTTGTAACTTGTAAATTCTCAGAGAAATCATGCAGTATTCAAAGAGCAAGTGCTCTACGTTGGAAGAGGACATGGTGTATTTGTTATACAAAACTAAGAGGTTGAATCTTTGCTTTAAGTGCAAAATGGAATTTAATCTTAACTAAGAATCATGACCAGAGCCTCTGAAAATATAGTGATGGGAGATAAGTGAGATAAATGTGCATATTGCCTTATATAACTAAATAACATTACTTGGGCATTTCCAATATTCTTTATGCTAAGTATTCAGAATGCCACAATTCCTGAGATGACATTCCTGAATAAGGCAAAATTAGCTAGTTTTTAAGGAAGAGCATGGTATATTTACAGTTATACCATAATTAGACCAGTATATCTACAACACACATTCACAGTATCTTTATTATAAGGGTGTTAAAAACCTGTACATAAATATTGGTTGGGGTAGGGGGTACATTGAAAGAGTGGCAATGCAGAGTTGGTTGAATTGTTTTTGTGGGTGAAACATAGCAGAAACATTTTTATGACTTTCGAGTCAAAAACTTTCATTCTCTATGACAAGGACACACAGATGAGTATGTAAAATGTCCTTCCAGCTCTACTGCATGATTTTGAACATTCACCATCCCAGCCATCTTCAATGACTTTGGCTTGTAGAGAACGCATGTTACAACGGGGTGACACTCACGGCTAGCATGCCTTCTTGCATGTAGGTCTTGCTTGTTGCTTGTTTTGCAATAACCTTTGTTCTGGTCCCTGTTTAGTCCACACCTTCCAGGGTTACAAATTCCAACAGAATTTTTGCCCAAATGCCTTCTGTGTGCAGTGTTCAGCCCTGGCTTGGGGCTCAGTCACTATACCAATGGCTGGCAGAGGGACCTGAGCTCACCTACTACACGGAGTTCCAGCCCAGGGATCCTACAATCCGCAATCCCTGTTGCTGTGTCCCTGGGCTCCTGCCTACCCAGACTCTCCCTCTTCTCTTGCCTGTTTCTGGGTTTACCATGGGAGCAAATTCTGCTCCCTGTTGCTACTTCACCCCCTCCTAGCCTCTTAGCAGGCTCCTTACTCCACAGCAGAAGCCCAGGGCTTACTCACCCCCTGGACTCCCTCCTTGTCCCTGACAACCTCTGACTGCAGCCTCTTATCCCTGCAGCCTCCTTCTGCTCTCCGTTTCCTGGCTTTATAGTGCTGTCCCATCCCTTCCCCGGCTGGGCTTCACTCTCAATTAGGGAGTCAGCTAGCTCAGTGGGGGAAGAGAGAACTCAGTGGTTTGAGCATTGGTTTGCTAAGCCCAGTATTGTGAGCCCAATCCTTAGGGATCTGGGGCAAAATCAGTACTTGGTCCTGCTAGTGAAGGCAGGGGGCTGGACTCGATGACCCTTCAGGGTCCCTTCCAGCTCTATGAGATAGGTATATCTCCAGTTATTATTATTATAACCCTGGCCCTCCTTCTTGGAGGTGATCCTAGGTAACCTAATTGGCATCTGAAGCCTTCGTTAACCTTGTCAGGGCTGGTGTGTGGACACTCCATCACACATACACAGTTATTACTACTTATACTAGTAGCTGAAAGTCAGGGCCGGATTAAGACCTTTAGAGGCCCTAAGCACTGAAAAGATTATGGTGCCCCCTCATATGTAATTCAAATAAAAACAATACTATATCGTAAAATAAAATTTTATTTTTCGAAGTGACACAAAATTTACATGTATGCTGAAATTAAAATAGCTTCTTTCTAGATTTTCTGGTTGCAAAATTCTGGATAAGTTCATTGAAGCTGACTCGACAAAGCATGTCCACTTCCATACACAATAGGGAAAGTGAATCAAGTCTGTCCTGACACATTGTTGTTCTCTGACGGTTTTTTATTCTTTTCAGCTTAGAAAAAGAGCGTTCTGTGGAGAAGTTAGTAATCATCAATGTTAGAAAAATACAAAGTGCGATCTCTACATTTGGAAATACACATTGTATTCTGTCTTTCAATATTGTGTCATGAAGATCAATGTGACTGAATTTCATTTTTCCTGTTTCATTAAACCTTGCACGCATATAACAGTGGAACAGCTGTACTTCTCCACAGAGATTCATGCTCAAGTCAACAGGGTCTGAATCAACTAGCTTTTGGGAACCTTGTGAATATTGTTCATCGGATAAGTCCATATCATTTAGAAAAGAAAATCTACTTGATACTTCTTTGTACACTTCACCTCTCCTCTTCATATGAGCTTCAAGTGTATCAGTTATAGCGTAATAAGTAGATACACAAAATTTGTCTCTAGGATTTAATGCTGTTTTTGTTGCACTGCTATCATTTGCTTGTTTTTTCCTGATTTGCTTGTGGGACTGGGCTTCTTTGTAGTTAGTATCAGGCAAGTTCTCTTTTGATATGTCTTCAAATCTTTCAAAATCATTCATCAAAGTGTGTAAGTGGTCTGCTAATGATTGACAGAGGTCTGCACATGTTTTCAAATCCAATTCTTTTTCTTGGAGAGCTTGACTTGTGTGGTAAAAGTGTTGTAAAATTTCATTCCACATGGTCAACATGAATACAAACTCTAGTTCTTGCATCTTGTTTGCAATGTTTTCTGTCTCTCGTATAGTTTCTCCCTTTTGTGATTGGTCTTCAGCTAGACTTTCTAATGCATCCACAATCTTTGAGTAGGACTCCAGAATTGCACTTGTTGCCACTGCATGTGCCTCTCAGCGAATATTAGAAAGAGATTTCAAAACACAATCATTACCCAAATATGTTTTAAGAACTGCCCATCGGTGTGTTGAGGAAGAGAAAAATGTATAAAGTAACTGGACTGTTGAGAAAAACCTTACTGCCATTGGACAACAATCAGCAGTACTGTGGCCAACAAGATTCAGAGAGTGTGCAGCACATGCTATGAATATGGCATATTTGTTCTGTTCTAAAAGCTTCTTCTGCATTCCTTGATAATGCCCTGACATGTTGGTAGCATTGTCATAAGACTGACCTCTGCACTTTGAGGAATCTAGGGAAGGAAGTGGGTTATTTCCCCGGTCGGTGTTCTTGGTTACGCGACCTGGTACTGGCGGTGTCCCGTGATGTGTTCCATGTAGATGTCTCTGGACCACCTGATGGTGTCAGACACCATGAGCTGTCTCATGAGCCGGGCGTAGCGTCGACCGACTCCACACACTCTCAGTACCGGCTCATTGTGGGGGTCCCATGCGCCCAGGACTCCCACGACCAGGGCATGTATCTGGACCTTGTAGCCCTGGGCTCTCAGGGTGTCGGCCAGCAGGGTGTTACAATACTCAATTGATCAATATGTGAAAAATCAGGTGTAGAGTCGACAGATAAACTGAAGTACCCAGCAGTACTTATTTCATCCACAATAGCTGAACGAACGTTGTCACTCATTAGACCAATGAGTTCATCACATATTTTCTTGGATAAGTATGATGGGTTACCTTTGCCAGCATTCCCGTATTTTGAGATATGGCCTGCTAAAAATGAGTCAAACTGAGCCACAAGCTCCAACAATCCCAAGAAATTTCCATTCTGCAATGATCCAAATGTATCATTTGATCCCTGGAAAGGCAGACCATGTTCAGCTAATGTTTGAATAACAGCTATAACACGCTGCAAGACATGTTGCCAGTATTCACGCTCCCCTTTAATTTGTTCTTCCAATTTTTGTGTCAATCCAAATCCCTGTCTTCGATTTAAATATGTCAACATTGAATCTCTGTGAGTAGTGCTATTTTCATGTTGTTCAATTAAAGCAGTATTCCGCCAGTCACTAAATCCATCTTCAGCAAACCGGGATGTTGAAGATTTATATGCAAAAAGTTTGCAAATAAAACAGTACACAGACCCTGTTGATGGTGAATACAGTAGACATTCTCGAGTGTATTTCTCACCATTCGCTTTCATGCCAAAAAATATTTTTTGTGGAAAATATCTTGTTTGTTTGCCATTGGTAAAAGTCTGATGTGATTTCTCAAATGGCACAGTCATTTGGTCCACGATCTATCCATTAAGGTACATCATCGGTACTGAAATCAACCCACATATCAGGATCTGTTCTCCTATTATTTACAGCATGAGCAGGTTCAGTCTCTGACACATCCACACCTTCTAGAACAATGACTGTTTTACCACCAGGAGTAGGATGATCAGTTACAGTCTCTGACACATCCACATGTTCTGGAATGGTGTCTGTTTCACCAACAGAAGAAGGATCAGTCTCTGAAATACCTACAGGTTTTGGAACGATGCCTGTGCTACTGAGAGAAGATGTCGCTTCTGATGGATTTGCTTTGAAAAATGGTGTCAGCTTTGGAAGATTTTGGAAAAATTCACTAGTTTTTTGTTTCTTTTCTTCCGCCAGTTTACGTTTCTGTGCTCCACTCAGTTGGTTACGTTTCATTCTTCCCCTTATCTCAGTTATCTGAACTTTTAAAAAAACATAAATTATACAACGTACACTATTTTATGTATATATAATATATATATAAGAAAGAAAAAAATGAATCAAGTACATATAACTCAGAAGAATATATCAATAATAAAACATAAATGGATCTGATTTCCTTGCATTATTTCGATCTAAATTAGTAGGATGCCCCCCTGGTTTAGGTGGGGATAAGTAACAAAAAGAGAACAGAAAAACGAGGGAAGAGTGTGTAGTGGAGTGTAAGGAAGTCTAACAAAGTTCTCATTTTCCCCATGATGACGACTTCGATGCTTTTTTTGAAATATCAAATATCAAACTTTTTTTTTAAATCATTTTTTTATTGCCCCTGCTTTGCTGGTGCCCTGAGCATGTGCTTAGTCTGCCTATTGGGTAATCCAGCCCTGCTGAAAGTCCATGCTATCACAGGAGTGTTAGTCATAAAATCCTGGGCGTAAAAAAGCCATAAATGGCTGAGAACTTAAAAATCAGACAGTAACAGACCCGTGAATCCCAGTGATGATTGAACCTGGTGATATTTTGAACAAAAAGAGCTCTTAACCACACCTGTAGCTGTCTCTGTCACTTCACACTGACCCAGCAGACATTCTAGGCTTCAGAGTGATGATCCTGGAACTTTAGTGTATAGATTGCAGTAGTGTCAAGCAGCCTCAGCTGAGATTTAGGGCAATGTTGGGCTAGGCACCGTATGTACTGTAACAAAGTTCCTCCTCTACCTTGGTGGGTCCTGCGTTTATTGGCAGATTTGCTCACCTCAGTGATCTTCCCCACAGTCTGGGTCAACTCCTCCTGTGTCTGATCAGGAGTTGGGAGGTTTGGGGGGAACCCGGGCCCACCCTCTACTCCGGCTTCCAGCCCAGGGCCCTGTGGATTGCAGCTGTCTATAGTACCTCCTGTAACAGCTGCATGACAGCTACACCTCCCTGGCCTACTTCCCCATGGCCTCCTCCAAACACCTTCTTTATCCTCACCACAGGATCTTCCTCCGGGTGTCTGATAACGCTTGTACTCCTCAGTCCTCCACAGCACACCCTCTCCCTCTCAGCTCCTTGCGCCTCTTGCTCCCAGCTCCTCACACGCACTTCCTCTCCTCTGGCTCCTCCTCGCCTGACTGGAGTGAGCTCCTTTTTAAACCCAGGTGCCCTGATTAGCCTGCCTTGATTGGCTGCAGGTGATCTAATCAGCCTGTCTGCCTTAACTGGTTCTAGCAGGTTCCTGATTACTCTAGTGCAGCCCCTGCTCTGGTCACTCAGGGAACAGAAAACTACTCACCCAGTGACCAGTATATTTGCCCTCTACCAGACTCCTGTACCCCACTGGTTTGGGCCTGTCACAGTACACATAGTAAGAGACAGTCACCGCATACAGTCCAAACAGATCCAGGGGAACATAGGCACAGAGATAAGCCCCAACACAGTGACAGAACCGTGAATAGAGGCTGGGTTTTCTCCAAGCCTAATGTCTAGCCACTAAAGTCTAATAGTGAATACTGCTCCCCACAGAAATTTGTCACATACAGATTTCAAGCTGGAAAACAAGTGACCAAACTGACATGACCACCCGGTCAAGCAGACTTCTCCTCAGAAGGCAATTGGTTTGTTCACAAAACCTGCCTGAGCATGAGTTTCTTTATCACAATCAGAGATGATAGCAAGTGGTTTTTAGCAGGTGGCGTTTACTGGAGAGATTCTCATTCAATCCTCACGTCTTCTGAAGAGGGCAGAGCTGTAATATTTTCCACACTCAGCCTCCTAAAGAGTTCAGAATTTGGATAAGCATCTGAACTGAACCTCTAAATATGAGGAGATTCACATATTACTACTTGAATAAAAAACAGACGGCCAAAGAATCTGAGGATGATAAGTAGGGGCTGGGTTTTGTCACTTAAGTTACACGGAGGAGGAAAGATCTGAGATGTTAAAGAGAGAGAGAGAGAGAGAGAGAGAGAGAGAGAATAAACCACAATTTCAAAATTAGAAGTAACCATTCTGTCTGGATTCATTGCCATGAATCTATAGTTTAGCTGCTTGAAGGCAGGAGATATATAAAAGAAAGGCAATGTGATCCAGTGGAAATGTGTTAGACAAGCCTCAAGAGATGTGCAGTGCTTAGTTTGTGCCAGGGCTTGCCAGGGCTAAGCCCTGGCATCTCTAGGCTTGGCAGTTCAGAGCCCTGGCACCTCCGGGATTGCTGCATTAATCATGAATATACAAAAATTGCTTGAGCCCCAGCACCTCTTTTATTACAAATTAAACACTGGAGATGTGGATTCTGTTCTGGGCTCTTCCTCTGAATTTGGGCAAATCTCTATGTCTCTGTTTTCGTTTCCACACTTTGCCATGGCTAGATTGTAAACTCTCCAGGGCAGGGCCTGTCTCTCACTATGTGTTGTGTAGCATTTAGTTCAAGTCAATCTTGGCACTACTGTACCGCCGATAATAATAAATGAAAGCCTATGTCTAAAAACTAGGCTGCTGTTCAGACATTGTAATGCAAAAGGAACAGTCATACATCTGTGCTAAGCTCTAGTAGCTCTAGTAGAGTGACATTTAAATGTTTAAGTGAAAGTGCCAGCTTTAATTAACACTGATTTGTTCCAGGGCCTCCCCGTGCTAGTGCAAACAGGTTTTAGCAGGCCAGCTGTGGTCCAGCATAAATTCTTCCAGTGCACTTTCTGAGATGATCGGCGTATTCCAAATAAACTCCCAGCGAGGGAGGGACAGAGAGAGCTCTAGATTAAGCAATCTCAATCACACAGAAAATGGCAGTGAATCAGGGTTATCTAAATTTTCAGTGAGAAAGAGAATCTGATAACCATGTTTGTGAGTCCTGATCATACTGAACTCTGAGTTTCTTCCAGCTAAAGTGAGCAAAATAAATGTAGCCAATTGTGCACATAAGCACACTCCAGTCTTCTGCAGTAGTGGCTTCAAACACTACAGTTCACAGCAGGATAATTAGAGTGTTTGTGATGCTCTGTACAATGCTGTGTTTCTGTCACAAGGTTATTAATAGGGGCACAGTTTTTGGAGCACCAATTATTATTTATTTGTGTTAGAGCAGCATCTCTAATAGAGATCAGGGCCCCCTGGTTCACAGTACAAATGATCCCTGCCCCCAAAGAGTTTATGTTCAAAATACACACAGGGTGGAAGGGGAAACAGATGTAAATGATTTGTCTAAGGTCACACAATAGGTTCATAGCAAAGCCAGGACTCAGACCAGGATCTTTTGATACCTATTCCAGTGCCCTAGCGACTACATTCCCTGAAACAAATGCACTGGGGTCTGTGGAACCAAACTTGATCTAATGTTTGTGGCATGACACCGCATTGTGACATTGTCTCAGATCCATGATGTTCTGTAAGGTGAACATTACAATGCATGTTGTGGGGGAGAGAGAGAGGGAGAGCCCTGTACACTAGGAGGTCCTAGGGATGGATTGTGAGCTCCCTCCAATGGGGCTCAACCATGATCCAAAGGGACAGCCTGAGAGCGAGAAATAAGTTCAGTTTTTAGGCCAGAGACTCTGCTGGTGTAGATCACTGTTGCTCTAATGATTTCAATGGAGCTACACCAGTTTGCAGCAGTTGTGGATCTGGCCCTTCTAGTTCCTCTTATTCCTTGGCCTTTCCACTGAAACTGCAAATGATTTGCCTCTGTGATATGAATGTTTGCCAACCTGTAATTGGATTAGGATCACTCATCGATGGTATGAAATTTTAGCTTTTAGTCATTATGAGTCTGTCTAAGATTCAGAACAATGGCCTGGAGATAGAAAGCTCCTTAGCTCATTGATAAACCCATGATCCATCCAGTCATGGCCAGCATTAGTATACACATTAAAGAGAGTTCTTTTACCTCCACAAAAGTTATTTAAGGGTCTTAGAAAAATACCTTTGACCACAAACAACAAACCGGACAGTAGTCTTAGCACGATATTGGGAACGTTTCAGCTATTTTAATAGAACCACACATGATGGCACTGGGAAAAGCTAGCAGCTTATGTAGTCCATTCCACCAACTCGCTTATGATGTGTACAGAACAAAATAATTCTTAACTACGGTCCCCTAAATTATATAAACAGGAGTAGAAAGGTCAAAAAACTTTGTACCAGAGGTCCAAGAAAACCCACCCCCTTTAGGTTTTGGCTTGATTAATTAATGTTTCAACTTTAGTAGATTTGACTTGATTACGGTGCTGCTGTTTACTAAAAGGATTCGTCATGGTAACACTATGGCTCATTTCTCTGTTTTGCCAGAGGCTGCAAACAAACACAAAGACATGCATATGAAAAAGAATTAATCTTTTCAATATGGAGCCAGCCTACTCTGTCAGGTTTCAGAGCTGAACGAAAAGGCAGTGGTCTACACCCATATCAATCCTATTAACTAAAATATGGCCATAATAGCAGTACTGGCCTTTTTTATAGCAATGTCCCTCTGGGTCTTTGGTTTAAGAAACAAACTCCCCATAAATCACATAATAAAAATATCCAGATTGTTGGCTTAAGGGTAGAGCTCACCAGTAGAAGTGTATTTCTTGTGACAATCTCTTTTATGAGAGAACTGGCTGCTTTCTGTTGATGTCACATTGCCACTGCCGGTATGTGGTGTGCAGAGAGGCCAGTCTATTACACATGTGTTAAAATCCTATCAGTATTTTGGCTCTGTGTTTGGTATTTCGACTCCTATCAACCACTGCCAAGCTAATCCTTTGTATAACTATTATTCCTTGTTGTCTTTAAGATCTGCAGTAATACGGTTTGTTGAACACTACACACCACATCTTCTTCCATGGGGATCAGGCACGTGGGAAAACAACTTGATGCAGTAGACACTGCATGACTGGAAAGGCAGAAGATCCTAGTTCTATGTCTTGCTCTGTGTCTAACTCCCTCTATGACCTTGGGTCAGTAAAGAACTTTTCCTGCTTCAATTTCCCTATCTTCCAAATGTGGATTAATGGTACTAACTGCCCTTCTTTATGAAGTTTTTGGTGTTAAGCAGAGCCATAGATAGACGTCCAAACCTGGGTCTTAATCTTATCCCTTGCTAGATGTAACTAATTTTGTGTCTTAGCCTTTCTGATTTTGTCCCTACATGCTTGTACTATTCTTCTGTACTGATCCTTAACAATTTGTTCACATTTCCACTTTTTGTAGGATTCCTTTTTGATTTTCAGGTCATTGAACAGCTCCTGATAGAGCCATATTGATCTCTTACTATTATTACAATCTTCCCTTTGCTTTAGGATACTTTGCACTTGTGCCTTTAATATGATCTCCTTAAGAAACTGCCAATTCTCCTGAACTCCTTTATCCCTTAGATTTTCTTCCCATGGGATCTTATGTACCAGTTCTCTGAGTTTGTTAAAGTCTGGATTTTACTGAAGGCCATTGTCCTTCCTTTCTTTAGAATCATGAAATCTATTATTTCATGATGACTTTCATCCAAATTGCTTTCCACCTTCAGATTCATAAACAATTCCTCCCTGTTAGTCCAAATCAAGCCTAAAATGTCTGTCCCCCCTGGTTACTTCCTCCACTTTCTGAAACAAAAAGTTGTCCCAATATATTTCAAGGATTTATTGCACAATTTGTGTTTTGCCATTTTACTTTCCCAACAGATGTCTGGGTAGTTAAATCCCCCCCTTACCAGGTCTTTTGTTTTGAATATTTCTGTTATTTGTTCTAGAAATGCCGCATCCACCTCCCCTTCCTTGTTTGGTGCACTATAGCGGACCTCTACCATGACATCACCCCTGTTTATTCTCCTCTTTTATCTTCACTCAGTTGCTTTCAACTGGGCTCCCTTCACCTGCCTTCTCTCCTTCCTCTGAACAAGTGTATCTATTCTTGATATCTAATGCAACGCTTTCTCCCATTTTTTCCTGCCTATCCTTCCTGAACAAGCTATGCTCCTCTATACCAATATTACGGTCATGAGACTCATCCCACCACAGCCTACTATTTCACAATTTAGCTTATGTCTAATACTTACAGCTCTTCCTGTTTATTCCCCAGACTCTTCACATTTGCATATAGACTTCTAAGATGCAAAATTCCCCTCCTCACTTACCTCCATTTCCTCCACATCATCTGTCCCTCCATTAAGGTCACCATTTTTTATACCTACTGGTGGGCTTTTGTTACCTGCCCCCTTTGAACCTGATTTAAAGCCCTCCTCACTAGGTTGGTGAGTTGGTGTGCAAAGATTCTCTTCCCCTTCTTGGTCAGGTGGAGCACATCTCTTCTCAGCAGTCCTCTGGAATAGCATCCCATGGCTGAAGAAGTTGAAGCCTTCCCATTGGCATCACCTGCACAGACACGCATTCATCTCCAGGATGAGCATGTCCCTTCCTGGGGACCTTACCCTCAACCAGGAGAATAGACAAGAACACAGCCTGCACCCCTGACTCCTTTACCCTTGCTCACCGAGGTCTGCAGTCACTACTGATCTGCTCAGGGTCAGACTTGGCAGCGTCATTACTTCCCACGTGGATGAGCAGCATAGGGTAGTGGTCATGGGAGAATAACATGAGGGGGAAAGGAGTCCAAGAGAGCTGGCTGTATTTTAAAGAATCCTTACTGAGGTTGCAGGAACAAACCATCCTGATGTGTAGAAAGAATAGTAAATATGGTAGGTCACCAGCTTGGCTTAACAGTGAAATCCTCGCTGATCTTAAACGCAAAAAAGAAGCTTACAAGAAGTGGAAGATTGGACAAATAACCAGGGAGGAGTATAAAAATATTGCTCAGGCATGCAGGAGTGAAATCAGGTAGGCCAAATCACGCTTGGAGTTGCAGCTAGCAAGGGATGTTAAGAGTAACAAGAAGGGTTTTTACAGGTATGTTAGCAACAAGAAGGAGGTCAGGGAAAGTGTGGGGCCCTTACTGAATTGGGGAGGCAAACTAGTGACAGAGGATGTGGAAAAAGCTAATGTACTCAATGATTTTTGTGCCTCTGTTTTGCTTTGTGCTGAACAAGGTCAGCTCCCAGACTGCTGCACTGGGCAGCACAGCATGGGGAGGAGGTGACCAGCCCTCTGTGGAGAAAGAAGTGGTTCAGGACTATTTAGAAAAGCTGGACGAGCACAAGTCCATGGGGCCGGATGCGCTGCATCCGAGGGTGCTAAAAGAATTGGTGGATGTGATTGCAGAGCCATTGGCCATTATCTTTGAAAATTCATGGCGATTGGGAGAGGTCCTGGATGACTGAAAAAAGGCAAATGTAGTGCCCATCTTTAAAAAAGGAAAGAAGGAGGATCCGGGGAACTACAGGCCAGTCAGCCTCACCTCAGTCCCTGGAAAAATCATGGAGCAGGTCCTCAAGGAATCAATTTTGAAGCACTTTGAGGAGAGGAAAGTGATCAGGAACAGTCAGCATGGATTCACCAAGGGCAAGTCATGTCTGACTAACCTAATTGCCTTCTATGAGGAGATAACTGGTTCTGTGGATGAGGGGAAAGCAGTGGATGTGTTATTCCTTGACTTTAGCAAAGCTTTTGATACAGTCTCCCACAGTATTCTTGCCAGCAAGTTAAAGAAGTATGGGCTGGATGAATGGACTATAAGGTGGATAGAAAGTTGGCTAGATCATTGGGCTCAGCAGGTAGTGATCAATGGCTCCATGTCTAGTTGGCAGCCAGTATCAAGCGGAGTGCCCTAAGGGTCAGTCCTGTGGCCGGTTTTGTTCTATATCTTCATTAATGATCTGGAGGATGGCGTGGATTGCACCCTCAGCAAGTTTGCAGGTGACACTAAACTGGGAGGAGTAATAGATTCGCTAGCATCCTCCAACCCAGATATTTCAGTGGGTATCCTGTCCAAACCCTCGTGCTCTCAGATGCTATTGAAGATAAGCCACCTCCTCCTACAGCTCTGTTACCTGCTTCCTGAGGGACTCCGCCAACAGACACCTCTCACGCAAGGTGGTTCCCCTGTCCTGGCTTTCATTCATGGAGACATAGAGGCCACATTCCCAGCAAGTCAAGATCAGGGGCTGGGTAGAAGCCTCCAGGCTCAGGATGCCTGTCTGGCAGGGCCCCCCAGGTGCATGCAGAGGAAGAACTAGCTGTGGTGTTGGTGACACACCATTTCCTTCCCATTGCAGATTCTTCCTAGTAGAATACCAGCTGGCTATTGCTCAGTCTCCCAGACGTCTTTGTCTCACCAGCCACAGCTGCAGTAGGATAAAAGGGCTCTCCCACTGACCTTTGGCAAGACACTTCCCCTCCCACCCTTTGTATAGGTAGATTGTAAACTCCTTAGGGGCAGGAATTGTTTCTTACAATGTGTACAGTGACCAGCACAAAAAGGTTCTGATCTGAATTGGGGCGTCCAGGTGCCGCGGAAATAAAAAACAAATGATTTATTGTCTCCATATTGAAATTTCCAGAATTTCCTTGGACATCACAGGTGATCCCTCACCTATACAGAGACCACATGCCCCCAGGCTGGCTTTGTGCACCTAGTGCACCCTGCTGCTTCATAGCAGCACGACTCTAGCAAAGCTGCACTACCAGGATGTCTCCCTAGCTGGTGTTGCTTCCTGGGCCTCACTTTAATAGGGGCTCCTTGCTGATAGGGGGCTCTGAGGAAAAGGTAATACAACTCCATAGGTGAGTCGGGGCAGAACTGAGCCTGGTGTCTGGGTTGCTCAATTCCTGTGGAGACACTTCTGGCTTTTAAGCAATTGTGGCTGAACTTTTCAAAGGGAATTGGGATGTCCTATTCCTATTCATTTCATTGGGAACTGGATAGCCAAGTCCTTAGGCAGTTTTGCAAATCTCAGCCCTCCATGCCCCTACATGACACTTAGGATGCATGCAAAAGCTGTAGGGAGATGACTGTCATGCAACATTTTTAACCATTTCTCGAGCGAGGCTTGGAATGCCATCCTCTTCATCTAAATTCAGCTGGCGTTCAGCATGCACTGGCATCCAAAAATATTGATGTTTAGCTGAACCAAATCCCTTCAGTCTGCAAAGCTGGACTGGAGATGTCACAAGAAGTAGCTTTCTCATGAGACTTCTGGCACATCTGCTTCCAGTCGGGCAGGCAACTCCAAGAGAAAAGCTTCTCTTGAAGCGTTTTGGTATTTTCAGTGTTGGCCAGAGAACAGAAGTGAGCAAAACCTCCCCACACATTCCGGAAATATAATAAACAAACTATTTCTTTTCAATGTGGTTCTAAAAATGGGCAAAGATCTGTGAGTGGGGAGGAGGAGATCTTAGCGTTTTTGAACTGGCTTGTCCACCACTACTCTAAGTCTGCCTATAAAGCATTGTATCTGTCATATGCTTTGTATAATAGCAACTTCCAGCTGAAAGAAGAAAGCACTCCGATTGCTGGTGGTAAGCATCCTGTAGGAAGTTCTGTGTGAATTACTTGAGGGGAGTCAGTATGTTGCTGCATGAATGAGTCAGTTGGAAATGCTGCTTTGCTAAGTAAACAGCTTATAGAGGGGAAGAACAGTGCTGTGGAGAGAGGCCTGAGCCAGGCTTCAGGAAAGCTGCATTCAAATCCTGGTTCTGCCACTGATTTCCTGTGTGACTTTGGGTACATTTAATCTGCCTGTGCCTCATTTCTCCAGGGGGATAATAATCCTTCCATCATTTGGTTAGCTCGTAAACTCTTTAGGGCAGGGCCTGTCTCTCAGGGCTGGATTTACACCTTACGCGCCCGTGAGCACAGCATCTTTTGTGCACCCCCTGCCTAAGCTGACCTTCATGTTTTCTGTAAAAAAATGAGCTTTTAACCCACTTTTAGGCATCCCTAGAAAGCTGGCACACCAAGGCATGGGCCTCCTGTGCCTAATTGGAAACCCGGCCCTGCTGTCTCTTACTATGGGTTTGTACAGCACTTAGCATGTTGGGGGCTCTATACTCTGCTACTGATATTTCGAGTGACCTTGGGAGGTAATTTAGCCTTGCTGTTTCTCAGATCCCCATCTGTAGACAATATGTCCATGCTGAGTCTTTTGGCTCTGTTAGGTGATTTGATCACGAGATGATGCTGTGGACATGTTAATGGGTCCAAGAAGGCACCAGAAGGGCTGGCTGGAATTGCCTTGAAGCGACTCCGCTTCCTTTTCCATGAGATGCTTATGAGCAATAGAACTGTGCAAGTAAGAAACGTTTTGGTTTGCTGGCAAGTTAGAGAGAAATCAAATAAATCATTTGGGTCAAACAACAATTTTTTCAAAAATTTCACCAAACTGAAAAAGAATCATTTCAGGTTCAACAAATCATTTTGTTTTAACAAAACAAATGTTTCATTTCAATTTTGACCATTTTAAAAGGTTTTGATTGTTTTTTCATAAAATTAAAGAAAATTTAAACAAAAAGTCATTTTGATTTTTCAGCTCCAAATGTTTTGATTTTCTTCTGGTTTTTTTTCCCCCAACCAAGGAAATTTGGCAAATCCTACAGGAATTTGTGAGACATGTCAGTGTTGCAAAATCTGGATTTGTTGCTGGAAAAGATTTTGGAGGAAAAATATCACCCAGCTCTAATGAGCAATTGCTCATCTGCCCTGAGAACTCCTTTTTCACTGAGAGTAGCACCTGTTCAGTGTGCATATGAGCCCAGGAGGTGGATTAAGGAGACATGGGATGCAGTAGGAGCTCTGTGTCTCTCTTACCTCTGTCCCAGTTGGTGCAGTGTAATAAATGACCTAGTGTTACTGGAGATTGGGGCTTGGATGAGATGAAGGCAGCTGGGGCTCAATTCAAATGAGTTGATGTGGATGGGCTAGGGGAACCAAGTGGAAGTATTGGTGAGAATTATCTCAACTCCCCTGATCAAGACTATCAGTAGAACCATGGGTTTGTAAATTAGGTTTCCTGGCTGGATCTGAGATAGTTGCTGCATGTGGACTTTACGACGCTTATTCAGGCCTTTGTCACCTAAGACTAGATTAATATCCAGGGTCGGCTCCATGGTTTTTGTTGCCCCAAGCAGCAAAAAAAAAAAAAAAAAGCCGCGATCCCGAACAGGTCTACCACCGCCGCTTCAGTCTTTGGCAGCAATTCGGCAGCTGGTCCTTCGCTCCGAGAGGGAGTGAGGGACCTGTTGCTGAATTGCTGCCAAAGAGCCGGACATGCCGCCCCTCTCCGTTGACCGCCCGAAGTACCTGCTTGCTGGGCTGGTGCCTGGAGCCGGCCCTGTTAATATCATGCTCTTCTTGGGGCTACATCGTAAAACCTTTTGAACATGAAGCTGAAAATGTGGTTGCCTGCTTAATGATTGGAGCATCAAACCAGGAACACAGAACTCCCATGCTGTTCCATGAAATACACTGGCTGCTTGTGCTGTTGCTGGAAGTTGTGACCTTTGGTAAAATGCCCTGATTACTTTGGGATTGGGATCCTGAGTGATGACCTCCCTGTCGATGACATACTACTGCACTTGTGACTGGTGGAGCTGCTCAAGCTACGGCTCCTTAGACCTGAACAAAAGGCAGGGCATTCTCCATGAAGGTTCCTCTACACTGGAAGTCACTTCCCTCCTTACTCTCTGAGTCTAAATTTGTTAACCTGGCCATGCTGAAGGGGATTTGAGGAGGCTGAAGGATGGAGGAGAAGATTGAGAGATAGTGCGCAGTGGGCAATAGCCAATTATATTTGCTAGGTTAAGCAGACCAATTTATATCAGGCCTAGTATATTCTTTATGTGAGTTTTCCACTTTTTAAAGGTGCCCAGCTCACACCAAGAGTGCCAGTCAACAATGATATTTTGTAAGTCCAATTCAATAAATACATTTCACCAAAACGTACTCTACAAATACAGCTAAAGAAGCTGCCATTGAATAACTGGAACACAAAGTCATCCACCTTCTTTCCCCCCCGAAATACTCGTGCTCAGGGGGATCAGCTGCCAAAGGTGTACTCAGAATTCCTTTGCTAGCCACTTTAATTTAACTCACAGCTCAGTGTGGTCCACTGAGAGCTCGCATAGGGAAGTCCCAATTTCTAATCCCAGCTCTGACAAGAACTCCCTGGGCAAACCTGGAGCAAGCCATTTTCTCTCTCTGGCTCAGCGTCCCCATTTGTAAAACTGAAATACAAATACTCACCTACTGCACTAAGCTGTTCTGAAGATCGATTAAGTAGGTGATGTTTGCAAAACCAGAATCTGATGACTTTGGCAATAGCCTACAGAAGAAACAAATATTGTTAGGGGTGATGCATAGAAGCAGGAAGGAATCCAGTTTATTTTTGTGCTGCCTCAGTGTATTATGGTGTTGCTATTGTTTTTTATTAATTATTATTATTTATTCATTTTGTTAGAAGCACTGAGAGTTGCTTCAAATAGGTACCTCTTGTTATTTAATACATTTAAATAAATATGTACATGTCAAGCACTAGTCATTCCCACCTCATGCCTCCAAATCTTTTGAAATGATAAACTTATTTTCACTGTGGACACAAATTTATCAGGCCTTTTAAACAAGCTTGCTGCTGTCTACGCCATTTCTAACACAGTGGCTCAATGGCCTTTTACGTTTCTTGGAAGCCATTCACACAGCAATCCAACATGAACTTTGTAAACTGACGGGAGGCTTTCAGATGATCAGCGATCCTTGGTCTAGAGAGAAAAAGCAACATGCGCACACAGACTCACTAAACTGGGGTGGCGTTTGCTCAGCAAAGATGCCGGCTCCTGGTACAAATTAAGATTTCTCCATTCCCAGATGCTCTGTCGACCTTGTTGCGACACCTCTTACCTAGTTTCAAACTGACCTTGTGCCTGGATTGAGAATGTTCACGAGTTTTTTAGTCATGCGTAAGAAGGAAAAAGAAACAAACATCTGGTTAGCAGAGCTGCCAAGTGAACATTCTTTCATTGTTTTGCAACTTTTCAATCCCTTTGTTTTTTGCCTGAAATTTTATTTGATAAATGTACGAAGAGCACCAGGGCCTTGATTAGAAGGAATGCCGGGCCTGATTCACTCTGGCACTACACTGGGATAACTCTATTGAAATCCATGGAGTCACTCTGGATAAGCCTGGAGTAAGGCAGTTGTGAATCAGGCCCACTGTATTTATGCATAGGGGCTTAATCCAACTCCCATTGAGGAAAAATGGGAGTTTTGCCACTAACTTCAATGGGAACAGGATGGGGCCCTCACTATGTTACTGCTCTGTAATGGTGTTCGAGTGAATCTTCTGCCAAACGCTGTGCTTCCCAGTTTCAATAAATCTAGTGGGCTTTTTCAATACATCGAGTGGTTTTTAACTGAAAACAATAAGTTTATTGATGCTCCGTTCAGAACGCTGGCACACCCTAAGCAAGCCCAGAGAGCCTCCTCCAGCAAGAGCTAAGAAGTGTTTCTAAATGGTCAAATGCAAGAGGGACAGGAGACATATACGTTCCTTCTAGGTCTTTACTGTACATTCCTGGCTCTATTCAGTGTGGCAGTGTTTTCTTCAGCTTGTAGTTGCTCAGAACAAAAAGTCCTTACGGACAGAAGTTTAAAGGTATTTTGGCACCTAACTCTCATTGATTTAACTAGTATTAGGCACATACATATGTAAACCCCCACACACACACCCACGACCCCAGATCTTAAATATCTATGTGAGAAGCAACTTGGATAATGTTATGAAAGAGAAGCACTGTGCTTGGTGTGTTGGTTTAGATACTTGTTCAATGGGATTTCTTAATTAGCTTTTGCATTGGTAGCTGCTTGGAAAGCAAGATTTTGATCCTTTACAAAAGTTTGAGCCTCTTTCCTATGTACGTGAGCATGAACTTGTAGTTCGGAAAGCCAGAGACTAACCACGTTAATCTGAGCCAGGCATGCTGCAGGCTGGCCTCGTACAACGCCTGCCCATGCAGCTCTGTCATCTCCCATCTGTCCTGAGCAGCAAAGCCCTGCTGGTGCAGTGCTGGGCCTAGCTTGCCTGAAGACGGCTCATCGCTGCCACTGGTGCCAAACCTACACGGTGGTTTCATGAATCACATCCACAGGGACAGGAAACCAGGGCCACAATCACTTTCAGAGCTACAGTTCCACATGGGACATTTTAGGCATATTGTTCAGCCAATTTGCATGTTTAGTTAAAACAAAGTCATTGTGGGCTTAATTAGTTACACTGGTGGGATGAACCTCTGCCGCTCTACAAACAAAGGCTCCATGTGTCCTGAAACGCCTGCTTCCCACAGTTAATAACATACTAGAAAGGGGGAAAATGAGGCCAGGGAGCAGGAAGCTGCCAGTTCCCTGATGCCTGCTCCCATTGGGGATGGGGGAGGAAGAAGACGCACACTGTACATGAGCAACACGGGGTTGAGGGGGGCTGCAGCAGCTCCTCTCCATCCAGACTAGCCCCTTCAAGGGCCAACGCCATTCACTTCAGTGCCACTCTCACCCTCAGGGTATGTGCAAGATTCCGGCTGCTACACGTGAGGTTGTGACATGAAGGGAACGTGTGTCTGTGAGTGACATGAGGTGTGACACTTGGCACTGGAGTGAGTGGGGCTGCGGCCATGGGCCAGGTCACAGTGCCTGGAGCATGGAGCCAGGCCTTGTGGCACAGGAATCACCCCTGGGGGGAGGGATAGCTCAGTGGTTTGAGCATTGGCCTGCTAAACCCAGGGTTGTGAGTTCAATCCTTGAGGGGGCCATTTAGGGAACTGGGGTAAAAATCTGTCTGGGGATTGGTCCTGCTTTGAGCAGGGGGTTGAACTAGATACCTCCTGAGGTCCCTTCCAACCCTGATATTCTATGAGTGCAAGGCAGGCTTGCTCTGTAGCCCTGCGCCCTAAGGGCAGGACCTGATGACCCCCTCACCAGGACTTCAATCCCGAGAGCAGGACCCAACCTTCCCAGGGCCTCTCACGCCTCCATGGGCACAATCTGACCCCTCTAGGGGCCAGTGAGGAGCCCCTGGGACTAATGAGAGAGTGGGGATTCAGTGGTGAAGGGGAAATATTTAAGGGGGTAGGCCAGGAGCCCAACCCTGCCAGAGAGCAGAGATCTGATTTCCTTCCACGCCAGCCTCCATATGACCTGCGTTCAGCCCTGTAACTCCTCCCTGCAGGTATAGTGGAGCAGGGCTGATGGAGCTCACAGGCCTTCTTGGCCTGTGAGGATGGCACAAGCCCTCACTGAGCTGTTGTGCTCTTCCCGCCCCCAATGTCAAACATCATTTGCAATGAGGTGGGAGATGACATCGCTATTTTCACCATGCAGGTGTGGGGAGGAGGAGGAGGCAGAGTTGCTTGAGCTATGGGGGTTCTTTCTGCTCCCTATGAGAAAGGTAGCCACGGCCACTCCCTTCCCTGGACCTTTTAGGGCACAGGGGCAGGCAAGCAGGGAGTCGCCCTGGCTGCCAAGTTCCAGGAGACGCCAAACTGCTTTGCCATTTGGCTTTTTATTTCCCCCCTGAGCTTGGCTTCACTGCTTGTGGGGTGCCAAGGAAAACATTTTTAGTCCTTGCCAGCAAAACGGCTAGGGCCCTGTCCCTTCCTCTTCATACTGCCCCTGTCTGAATCCTCCTGTTGGTTCCCTAAGAAAGGGGGAATACTATGTCTGCCACAGCAGCAGCTCTGAATGGCTGCCTTTTTCATTATCCCACCTCCTGTGTACGAACAGCCAATCAGGCAGGGATTTCCCCAGATACTAGGATGAAGACCCATTCAAGGGTCAGAAACCCCATAGTCTAGGGAGAAATCCTCTAGGGTTGGCAGTTCTGCATACACTTTAGAGGCCCCACTCCTATCAGCAGTTGTGTTTTCTGGAACATGTTCACCCCTGGAAGTCATTCTGCTCAACTTAACTGGAGAAGACAAACATGCAACAGCCCAGGATTAGGGCTGGTGGGAAAAAAATTAGTTGAAAACACATTTTTGTCAAACTATTTTTTTTTAATTTTTTTTTTGGCAAAAAGTGACTGCTTACCTTAGAAATTTTTTATTTTTTGTTGAAAAAACAAATGCCTAAAACCAGAAACATTTTGATTCAGAAATGCTATTGTGGTGTTGGGTTTGGTTACTTCCTCATTCTCCTCTACAGGTTGGGCTCCTGGATTGGACTACATATTGCATGATGCACAATGCCTTGGGATTCCTATGATGCACCACCTCCCTTCACCAAGAAGAGAGAATGTAGTGCATCATGGGGACTGTACTTCAGGTACCTCCAGCAGTATTCTCAAATTGGTTTTCAGCTGAAATATGTTAGGTGTGGTGGGGTTTGTAATGGAAAGCTAATCTGTTTTATACTGTTCAGCCACCAGGTGGTGCTGTATGTAAAATACCTTATTTAAGCTACCCGCAGAGCATGGAAAGAACTTAAAGTGAACACGCCTGGTGTGTCTCTGTCTCAAAAGAAAGCTCTGTCACCAGTTCATATCTCGTACAGGAGCATGGCATGGTGG
This sequence comes from Mauremys mutica, assembly GCF_020497125.1. NCBI lineage: Eukaryota > Metazoa > Chordata > Testudines > Geoemydidae > Mauremys > Mauremys mutica. Next base: position 71,676,846 of record NC_059081.1, on the reverse strand, counting down.
CAGAAGTAAACTAGTGCCAGAGGAGAACAAACAGAAGGAACAAAGCAACACAGGTTGCAGGATCTCATCAACATGCCACTCTTCAATGCTCCGGAGAATGTCCGCTTTGACAAACCTTCACAATGGACAGACTGGAAGCAGTATTTTCCAAGATTTTGTATTGCTGCAAAGCTCCACCGGCAAACTTGAGATATTCAGGTATCTTCTTTAATTTATTCTATGATGAAGCAGGCAAAGCATATCTGTAGATCTGGTGACTTTATGAAGACACTAACAAAAATGACTATGAAAGGGCTCTGACTATGTCCGATGTATACTTTGATCTCATAGAAATGTGGGTTTATGAAAGAGCATGTTTTCATCAGAGAATTCAAGAACCAGGGGAAAAATGTTGAATGTTTTATAAGAGCTTGGCATGCATTGGCTGAAAACTGTGATTTTGGAACTGCAAAACATGAAAATTTCAGAGACAGGCTGGTTATTGGGTTAACAGATAAAAATCTTTCACAGCAGCTACAGAGAAGCCAGGCTTAACCCTAGCCACAGCTATACAGATAGCAAATCTGTCTGAATTAGTCAAACAGCATAACAAAAGGAAGGAAACATTTTGAAAAAAAACCAGAAACTAGCTTAGAAGCTGGAAATAGACACAAGCGCTAAAATTTATTATGATAAAACTTCTGAGGCAAGGAGAGAGAATTCCTAGTCTAAGATGGTCTAATTCCAGCCTATGTGTAGAAGGTGTGGAAAAAGTCATATCCTAAGAGATGATGCATGTCCCGCCAGAGGCACAAGGTGTAACACATGCACAAAATATGGACATTTTGCAGCTGTTTACCACACCAAAGCAGTCAGGAAGTTGACTCATATTACGGACAATCTAGAGCCATTGTTTCTGGGATGATCACTTGTGACAACACAGAACCTGCCAGGAGAGTGAAAATGAATATTCATAGTAAGACTGACTCAGGAGCTGATGTCACAGTCATCTGAGAAGGGACTTACAATCAACTTCAACCCCTCCCAGAACTGAAGTCACCTGATACAGCTCTGACTATCCCCGGAGGTATTCTGAGCTGCAAGGGTCAGTTCACCACAGAAACTATTTAAAAAGACAAAACTTTGAATTCAGAGTGTGTGTGATCAAAGGATCAGAGATCAACAACCTTCTCAGCTGCAGTCTGGCAGCCATGATGGGCCTAGTGAGAAAGCTGGAAGAACTCAATGGAGGATTTGATTTATTGGACTTTTGAAAGGAGATCTAGTACAAATCAACTCAAAAGAAATGCTGAACCATGCCAGACAGACCCTGGAAGAGACTAGCTGCAGATTTATGCAAATTCAGAGGATGTTGTTACCTTGTCATAGTAGACTATTTTTCCAGGTATATATAAATGATGTACTTGAAATACATAACATGTCACAATGACATCAAGAAACTGAAGTGCACTTTTGCTCATTTTGGTATTCCAGAACAGCTAGTGAGAGATAGACCACAACTCATTGCAGCAGAATTTAAGTCATTCTGAACTAAATATGATTTTGATTACTAGCAGCCCACACTACCCACAAGTGAATGTAGAGGCTGAAAAAGCTGTACAGGCAGCCAAGAAAATTCTACAGCAGGAAGATCCATTCCTTGCTCTTCTGAGTTATAGATCAACAGCGATAGCAGCTACTGGATACAGTCCAGCATAACTCCTGATAGATTCTTTTCTGAAGTTGGAACAGTAGTCCATCTCCAACGTGGTCAGATATGATGAGTGTAGCCAAACCAGATAAAAAGGCAAAAATAGCTTATAAACACATGACACTCAGAGAACTGCCAGGTCTAGAACCTGCTGACTGTTCACATCAAATTGGATGGAGAAGCATGGAGAACTCCAGCTGTTGTACTGAAAAAGAATTCAGTGCCCAGATAATATGTGATTGACACTGAGAGTTCAATAGAAACTGTCAACCTCTACAGCTTTTTCCTCTCAGAAAGAACAATCAAAAGAGCAAACTCTATGGATGGTGCAGAAGAAGACGACGACTCAAGGATTCTAGACAGTCCTTGTGTAACCTATATGCCTAATAGGGAGATATCTCTTTAAGAGACCCGTTGTGCCATGGCGTGGGGAAAGAGTGAGCTGTGTCTGGATCATTTTGCTAGGCAGATTTAGCACTCCACATCCAGAAGCTTCTCGATTTTGGGTGTGGTAGTTTTGGGTCTGATCCAATAGGTTCCCTGTTGCTGGGGTCAAACTCCACGAGGGCAAGCAGTCAGGGCTGCTGCTTCACAAAGGGCCATGTGCCCTGTGTGAGTCTGGAGAAGCTGAGCCCAGGGACAACAGCCTGCTTTCTGCTCCTAACGCTGAAGCATTTTGTAGCAGGGCCGCCCAGAGGATTCAGGGGGCCTGGGGTCTTCGGTGGCGGGGGGCCCCCGCTTCGGCGGTAATTTGGCGGCGGGGGGTCCTCTCCCACCACCGAAGACCCGGAGCAGAAGCAGCTCTGGGGGCCCAGGCCTGCGAGAGTTTTTGCGGGGCCCCTGGAGCGAGTGAAAGACCCCGCACCAGGGCCCCCGAAACTCTCGTGGGGGCCCTGCAGGGCCCGGAGACTGGGGCAAATTGCCCCCCAGCCCCCCGGGCGGCCCTGTTTTGTAGCTGGTTAGTGATACTGTTAACTAGGGTGACCAGATAGCAAGTGTAAAAAATCAGGACACTTTTTTGGGGCGGGTGGGGCAGGGAGGGGAATAATTGCCTGTATAAGACAAAGCCTCTAATATTGGGACCTTTGGTCACCCTAGGCCCAGGGCTCCCTAACACAGCTCAGCTGACTCAAGTCCCACTAACCCTGCGCTTAAACTGCGGGGCAGACTCACCCAGAGTGGCCACCGACTCTCCCACCTGGCTTTATAACTACCCCCACCCCCGCTGAGGGAGATAGTTCAGGAGGGCACATGGGAAACTGCCCCACATCGAGGCACCACCTGCCCCTGCTCTCTGCCGCGGACCCCTCAGGGCCCTCTGGCCGCTGCAGGCTGCAATCCCTGGCCAAACGCCCTCGTTGGGTCACGGCTGCTGGCGGGCAGCAGCCCGGGCGGGGTGGCTGTGTGGGGGCGACGTGGTGGGGGCCGGGTTGCTATTTACCCCGCTGGCACGTGCAGTGCCCAACACTGAACAGAGCCCACACGCCACAGGGAGCTGTCTGTGCCTTGAGTGGGAAGCGGAGCTACGCGGTCTGTGGGGCGGGGCGGTGCTGGGGCCCTCTCCAGCCGCCCAGAGCCAAGCGGCGGCGGATCCCTGAATGGCACTGCGCCGCCGCTTCAGGGTGGGCTTCTCCCCCAGCTCGCAGCCACGCCGGCTCACTGCGCTTCCCGGGATGGCGGGAGCCTGGGGCGGTGCTCTCCGGCGCTCTGCGCCACGCACGGGGCCCTGACCCTAAGAGCCAGAGGGACCTCCCGGGGGGCAAGGTGGGGAGTCCTGGTGGTGCTTACCTGGGGCAGGTCCTGGGAAGCATCCAGCGGGTCCCTCTGGCTCCTAGGATTGGGTTGGGGTGGGGTGGGCAGAGGGCTCTCTGCCCGCTGTCGGCACCTGCAAGCCCTGCCCCCACAGCTCTGATTGGGCAGGAGGGAGCTGGTGTAGCACGCGGCGACCCCCTCCGCCTCTGTGCCTAGGGTCTGCCAGCACTGCAGGCTCCTGCCAGCGGGCAGGCACACCGTCGGGAGCTGCCCCAGGAAGCGCCGCCACGCCAGCCCCGGGACTTTGGCGGTGATGGTGAGTGGTCCCCAATATCAGGACAAAGGGCGTCCCGACCAATGTGTGGTCGAGACGTGGGACAAATATGTTAAAATCGGGATTGTCACAATAATATCCTACTGTTAACCCTCAAACAGGGAAGCATGGGCAATGTTAATTGTAGCAAGGGGAAATTGTAAGGGAAAAATAATTTCTTCTATTTTAACTGTATAATTGGAATGTTGTTTGATTTTAGCCAAACCATTTTAATTAAATTGTCTCAACTAGTCTGAGTCACCAACTTTTCTTTAAATGTAGTAATGGGGAAAGAATGATTTAGATTTTGCTATTCTCAATTTTGTATTTTCTTGTAACAAGTTTTTTTTTTAAATCTATACACTTAACGGAATGGTTGGTTAATCAATTGGCTGACTGGCTAGCAGGGATTTCAGCAGAGGAAGAGTCTGCATGGATTCCAACTGACCATTCCTACAAGCAAGTGGAGGGAAGATGCTGTTTTAGACTCAGCAGACTGTCTAGATTTGGTGATCAAAGATGCTGAGACTCAGATGAACTCAAGCTAAACTTTTGGGAACTCTGAGTTCCTTCTCACTGTGTTTCTGTGGGGACTGACCTGTTTAGATTTAATTTGTTTTCTTTATTTATGTTTCTGTTTCTCTGTATAATGTAAGTGGATTATAAAATAGCCATGTTATGTTGTAAACATTAAGCTGTTATTATTTTGTTTCTTTATCATAAGATTTTATAAAGTTGTTAATTTTTTTGACCAGCTATGTTTGTAAACTCTTCAGAGCACCTCTTTCTACATGTGTACTGCTACCAACATAAAGTGGTCTTGATCAATGCCAGAGCTACCATAATATACATAACAGCGCTGAAACATTCTAAATCAGGGGTCTCAAACATGCGGCCCGCGGAGCTCTTCCCTGCGGCCCGCGGAGCTCCCCAGGGCCGCCCAGAGGGGGGGGCAAAGGGGGCAATTTGCCCCGGGCTCCGCAGGGGCCCCCAAGAGAAAAGCGGAGGCTCCCGCCTCCGCCCCTCTCCTGGAGCCTCGGCGCATAGAGCGCCGAGTCTCCGTCCGAGCGCCTGAGCCCCGCCCCGATCCGAGCCGCGTGGGGAGGGGGCGGGGCTGGGAGCTCTGGGCTGAGCGCTGCGCTCGGCGTGGAGCTCACAGCCCCGCCCCCTCACCACGCGGCTCTGAGCGGGACGAAGCTCAGGCCTCGCCGGAGACGCGCTCGGATAAGGGGGGGGGAAGCGGGAGTCGCCGGGGCCGGGCCGGGGTCTGGGTGGGAAGCGGGACCCGCCGGGGCCGGGGCCGGGCCGTTGGGGGGGGGGAAGGGAAGCGAGACCCGCCGGGCCGGGCCGGGGGGTGGGGGAGGGAAGCGGGACCGGCCGGGGCTGGGGTGGGAAGCGGGACCGGCCGGGGTGGGGAAAAGAGGGACCCGCCGCCGCCGAAGCGCAGCCCGGTCTTCGGCGGTGGGGGGCCCCTTCTTTTCCGGGACCCGCCACCTAAGTGCCCCGCCGCCAAGCCACCAAACAGCTGTTGGTGGCGCTTAGCACTTTCCAGGAGGGAGGGGGGAGGAGCGGGGAGCCGCGCGCTTAGGGGAGGAGGTGGAGAAGAGACAGGGCAGGGGCGGGGCCTCATGGAAGGGGTGGATTGGGGGTGGGGCCAGGGGCAGCAAGGGGGCGTGTCAGTGATGCGGCCCTCGGGCCAATGCACTAGTCCTCATGCGGCCCTCGGGGTCATTTGAGTTTGAGACCCCTGTTCTAAATGCTTCCCAAGATACACAAAGAAGGGAACCCAGGCAGACCCATATTATTTGACCATGATACTTTGACTGAAGGAATATCAGGACTCATAGAAACCATCCTCAAACCACTCACCAAAACAAAGTTCAGCTTCCTCCAAGACACTACCGACTTCCTTCAGAAACTCCACAACATTAACAGCCTCCCTCAGAACTCCATCCTTGCCATAATGGTTGTCCCCTCCTTATACACCAATATCCTTCACCATGATGGCATTACTGCCTGCTTCAAGTACATAAAAGATAATGCACAATGTTCAGAAATCCACCGAAAACATATTTTCAAACTCATTCATTTCACTCTCTCCCACAACAACTTCATGTTTAACAACAAATGCTTTGTCCAAACCATGGGAACAGCTGTGGGTACTAGGATGGCTCCCCAATACCTCAACCCTCGCATGTGCCACTTTAAGGAAGAATTTCTGGGAAAATGCATCACAAAACCAATGATATATCTGAGATACCTCAATGATATTTTAATTCCCTGGACAGAAGAGTTAAACTCCCTCATAGATTTCTATCACAATGTCAAAAGCTACACCCATCCATAAATTTTCGCTAGGATGCTTCCACACCCACATCAACTTCCTGAACACCACAATCAGCTTCAACAATGGAACCCTACAGATGACTGTATACAAGAAACCCACAGATCACCACACTTACTTTCACAGATCCAGCAACCACCCCAGACACGCCAAAAAAAAAAATCTTATCTACAGCCAGGCACTCAGATACCACCAAATTTACTCTAAAGAGAAAGTCCGGGATACACACCTTAACACACTGAAAACCACTTTCACTAAGCAAGGGCATTCCACCAGAAAAGTAGATTGCATTATGGAATTGGATACCCAAATGCCCTGAAAGAACCTGCTTCGATACAGAAAAAAAACCAAAAAACAAAAAACCAAAACTTTGACAGCACATCCCTGGTTGTCAACTATCACTCCACACTAAAACACATATGGGTATCATCAAACAATTACAACCCATATTTGATGGGGACCATATCCTGAAAAAAATCTTTCCCAAACCCTCTCTTCTGGCCTTCAAAGAACCAGCCCCCCCCCAACCTCACTAAACTTATCATCAGAAGCAAGCTTCTCACAGACCAGGACACACCAACTCAAAGTGGTACCAGATCCTGACAGAACAATAATTGCAAAACCTGCACACATATCTGCACTGCTACAATGATAAATACCCCCCACAACTCATCTTTCAAGATCCATGGGTTCTACATAAGCATATCACAACATGTGGTGTACTTCATCCAGTGAATGAAATCCTCAATAACAACTACGTGAGTGAAACCAAACAATCACACATTCTTTAATGAACTCATACAGAAAAATGATAAAAGACAAACACACCATATCACCTCTGGTTGAACATTTTTCACAAAGCAATCATTCCATATATGATCTTTCAATACTTGTCCTCAAGGGAAATCTGTACAACATCTTCAAAAGGCAAGTCTGGGAACTTACATTCAGAATTCTGCGAGACACCAAAACCCATGGATGTAATAGGGACACTGATTCTATGGCTCATTACAACAATGTGTAACATGCCACACTGCCTGTTACCCCCTAATTGCCCATTTCAAACTCTTTATGCATAAACAATCTAACCCCCAATTGCCCACCTCAAGTGACTGCCTCCCACATTACCCCTTCTGCTTAGCAATCTGTCCCAACTTATATTTAGCTCAGACACTTTACTTCCTTTCCCACACCTGAAGAAGCTCTGTGTAGGTCAAGAGCTTGCACCTTCCACCAACAGAAGTTGGTCCAGGGTGCCATTCCAGGTGAACTGAACAATATACACCATTTAGGTAGAAATGATGTGTATATACATGTATTAAAACCACCGATGTAGCTGAGGTCCTCTCTCCGCTACATCAATTTCTGTCATTGGCTGTTCCGTATGGAGGAGTTTTTTCACATGCAATTGACCTCCAAGCAATGAATGCTGCCCTTTCGAGCATCGTATCCACTACACATTATTTTGCTCTATGAGATTAAACATCAATTTTTCTATTAAATATTATAGATTCAATCATTCTGATCTGATCTGCCAAGGACTTGTCTACCAGTCACTGAATGCAGTGCTCTCACTCCCTCGTAGCCCCATAACACATTAATCATGTTTAAGATGCACACAAAACCCTTTAAATAAAGAACACACTTCAGCTGTGGAAAAAGCAAACACTGTATTCTAGCCACTGTGGATAAATAATATGGTCACATTAATTACATAGCAGTTACAGTGTAATCACACTGTATCTATATTTTGATGCATATAATTTGCATTAATTTGTACAACTGCAAAATCAACTACCTGATTGAACTATTTATTTTAGTCTCATATTTAATGCATGTGGGCCAGATTGTGACACATGTACTCACGGTGAGTAGTAACTTACTCCACAAGGAGATCCATTGTTTTGGAGTAAAGTACCACTCAATGTGGGTGAGGGTATCGCTGTTTATATATAGGCCCTGATTTATCACTGCATTACTCCAGTTTTACATTGGTGCAACTTTCATGGAAACCAACCAAGGTGCAACTCCACTGAAATCAATGGAATAATTGTGGTGAAACACAGCTTTAGAATGCAGGTACAATAGTTACTTTGTAATTACTCTGAAATTGTACACTTGCTAAATCCTATAGCCAGATTTAGTATAGAACTGCGTCACTTGTGCCTACCCGCAAACTTTGTATGGAATATAGAATAACACTAATTCTGTTTTTTAACACAAATCTAATTTTAAAAAAAAATCCTTTTGTGCTTAGAATTTGCACATTGTCTTAGCGCCAATGTGCTATTTTTTGAAAGTTTAATCAAAATATGTGCAGCTGTTTTTGATATGCATCACTCTCCGAGAGGGAGGGATAGCTCAGTGGTTTGAGCATTGGCCTGCTAAACCTAGGGCTGTGAGTTCAATCCTTGAGGGGACCATATAGGGATCTGAGGTAAAATCAGTACTTGGTCCTGCTAGTGAAAGCAGGGGGCTGGATTCAATGATTTTTCAGGGTCCCTTCCAGCTCTATGAGACAGGTATAACTCCATATAGTTAAGCAATCAGGAAACAAGCCCCTCCCCCGGGCAACGGTCCCAATATTTTCCCCTTACCATCTGGTCACCGTAGTGTGTCCATGCAATCCTAACAATGACATCCTGCTGTGTCCTTCAATGGGGTGGCTGGGTTAGCTTTCCCCTCCATCAAGCTGCGCTCCTGCAGAGCACTAGTTAGAATTTAGATTTATCTAGTTAGGAATCACCCACAGTCAGGGGCGGCTTTAGACATTTTGCCGCCCCAAGCAGGGCGGCATGCCGCGGAAGGCGCTCTGCCGGTGGCTGGTCCCGCGGCTCCGGTGGACCTCCCGCAGGCGTGCCTGCGGAGGGTCTGCTGGTCCCGCGGCTCCACCGAAGCCGCGCGGGACCAGCGGACCCTCCGCAGGCACGCCTGCGGGATGTCCATTGGAGCCACCTGCCGCCCTCCCAGCGACCGGCAGAGCGCTCCCTGCGGCATGCCGCCCCAAGCACACGCTTGGCGTGCTGGGGTCTGGAGCCGCCCCTGCCCACAGTGTTAGCATAGCTCAGGCTTAACAGCATGGACTGGGTTTTTATCTAACATTTTAATGTTGTCTTATAACACACTCATACTCAAAATCAATCTGATCTTAAATGCCTTTACTTAACGATATCTTTTAATTGAACATGGTTTTGTATTTTTATATCTGCATATTGACTGGATGATAAAGTTGCCAGCCATGCTGAGCCAGGCTTTCAGTAGAACCAAAAGGTGCTAGATGGGCATGGGACCTTGGGAAAAGAAATGTACTACAGAGTTCTGTAAGCTTCATCCTGTAAATCAAGCACAAAGCATTGCTCCTACAGCTTCCACAGTTAATTTCAAGTATTGGCACTGTTTTTTTATTGTTAATTTTGTGTGCAGGGGTTTCTGTTCTTTCTCTTGCTTTGTGGCTTTTTCTTGCATTTCCACTGAAAAGGATACAGCTTTGAAGCTTAAAGCTGGGTATGTTCTACAAGAACTGGGGGTTATTCCAAAATGTTATTATACTTTTAGTACAAATAAACAATGACATTTCCTTTTTCAGTACATCTAGGAGGAATTTTGACATAGTTTTAAGACTCATGAGTGACTCCTGCCCGGTACAAGCACAGTCATCCTGGAACACGAACTGCTCCGAACAGTGAAGTCCATTCAAAAGAATGAAGTGATACATTTTATTTTATTTTATAACAGAAATGACCTTTTCTGTGTTTTACTTCACTGATTTTTAGTGAGCTGAACAGATTGTTACTGTATCATGAGCAATGGTTGAATTATGATCATGAACTTACTTTTCTTTGGCAAATTTGTGGGAAAAATGAATATTCTTTTTCCACATATCTGAAGGATAAAAGCATTTGTGGAGAGGAATCACTCCCATTGGGGACTCTTGTATACTTTGCAGTAGTATTTTATTAAGAGTTGGGGAGTCCAAAAGTCCCACAGATGTAAGGTTTCAATTAACTTTACATTGTGTCCAAGTCTTTAAATACTCAACTAAATTTTAATCCAATCACTTGATTTGACTCCAAACATGATTAATCTTTGAATCATCATCGTTTCAATCAGGGGTTAAAAAGCAAACTCATTTTTGGCCTGTCCTGACTCAAGTGAATACACTGAGATCAGAGCTGTGTTTCCCTTTTGGCTGACACCTTGGCACTTGCTAGCACTGACTTTCTATTTAGGCACGATCATTCCTGTCCATTTCTCCCTCCCCCTACCCAAATGTTCAACAGCATTCAGTGTTCGTCATTTATACCTTCTCCCAGCAAGATGTGATCCTTGCAAGCTCTTGGTGTTGAATTAATCAAAGTGCCTGCTGTTTGACCTGCATTGGAGCTATGAAACAGGTTTTAAATAGTGGCTTTTCTACTTTTAAAGAAACAGTGCTTTACTGGGGTGATCAAGTACATGGAAGAATAGCAATTGTGAGATACCCAAACCAGCCAATCGTAGCTGGCCAGTCACTGTTATACAGCTGGATGATGGATTCTCGGGTTGGTGTTGAGGATTCATCAAACACTATTAATGACCATGTATCTGGGAGATTAGACTGATGCGAGAACTACAGCCATGATTACATGAGGGACAGACAAAAATGTCCATGGCCGTTGCACACTGTTGCATCCTTGCTTTGCGCTGTTCACATTTTTCACACAAGGTGTTGATGTGCCTTGCTTCAAAGCGCTTAACGGCAAAGTGACAAGGCTACCACCACCTTGCTCTGTCATGGGCTGTTGCTTTCCAGTTCCTGGGATTGACCTGAGAGGCTGTAAAGTTTGACTTCAGGGTATTTTTATACCATTTGTTCTGACCATCACGAGACCAGGTGCCTTGCTTTAACTGACCATCAAATATTACCTTGGGCATTCTCAAGTCAGCCATAGGTACGAGGTGCCCAGACCAATATACTAGAGCAGTTATGATTGTGCTCTGACTACCAGGCATCTGACAATGATTAAGGATTTCACCATTAGAAAACTTGTCCCACCATCAGCCCCTGAAAATAGACCAATGACAGGGCATATGGAACTAAATCAAGTTTCCTGCTATGGCAGCAATATGTTGTCCAAGCCTCATACCCATATAGAAGTGCTGCTAGCACAACTGTCCAGTACATATTTAGCTTCGTGCTTATTTTGATGCCTCTATCATTCCATAGGTGGCGTGATAACATTCCAAAAGCAGAGCTCCCCTTGGCTACGAGATGGGTAACCTCATAATCAGTTGCAGCATTCTATGCCCGTGGGCTCCTTAGGTAACCAAAATTTCCTCATGGACTTGAGAGAGGAACGTTTCTTAGAATATCAGGGTTGGAAGGGAGCTCATCTAGTCCAACCCCCTGCTCAAAGCAGGACCAATTCCCAATTAAATCATCCAACAGATTTTTGCCCCATATCCCTAAATGGCCCCCTCAAGGATTGAACTCACAACCCAGGATTTAGCAGGCCAATGCTCAAACGACTGAGCAATCCCTCCTTCTTCTTGACCTTTGTAACTGGGTGGATATGTGCATCCCCCAGCACAGGCTGGTACCATACATTGGCTTTCTTTAGGCTGACTGTAAAACTGACGTGGTTAGTGGCACAAGCAAAGGGATCGGTTATCGACTGAATGTCATCGATTGAGTGAGCAGCCAGTACACAGTCATCAACAAATAAAGGTTCCTTAAGAAGTAAACCTGCCACTTCTGCGTGAACATGGAAGCACTGCCAATTAAACACCTTCCCGTCAGTGCTGAACTGAATAAACACTCCTCTGTGAGTGCTATGAAATGCATCCATATGCACAGCCAAAAAAAGAATGGAAGCGAGAGTGTGAGCCAGTACACAGCCTTGTTTGGTGCCATTAGTGACCGGAAAGGGGTCAGATATCTTGCCATTTTCCACCACTCTGGCCATCTTCCCACCATGGAAGAACCAAATGACAGAAATAAACTTTTCAGGGCATCCAAAGATGAAAAAAACTTTCCAGAATCCCTTATGATTTACAGAATCAAAAGACTTGGCCAAGTCAACAAACACCCTGGTTTTGCTCCTGGCGCTTTCCCTGAAGCTGATGGTCTGTGATGAGCATATCTGTAGTGCCCTGAGACTCAGGAAGGATGGTTTCCACAAAATGGGTGTTAAGTCTATTCAGTATAACCCAGGCAAGAATTTTTCCAGCAGCAGACAGTAGGGAAATGCTGCAGTGATGATCACAGCTTGCCCTATCACCCTTACGTTTATAAAAGTGAACAGTGAACATTCTTGAAATCCTGTGGCACCAACTCTTGCTCTCAGTTAATCCGGAAGAGCCTGATGAGATGCCTTGAACTGTGGTAGCCACCCTGCTTATAGATCTCTGCTGGAATGGCATCTGGTCCAGGTGCCTACCCTTGTGACATCTGCTTGATTGCTGTTATGGTCTTGTATAAGGTAGAGGATAGTGCAGGGGTGGGTAAACTATGGCCCAGGGGGTGGATCCGGCCCCTCAGGGCTTTGGATCTGGCCCGCGGGATTGCCCCTGTGGCGCTGCGGGCCCCACGCCACTCCCAACAGTGATCGGCCCGATGTCCCTGCGGCCCCCGTGCCCTTGCCTCCAGGCACTGCCCCCCACAGCTCCCATTGGCCGTGCAGAGAGCCTGCCCTGGCCCCGGTGCACACCACTGTCACCCCGGAGCCTGAACTTCTCCTGCACCCTGCCCCCCAACTCCCTGCCCTAAGCCCCCTGCCTGCACTGCGCACCCCTCCTGCCCCCCAACCCCCTGCCCTGAGCCCCCTGCCGCACCCCGCACCCCTGTGCACCCAACTCCCTGCCCTGAGCCCCCTGCCTGCACTGCGCACCCCTCCTGCCCCCCAACCCCCTGCCCTGAGCCCCCTGCCGCACCCCGCACCCCTGTGCACCCAACTCCCTGCCCTGAGCCCCCTGCTGCACCCCGCACCCCTGTGCACCCCAACCCCCTGCCCTGAGCCCCCTGCCTGCACTGTGCACCCCTCCTGCACCCCACCTCCTGTCCTAAGCCCCCTCCTTCAGTCTGCACCCCTCCTGCACCCCTGCCCTGAGTCCTTTCCTGCACTCCACACCCCTACTGCACCCCAACCCCCTTCCATGAGCCCCCTCATATACCCCACACCCCTCCTCTGCCCCAATCCCTTGCTCTGAGCCCCTTCCTGCACACCGCACTCCCACACCCTGCACTCCCTCCCACACACCAACCCCCTGCCCTAGCCCTGCATACAATTTCCCCACCCAGATGTGGCCCTCAGCCCAAAACGTTTGCCCACCCCTGGGCTAGTGCTAACTCATTTTTTAATAGGAGCTGTGGAAGAGCATTAGTTGCTTCCTCAGAGATGTTGGAAGGGTGGTTGAGAAGTGAACTGAAATGTTCCGTTCATCGAGTATTTCAGTGTCAGTTATGTGTCAGCTGCTGACCAGTGTGCATTCAAGGGTTATTATGTTGCACTCGGAGCAACTCACAGCATGAAGATCAGCTAAAAAGCTTTTGGTGTCTTCGCAGTCTGCTGCCAGTTGTAACTCTGTTGCTTTCTTTTCCCACCACTGGTTTTTCATTTGCCAATGTCTGGTCTGAACCTTCTGTTTTGCTCAATGATATTCAGCTGCTAAATCTGTATCCGCTAGGTAGGCTCGATGGATCGGTAGTATGCAGAGAGTTCAAGACCCGATATATTTCAAGGTCATTCTCATCAACCCAATCCTGATGTTTCCTCTGAATAGAGCTGAAAACATCAGCAGCCATATTATATGTCATGTCCCATGAATGTTTCCAGGCTGAGTCAACATCCACTGAGGCACCTGTAGCTAAGGGAAGTGCTTCCATGAGTTTTTGTTGGAATTCAGACAGTTTGTCACCGTTTTCCAAGCTTGAAATATTGATTTTCTTTGCTAGCTTGAAAGCAATACAGAGAGACATTTGACCTCTCATGAGGCTACTACTGACCAACTCATTTGCACCTCTCATGGTGCAAGCGAGTCTAACATAGCAGATAACTCTTCACATACAGTAACATAATTGATCATGTGCTAGTGTTTTGCACAAGGGTGCATCTAGATCACCGTGTACTTGTTGACCTGTTGAAACACTATTTGTGATAACTAGGTTGTGCTTGGTGCATTGGAAGGGAGTAGGATGCCATTAGAGTGTGTGTTACCAACTCCAAGACAACTGGTCACATTGCCCCATAATGCATAGTCCTGACCAATGCTGGCATTGTGGCCACTAAGGATAATCAACTTACCATTATGTGGGAATGACCTGGTGATGCTATCAAGGGTTTGATAGAAGTGCTCCGTGTCCTCATCTGGATGGATCATGGTTGGTGCATCTGCGCTGATGACAGAAGCATCATGACCTTTACCAAGGTCGATACAGAGGAACAGGTTTCAGAGTAGCAGCCGTGTTAGTCTGTATCCGCAAAAAGAACAGGAGTACTTGTGGCACCTTAGAGACTAACACATTTATTTCAGCATGAGCTTAGAGTGAGCTGTAGCTCACGAAAGCTCATGCTGAAATAAATTTGTTAGCCTTACAGAGGAACAGAACACCCTTCGTTAATGACTCAACTTTGTGGGCAACTGAACAGTGGATGGCAAACCCCACATCAGAGCATCTGCATTCATCTCCATATTTGCCAATCCAGTAAAAGGTATAATCAGCACCCACTACTCTTAGCTGCAACTCACTGGCAAGTCTTGTCTCACTGAGTGCAGCAATATCTGTATTGCACCATGCCATTACTCTGCTGCATATAATGATTCTACGCACAGGTCTGTCACCTCTGTTGAGGAGGGTGCAAACATTCCAGGTTAAAAATGTCTTTGGATTTCCTTGAATATCAGCCGCAGAAGAGCTGAGTGATGGCACTCGGCCAGCTTTGGATGGAGCAAATGTTTTTTAGGGATCTTTTTCCTTCTCCCCTTCCCCATTTGAAAACAGCAGCACTGTCTCTAAATAGAGCTACTCTGACATCGAGGAAGGATACAAATGTAGCATCTGCTCCAGTCTACGATGAACAACTATCGCTCCCGGGCTGCCTGTGTGCATGATTGTGAGGGAGGACTTCCAGCAGCATTCTCTGCCTGTCCTCGTTGCCACGTCCCCGTCGTCACAGGACTTGAACTAGAAAGGGGCAGAGTAGATGTGGCGTGGAATCACCTGCACTATAATTAGATTATATTGGGGAAGACATGTGCAACTCCTCTCCCTTTCTGTCATCAACGCAAGCCATGTGCCATACTCAGGCAGGAATTGCCATGAGCAGGGCAACGAACGTGGGTGCAGATTTGAGTGTGGAGCTTCTTCTAGTGGCTGTTGACCCCTCATGATTCCGCCATCTTTCCAGAGTTACTTCTGGAAGGGCCATTGCATGCCCATGTGGTTTATGGTGGCCTGCATTCACCATATCCAGTATTGTCTTTGGGCATCTGTGGCCTTTTGTAGGGGCAGCAGCGCCAGGTCTGCTCCACCATGCCCTGTTGGTGCTACCATCAGATTGTCCCGGACTACTTATTCAACAGGGTTCCCAGCTGATAATGCAGCTGCCTTCTGTATCTGAAGGCCGTTCTAATACCCACAATCCGTGGATACACCCAGTGATCAATGATGCTGCCTTTGGAAAAGTGATGCAGAACCGAGCGCTGTTATACAAAGCTACAATATAAGCCCCACAAATATCTTGGTCACAGGTTTTTACTTCCTGAACTGACCCTGAATGAATGCATCAGCTTAGCTAAAATAAGAACAGGACCCAAACCTTTGACCACATCTTGAGCTGAATAAACTGCAGAGTCTTTGAGGTTTGAACGATGGTTGTAGAACTTTTTTCCATACTTCATGGCTCCATCTGGCAGTGGGAGCAGAGGTTCCAAAATGCTGTTCTCACAGTATATTTCTGGCCTCACCAGAATTGTGAAAATCTCACTAGCATGAAGGTTCTCATGAGACTTTTCAGCCGAGCATTGTGGACATTACAACTCTTGGATGTTTTATATAAATTCACTAATGCTGCCAAGTTTTGCAATTTTATTGCAAGTTTTACGATATTTGGTGTTTTTATTATAGCCTTGCCTCCTGGAGTCACGTGATTTTGTGAGAATCTCAGATTTCATTTTCTTTAAAAAAAATGTCTATCCTTTGTGGTTGCAGACAAAACCTGTAAATCCTGACTCCTAAAGGCTCAAAAACCAAAAGGCAAATAACCCCCTGCCCAAATATGTGTTGTGTGTGTGATATATATATCATGATTTTTAGGCTAGTCATGATTTAGGAAGACATGACTCATGATTTTTAAACATCAAGGATGCTTTTCCAAGGCACACCACATCTCCTTACAGTTAGAAAGTTCTCTCCTAATATCTAACCTAAATCTCGCTCACTGCAGATCAAGCTCACTGTCTTGTCCTACCTCCAGTGGATATCCTCTTTATAACAGCCCTTGACATATTTGGAGACTTATCAGGTCTCCCCTCAGTCTTCTTTTCTCAAAACTAAAGATGTCCAGGGCTTTATTAACCCTTTTCTCATAGGTCATGTTTTCTAAAGCTTTTATCATTTTTGTTATTCTTCTTTGGATGTTCTCCATGGAGTTTGTGCATTTGATTTTTTTTATTCCTAAGTATAGTACTTTACACTTGTTCTTATCAAGTTTCATCTTGTTATTTTCAGATCAGCAGGGCCGGCTTTAGGCTGATTCGCCCAATTCCCCGGAATCGGGCCCTGCACCTAAGAGGGCCTCACACTGGCGCCTTTTTAATTTTTACTCACCCAGCGGCGCTCCGGGAGGCGGGGGGGAGGGTCTTCAATGGCATTTTGGTGGCGGGTCCCTGAGTGCCGCCGAAGACCCAGACCGCCGCCAGGTGAATACGAATCGGACCCCGCACTTGCTAAAGCCGACCCTGCAGATCAGTTATCCAATTTGTCAAGCTCGTTTTGAATTCTACTCCTGTCCTCCGAAGTGCTAGCAACCTCACCCAGCTTGGTGTCATCCACAAGTTTTATTAAGACACCCTGCAGTCCATTACCCAAACCACTGATGAACATATTGAATGGTATCAGATCCAGAACTGACCCCTGCAGTACTCCACAACGTGCGCCCTCCCAGTAGTTTGACAGCAAACCTTTGATCATACTCTTTGAATAAGGTCTTTCAACCAGTTTTGCACCCATTACGTAATAATTTAATCTAGACCAGATTTGCCTAGTTTGCTTATAAGAATATCATGTGGGATTGTGTCAAAAGCTGTACTAAAAGTCATACCCTACATTTACCAGAGAGTACCCACAAACCATTGAATTAGGGCTCGCTGAACTCTTCTTTACCATGTAGGTCTGTTGCTGCATTATAACATAGGTGCAAGCATGGTAGGGAGAGGAGGGCAAGAGGAGTTCATGTCCCCACCCAACACTTTGACGTCCCCTTCTCTTGGTGGCTACAGGTCTAGTGCATTTTCCCTTTCTTATGCACTCCCATACCTTGTGTGTAGTGCACGTCTGCTTTATTGGTTCAATGCTTGACCCTGGCCTAAAGCCCAAATAAATAGACTTTGCTTAGAGGATCCCCACAGGGTGGGCAAGTGACAAAGTAGGATCCGCACAAACTCCATGGCAGCTCTGGCAGACTCAGGACTGCAACTGAAGCTGGAATCCTTCTCCTTCTCCTGCATGGGGGGTTTGGCCAGTAGCTTTGTAGCAGTGACTACACTCTTGAACCTCCCATTCCCACAGCCTCATGGCTGCAGAGATCCACCACACAACAAGGTGACATGGTGCACTGAGAGTGCTGCAGAGCATTTCGGTATCTTCCCATGTACATTGAAACCATGGTGGTTCTGCTGTGGGTAATGCCATCTGCACACGTGGGGTTGAAAGAGTGTGTGCAGTTTCACCCTTTAGCATGAGGAGAGTTAGCAACAGGCTTGACCCTAAATGGCAAATCACATTTCAAATTGGCTATCAACCACTAGAGCCCTCCTTAGCGAACAAAGCTGTGTAGACACACCCTAGCAACATTATCAGAGGGGTAGCCATGTTAGTCTGGATCTGTAAAAGCAGCAAAGAATCCTGTGGCACCTTACAGACTAACAGACGTTTTGCAGCATGAGCTTTCGTGGGTGAATACCCACTTCGTCGGATGCAAGTAGTGGAAATTTCCAGGGGCAGGTTTATATATGCAAGCAAGAAGCAAGCTAAAGATAACGAGGTTAGTTCAATCAGGGAGGATGAGGCCCTGTTCTAGCAGTTGAGGTGTGAAAACCAAGGGAGGAGAAACTGGTTCTGTAGTTGGCAAGCCATTCACAGTCTTTGTTTAATCCTGAGCTGATGGTGTCAAATTTGCAGATGAACTGAAGCTCAGCAGTTTCTCTCTGAAGTCTGGTCCTGAAGTTTTTTTGCTGCAGGATGGCCACCTTAAGATCTGCTATTGTGTGGCCAGGGAGGTTGAAGTGTTCTCCTACAGGTTTTTGTATATTGACATTCCTAATATCTGATTTGTGTCCATTTATCCTTTTCCGTAGAGACTGTCCAGTTTGGCCTAGCAACATTGATTTCCTTTACATTTTTAACTCAGAACAATATTGGGGATTTCTACCAACCCGTAGATATTGTCAAATCACAACTCAATGCCATTGGCTGGATTTACTCCTTTACCCGCCACCCCCATCACAAAAAAATCAGTGACCTTTGAGCTACATGGCTAGTACTCAATCAGAACCCAGAATTTTCTAATGCCATTGCATTGCTTTTTCTGTTTTAGAATATGAAATGTGGAAAAATATAGAACAGATAACATTACAGCTCCATATATGTCTCTTCATTCATATTTCCGGGCCCAGTGTGCAAGGTGCTATGCATACACCTACAGTCCTTGCCTACTCTGAAGAGCTGACAGTCTGGACAAGGGAACGTTACATTACCCATGGGGAAATAAGGCACAGATCAGACAAAGTACACAGGGAGTCTGAGGCTAAGCAAGGAACTGAATACAGGTATCCTGACTCCTGGGCTAGTATCTTTACCGCAAAACCAGCGCTCTTCTCTTCCATAACAAATAAATCTTATCCTTGTGTGTCTGGACAGCTGCCCTGGAAGATAGTTTACCTTGTAATCCTTCAATGAAGGGGGGAAAAGCAAGCTCATTTTTCACTTCAAATGATTCATCTGATCCAGATCTCCCCCAAGACTAGGCTCCCTCCCTTTTGCTGAGAGATGTCCTTCTTTCCCAACGAGGCTCCTGGCTCCCATCCAATGACCCGACAACGCCCTGCAGGCAGGAAAAAGAAGGCGGTGTTAAAAGCAAGAGCCCTGCCAAGACACAAGGCTAAGCGCCTCTGAATGGAATTACGGATGCAGCTCTCCCCAGCCGGACAGCTGACTCAGGAATGATGTGCCAGAAACTCCAGCAATATGTGCACTGAATTCATTGGGAGCGTTGGCAGAGTAAAGACTTTCAGGATTGGGCCATTCACCTGAAAACTGAAATGATGTCCTCTAATTGTGACAGAGGCAGATGAACTGGAGTGAGAATCCGAGAACTCAGAACAGACCAAACCTACTGGTCATCTCATCCACCCTCTAGCCAGCAGTGGGTTGTTCTCCCCAGTCTAGTCAAGTATTTTCTCAAGCCTAATATGAACTAGCTCCAGGTGAGCTGGGGGAGAAGGGACAGCTGGCAATGACACATGCCTGTAACAGGAAAAAACAGGAACTGGAAAAACCCCAGTGAAGAAAAAAGATTTCACAAGAATGTTTGCTTTTATGTTTCTAGCCCATCTTTTCAAGCTGATGCACAGCTAAAACCTCGACCAAGCATAGCACATAATTCTGTGCTTAACTTTAAGCTTGTGAATAGTTCCAGTGAAATTAACAGAGCTACTCACATGCTTAAAGTTTAGCACAGACTTAAGAGCTTTGCTGGATCAGGGTATTAGTATATGCAACTGCCTTAGGCAGGTACATTATTATTGGTATTGTGACATTGTACTCTATATGATTTTATGAAAATATGCTAATGAGTGAATATAATGTAACTGGAATACTCGTCGTGCAAAAGGTCTCTTGTAAGGTATCATTTCAAAGTTTATAATCTACTGAGTGTGGCCATCCTATTTGTATAAATGTACCACTCTTGTATCAGAAACTAGAAATATGAAATATAACTCTGAGGGCCTATTGTAATTATGCAAAGTGTGGGCCATTAATGGTGGTTTGGACTCTTGATGGACCCCATCAACCAGGACAATTGAATACAGATGGCTCTGTTTTACTTGTACGTTTTCCTGTATACGTGTGTGCCAGCAAGTGGGCAATGAAGTCTTACAGTGACATGTGATCATGTCACCTGAGCTGGAATCCATCTTTAACCTGGTGCTTTTCCATTGAGAAGGAGGGGTGGGAACCCAGAGAGGGACAAAGGATTCCCACCTTGTGCAAAAGAGATATAAGTGGGTGGAACAGAACAAATGGGGCAGCCATCATGAGGAATCCCCTAGCTACCACCTGAGCTGGAACAAGGGCTGTACCAGGGGAAAGGATTGTGCCGAGACTAGGAAGGCATCCAGTCTGTGCAAGAAACTTATTGAAACATCTCTCAGGGTGAGATTTTATCTGTATTCAGTTGTATTACTGTATTAGGCTTAGATTTGCGTTTTATTTTATTTTACTTGGTAATTCACTTTGTTCTGTCTGTTACTACTTGGAACCACTTAAATCCTACTTTCTGTATTTAATAAAATCACTTTTTACTTATTAATTAACCCAGAGTGTGTATTAATACCTGGGGCGGGGGGCAAACAGCTGTGCATAACGATCAGTGTTATAGAAGGCGAACAATTTATGAGTTTACCCTGTATAAGCTTTATACAGAGTAAAACAGATTTATTTGGGGTTTAGACCCCATTAGGAGTTGAGCATATGAGTGTTAAAGACAGGAATACTTCTGTAAGTTGCTTTCAGTTAAGTCTGCAGCTTTGGGGCATGTACTTCAGACCCTGGGTGTCTGGCTCAACAAGACAAGGTGCTGGAGTCCTAAGCTGCCAAGGCAGAAAAGCAGGCGAAGAAGTAGTCCTGGCACATCAGGTGGCAGCTCCCAAGGGGGTTTCTGTGATCCAACCCATCACAGGTATTATAGTACGGCATGGAGGCCTTGATTGCTACTGGACCTCCTTGCGCTAGGCACTGTATACACACTGCAAGAGACATGCCTTGCTACAAAGAACTGCTGTGCTACCTAGGTTTATACTGCACTCCATACCCACCGGTTTCAGGCTGGTTTGTATTCAACATGGCGCAGCCATGCCTCTGCAGCTGCTAGCAGAGTTACCGCAGTGACACTGCTATTTATACTTGCACTAGCTTGAGGAGAGCTAGTGCAAATACGTGTACACGAGCAGCTCGTAGCATAGACACAGCCTGAAAGCCCTCCAGTGGTGCACTAAGTGATGGGACTAATATCGGTCACGTGCTGTTTGATCTCTCGTTCCCCCCAGGTGAGTATTCAGGGTGGAGTGCCGTTCCCACTCCCCCAGTCTACATAGATAAGAGAGACAAAGGGGAACCAGAAGTACAGAGATTTGCCCAAGGTCACACACTAGGTCAGTGGCAGAGCCAGAAATAGAATCCAGGTCTCACAGCTCCCAGTCCAGCAGCCTAGTGGACACAGCACTCCATCAGTCACTATGCCAGAGAGGAATGCATATAGGTATGTGCTCATTGAACTTAGTCCCATGTATCAGTGAATTTATACACTTAAGTGTCTGTGTTTGCATCCTTGGGCACAGATCTCTGGGCCTAGAGATGTTATCCTTGATTTTCATTTACTATTTTATAAATGTAACTTATGGGACAACCAGGATACGTTTCCTTTAGCTGTGACAATGAAAGCCTAGATCATCCTTTTAAAATAACAATATTTTCACAGAACCATTTGCACGCATACTATGAGACCTCAGCAGCCCTGTTATCACACCTTTACATGACCGTACATAGCATCATAGACTTTAAGGTCAGAAGGGACCATTTATGATCATCTAGTCTGACCTCCTGCACAACGCAGGCCACAGAATCTCACCCACCAACTCCTGTAACAAACCCCTAACCTATGTCTGAGCTATTGAAGTCCTCAATCGTGGTTTAAAGATTTCAAGGTTCAGAGAATCCTCCAGCAAGTGACCTGTGCCCAACGCTGCAGAGGAAGGCGAAAAACCCCCAGGGCCTCTGCCAATCTGCCCTGGAGGAAAATTCCTTCCCGACCCCAAATATGGCGATCAGTTAAACCCTGAGCATGTGGGCAAGACTCACCAGCCAGACACCCAGGAAAGAATTCTCTGTAGTAACTCAGATCCCACCCCATCTAACATCCCATCACAGGCCATTGGGCATATTTACCGCTAATAGTCAAAGATCAATTAATTGCCAAAATTAGGCTATCCCATCATACCATCCCCTCCATAAACCTATCAAGCTTGGTCTTGAAGCCAGATATGTCTTTTGCCCCCACTACTCCCCTTGGAAGGCTGTTTCAGAACTTCACTCCTTTAATGGTTAGAAACCTTCATCTAATTTCAAGTCTAAACTTCCTAACGTCCAGTTTAAGAACATAAGAACATAAGAACAGCCGTACTGGGTCAGACCAAAGGTCTATCTAGCCCAGTATCCTGTCTACCGACAGTGGCCAATGCCAGGTACCCCAGAGGGAGTGAACCTAACAGGTAATGATCAAGTGATCTCTCTCCTGTTTATATCCATTTGTTCTTGTGCCCACATTGGTACTGAGCTTAAATACTTCCACTCCCTCCCTAGTGTTTATCCCTCTGATATATTTATAAAGAGCAATCGTATCCCCCCCTCAGCCTTCTTTTGGTTAGGCTAAACAAGCTGAGCTCTTTGAGTCTCCTTTCATAAGACAGGTTTTCCATTCCTTGGATCATCCTAGTAGCCCTTCTCTGTACCTGTTCCAGTTTGAATTCATCCTTCTTAAACATGGGAGACCAGAATTGCACACAGTATTCGAGATGAGATCTCACCAGTGCCTTGTATAACGGTACTAACACCTCCTTATCTCTACTGGAAATACCTAGCCTGATGCATCCCAAGACCGCATTAGCTTTTTTCACAGCCATACCACATTGGCAGCTCATAGTCATCTTGTGATCAACCAATACTCCGAGATCCTTCTCCTCCTCTGTTACTTCCAAGTGATGCGTCCACAGCTTATAACCAAAATTCTTGTTATTAATCCCTAAATGCATGACCTTGCGCTTTTCACTATTAAATTTCATCCTATTACTATTACTCCAGTGTACAAGGTCATCTAGATCTTCCTGTATGATATCCCGGTCCTACTCTGTATTGGCAATACCTCCCAGCTTTGTGTCACCCACAAACTTTATTAGCACACTCCCACTTTTTGTGCCAAGGTCAATAATAAAAAGATTAAATAAGATTGGTTCCAAATCCAATTCCTGAGGAACTCCACTAGTAACCTCCTTCCAGCCTGACAGTTCACATTTCAGTGTGACCCGTTGTAGTACCCTCTTTAACCATGTGTCTGACGAAGTGGGTATTCACCCATGAAAGCTTATGCTCCAATACGTCTGTTAGTCTATAAGGTGCCACAGGACTTTTTGTTGCTTTTTACAGATCCAGACTAACACGGCTACCCCTCTGATACCTCTTTAACCAGTTCCTTATCCACTTTTCAATTTTCATGTTGATCCCCATCTTTTCCAATTTAGTTAATAATTGGGCATGTGGAACCATATGAAATGCCTTACTGAAATCGAGGTAAATTAGATCCACTATGTTTCCTTTGTCTAAAAAATCTGTTACCTTCTCAAAGAAGGAGATCAGCTTGGTTTGGCACTATCTACCTTTTGTAAAACCATGTTGTATTTTGTCCCAGTTAGCATTGACCTCAATGTCCTTAACTACTTTCTCCTTCATTTTTTTCCCCAAGACCTTGCATACTACAGATATCAAACTAACAGGCCTGTAGTTACCCGGATCACATTTTTTCCCTTTCTTAAAAATAGGAACTATGTTAGCAATTCTCCAGTCATACATGGACCAGATTGTGTTGGGAGGTCCTGGAAACTCCTTCCCTGGAGATTTTCAAGAGGAGGCTGAATAGCCACCTGTCTTGGATGGTTTAGATGCAACAAATCCTGCATCTCATCAGGGGTTAGACTAGATTATCCTTGCGGGCCCTTCTAACCCTATGGTTCCATGACCAGTCAATGTACTCCAATGTCCTACTTCTTAGTTAGCACATCTTCAGAACTAACCCACCAATCCAATTTCAATGGATTAAACTCATTTTAGCATCCCCGGTGTATTAAAAATAAATTAACTTTATTATGCTGATGACTCCTTCATACGTTTTGCAAGTAGGTGTTCTGGTTAGACTATGCAAACAAAATGCAGTCATTTACAATGTTAATATTTACTCTTTACATTCCATGTTTAACAACCCAGAATCCTCTTCAGTTCTCATCACATTGTTCTGCCTTTCCTTCAGCTTGGGAAATAAATGGACACTGCTGCTTCTGTTAGCTATTGAGCAGCAGGCAGGAGGACCATTGCTAAGCCACTTAGAACGTGGCAAAAACACTCCAGCAAATAAGCCAATAGACCGACCTCTAATAAGGACAAACCTGGCTTCACAATTAAAAAAGCAAGACGCTAGCAGCACATTAGGCCTTCCAGAGTTTCCCACGTTATTTAGCCACTTTGGCTGAGACGAGCAGCAGCCCTAATCTCCGAAGGGCAATTCAGGCCCATAAAAACAATTCAGTCTGTGGTGTAGCACTCAGGTATATACTCCGCCTACATGGAATTTCAATTCCCATTAAAGCCAATGGGAAAGATCCATTCATATCAATGAAAGTTGGATGGGGCCTTTTCTGCAGACAGACTAAACTGGAGGGTTTGATCTTAAGCCTCATCCAGTTACTCCAGTGCATTAGGGCTCCGAAGGGTTTAAAGGCATGGGTCTGCTATGCAGGGGGACAAAGCAGGAGGTCTCTGTCTAGAAATCCTGTCTCTTCGCAGGGACTCAGTGGTAGCACTCAGCACCTTGTTACCGAGGGGGCCATCTGGTGGCCCAGGGTGTATCCAGTCAGTCTGTAGATAGCACTGATCTGCAATGTCAGAAAACTGCTGTGGGGACGCAGCAAGCCCCACACCCTTCATTTCACTCCCTGGGCCTCAGCAAAAGTCCAGTCTATTAAATTCAGTGCACTTTGGATCAGGCCCTTGAAATGTAATACAGGCCAGGGCACGGCTCTTTGGCGTGCCTGCGTTGGGCAATCCTCATGGTATGGCATTTTATGGGCCTGTGTCAGGTAATCCAGGGGGTCTAAGGATTAGGAATCCATCTCCGCCTCCTAACTCCTGGGGCTGGATATCTTTGTGATGATTTTTGCCTCTAGTTTTCTCTTTTCTTCCATTACCACACCACCCCTCCCCTGCCTCACCCCTTGTAGATCCTCCTCACTCGTGGACCGCTCTCTCTCTCCCACTTCTGTTTTCCAAACCAACGCAACCTCCCATTAATGTGCTTCTGGCTTCCGATCCTCATTTGGAAAGTTGGTGCAACTCCCTGCCTGAGGCCTTTCCACTGATCTCTTTGGCATGTTTCTACAATGCAAAACAATAAAAAAGTCTCCTCATTATCATACCACCTCATCGCTAACGACGTGCCAGGGCCTATGTGGCCAGCAGCCACATTCACCACCACGTTTTAAAAAGTTGCTGTGCTCTCTCGGCTACACTGGGATGTTCCATATGTGCCAATGAGTCACACAACCGTGCACGACAGCCATTCCTGCAGCACATTGCATACGAGAGAAAAACAGAGAAGACAAGTTGGTCCAATAAAAGATATTACCTCACCCACCTTGTTGCTAATATCCTGGAACCGACACAGCCACAGCTACACTGCATGCATACAGGAGAGACATTTTCACAGTTTCTCCATTACTGACATGAACTCTAATATGCTCTGGATGATTGCATTGCTGTCCAGGCGGTTCCTATGTAAGCCATGCACACTTCCTTGTTTCCAGTCGCTTAAAGGTATTACTGTTTCTGCAGATGTGACGGCTGCTATCTTGGCCAACATGGGAACTGAGCAGGGCAATCTTGAGAGCTAAAAAGCATGAGGCTCTCTATAGCTTGAGCTAAAGAGCAAGACTTGCTAGCGGAGAGCTGCAACAGACTCCCTTCCCCTTTGGCTCAGGCACTGTTGGGGCATGTAACACTCCAGTGGGTTACATACCCACGGCATTGCTGACTCCAATGGGCGTTGGATCTGGTACACAGCTGGGCCGGATTTTCAAACATGCTCAGCTCCCACTGATACATTATGGCCCAAGTTTCAAAAGTGCTCAACATGCCAACCTCTTTGGAAAACATGGCCCGGTTATGAACACTGCTCCTCCCATTGTTCACCTCACCTGGCCCAGGTATACCATGAATGCCCTCCACATTCTGTTAATGCACCTCACAGATGGACACCTCCAACGAACTTCTTTTCTATGAAAGGGGCCTTTTGAAGAACCTCATTTTTCCTGAGGATGCTGCTTGTCTAATTATCTGTCCTACTACCAGCTGTGACTTGCAGACCATTGCTTGGGCTAGCCATCACTGAGTGTCCAAAACTTTGCCATTAATACAGAACTACAATCAACACTTGGTGTGGGACATATTCTGAACAATACTATATACTGCCATCCAACTGTTTCTTCAATTACTCGCCATTGTTCTTTTCATTCTTTTTCAGGAGGTTGCCGTTCACTGATTTTACTCCCTTTTGCTGCACTAGTTACACGATTAGAACACATGTACTAAAGAAAGAGCATCTTCTCTCCCAAGTTGATAATTGTGATAAACAGCAAAGATTAGTCAGAACTCGAGCTGTACAAATAACTGATTTTTTTGGTTTGGTAGCTGAACAGGAAATGTTTGGATCTACCCAAAGTGATTTTTTTTTTATTTTGGGTCAAATAAAATATTGTTTCATTTTGAGGGTTTTTTTAATCTTTTTCCCCAAAAAGATATAACAATCAAAATTCTGAACAAAGTGATTTTGACTCAAAATTGAAACACTTAATTTCAAAAACATTGGAGCAAAGCATTTCAACTTTTTCAGATTGTTTCAGCTACAAAACCAAGAAAAAACCAATCTGGTGAATGTGACACAAATTTGCTAAATGTTTCTATTGAGCTAAATATTCATTTTTGGCAACAAAAAAAGTTTTATCAGAAATTTATCCCAGCCTTAGTCAGAACATCATTTTAAAAGTTAATGGTGCCGGGGAAAGAAACAGCTACATTGCTGTTACAGATTTCCTTGTGCACCATGCAGCCATTATAAATGGGGGATGCAGACATATACATAATTAGTTAATAACATAAAATTATATTTGTTATGGTTCTGAGGGGTGTAGGTGGAAGACAGAATTCTTCTTCCCAGATGTTTCCCAATTCTTGCCCCTGGGAATTGTGCTTTGCAGAGGGAGGGCTGGATGTCAGCTCTCCTTATCAGACATCATTATTTCCAGTTAGAAGGCGTGAGGCACTTGCCAAAGAGAAAAGGCCATGTGGTCCCTGCCAGGGGGCACTCACACTCTGACAGATCAGGAGATCTGAATCCAGAGTCTGCCCATCTTTAGGAAACACAGTGCACTCCCAATCATCCAAATAGCAAGGGGGACATGGATTTTATTTCGATAATCAGGAGCAGATAATCGAGATGGTAGGAGCCATTCAGTCATTCAACAGTGGGGTGGCCTCTCTTGCAGCTGGGGGCTCATCCTCTGAGTCCTGCCCAGGGGTCTCTGCTTTGCCCTGCTCACTTACTGCCATGACAGCAGGGCTGCAAGGGCTCCCTATACTGGGGATCCATTTAGCTACAAGGTAGCCTCTCCTGTGGCCAGGGGCTTGTGTTCCTCTTCCTGGCTGTCCCAGTCAGGGGTCTCTGCTCTGTTACCTGCACCTCCACATTATCCGAACCCTTCATTGTCTCCCAGCATGAGACACATGCTGCAGAGGGTGCTTTTCTCATGCATTTCATGCTGGAGGATAAGGAAGGGATTTGGATAATGCAAAGGTTTGGAGGTGCCCACATTTGTGTCCTGGCAGGTTGCACAAAGGATGGCCAGGGTTACAGATTAAAAAGAAGAAGGGATCGGTGCTACGGGTGGCAAGGAAGGATGTTTCTCCCTGATGCAAGGCCGACAGACCCTGGACTCAGATGTTGCTATATGAGCAGAGGGGGATATTAAGCAAACCACAGATGCCCCCTCTAGAACCTGTGACTAGAGCAGGGTGAATAACTGAGTTTTCTGGTTCTCTGGCAGTGCCCTGGGTTTGGTTTGGTTTTTTAATTCTTTTTGATCAACCCAAAATTTTTTTTGGAATTTTCAGCAACAGAAAGAGTCCGAAGAAAATTCACTTTGGGTCAAACTAAACCTCCTGGGCTTGGGGCATTTTTCGTAGAAGCAAAGGCAATTTAAACACAAAGGGCAAGATTCATACGGGGCCTTGCGTGCCACCAGCATTCACAAAATGGAGGTGGTTGTACCCACAGTATGGGCAGCGCAGCCCAGAGAACACCCAGTTAAACAAGCCCACTGGGAGGAAGGCATGAGTTAGGCCCTGGGTTTCATGACTGAGGTAGCTGGGCACATGCCCATCAGCAGATTTTAAGTGCCTGGTGGACTTTACCAGTGGAAACTTGGGTGCCTAGGGGCTTTAGGCATTACTGGGTTAAGTTGCAGATGAGTGGGGTCTAAATTCTGGTTTTAGGCACCTAAGTGCCTATGTGAATCTAGTTCTCAGTGACTCCCCCATGACCACACAGGAAGCCTGTGGTAGAGTTAAGAGCTGATGCAGGGCTCCTTCATGCTAGGCAGGTGTCCTGAACGCTGTGAAGTTCTAAATCAGGGCCCAGCTGATGCTCAGGTTTGCCCGCAGTCTAAAACTCACCCTTCCTAGGTGAGCCAGAGAGAGCGGGAAATCAAAGTCACAAAGAGTTTGTCTACACCACAGTTAAACTCCTGCAGCTGGCCCATCAGCTGCATCAGGGTTGTCAAATTGCGGTGTAGATGTCCAGGCTCTAGGCCCCTCCCACCTTGCGGGCAATTTTACAGCCCGGTGACCCCAAGACAGCTGACACAGGCCAGCAGTGCATGTTTAACTGCAGGATAGACAAACCCTAAGACACCAATCCAGTTAAGTATGTGCTTGACGGTAAGTCTGTGATTAGCCCCATAGAAGCCAACATTAAGCCTATGCTTGAATTGTTGTGTATTTGGTTATCGTGGTAATAGAATCTTGTGTTGCTATGGCAACTGAGTCTGATTATTAGGGGATAGCCCAGCCTGTTTGGCTGGCTGTTGGTTAGTTCTGTGTGTAGCAATAAATGGCTGCTCCACGGTTTACAGCTCTCTGTGTCTCCAGTGATTTCTTCCTAAAGCTGTTGCCCCCAAGGATATAACAACATGGCGACGAGGATGGGATCTCTGTGCTGCCCCAGCAACAGAAGGAAGTAGAAGTTAAGGCTATTGTGGAGGCTCCCCCTCCTCGAAATGTTAGCCAGCTTCGCTCATTTCTAGGACTATTGAACTATTATGGAAAGTTTATCTCACAGTTAGCCACACTGCTAAAACCACTTCATGAACTCCTTGGGCAGAACAAGGCCTGGAAGTGGACTGAAGCCTGTGATGTTGCATTTAACAAAGTTAAGGGTGCACTGCTAAATTCTGAAGTTCTGACACACTTTGATCCATCCTTACCCCTACAGTTGGCCTGTGATGCCTCCCCTTATGGAGTGGGAGCAGTCGTGTCACACATTATGCCTTCGGGAGAAGAGAGACCTATTGCTTTTGCTTCAGGCACTCTAAGCAAAGCGGAAACTAACTATGTCCAAATCGAACATGAGGCATTGGGAATCGTTTTTGGAATTCGGAAGTTCCATCAGTACCTGTTTGGATGGAAGTTTACTCTTCTCATTGACCATCGACCCCTGACTTCAATTTTTGGACCTCACACAGGCATTCCTCCATTAGCCGCTAGTCATATGTAACGGTGGGCTTTGTTGCTTTCCGCACACACATATGAAATCAAATATAGGAAATCCACTCTGCACGGCAATGCAGATGGTCTCTCAAGGTTGCCGTTGCCAGTCAACTGTCAAGATATTGCCCAGAAGGAAATCTTTTACTTTGAACAAGTAGCAAATACACCTATCACCTCTATTCAGGTAAAGAAGGCAACTCGAGTTGACCCAATATTGTCCCAAGTTATGGACCTGGTGATGCATGGAACATCTCGACGAACCTCTCTGGTCTCACCTGACCTTGTTACCTAAATGTCCAGGAGGACGGCGTTATCAATCCAATCTGGTTGTTTGTTGTGGGGGAGACGTGTCATTATCCCATCACCACTGAGATCACAGATGTTAGAACAGCTCCATTCTGGTCACTGTGGAACAGTGCGCATGAAGGAAATTGCACAAAGCTATTTCTGGTGGCCTGGGTTGGACAGTCTATTGAAGAGAAGGCAAGAGCTTGTATGTCATGTCAGGGTATGAGGAATGCACCCCAGTGGGCACCCCTACATCCATGGGACTGGCCTGAAAAAACATGGCAACATATTCACGTTGACTTTGCTGACCCCCTTGAAGGAAGCATGTTCTTGATGGTGGTAGATGCCCATTCTAAATGGCCAGAAGTCTCCGTAATGCAGTCCACTACTGCAGAGAGTACTATCCAAAAACTACGAGGACTCTTTAGTCGTTTCGGTCTGCCAGAACAACTTGTGAGTGACAATGGACCGCAGTTCATCTCTCAGGAGTTTCAAAAGTTTATGAAGGCAAATGGGATACACCACATCACTTCAGCACCATATCATCCATCCACCAATGGATTAGCTGAAAGACTTGTGCAGACAAGGAAACAAGCTTTGAAATCGACAAGGGAGACATCTGGCCCTTTTTATTATGCCTGAGTCTGCAGACAGGCAGCGCCTACACATTGCCACCAGACAGCCTTGGCGGAGCCCTGATCAACCCGCCACCCATTCTGGGAGAGCAGGTGCTGTGGGAAGTGCCCCACACAGTACACATGACCAGCAGCCCCTCCCATGACCTCTGATTGGCCCAGACCTGCTATTTAAGTATGGGGGGAGTGCCAAGTTGTCTGTGCAACAAAGCAGATCCCTGACCTGCTGCTGAGACAGACAGTGTGTTGTTCATGTCTCCTCGCTCTGCCTTCTGGTTCTTGATCCTTGGCTCCAGCCCCTGATTATTGACTCTGGCCGGGGTGGCTCTAGGCATTTTGCTGCCCCAAGCACGGCAGGCAGGCTGCCTTCGGCGGCTTGCCTGCGGAAGCCGCAGGACCAGCAGACCCTCTGCAGGCAGCCTGGCTGCTGCCCTCACGGTGACCGGCAGAGCGCCCCCAGTGGCTTGCCGCCCCAAGTACGGGCTTGGCGTGCTGGGGCCTGGAGCCACCCCTGACTCTGGCACTTGCTGTTGACCTTGGCTCAACCCTTGACTCCAGACCGTGGCTACGGACTCTGACTTGAGCCCTCAGGCCTGATCACCTACAGCTCTAGCCACTGAACAGACTGCCCAAGCCCTGGTTCTGGGCAGTGACTGTCTACAATGAGACAACGCACTTCCTGTAAAAGAGAGGGGCCATAGGCTGCATGGCCTTTGCTACGGCTCTGGAACACTCCTCATCTTGCTCTGAAATTGTCCAGATTTGCAGCATGCTGGGAAGGCCACCAAAAGATACCCCTTGGAGAGGGCTTCTGGAGCAGCACCAGGGTTTGCTTCCCACGACAAAGGGGTAGAAAGGAGTTTCTGTAGGTATCTGGCTGGCTGAGCTCCTGTTGAATTGATTAGTTGAATGTCAGTGGGATTTTATGATATTGTATAATTAATTAACACAGTAGGGTGCCCAAAGCCTTGGCTAGGCATACTGTAAAACCAAAACCAGGGTGTTTCCATTAAACTAACCTTCCTCCAGTATGTTTTGGAATCATAGGGGCAGATTAGGGTTAGCGTCCTTATTCCAGCAGGGCTCTTAAGCATGTACTTAAGCCCTGTTGAAATCGAAGCCTTAAAGCTAAGCAGGTGCTTAAGTAATTTCCTGAACTGGTGTCTAACCATGGTGATCATTTACTTATACGAGTAGGCCGATTGACTTCAATGGAATGATTTGTTTGAGTAATGGCTCAGCAAAAGTTCACAATCCAGCCCATAAAGCTTCCCATGAAAGATAGGAACCATCCTTGGTGTTTCTATTCAAGGTAATATCTTTCTTGGTCTAAAGAGATTGGAATTAATTTTATGAGAGTCTCCAAATACAGAGAGGAAAGGTTAAATGACCATGTTCACTTTTAAACACCTAAAATGCTAAAAGCAAAGGAATCTTCTGAAGAATTTATATTAAACAAAAAATCCAAGTTAGATTATCATTCGTTCACTGGCGCCTTTCCCCCCCAAACATTGACATCTGATGTTTATAACCCTGTGAATAATAAAGGTCCTGTTACCTTTCTCGCTTAAAATCAACTTCCTTTATTTGCTATGCAGGTTTCATTTAGCAATTATTCTAGGCTTTCCAAAATACTTTGTTATCCCTTTGAAATGCTCCCACCATGGAAATCCTTGCTCTGCTTTTTATTACGCTGTTACATTTGCTATTGTTTTAGCTTAAGCAGCAGCATATTCTATCCTTACATGATAATACTTTGCACTTCTGATGTTCAAAGCACTTCACAGACACTGGGTCTGATTCGACAGACATCCCATGCCGTTGACTTCAGTGAGAGTTCCACAGATTGGCAGTCTTCCAGGCAGGCGCTGTGGAGATGTTGAGCAAACTTGTTCAGCAGGGTGCTCAGCTGGAGGCAAATCCAGTGCTTTGAAATTCATTTGTGTGGCTGTAGTCCAGCCGGGACCATTGTTAATCTCCTCCCAGAACTCTGTGCACATCAAAAATGCCATTCTTTATCCATGGCAAAGTATTCCCCAAAGCCTTGGACACCCTGCTGCCCTGTCTTCCACTATCAACTGCCTATGCTCTGCCCTTCTTTCATCTATGAAGGAAACTTCCAACCACCTTGACAGCACTGCCATGAATTGCAGATCCACACAGTTGCTGAGCAAAGTGGCTTAACTGTGTTACAGATGTTGGATCATCAGCATTTAACTCGTATGTTCAGTGCACATTGGAGCTATTTAAGTCATGCAGACCTCTGGCCACTTCTACATCTCTAACTTGTACAAGTCCAAAGATGAGTTGCTTCATCTACCAATTAGAGCAGATTGAACAATTTTGGACAAAACTCCCCCCTCCCCCCTCGAAAAATGCCATTTTGGCAAAACCGAAATGTTTCATGGAAATGCATTGGTTTCAACAGATGTTTTGTTGGGAAGGTTTCTCATGTCCAGAATGAAGCTTCCGGTCAAAACCAGACAGAGCATAAGCCATCAGAATCATAGAATATCAGGGTTGGAAGGGACCTCAGGAGGTCATCTAGTCCAACCCCCTGCTCAAAGCAGGACCAATCCCCAACTAAATCATCCCAGCCAAGGCTTTGTCAAGCCTGACCTTAAAAACCTCTGACAAAGGAGATTCCACCACCTCCCTAGGTAACCCATTCCAGTGCTTCACCACCCTCCTAGTGAGGAAGTTTTTCCTAATATCCAATGTAAACCTTCCCCACTGCAACTTGAGACCATTACTCCTTGTTCTGTCACCTGGTACCACTGAGAACAGTCTAGATCCATCCTCTTTAGAACTCCCTTTCAGGTCGTTGAAAGCAGCTATCAAATCCCCCCCTCATTCTTCTCTTCTGCAGACTAAACAGTCCCAATTCCCTCAGCCTCTCCTCATAAGTCATGTATCGGAGGTAGCTGTGTTAGTCTGTATCCACTAAAAACAAGGAGTCCGGTGGCACCTTAAAGACTAACAGATTTATTTGGGCATAAGCTTTCATGGGTAAAAAACCTCACTTCTTCAGATGCATGGAGTGAAAGTTACAGATGCAGGCATTATATAAGTCATGTGCTCCAGCCCCCTAATCATTTTTGTTGCCCTCCACTGGACTCTTCCCAATTTTTCCACATTCTTCTTGTAGTTTGGGGCCCAAAACTGGACACAGTACTCCAGATGAGGTCTCACCAATGCCAAATAGAGGGGAATGATCACGTCCCACGATCTGCTGGCAATGCTCCTACTTATACAGGCCAAAATATACAGAATAGCCAATTGCCTAATGATCAGAGGCACTCGTGGGAGAGTGGGGTTCAAGTCCTTGTTCTGGTGATTCATCTAACCACTGAGCTACTATGTTTTTCCCAACAAAAAATTCTTGAAAGGTCTTGATTTCATTCTGACATGGAATGAAAACAAATTTCAAAACCTCAAGTGTTTTTCCCCTTGTTTTCCACTGAGCCCTACTAGCAAGATACCCTAGTGAAGTCACTGGAGAAGTTAGCATTGCAGGGCTGAGCTTAGAATTTCTGCTTTTCTGGCTTATGATCATGTGTTCAAGTCAATGTCCAAACCCTTTTTCACTAGAAGATTAACACACACAACATGTGGTTATTTTATCAGACAGCTTTAACACGGTAATGACTAATGCATTCTGGTAAATGTAACTAATATTTATAGCAAATATATATACTTTGAAAAGTGCAGTACAACATCATTTCCAAAGGTCATTTAAAAGTGCAGGAATAGTTAGAAGCAGGAAAATAATACCCTTGGAATGCATCTTTTGTAGTTTCACAGAGTTTAAGGCCAGAACAGACATTAGATCCTTTCTCACCTAACTTCCTGCATAATACAGGCCATTAAATTTCATACCTATATTTGGCCCAAAAGACTTTAATTAGACTAATGCATGAAGATACAGCAACTTTCACTCCACTTGTGATAGCCTTACAGAAATTTGACGCTTTGACCTAGACCTAGAGCATCAGAAGTCCCTGTCTGCCAGCAGGCCACATAGGGTGGCACACCAATCCCACATTACTGCTGGGTCAGATCCGTTGTGCATGGCAGCTAGATGCAAATTGTAGGTCAGTTACAAATTCCCAAAGCAAATGAACCCATCCAACAACTTTCCCACATGAGTATAGCATTCTAAAGCCATCCTGAAAAAAAAATCTGGGAAAGTAAACAACTAATGAAAAGGAGTCACCACTCAGGTTTACATTTAACAGTAAAGTGTTTGTGTAAGGACCTCTCTCTCTCCTAGAACAGAACAGAGGCAGCTAGATTCCTCGGGATCAGGATTTGTTTCTAGGAGTAGAATGAGGGAGAAATGATGGAGTAACTTTGCTTTTGTGGAAGCTGCAGAATTGCCATGGCAGTGACAAAGCATTCCATCCAGGGATTCCTGTGCTGAGTCCATAACATCTCGGGGCTGTTCTCGCAGATAATGATAAATTCGTGTTCTTTAACACAAGGAGTCAGGAGGGGAATGCTGTTTGCTTCCTGGAAACACAGCCTCCCGCAGAGACCTCCTTTTCTTCTAGATATGAGGATGGAGTAATGGCTTTCAACTGTGAAGCTGCAGTCAAATTTCAGTGAACTTTGGAGAATACTTCAGTGGCAATGGGAACGCTACCTAGAAAGGGTCTGGTATTGGAAATGTTGGTGATTTAGGCAAAATACCAGAATTTTCTAGGCATAGGTTTGATCAGCATACTTAGCTAAGCATTTGGCTACGTCTAACAAAGTGAGGAAGAAAGAAAATCTCCCTGACAGAGAGAGAGTTGCTAGGATTGATGAAAGTGTCTCTCCTCAGGAAGGAAGGCTATAGAATATGCCTGTTAACATATTTCAGACTGTGATGGGGCCTCTACTCACTGCTAGGATGGCGCCTCCTCCTGGCCATTATGGGGATTAACTCTGCCAGGCCAACACCCTTTCCCACAATCCCAGTCCATCACTCTGTCTCTTCCTCTCTCTGCAGCCTCTCTTTTGTTCCAGGAACTGCAGCCTCCTCTTCATGACTTAGCAACTAAATAGTTTCCCATTCTGGGGTGAGTCAAAGTCTCTTTCTGCCCTCTACTCTGGGTTCCAGCTCAGGGACCCTCTAGTCAGCAGCCAAGGTCACTTCCCTCCTGAACCTGGCTGCCTTTCCCTAAGCCTCCTCCTACCTTCTGGCTCTCCCCACTTCTCTGGAATTGCGAGCCCAAACTCTCTCCTCCTAGGAGAGGAGCACGCAAGCAAGCAAGCAAGCGAGCGAGCCTGCCTGCCTGCCTGCCTGCCTCTGTAGCCCCAGCCCGAGCCCCACCTCCCTTCTCCCAGGGAGTGACTACAGCCTACTTCCCTATAGCTCCCTTCTCTTGCCAGCTTTCTGGCTTTATAAACCCAGACCAGCTCCACCCCCAGCTGGACTTCATCAGCCAATTAGGCCTTAGCATACCCTGGCTTTCCTCCAGGTGCAGCCTATAGGTTAATTGGCCTGATTTACCCCTTCAGGCCTGGGGTGGGGTGCACATCCTGTCACACAGACCCAAGTGAAGAGAATGCAGTATACCTGTGAGAATTTCTCTGACTCAGAGAGTAGCCCTATCTGTTGAAAATAAGCCACAGCACAATGAAGTTTGTTGTGACAATGTCAGATCTAAGGAGATTTGGGGCGAGATGACTGTTGCCTAGATCTGTTAAAATTCTATGTAGTAGCCATACCTAACTATAGCTATAATTCAGTGATCTGAGGTAGGACTGGTCCATTACTGCTACAGTCAGAGATTCTTCCACCCACTTATTCAAGACTCATGGAAAGGGCCTCTAGGTAGCCATATGTTACGTCTAGCTTTGAAGGACAAGGTTACAGAATCATTTCTGCTCCTTCTATCAAGGAGATATCCCAGAATGTGGAGTGCAAAAGGTCTGATTTTTTTCAGGTATGATTGAGAGGAGCTTCTGTTTTGAGGTTTGAATTCTTTCTGAATTGGCTTGGCCAAGGAGAGGGATTTTTTTCCCCATTCTCTTTGCATTGTCTACTGCTGTTGCTTTGTCCAGAATCTCACAAAAAGAGCCAAATTCCCTTGAATTATGCTGCTGCTAAATGCTGGTTTGCTGGAACATCTGCTTGCCATGTGTGGAAGCAGACATATCTCCAGGCAACACTGTTAGAAGCAATGGATCTGGAAGAGAATTTTAATGCATTGAAGCAGCATCTGCTGAGAATGATGCAGCCAGAGAGTTTTTCTTCACTCAAGACTGGCAGTATTTCTGATCTGAGAGATCCATATGGTCTAGATATTCACACAAGGCTAGCATAGCAGCAGAACAGGCTGAAGTTCGCAAAGATGCTGCTGAGCCCTTGATTATTTTCCTAGGGCAGTTTCAGTCTAATGATCTGGCTATTCCTGGTAAAAGGCCCCTTCACACCCTTGTATGTCTTTATGTATGGGCTTGGCTACACTTACAAATTTGCAGCGCTGCAGCAGGGTGTGAAAACACACCCTCTGCAGCGCTGCAAATTGCGGCGCTACAAAGCGCCAGTGTAGTCAGAGCCCCAGCGCTGGGAGCCGCGCTCCCAGCGCTGTCCGTTATTCCCCACAGGAATGTGGAGTACGGACAGCGCTGGGAGAGTTTTCTCCCAGCGCTGGTGCTTTGACTACACTTAGCGCTTCAAAGCGCTGCCGCGGCAGCGCTTTGAAGTGTAAGTGTAGCCAAAGCCTAAGTCTTTAAAATGAGATGCCCTGGCTGCATCTGAGTGTAGATTGCCACACCACTGTGAAAACTACATATGCTGTTAGCTGAACCCCCTCCTCTCATTAGTCTGTTCTTATTGAGCAGTAATTACCTCCTCCATGGTCTCATTCAGGGCTGTCACTGCTTCCTTCTCATTATTGAAGACGAAGGTACCTTCACCAAGGGGCTTTCCTTGTGCAGTGAAGTCAGTGCTACATCAGAGACCCTATAACACTGTTACTCTCCCAGAGCTGAATTCAGACAGTGGATCAGGCAGATAACACAGGCTACAGAGGACGCTCCCCCCAAGCATCTGAGGCCCACTGCAGTTGGAATCCCAGCAGAGTTCCCACTTATGTGATGGCTGCAGTCTTGGCCAGTGCAGCAAGGATTAAACTGGGGACTCACAGAGCTAAATGCCAGAGTCTGTACAGCTTAAGCTGAAGAGCCGGAGGCTGCAATAGACCCATATCCTCTGTGGATCAGACACAGAGGGGGACACACAAAAGATACCAACCTGTGGGTTACATATGCATTAACAACAGTAAAATGTTGGGAGCTGCACATGGCAGGCTAATAATGCAACTGGACTGCTGCAGGTCTGTGTTTTGGGGGTGGAGGGTTGAGATGTGGAGTGGTTGGGCAGGTGGGCTTTGCTGCTTCCTATTGTAACAGAGTAGCCCAGCTCCCAAGCACCCCCTCATTGTTTCCCTCTTCTTCAGGGCTCCTTAAAGCCCATGCACACAGGTCAGTGTTGATGATGTGGCTTGGGCTTGGCCTGCTGGCCTCATCACAAATTTAACCCCTTCAGATGTAACAAAACTCCAGATTAAAAGCTCCAACAAACAAAAAAAGTTCTGTCCTTCGTGGGCTTCTCTTCAGCCTACCCTCCAGGCTCTATTCTCAGCCCCTTTCAGTCTTTCCCTACTGTGGTAGAGACCTGCTACCCCTGGATTCCCCAGCCTCCTGCAGCCCCTGGCTCAGGGCCTTCTTCAGAAA
Source organism: Mauremys mutica (assembly GCF_020497125.1). Lineage (NCBI taxonomy): Eukaryota > Metazoa > Chordata > Testudines > Geoemydidae > Mauremys > Mauremys mutica. Next base: position 71,637,978 of record NC_059081.1, on the reverse strand, counting down.
CCTGACTACTCCCTGTGATTCCACCCCCAGACTTCTCTCTCTCAGCCCTTTTGCAAGCCCCAGGTGTCCACCAATATATCAGCTGACCTGCTTAGCCCCATTCCATCAGGCTAGGAAGCAGCTAGTTAATAAGGGCACAGATGGGGCTGGCCCTTGGTCCCCTTAAAGGGACCAGTCATCCCGTGACACCTATATTCTGCAAAGGTGAGCACTACATGGCAGAGGCCATGTTGGGACCAGGCAATAGGCATGAGCTTACAGATAAGTGTGAAGGAAGTTTCCCACAGCCACTGCCCCTGACCATCGTTTGCCATGGCAATGCTAATTACTGCTTAACAGGGGCTGGGGATTCCATTTCTCCCCTCCCCAATGCACACCCCTAAGTGCAGACCCCAGTGACCCTGACAAGATGCTTCCTTGGAGAATGTTGCTTTGAATGTTCATCACACTCATAAATATACTGACATGGTTTAAAAGAACCTTGCTGCAGAATGAATTTACAGAGCCTGTATTTACTAAAAAACATGTCAAATACCAAGGAAAAAATTACCCCTGACTTAGAAATAGCTGAAGTAGCCCAGCACTCCGAGAATGTGCACTTGAGAGGTTGCTGCTTGATGGCAGCATGGGCTAATAGTTGGGGCACTGGTAGAGGAATCAGGATAGTGGAGTTCTCAGTTCACTGGACATTCCAAAAAATTAGGGGGGAAAAAGTGATATGGGGTTAAAAGTTTTCAAACATTTTTAGCAAATTGAAAAGTTGAAAAATCCCCCACCATTTTTCTATTTTTGAAGCATTTCTTTTGTTCAAACCATTACATCTAAATTGACATGAGTTCCCAAAATGTTTCATTGCACCTGAATCTGCATTTTTGGCCCAAACAAAAGTTTTGGTTGAAAATTCCCCCCCCCAAACACTAGTGAAGAGCACTGATTTTATTCTAGCTTTGCCACTGACCAGCTGGGTGACCGTGGGCAAGTCATGGCCCTCCTCTGTGCCTCAGTTTCCCCTCCCACCCTGGATATGCCTTGTCTAATTAGATTGTAAGCACTTTGGGGCAGAGGCTTTCTCTCACTATGTGTGTGTAAAGTGCTTGGCAATCTTGATTGAGGTGTCTGGGTGCTTCCATAACACAAGCATTAATAATCCCCATGGCTTTCCTTCACTTTAATTCTGTTGAGGTGCAATTCACTCCTTTGCATAAGATGAGCATAAAGCTTGTGCATTTTTTAAGTAGGCTTAAGTTGCACAAAGGTCTCGTACTGGCCCTTGGCACAAAGTTAATTTCACCCATAATGAATTCTATGAGTTCATTGGAACACCACATTTCTATTTATCCACCAGGTTTCAGAAATGAAACCTTTTCTGCTTTATTCTCAGTAATTCAAGAGTTCCTCCTTTCATTTGCACATGAAAAGATGCTACCGGTGGCTCACACAATGCCATGTTCCCACCTCTTCTCTTTGCAAGGAGTCTCTTGCCGCATGGTCTTCAGCACTGTGCACTGCAGTGACCATGTGCTGAAGACATGTGCCACAGCGCTGCCAATCCAACGCCGGTATGAAGAGTGATTAAAAGGTGTGTCCTGGGGATATGCAGGCTGAAATTAAATCCTGTTTACAGATGAAAGTTTTTAGACAAGTGACTATGTCCTAATTTGTTGCTAAGAGACAGGAGACCTGATCCTACCAGGTCCTTCCAGCTCCCTTGGGGTGAAATGCAAAGGGTCAAAGTATTATTTAAGTCTCACCTAAGACTTATCATTCATAAACCCTAGCTTCTTGATAGGCCTTGTAATAGCCCTCTCTGTGGCCCTCATCCATCAATGGGACATAAGTATGTGCTGTATAGGGGGTCTAGACCCTGACTCAGGAAAGAATTTAAGCCAATGCTTAACTTTAAAGCCCATGCTTAAGTCCCATTGCTTAAGGGATTTACTGAATAAGTTTAAGCATATGCTTAACTCCCATCAAAGAGACTTAACTATTTACCTAAAGTAAAGCATGTATTTAAGTGCTTTCCTGAATTGGTGCTCCAGCCAGCTAATGTGTGTGCTATGAATTAACCTAAATATATTTAAATGTGATCCATCAAAGCCCTAGGAAGCAAATTAAATGGCCTTATCTTATTATAATGACAATACAGCATTCATTTAAAAACGAAGATCCTGTATATATGTAGGTACACGGGGTAAAGTTTTCAACCCTGCCTAAGGGATTTAGGAGCTTAAGCACCATTTTCAAATGGAGGGACTGATCTGGGTCCTTATCATGAGAGACCATTCAAACTGCTCAAGTTCCCACTCCCGCTCCCACAGCACAATGGTCACGGCCTTTTGCAATACAGTCACATTCCAGCTTAATCTCACATCAACATTTCTGATTCATTGTTGACAGACGCTGAAACCAAGGCTATTAAAATACTTTAAAGGCCACAGATTCCAACAGAGCAGACTGACTGCTGTGACCTTGGGCAAGTCACTTCCCATCTCAGCCTTGCCGTTCACTCCCAGCCTTTGTCTGTATAGATCCGAAGCTGGTTGGGGCAGGAATGGTCTTACCATGTGGGGGCACAGTGGTGGCCTGATCTCACTTGGGGTCAGGTAGAAGGGTCAGTTTACTGCCAGCATGCCCCCTTGTGGCTAGGTGTGGCATAGCAGCTGTTTCCTCGTGGAGTAGCCAGTGCTGATAGCTTTTCTGGCCTCATGATCATCCGCCTCGTCTTATGACTCAGCCCTCCAGCCAGGTCACACTTAGCCCCACCCCTTCTGGGGTAAACAAGGAATCCAATAAATTAAACTCCCAGCAACATAACTCTCTGTGCCGACCTCACCCTTCTGCAGGCTTTTCACCCCTTCCCTGGCTCTGCAGGGCTGTCCCCCCGCTCTTGTGCAGAGAGAGGCCTCCGGGGGCTGGAAGACTGGCTCCAAATTCAGTAATTCCTCTCCCCATTGTGTCAGGAGGCTTCCTGCACCACCTTTCCCAGAGGCCACTAGGGGAACCCCAGCCCTCCCATAGCTCTAGGTTCCAGTTCAGCAACTCTGTGGTGAGCTGCTGCCTCAAACTCCTTACTGCTACCTCCTGGGACTTCCTCCTACCTTGGCTTTCCAAGAGCTCCTCCCTGGCCTTAAGGGACAACTTCCTCTCTTAGCCCTTCCTTCACCCTAGCGACCAGAGAGAAACTGCAGAGCTCTTCCCCTCTCTCTCCGCAGCATCTTTCCCTCCTTTATGCTCACCCCACCCCAGCTCCTCCCGTCTGGGTTGCAGCTTCATGTGGGGCTGGCCCATCCCACAGGTCCAGCCAGGTCCCTTAATTGAGCTCGCTAGTTCCATTTGACCCCTCCAGTGCCAGTGCGGAGTATATACCCCACCACGGATCTCTAGTTGCTACGGTAATATGAATGAAAATTAAGGGCTAAGCACATCTGCCTCAGTTGGTCCACTCTTCAGAGGTGTGCTGCACACCTGCAACTCCCACTGTCCCCAGGACTTCTCGGGATGTGGCCCATTGACTCAGTGGGACTTGAGGGGGCAAATCAGCCCATTTTAGGATTGGGCCCGTTATGGTTTATTCTATTTGCTTCTATTTTCTCAGTGTCAGATGGTTGGCGCTCGAGCAGTGAATAGCTGAATAACGTCTCAGACGTGCTGCATGAGAGAGCGAGAGCGCTTTAACAAAATAAAGTGGCAGCGGCTGAGCCACTTATTATGAAGCAAGTTTGTGTTCCCATTTAACACTGGCATTCTGCATAAAGCCTTCTCCCAACTGTCTTTACCCTCTTAAAAATACAGAGGATCCAACTGTCTCCTTGTATCAAAGAGGGCACAGTCGTATGTTTCTGACAGCATTATAATTGGATTGTGTCCTTCAGTCTGTAGCAGAACATGTGGCTAGTCACAGTCTACCAAGAAAAGAAAGGGCTGCATTATGCACCTCCTCCTCAGCCCTGGGTAATCTCTTCTGTAAATATGAGGTGGAGAGAGAGGCTGAACTTGGGGAAAACTTGATCATTATTTCAATGGGTTTTCAATGAGAAAGTCAATAGAACATCAGTTCTTTTTGTTGCATTCATTCATATCCCTTTGTAGCCATCAGCTAGTAAAACAAGAATTATGTGTCCTAATTAGTTTTGAATTCAGAAGAATAGGGATGTTTAGCCTGCTGAGAAGCCTAGAAGTATTTAAATCATGAGATCCACTCAGACTCACAATCCAAAGTTACCCTTTACTAGTGTCTGTATTAGGTAGGAGACGGATGCAGTATACTCTGACCATGGTTTTTATTTGTTAACTAGAACCTTTTAGAGTTAGATTATCTACTCCTTGTACTAATAGCACTGAGTTTAAATTAATCTCTGACTACATCCATTCCATTGTTTCATATCTTACTGGGGGGGAAATGATGGAGGAACCTTTCTATGATTTTGAACAAGATTCTACGTCGGATTTTCCATTCTGGGGCCCTATGGATTCTAATATCCAACTCCAACCTCAGCCAGAAAATGTCCTATCTGACTGTTCTTCTTTGGCGGGCCAACTCTCCCCTTGGCCCTCTTTTCCTTGCCAGTTCATGTTCCCTGATGATGCTCAGATATCACTCACAGATTTGGATGGACAAGCTCTGCAGCTGGAGGGAAGTGCTGAACTGGACAGCTCCTTGTTGGTTCAACCAGAGGCTAATAAGCCGCATAAACATCACAGGCTAATTCCTGCTCCCCCTTACAAAGTACAAAGACATGCAGCTAATATTAGGGAAAGAAAGAGGATGCTCAGTATCAACTCTGCTTTTGATGAACTCAGATGCCACGTACCAACTTTCCCCTATGAAAAGCACCTCTCCAAAATTGACACACTTAGGCTGGCCATCGCATACATTGCGCTGCTGAGTGATATCCTAATCTCGGGCTGCCATCCCAAATCTTATGTGGAACAATGTATGAAAAATGGATATAAAAATCACAAAAATGCAATCTGGAACACCAGCGGTAAGTATGCGGCTCTGATTAGTAGCGGTCTTTATTTCAGACCTTTACAATCCCATTTTTGGTTGCAATGGCATGAATCAGTAAAACATCCTCTTTTGAAACATTCAACCAAGCTCTGCAACCTTATTTATAAACTGTGCAGTTTACATACAAATCCTTTTAAAAAGAGCTTGCATGTTTCAATGCAAAATCCTCCACTTTGTTTAAATAATTTTTGTAATTAGATCTGTTCCCTTAATTATTGAGAAATCATAAACCTAGTCATTCATTCTGATTTAACAGGAAGGGCTCCTTTAAAAAATGTCATTAGATATTTTGGTTAGCCTTTTAACATTGCTGGTCCTTTTCAAAATTTTGTACAAAACTGGTGTTTTAGCATGGATAGAATATTGTCTGTATACATTTATTTAGGGTATTTAGTGATGTTTTTTATTATATTGTTTGGGGTCTGATTCACGCACCAATCTTTAAGCACGAGTAGCCTCACTGAGATCAGCAAGATGACTTGAAATTAGGCATATGCTAAAGTATTTCCGTGAATCAGGGACACTCAGAAGGATCTGAGGACAAGTTCACCACCAAGAACCCGCATTTACAACCCAAAGCGTAGTCAAATACAAGAATCATTTAAAGTGCAAATGCTTTTGTATCTAACTTATAATTTACATGAACTAGAACCCTTTACATTTTAAAAGGGATGATTGTTAATTTTTTCTGTTGCTGTTTTAATTAGTACGAAGCATGTTGGAGCAGATGTGCTCTCAGTTATACCATCGTAGATCTGGAGTCACTCCACTGAAATCAATGCAGGGGTCAAATTTTCCAGTGTGCCTAAGTGACTGAAGAACCTATTACCATTATCAGAAATTACCTAGGCATGTAAGGCCAGATTTTTAAAGATATTTAGGTGGCTAAAGATGCAGAGAGTTGAGATTTTCAAATGCATCTAGGCAGAGCCAATGGGAGGTAGGCACTGAGGTGCTGCTGAAAATCACATAGGTGCTTATCTGCATCTTTAGACACCCAAACACTTTTTTAAAATCTGTCCCTACGGAGCCTAAGTTCTATTGACTGTCAGTTGGATTTTGGTTCCTACGTGCCTACATTACTTTTTCAAATGGGGGTGCTTTTGAAAAGCATAATGTGGCTGTGGAAAAATCATTTCAACAAAATATTTCCCTTTCATCCTAGAGAGCAGAAATGTCATAAGCACAGACACTGCGGAGAGAAATCAGCCACTTACTTTAAGGAAAATAGTCTTATATGTTAATTAACTCTTTTTCACCTTTTCCCATTAGTTTCACCAACTGCAGGATAATGGTTGGAAAAATAAATCATGATATGCCATTTAACACCCTTCTCTCTTTTGTATGCACTGCAACATTTATCATTGGATCCCAGCTGCCTCTGCCTTTGGCTTTTTGTGAACCAACAGTTGTTAAAATAACACAAGTGGGTTTCACTGGCATCTCCTCTTTGTTAGGCTTTTAGTTAACTAAGATTTCTGAATGGTTGCACTTGGGAAGAGTTGGATGAATGAAGTTGCTTTGCCAGACAGGCTGAATGGTTGACTTGTTAAACACTTATTGAAATGTATTTAAATCAGTATATTTGGTTTTCTTTTTCCCCTTCTGCTCAGTGTAGATCTGACAGCCCGCCTCTCCTGGATCAAATGGAACTGAGCGGCACTCAGAACAAAAAGAGGCCTCTTTAAAGACAATCCATTGCAAAACCTGATGACCTGACTGCTGGGGTACCGGCTGTTACATTCTCACTACTGCAAGCAAAACCATTGCCTCCTGGAACTTTTATTATTGTGACAGGCTTGTATTCTCTTCCTTTCTCTTGTTGCCCTTCTTCTTTTTATTGTTTCACATATTAACCCCTCTTTAAGGGCTTCTGCTTTATAAAGTATTTCTCCACATTTCTGGAGTCTCTCCCATGGACAAGGTCTGCTCTTGTATGAAAATCAAACTAGAATTGAAAACATAGCTTGAGATTTTCCAAGCTGATTTGAATGCCCAGTTCCCATTAAAATGAATAGGAACTGATGATGAAGCTGCTGGCGTGCTGATCCCACTGCCAATCTGACTGACCAATTGTGTCCCACTGCTTCTTTGTACTCCCCCCTTGATCTGTATCCATCTGTTGTCTCTTGTCTTCTAATTGTTAGCTCTTTGGGGCACAGACCATCTTTTTGTTCATGATGGAATCCTGGTCCATGATGAGAGCTCTTAGGTGTACCAGGCACACATATAATAACAGTAGATGTCCGAACTCCCTTAGGCGGCAATGAAAAGGCTAAGTATCATCTATCAGACTTGCTTTCTTGTTTCAATATGTGTTTGTTCAGACCACGGGCAAGTGTTTCAAAAGGGACTTTTGGGTGCCCATTTGGCACACTTAGAAACTCCTGATTCTTAGAGGGCAGGTGCTCAGCATTTCCTGAATATTCGGCCCATGTCTCAAGTGGAACACCCCAAACCCGTGGCAACTTGAAAGCTTGTCTCGCTCACCAACAGAAGCTGGTCCCATAAAAGTCCCTCACCCACCTTGTCTCGCCACAAATGTAGGAAGCCGGTGTTGACTTTTTTGATTAAACATTTTTTTTCTTAATGTTTAAAGGTGAGATTTTCAAAAGCACAGCGTGTTGGATTAATTCAGTTCCCAGTGAAATTGATGAGACTTTTACCATTGACTTCAGTGGCAGCATTTAGGACAATGCTGAGTGCTTCTGAAATTCCCGCTCCAAAAGAATACGGAGAAGCAATGCTGTATATTCAGATTTCTTCTTGATAAATGGTTACTGAAGAGTAATTTCCATATGGTATGTGTCATGTAACTGGCATTATTCTTAGGACATTAATGTCATCATGAAAAAAAAGTTTATTTGAATAAAAATATAATTGTTTCGGCAACCATTGTGTGTGTGTGTCCGTTCTGTATAACAATGATCAAATGGCAAGTGCACATTTTGGGAGGTGGTTTTGCTGTCAGTTGTATATCTACAAAGGTTCTGAGTTTGTTTGTAGTTTGTGGCAAGAGCTGTAAACATTTCACACTCATGAGACTTCTTGCTATTACACTTCCAGCTATGAAGTTGTGTCCTTTTGTTTTTATATGCATTATTACAGCTCCTTACTAAGTAACACGCAAGGCCCCTTTTCATGCGAGGGTGACATATAGAAACTTTTTTAAAGTGCTGATTAAGTCAGGCTGATCTCTTAAATCTCTTGTGAGGAAGCATAATCTAGTGGGTACAGTGCGGGCCTCGCAGTCTGGAGATATGGATTGTCTTCCTGGTTCTACTGCTTGGTGACCATGGGCAGGTCATTTCCCCTCTCTGTGCCTCTGCTTGTCCTTTGCCCATGTGGACGATAATCTCTTCAGAGCCACAAATGACTCTCCATATATGTTTGTACAGCACCTACCACAGGTGGTAGCCATGGCAGCTAATTGTGCTTGGTCTTTGCCAGAGGCCTAGCTTGGCCTTTCTGAAACAGGCACAGTACACTGTGATTCTCTGTGGGCATGCCACCCTCTAGCCAAGTCTTTGCAACCAGTCCGGCAAATCAGTTCTCTGTGCAACAGTGCATCTTAGAGTGTCTCACATTTGTCTCACATATTGCTGGTACCACTCTGTGTCCTCCTAGCACTTTCACCATTACTGAGACACTAGCGGGCAGCTGCCCAGGTTTTCCCAGCGTGCACAGGAGGGGGCTTCAAGAAGCATTGCAATCCCTAATTGAGCCCCTTCACTGGACTGACCCACGAACTAAACACAACTCAGAGCCCTGGGGAGGTGGCGGTGGGTCTCCGGCAGCTATTTTAAGGGCTGGGGCAGTAGCGGCTGCCACAGCCCCGGATCATTTAAATACCCGCCTGAGCCCCGCCGCTGCTACCCCAGGGCTCCAGGGATGATTTAAAGGGTCTGGGGCTCCGGCAGCAAGTTAAAGGGCCCAGGGCGGTAGCGACAGCTGAGCCCCTGGCCCTTTAAATCGCTACCTGAGCCTCACCGCTGCTACCCCAGGGCTCCGGGGACAATTTAAAGGGTCTGGGTCGGTAGCAGCTACCGGAGCCCCGGACCCTTTAAATCCCCAGAGCCCCGGGGTAGCGGCGGCAGGGCTCCAGAGGCTATTGAAAGGGCCAGGGACTCCCAGCTGCCACTACTGCAGCGGAGCCCTGGGCCCATGAAAGCTCCGCCAGAGGCCCAGGCCCCCTCCGATGGTGATTTAAAGGGCCCGGGGCTCCGCTGCGGTAGCAGCAGCTGGATCCCTGGGCCCTTTAAATCACCCCAGGGGATCCCAGATGCCTCTGCAGCTGGTAGTTCTGGGGGTGATTTAAAGGGCCCGGGGCTCCCAGCCGCTGCTACCACAGCCCCAGCCCCTTTAAATCCTGATTTAAAGTGCCCAGGGATTTAAAGGCCCCACCTCTTCTGGTGGAGGCCCCGCCTCCTCCTAAGGATTCTGGAGTACCGGTAAGTCCTTTAGGTTACTTTCACCTCTGCTGCTGACCAGAGAAATGTAAATGGCACCATTTCACCCCTTTGATTCTCTGTTACACTCTGCACCATGGTCATTGTAATAATATTAATCATAATAAATATATAAAAGCCACATTTCATTCAGTGTTCAAAGCGCTTTCCAAAGGTGGGAAAGCATTGTTACCCACATGTTACAGATGGGGAAACTGAGGCACAAGGTAGTGACTTGCCCGGCATTAAACAGCAGGTCAGTGGCATAGACAGAACCCAGGTCTCCCAGCTCCCAGGAACATGCCCTGAAAAAATAAGTCAATCCATCAGTAGCACTAGCACTCCCAACTAGTCCTGTCATGTGAGCTGAACACTGTACCCCTCACACCTTGGCACAACCAATCTTACAGCTCATCAAGGAGGGTAACACACCAGAGCTGCAGCTTTCTTTGATAGTCCAGGACACTGGCATTACAGGCCTGATAGAACTTTTATGCCTTAGATACAGGATTTCTTCAAGTGCCACCTTTTCTAGAACAGTGCTGCCTGCGTGATATCACCAGACGGCTGGAAAGGGATACTCCAGCCTTCAGGATGGGGGCAGTTAAGGATGCCATTTGCTGTATCCCAATCTCTGGATTAGCCTGAATTCCATGCACGTGTGCCCTGTGTCTTTAACAGCCCATTGTAATAGCCGCCCTCCCTCCCGGTGCTGCTGCTGTTACCATCTAGATCAATGGCTGCCTCCTTCCCTCCTGCTATGCTCATGCTCCTTCTCCAGGTGGTGTAGCCACCAAGACCCATGCATCTGCTCTGCATAACGTGACCTTCTTCAGCAAACATATTCTTAAGGATACAGGTCAGTCTGCAGTAAATCCTGGGCACATGGGTGGGAGGTGGGCAACATAGGGCTGGCTTCTTTTTCACCTGGGGTCAAGTAATTAACAAGGACCACTGTGGTGGTATCAGTCTCTAAGTTCTTGTGCTTAGTCTCGTGTCAGTACCAGAAAGGCACTGATGCCTAGAGCTGCTGCAGCACATAGCATTTGTGGACAAGATACTGCTCAACCAGAGCAAATTAATCACAGCCCAGGGTGTGAGCGCACACTGGAACTGCACACTACATTGCTTCACCACTTGTTAGAGCTAAATGGGGTCTTCACCACATATCTATGGAGCATGACCTAGGAATGCCAGGCCCCCAGCAGGGGATCTGGAGGGAGGATGCATCCTTGTAAAACGCAGGGCATCACTGACACAAGTTTCCACTGCAGCGTGTATATGCTCAGATTGCCGCGTCTCATTTTCTGAAGCGGGACTTTCTTCACTGACGCAACAGCCTCCTGCCAATTGGCATCATGATTGTCTGTCTTTCTAGGAGAGCTGCTCTAGGAATGATTGTGGGGCAGGCAGTCAGACCAGATGATCACAGTCATCCCTTCTGGCCTCGGAAGCAAGGCATCGATGGATATTCCACCATGTCACCCAGAGCCATCCGGCCTTAGGAAGATGTTTCACTAGCTTGACCCTAGAGCCCTCAATGTTGGCCTCCAGTTGTCTCTACCCAGAAGTATGAAGATTCCTTGGTAGGGCCTGTCCATCCAGCAATCTGCCCCTGTAACTTGGGTTGTCAGCCCTGCACACTCCGTCAGGTGGACCTGCAAAATCTTGCCGGCCTGCCCCGGACTCATGGGTCTCTGCAAATTGCACTCTCGGAGCCTGTGGGAGTGAATCAAATCTGCTATTTCCAAAGTGGGTTTCCTGGCAAAAACAGACTGAACAAGGAGTTCTTACAGTTTCCCTGGGCATACGTGTTTGATCAACAGAGGATGTTATTGAGCCTGCATATTGCCTGGGGTCTTTGTCCTGAGATCAGTGATCCAGCTCTCTCTCTCTTTCTGCAGGTCTCTCTGGGTATGTCTACACTACAATTAAACACCTGGGGCTGGCTTAGCAAGGGGGGGAGGGGGGGGCATCTCTCCACTTTGTTTGTTTTGTAGTTGTATAAAGCAGCACATTCCCAGCCTTCATTAGGTGTGGTCCCTTTCCAAAAGCAGGCTCTTTATTTGCCCAGATGTCTCTGGTGGGGCACCAATGCTGAGGTGAGTGGGAGGTCACATGGCTAGACACACACTGAATCTGGTTTATAGGATGGGATGGGGTTGTGTGCAGTGGGGGTGCTGCCTCTGCCGTGAGCCAACCACCATACCGTGTATTGTGTCTGGGCGCACCTGGCCCTTTCCCAACGGCTGACCTCAGTGGTAGATGGAACCAGATCAGTTCCATTCAATCAGTCCTCTGATGGGAAGTTATAACAATCTGGTGTCTGGTTATCCAGAGGGTGTGTCTCCCATACCCTTTTCCTCAGCCTCCCAGGTCACCTTGCTACACAAGTAGCCTGATAAGGATGGAGCAGGAAGGAGGAAGGCTGGTGCATGGAAAGCCTCTGTCTGAGCCTGGTCAGTCATGACAGAGAGGTTTTAGAATCATAGAATCATAGAATCTCAGGGTTGGAAGGGACCTCAGGAGGTCATCTAGTCCAACCCCCTGCTCAAAGCAGGATCAATTCCCAACTAAATCATCCCAGCCAGGGCTTTGTCAAGCCTGACCTTAAAAACCTCTAAGGAAGGAGATTCCACCACCTCCCTAGGTAACCCATTCCAGTGCTTCCTAGTGAAAGTTTTTATCTCACATGCAGCAGCTGTGCAAGAAGATAAGGGGCTTGTTTGCTTCCAGTTTTGCATCCACAACATGCTGGTAATTGGATCTGCATTGAACTTGTCAAACCCTCACAGCCTCCAAGTAGATACACCGTCAAGGGTTTCACAGCAGTGAGGAGTTTTCAAGGTGCTTTGCAGAAACAATTGCTTGGGTTTGGACAGCAGGGGACAAAAACAGGGGGTTCTCTGCTGGGGTTGCAGCCAGCGTCCCTCAGTGAAGTGCAGGGGAGCTTTAGGTGACTGCCTGGAAGCTGAACCTCATCCCTCCTGGTTGGTAAAGTCCACTAGCAAGTCAGCAGATCTGCTGCTGGACTATGCCACCTTTGTTCAGGAAGCAGGGGTTAGAGCTCCACCCAAGAAACCATCCCTGGACTCTGCCTCTCTCACTCAGTGTCGCCACATCTCTGATTTCCTCTGGTGGGGAAGGGGCTAGGGGAGGTGGTGGTGAAGCCACTCTGGACATCTTGGAATTTCTCTGATTTCATCAACTTTGGTCCATCAGCCTGTAGGCCTCAGTGTGGCACAGACGTGGCCTGGTTTCACAGACGGATGGGCTCCTGTTAGCCCTGGATGAGAAACATACATCCTCGCTGACCTCGGTAGACCTACCAGCTGTCGTTGCTACGGGTGAGCATGGAGCAGTTCTGGCACGGTGACTGTTCCTCCCCATGGTGGCTCACCTCTGCCAAGGGACCTCTCTTGCCAGCTACCACAAGGTTCCCCTCTGGCCCATCCGTTCATCTGTGGGGTGGCTGGTTGAGGCAATGAGGCGAGATGATCTGTGTATTGGAGATACCACAGCCCAACAGCCTGCTCTGTCCCTCTAGTGCATTGGACACCGAGAAGCCTCAATCCAGGAGTTACTGAGGTTAAGCTGGTGGAGTGGGTGGAGCAGCCTGGGCGAAGGAATATCATCACCACCCACTGGAGGTGTTTGCCTGCAGTTTGTTATCCACATTTCAAACCCATGGTCCTGTTGGCTCCATGGCTGCTCCTGGATGACCAGGCGGTGGAGTGATCAAGGTGGATGTTAGTCATTTACGCTGGGCCTAGAGGTGACAGCCCTTCCTTTCAGATGCAGAGCTTTCAGCCGCGGTCCGCATCCTTGTCACTTCTAGACTGGAGCGCTGTGAGGCACTCTCCAGGGGACATGGCTCTGGAAGACCACTCAGAAAACTCAGCTGGGGCAGAACACAGTAGCCTGTGTGCTGAGAGGTGTTTCTTGTAGGGCCGGCATTACACCAGTGCTCTGTGATCTGCAATGGCTGTCAGTTCATTCCTGTGCACTATTGCAGTTATTGGTTTTAACCTATAAAGCCTATGGGGCAGAGGCAAGGAGTGAGGGGGGGGGCTGGTGAGAAAGCTGCTCGCCTTGCATGACCCTACAAGAGCTTCCACTACCAAGCCCTAGAGTACAGTGTGCAGACATCCTATTCTCCTTTGCTAAAGAGTCAGAGATGGAGGTTGGACAAGCTGGGCTTTGATATTAGGAAATTCTTGTGGATGGGAAGGTCAGTCCAACAGCGGTGCAGCTTGCGCAAGTAGGTAATTAGGGCAACGCTACTCAGAGCTTTCAGGAGAACATTAAATGCATTGTTCCTGGAAAGATCATTACAGGATACTTCATGCTTGATGCAACAGGATGGAGCCGATGATCCAAGAAACCCTCCTTCTCAAGCAGCTCCCTTCAATAATTTCATGCCTGGAAATCGTAGGTGGCTTTCTGGATGTATATTCCGAAACCACAGCGACTTCTTCCATTAGATCATTTTACAATTGAATTAATTGTGTCTAATTTAAAGATAACCACACTTAACACCCAATGAGCTTGCTTGGGTCTCAGTGTATGCTTGAAAGAGGAACAACAAAGACGATCAAAGTCGGGGAGAGAATCTTTGAAGAAAAAAAACAGACTGTTTTTGTACAAGGAAAGAAAACCATGGAAAGGTTAGACTGGCATGCTATGAATTGGAATGTTGATTGAAATCTAGTTGCAAGCACTGCCCTCTTGCGGTAAAAGGAGAAAGTGCTCTAATGTTGAGAAATAGAAAAGCGACAAGAGTCCTGTGGCATCTTATAGACTAACAGAAGTACTGGAGCATAAGCTCGTCTGAGGAAGTGGGTATCCACCCACGAAAGCTCATGCTCCAATACTTCTGTTAGTCTATAAGGTGTCACAGGACTCTTTGTCGCTTTTTACAGATCCAGACTAACATGGCTACCCCTCTGATGCTTGAGAAATAGAAAGCGATTCACGAAATAGGATCAAAATTCCTCAGCCAGAAACTTGCAAATTTGTGAAAAGTGTCTTGTGTCCAAAAAATAAAGCATAAATAAGATAAAATATATCTCCATGCAATTAGACAGAGAAACAAAGAAGCACATATAACATAATAAACATAAGTTAATGTCTGTGTCCACACATACATATATCTAATTGCACAGAGATAACCATGAGTTTGTATACTTTGTCTTTCTGATACAAGACACTTTTCATATAATCTCTTCCTCCTTTCCTATTCCACATATCCCATATTTTATATATAGTGCACACACACACACACACACACACACTTAAAAGACCATTGAGGTTACAAAGTCAAGCATTCAAAAGTTAGAAAATGACAGAATGAAGGTTCCTGTGCAACCATCATTCAGCCCCCTTGTTTCAATTACATGATCACATACTATTTTTTTCCACAGGACTCCTGCCTCACCAAGTGCAGAGAATGGTTGCTCACTTAATGAGTACCTGTTTAGTGTTTTATTTTCTTCTTGTTGTTCAATGCATGGCCCTGGGCCTTATTTACTGCATGCTTTTCAAACCCCGCTCTGAATACAAAATTATTAATTGCCTCCTGGGCTTTTCCCTGGTGCTTTGGCATTGGGGCACTTCACAAATATTAATGAACTTATTTTCACAGGACCCCCTGGGAAACTGAGGCACATAGGAAACCAAGGCACAAAGATGGCCACAAGCCTCCATTAAGCTTGAGTGTCCTTCAGACAGCAGACTCATTTACTACACAACCCTGATTCATTCTCAGAGAAGTCTATCCTATAGCAATGTACTTGTCCCTCATCTCATTCTCACAAATAGTTTAACCATTTTGGCTGAAACTTTCCAAAAATATTTAGCTGGAGGCAGACATCCAGCATGGAAAGTTTCAGCCAAAACGGTTACAATTTGGCAAAGTTATAAGTAACTAAAAACTGGGGTTTATAATGGGAACTGTCAGGCAATCTTACCAGCTCCATCTATTATGTATGCATGTGCCTCAATCTCTAACTATATAGAGATACCATATATAAGGTAGAAGGGGTGGGAAAAAGAGGGAGGGACATGAGCTAGATATTTGTTATTATTGGACTTGGAGAATGGGTGAGGATTCTGTCAAGGTTTTCATGAGTGACTATAACCTCTTACTCTTAAAATGTTTCAATGCCTCTTTCTAATTATTTTCTTTCTAGCCTGGAGCTCTAATGACCTTTATCATCAGGAGGCCAAACTCAGGATTTCAGCACAGGATCCTTTCCCGTCTCCTTTGGAGTGAAAGATTTCAGTTCTGATTCCTAATTAGACATTTTTTTATTTTAACAAGGCTCCTTACCATGGAATCAGACCACAATAAACTAAACTAAACTAAAATGTATCATTTTTGGCTGCAGAAGAGACGTTTTTCCAAGCTAACCTTTACCCAAATCTCTGGAGGAAAACAAAACTAAATGACGTGGAGCAATCATTATTAGGCATTAGAGCACTAGACCCAGTTATAAGCTAACTTGAGACTTGGTTGTCAACAAATATCAAATTATCCCTTTATTTGTACTCATTCCATTTTGACCCTGTTTCCCCCTTTCTAATAAGGTTTTTGACTTCTGTCTTCCTTAAGTTTACCGTTCCTCACACTGACTGCTTTGTCCAGCGTGCAGGAGATACTCCAGAGGGGTTGGTAATGATCAATAAAGTGTGCTGCTCTCCCCTCCCGTTTTTTCCTCTGGAAAAGAAATCCAGTCTCCTTTACCCCATTTAGGAGTCTCAGCTGATGCAGTAACACCTGCACCTGCATTTTCAATGGCTAGCTAAGTGAGCCTTGAGCCGACTTTCTCCAATGCATCTTTTGTTCAAATTCTTTGCATCCATATTTTCAAACTCACCAGCTGGCTTGCGATGCCACAACAGTAATTCTGCAATTTTAAATCACATTGTTTTCATTGCATAGCCTAGATTTTCCTTACTTTTAAAGTGCCTGACTCACATCCCACTGAAGTCAATGAGAAGACACCCATTGATTTCAATCACCTTTGGATCAGGCCCTAAAATACTTGGGGGCTCTGATTCAGGAAAGCATTTTACTTACGTCTCATCAACTTCATTGGGACTTAAGCATCTACTTATAGTTAAACTTATAGTTAAAGAATAAGAATATGCTTAAGTGTTTTCTAGAATTGGGGCTTCTATAGGGAAAACATTGTTGCCTCAAGTACAGTGGCTTATTAATTGACTCAGCAAGTCAATCCCAGATACTCTGTTTCTAATACTGTCTATACATGCCTTTTTTGGTGGTTATCGACTGTGATTTATGCCTAGAAGCAACGGTATGAAAACACGACTTGGCAACAGTGCAGAGGTCCAGCAGAACGACAATCTGCACATTAAAGCTGTGTCAGAAAAAGAAACAGAACAGGTTGTTCAGTAAATGATTTTTTCCTTCCCAAATTATTTGCTTTTACTGACTCTTAAGTATTCATGGCATGGAAAGATTAGCAGATTGTGCAGAGAATGTCAAGGCAAAATATTAATATTTGGGGTAAATCCTTACAACACGCAACTCTGGCCTCACATTGAAGTTGAGTTTCTTCACAAAATGAAAGTAATGCACACTTGGTATCTTACCAAGGAACTGATTCAATAAAGTTGAAATGAAAAGTAACCCAACAATCCTATCAAACTGGTAAATTAAATCAGTGAAAGAAGCTTGGAAATATTTTTAAAAAATTTAGTAATAGAACAACTAGGTCAGATGTTACCAGTTTGAGACATATTTAAATGTGCACATACAAAATGTGCGATTGTTTGATAAACTGCACACTATCCAAATTATTTCTTATTAAAAACTTTCTCTCTCGATCCTGTAATTAACTGATTTCAGAATATGAGCAATTTTGTAGCAAACAGAATTTGTTGTCATTCTCTTTTGATTTATATACATTTTAAATTGTAAAAATGTTTACCACGTGGAGGGTCTACTGCTCTACTTCTGAGAACACTTAATAAAATATTTTTCAAAGAATGAGAGAGAGTTCATAACATATAAATATTGAGTTTTTCAAAACTAATAAAGAATTCAGTTAAAAAACTGCATAGAAGACTATTCAGTGAGCTCACCTGAATCCAAAACATTCTTTGCTATCATAGCAATTTTGTATAAGTATCTTTTAAGCCACTCTCTGTCACTGCTCGAATAAATTAAAGACCCCGAATAAATAGGGAGAAAAGTGATTTTTGGCTTAATTTCATTTGGCAATTTCTGTTATTTTGCCACCGATCTCTAGCACACGTCTTAGCTACGGCTTTTTTCCTGCTTTGCGGGCAGCTCTTCGCAGTGCAGATCTTTGTGGGGAATTTCATAGTTCTGAGCCGAATCTCTCTGCCTCAACAGTTGAGAGAGACAACCACGTCCAATGTCCTTCGATAAAAATATACCAGAGCTGATCAGTGCATTTGAATCTTGAATGAAAAAAAGCCTCTGCCAAGTTCATAAACTCATCCAGATGCTTTTGATGGGCAAAGATCTAGTTCATCTTTAAGGAAAAGGTATAGAGAATAAAAACCTGGTTTTAATAAACAGCAGAAAAAATAGGACTTTATCAGTTCAAGCCACTCTGACGTGGAGAATTTATTTTTCATTGTATTTTTGAAATGTGGTGAATATCAGTTTAGATAAAATACATACTTCTATGTTTATACAAAGAGAATTCAGTACACATTTATATCAATGTATTTATCCACACAAAGGCACACACAGGGCCAAATCCTAAGCTGGTGAGGATCTGGCCTCGTTATGTTCAGTACATATTGGTGTCTGCTGTACCGTGTTTGTGTTCATAAGGGAAAACGTTCACACAAACGTTCACGAGCAAGCAGTTCTCAGCCACATTTTGCCTTTATTACACACCCTTGGAAACATGCAGTACTTTATTACTGTTACTGCAGCATTAAATACTTTTCTAAAAATGTATTATTCTAGTAATAGTTTTCATTCTGCAATTGTTTTACCACTGACACAACAGAGCACTGTTTATGTGGCAGTGTGTTATTCCATAGAACAACTTAACTGATCCAAAGTCCAGTGATGTTCATAGAAAGAATCCCCTTGATTTCAAATGGGCTTCGGATCAGATTCTATAAGCAGCTCACTGTGAACACTGCTACTCTGCATACATTGCAGTGCATTGAAATAACTCGGGGCTTACATTCTGCTACACTTACCATAGCAGAGTTCCCTCTATGGAGTGGAGAGGCTACCCCGTTATATATTATTATACTCTATAGTTTAGAGTGCACTTTTTTGTTATTAACAATCTTGCTCTTGACGCTGTTATTCATTTCATGTGGTTAATAAATTATCTGGCTGGACTTAAAAAAAAAAAAGAGAGAGAGCGAGAGAGAGACAGGGTGGGTTTAGCATGAAAGCTGGTCTCTCACCAGCAAAAGTTGCTCTAATAAAAGATTACCTCACCCACCTCGTCTATGTAATATCCTACAACACTAAATTGGCCTGAATTCTCCTCTCATTTCCAGTGATGTAAATCTGAAGTAAATCCATTGAAGTCAATGGAGTTATACCTGTGTAAAATCAGGTCCATTATTTTAGCATGGAGAGGTTATGTAAGTCTGTTACACATTTATTCTCCATTGTGTATCTAAATCGATAGCTGCATTTTCCAAATAGCCGAAATGATTTAGAAGTACAAGTCTCATTGGCTTTCATTCAGACTTGTGCTCCTATATCATTTGGGATCCTTAGAAAAATCCACCCAATTTCTTAAGTACTGTATGTATTTGCCTAGTATGCCATTTGCAACATCTGCAAAGCTGCTACTGTATTTTGAGGGAAAGCAAGTTTATGAACTTGTCTGGATTCATAGTAGGGTTAAGACTCTGGGCTTGTTTCCAACAGAATGGCACCTCAATCCAAGATCATGCCTGCTTGTAAAATAATGCAGGTGTGTTTGCTGTAATCATCTCAGCCAAAAAGAAACGGATTGAGGGATTTTAAATATAATTAGTATGGTTGACAGTCCTGCCTTTAATCATTACTTCACTGTTTAATATAATCAAGAAGGTAAATAAACATATATATATATATATATATATATATATATTCTACTGGGAAACATGCACTATTTCTATTCATTGCAAAATAATTTCATTTCATTATACTGCTATCTGCGTCTGTTCCCTTTTGCATTATGAATTATTTTTAATAC
The DNA here is from genome assembly GCF_020497125.1 of Mauremys mutica. Lineage (NCBI taxonomy): Eukaryota > Metazoa > Chordata > Testudines > Geoemydidae > Mauremys > Mauremys mutica. The sequence continues at coordinate 71,618,305 of NC_059081.1, read as the reverse complement.
AAAAATATTTGAATTGAAGTAAGTCTCGATCACATATTTTTCTTGCATTTATTCTCCTGCTTTAGTTGACTAGATCTGATCAGCAACCACTAAATATGCCCTTTCTCCCTCTGCCTGTAAGCAGTATCTCAAAGCTATTCAATTAATTTTTCTTAAATATAGTCTTTATACAGTGCATAGTAATAATACTTTACATGCTTATAGAACCTTTCAGTTGAAGATCTCCAAGCCCTTTACAAAATTATTTCACGCATCAAATGAAAGTGTTCAAAGAACACACCTGATTTTTACTTATTCTTCCAAACTGTAAATTAGAGATGAGCATGAATTACAATACCAGGATCAAGCTCCTCAAATTGTTTCTATGTAGGAGATCTTTGTAGTGTCTATAATGGGTCAGAGCAAAAATCTGAATCCAAACCCCTCTGAATTTTTGGCCAATTCAGATACAGCTCAGAATCTGAATTTTGCAACTGAATCCTATGACATCATATACCCCTTAGGAATCTGTTTTTCTTTATTTAAAGCTAAAGATTAGTTGTAACTCACAATTTTTATAAGGGCAACCTTGCAATCAACATAACCATTCTAATATCTCTCTCTCTCTTTTCCTCCTCCTTCTTCTTTGTATTTATCCCATAAAATGGGGTCTGAGCACAGAGTCCCCCCCGTCCAAAGTGCTCTGTTCTGTGTCACCCTCTCTCCATCCATCCAAATTAGGATTAGCTACATTGCTTATAAAGTTGCCCATATAAAATATTATACATACAGTGTTATATATTATATATATAATATTTTTATATGAACAACTTATGTATATGTTACTATATTTATACTAATACATAGTAAATGTATCAGTGTAAATACCTCATTCATTTTCTACTTATCACTACACACACTAAGAACCCCCCCTCCCCTTTGTTCTATTGTAAAGGAAATCTTGGGAATTTCTCATAGATGGGTTTAAAAAAACTCCATCTCTTACTGAGAGGAGAAAGTCAACTCTACCAACTTGTTTATTGATACAGAATGTTAAATACATGACTGACATGCCTTTGCTTATAATAAAGATACTTTTTGTGCAAATTTCATGGAATGTGGCATGCTAGAGCTTAAAGGAAAGAGGAAGATTGCCATGGTAACAGCACATGGGGGCTGCGAATTGGAGGGGTCCCTCTGGGAACTAGAATACCAACAGAATTTTAAGCATCTGCAACTTTTTTTAAAAATTACTTCAGAGCTGTGCCAAAAACATCTAGAAAAATGTAAAATAACATAGTATTCTCCACTGCTTTGCAAATAAACGTATGTCCTTTACAATCTAAACCAGAAAGACAGCAAAGGGTGGGGCAGAGGGAAGATGTTGAAGAAAACTTTGAGGAGACCAGCAACACTGCTTTCACTTGATCATGTTCGAGAGAGAACTTATCAATATAGCTTAAAAAGGAGCTGGGTGTATAATGGCAATTAATGAGACCATGATTCTGAAAAGTGTCACTCTTAGGACAGTACTTTAGCACATAGGCCCTGATCCTGCAAAGACTTATGTACATGCTTAACTTATGCAACATGCACTGTATGTTATTTGCCTGCATAAGGCTCTGCAGGTTAGAGGCCATGCTCAATAAGTCAGAAGTCAATGACTTAAGTACAAACTTGAAGTTCACCACATGCTTAAGTTTTGTCCTCAACTGGAATCATGATAAGTCAATGAATGAACAAGAGACCAAAGTGGCTTGAAAAAATTGAATTTTTTTTCTTGTGAATTTTTTTTCCTCAAATAGAAAGTGAAAATTCCAAAAATTCAGTTTCCAAAAAACAAAAATTAATATTTTTACTGAAAACCAAAAATGTTTACTTAAAAACAGAATTTTTACTTTTTTGTTGTTTAGTTTTCAGTTTCTGGGGGGGGGGAAGGGGTTGGGGGGGATGGAAAATTTCAACCACAAAGGAAATTTTTGAGCAAAATTAAATTTTCCCTGAACAAATACATTTTTGCCAAAAAACATTTCTATAAAAATGTTACCACCTCTACATAAGATTCAACTATATAGAGAGATTAATGAGCTACAGGATAGGGCCCATTCCTGCATTTCTTAAACAATCCAAACTCCCATTGAAGTCAAGGAATGCAGGGGAATGTCTATTGTACTTAGCATAAATGTATCTTTATAACATCTGTCCAGAAACAGATTCCAACAGAGGAAACTCTTTTCCACGGTCACAGATTTACATGTTGAATGCCTTTTGAATGTAAACTCTTACAGTTAGGGAAAACAATGAAAAATTTGACAACAACTCAACGGTAACTAAAATCCACTTTGAATGGGAAAAGCTCACACTATATTTTTTAATTAAAAAGGGAGAAAGTTTTTATATTAGAGGCTAATCAAATTAAATTCATTTTTAAAAAAAATACGGCAATCCTAAAGGGCTAGTTTCAGTTCCTGCCCTTTGAAAATTAGTATGGGACTTGTGGACTTTTTCATGTGCTATGTAGGTTCTTGGTGATCTGGTTACTCGTGACAGCTCACTTTGTCTGAAACACGGTTTGTTTTTCTACTAAATTATTTATTATTGTATTTGAAAGGTTTCTTGCTGGGACAGACTTATAAGAGCCACGTCTCATATTCATGAGGGGCCCAGAAGAACAGCTGACATATTGTCTTAGTCCTTATGGCCTATTTCAGCACAGAACAACCAATATCATAATACTGGACTCTCGGGACCAGATACTCGGTTAATGTATAGCAGCGTAGCTCCATTGAAGTCAATGGGACTATCTTAATTTAACTGAGGATCTGACCTTCAGTCTTAAACAGTCTGAGGCAATGGCACAGCTGTGAAATACAGTATGCTCCCATTTATGTGAAACCTCTGCATTATCAACATCCCTTTCTTGCTCTCCAGCACGAGATACATGAGATACACCCCTTCTGCAGCATGTATCTCATGCTGGGGAGCAAGGAAGGGGTTCGAACAATGCAGAGGATCAGATAACAGTGCTCGTTATAGCTTCACAAAGAATATCACCTCTCAAAGGGGGGTAATCTCATCTGTATTAATTTCATGCTTTTTCCCTGAAAAGTCACTACACCATCTTGGGAGAGCTTACCAACTGATTCGCCCAAGCACAGAAGCATGTGGTTAACTCCCACTGGGACTTAAGAACGTGGTTGAAGCTGCGAATGTGTTTTGCTGTATTAATACCTATTATGGGGTGACCGTACTTCCCAACATTTCAAGTGGCTAAAGCGGGACACAGCACCACTTAAATTTGGCCCATCTGCCCCTTCATAGATGGAGATGAAGGAGTGGATGAGCCAGCTTTGATTGCCATTGTGACCTAGCACATAGGGTTGCAAAGCCATTCTGATCTGGTCTGGTCGCCCCTCTAAAAACAGAGGGGCCCTGCAACCCCATGTGCTCTCAGATTACACCACTACTTGGATTGGGGGCCCTCTTTGCCCCCCACACCAGCGCTGCCCTGAAAGCAGGAAATGTTCTGCTTCGGGACAGGAGTGTTGGGAGGATTCATGACTAAATATCAGCTAGGCCTCGCTGATGTCCTACTTTGGGCATATAAGAAGGGTGTCATGGGTGCCTTGGCTTTGCGTTAGCTCTCGGCATGGGGTGAATTACACCCAGGGAGATGATACACTCGGAAAAAGTTTACTTTACAGGAGGAAGCACATTCAATATTTTTCCTCATTGAACTTCAGGCCAAGACAATGAATAGGAAAGCGTCCCTCCCCAAGCAGGAGCTTCTACACAGCTAGTTTTAGCTCCACAGTCCAAGCCAATTGACCAGGCTCTGAAACTCTGTGCCAGAGGGTTTTTATTGCAGTGCAGACTTACCCTAAGGGCTAGTCTACACTTACCTGCCGGGTCGACACGGTGAGTTCGACTTCTCGGAGTTCGAACTATCGCGTCTAATCTAGACGGGATAGTTCGAACTCCCCGCGCGCTCCGGTCGACTCCGGTACTCCACCACTGCAAACGGCGGTGGTGGAGTCGACCTTGTAGCCGCAGACTTCAATCCCACGGCGTCTGGATGGGTAAGTAGTTCGAACTAGGGTACTTCGAGTTCAGCTACGCTATTCACGGAGCTGAACTTGCGTACCCTAGTTCGACCCCCGCCCCTAGTGTAGACCTGTCCTAAGTGTGCAGCCTTACAGGGTTTGTCTACGCAGCAGCTGGGAGCAAGCCTCCTCGCCACATGGACATTTTGGTTTGGGCTGCGGCTCAGGCTCTGGAGTCAAGGGGATTGGGTGGGCTTTAGCACCTGAGCTGCAGCCCGAGGTGCAACAGCCCCACTGGTAATTATAGGGTGCTAGCTTGAGCCCTGTAAATGCAAGTCTGTCTATCAGGGTGGGGGGGCAGATGCAGCCACGGAGATCATGGAGGCAAAGAAGAGACTATGAGGCTGAAGTCACAAGCACAATGTTGGGATTATTGGTAAAAGAACATATAATTATAGTTTATTTGCATGTGAAGATATAAAGAGGAGGATTCAAATCTTTTATCTGCACAAACAGTTTTGAAAACAGGTATTTTGACATCTCTGAAGATGGTTCCATTCTGCAGGGTGTTTAAATGGACCGTTGTTTTATTTTTTTAAATTTCCACAATTTTTAATAAAATTTCTGTTTCAAATTTTGAAATGGAAAACTTTCATTTTCAATTTCCCCCCCCCCATTCTGAAGCATCCCCACAATGTGGTTTAATTGATCAATATTAGCCATGTAAAAAAAGTCCCAAGAAGCAGAAAATAAAAAGTGAACCAAAAAAAAGAGACAAAAAAGATTTTGTTGAAAAAAATTGAGAAAATCAAAATGTGTTTGTGAAAATTCCATTTTTAATAAAATTCCATTTTGACAAAAGATTTCAGATGAAAAATTCTCTAGTACAACTGTCTGTTTGTTGGGTGTTTGCTCAGAATTTAGCACTCTCGGGTCCTTTCCCAGAATTGGCCCCTTGAGCACTCCCACAATACCACTGAGCAACAGTCATAACAATAACTATAATAATAATTCCTTCTATTATGGTACTGCCTAGCGGTACCAACAAAGAACAGGGCCCCATTGTGCTTTACAAACACATAGTGAGAGTTAAATATAGTCTCACTATTATTAGAAAACAGGAGCTCCTGGCTTGTGCAAAGATATTTAATTACCCACCAAAAATTGTAGGAAGCCAAATTTTCTCCCTTGATTCCTCTGTCCACTAGATTAAACCATCCAATTCTTCATTTCTGGGGTTTCTGTTTTCTGCTGTTCGTACCCAGAGTTTTACTTTCCTCCCTAACATCAATATCAGAGAAGAACATACAGAGATCCTAATCCCAGCAAGACTAGGAGATCTGTCTTGGCTCTTCACTGGCTCTTAAACCGTGTGAGTGTGGATGGGGAGATGGAAAATAATATGAAATATTCAGTAACAGAATGTAGCATAGAAACTAAGAAAACCACTGTAGTCATTGACTCACAGATGGTCAAATGAACAAACATGTTTCTATTCCTGTATTTAATTAAATCTTAGCTATGCCACCAACCGGGTTCAAAACAGTATTATGAAACAGCTTGCATGACTACTGCAATATGATTGGCCAAAGAGACTTTGAACTCATGTAATTATCTTCCAAAAAGTACACCCGTTGGGTCTATAAAGTGTCTTTGCGAGCCAACCCATTATGCCATAGCACATAATTAAAAATAAATTAATATCAAATAAAGTCAGTTAAAGAAATTGACCAAATAAATCAAAATGTCTTTTTTCAAATTAATTGGGAGCCACATCCAAAGACCACTGAAATGAATGGGAGTCGTTCCAGAATTCCAGTGGGCTTTGGATCAGGTCACTAGAGGGATCTTATCCCCCACTACACTGGTTTATGAGTGTAATGGATCATTAATACAATCAACCAGCTCTAATTTAATTTTTCCATCAGCTGATCTGGTTGAAATTTTTCTTTTTTTTTTTTTTTTGCTGAAAAATGGTGTTTTATTGAAAAAAACCTATTATTTTCTGAGCACTTTTTCGGATATGTTGACCCCCCCCAAAACCCGTTTAATTATTTTTTAAACTGTTTTTTAGTTTTCTAATATTTGTTCCTAGCTCCCCTTTCCAGGGGTAAAATGAAAAAGAAAGTGGGGGAAGGGGGGGAGTGAGGAGAGACATGGAGGGGAAAATGGAAAACCAAAAAATATTCAGTTTCTAAACTGAAAAAAAATGTTTTGTGGTTTTTTCATTGAAAATGTTTGAAATTTCATCAGCTCTGGATAAAAATAGGATTGCCTCCATCTGCTCGACGCTGATGTGATGCTGCCATTTGCACACAGGTTAGGGTGACCTGACAGCAAATGTGAAAAATCGGGACAGGGTAGGGGGGTAATAGGAGCCTATATAAGAAAAAGACCCAAAAATCGGGACTGTCGCTATAAAATCGGGACATCTGGTCACCCTAGCACAGGTAGGAGCAGGAGGAATTAAGCAAAGGGTTTCCAACTCAAAGTGACCTCTGCTTCTGCCACTACATTCAAATCAAGTGGCTGCTAGCCACTGCATCTGCACTCCTTCTCTGGGGGAAGTTCTGTGGCCTGTGTTGAGAAGATTAGACTATCTTTGTGGTCCCTTCTGTCCTCAAATTCTATGTATCTCTGGAATGGAAGAGATTTCTTAAACTGCTCCTAGCCACTTCTTCTACTTGTTTAAGCAGCTCCAAGCTGCTGCTCAGTATTGCTGCCCTTCTCCCAGCTGGCCATGGCACAGGGCATGGCCACACTACACGAATTGGGGGTGAGAACACATGTGGCTTCATTTGGCATGTGCCTCCCCAGGCATGTCTACACTGCAATAAAAGACCAACAGCACGGCCGCAGCTGGCTCAGATCAGCTCAGTCGGGCTCATAGGCTGTGGGGCTATAAAACTGCAGTGTAGACGTTTGGACATGGGCGGGAGCCTGGGCTCTCAGACCCCATGAGGGGGAGGGTATCAGAGCCCAGACTCTAGCTCAAGCCTGAGCAGCTACACTGCAGTTTTATAGCCCCGCAGCCCAAGCCCTATGAGCCTGAGTCAGCTGACCCCAGGGGTGAAAGTGAGCCAGTACGGACCGGTTCTCCGTACCAGTAAGAACCCGTCCGGCCCATAACCAGCCCTGCCCCTTTTGCCTCCCCCGTCGGGGGCCCTGCTGGTACGGACCCTACTGGCAGGGCCACCGACGGCGGGCGGGGAAGGGGCATCAATGTTAAAGTGCTGCCACAGCAGCACTTCAAGGATGGTCCTTTGCTGCAGCAGCACTTTAACATTGCTGCGCATAGACTCACCATTTGCTGACAACCTGTATTAAAATGGCAACCTTCCTTATCAATAATAAACATACACATAAATCAATGGCCCGTACCACAGGGAGATGGCTGAGATCCGTCCTCGCCTTTATTTCTAAATCTCTCCCAAGCTGCAGGTAAAGGTTGAGTGTAACAGACTGGAAAAAAATGTTTCAAACTTTTCAATGGACACTGCTGGGGAAAGCTAAACAGTTACAAAAATGCAGCCTCTCCATCTGTCACACTGAGAGACCTCAACCGTGACCTGGAGAGGTACTGCTTCTAACCAGAGCAGACTGAAAAGCAGGAAAAGAAATATTCTTTACATTTTTTTTCTGAAAATTCTCCCTCCACACTTTTTTTTCATTGAAATTTGAAAAATTCCAACCAGTCTGTAGAAAAATGGGCAGGAAATTTATTTCCCATATTTCCTCAGTCCTCCATCTCTTCATTTTGGTATTTCAATTCACTTGTCTCTTTTCATCTTCAAGAGAACTGTTCAGAAGAAAAAATCAGAGTTTTCTGCAGAAAATTATCACCAAACAAAACAAAAAACATTGTTGAAATTTTCTACAAAAAAACCCCTGACTTCTGATCAAAAACCCCAAACTAAAAATTTTTTTGGCCAAAATCTTGTTGGTTTCCAGTTTTTTTGACAAAAACCTCACAATTTTCCATGGAAAGCAGATCCTTTTCATGAAAAAAATCATTTAGTCAAAAACTCGGGTTGGAAAAAAACATTTAGAAGGAACATTTTCAGCCACTGCTAATCTACAGCCATGCATCCTATATTCAACAGATTTTATCCTTGAAAGCACAAAGTTCTGGTCCAACGAAATTATCTCATGTACTTGTGATAATTGCACATAAGAGATTTAAGGTCAAATTATCAAAGAACTCACAGCCTGGTTTGCCACTGCCTCACACCTTGCACAGGCATTTATATCTGTGCATGGCCTCTGGTTGAGAGGAAGGCACGTTACCCTTGCACGCCTGCTGAGGTCACCTCCCTGTGCCTTGATCTGAGCAAAGCTGGGAGCCCTAAAGAACAGGAAAATCCTGAATGATGATTAGTCATCATCCTGCCTGTCAGAGCGAGGAAGAGGAACACAGCATGTGTGCTGTCTCAACCTTGCCACAGAAGCAGCTAATGGCTTGCTCCCGATCAGATGGGCTACATCCTATATGCTTTATACCACTCTCTATTTCCCCTTAAGGGTGCCTATGTTTGGACATCAAAGCCATCTTCTCTACAGTGACTTTTATGAACTAATGAAAGTGGTTTGAGAAATGCACATCCAAGCTTTTACTCCCTTGAATTTTAACACAGTTTGTGTTGAATTCTAAAAAGAAATCTGAGACAGACACACATTAAATGGTTGCCAAGGCTCATGATTTCTATAAAAGCCCACCGAATGTGCTGAGAGGCTGTCTTTTCACACCCTTTATGTGCACATTTTGATATTCACTCTAATTTGTTTATTGATTAATTTTAAAGGAGTGGGTTTTTTTCCCCACTACAGCCTATTCACTCACAGACTCTGAAATGTGAAAAATAGCCAGCACTGTTTGCTTCTCCAAGAATTTATGATCTTCCCCAGTAAGTTACAAGCTGCCAAGAAACCAATCAGGAGTCTATATTATAACAAGAGAAGTTATTGAACACTAATATATCCTGCTGTAGGCAGAACACTGGAAACTACCATGAAATGTGCATTATCAGAGATTCATTTGTTGATGGTTGCAATCGACTTATGTAGCAAATTTCCAGTTGATACGTAACATTCCATAGAACACAACAGAGGCTTAGCAACTGTGATGCAGCCAGTGTCTGTATTTTCTTGGCATTGGCCCTGGGACTTAATATCTTAATAATAACTTAGCCTCCTATGAGTCACTGTAGCAACAGAGCCAGAATTGCCTTTGTCACATTTGGGAAGAGAACTGAAATGTAGCCATGGCCAGCAAGCCATGGCCAATGCAATGACTCAAAATGGGGTTGGATGAAACATTGATACTACTGCTAAAGGACTGTCATCTGCAAGAGACCTAACTGGGATAATTAAACAAATACAACTGAATCTCCGTTGGTGACAGAAAAGATCATCAACCCCAAACTTCCTTTGTGAAACACAAGAGGCCTCCATGGAATCATGTCAGCAGTTTGGATTGACAGAGTATTTAATTTATAATACTGATACTAACACTACAAGAACAGAACCTAGTGGAATGGTAAGACTCTGGTACAGCTAGGGGACGCAGGAGGCCAGAATTCACCAGGGCCAGCTCCAGGCACCAGCATTCCAAGCAGATGCTTGGGGCGGCAATCTGCAAGGGGCAGCAGTCTGTGTGGTTTTGCCCCCAAGCAGCGCGCCGAATTGCCGCCGCAGATGGCGGGGGCAGTCCGTGTGCCGTTAGGGCGGCACGCGCATTTCCACAGCGGCAGCAATTCGGCGGCAGCTTCTATGTTCAGCTGTCCGCGGCGGCACAGCTTCTGTCTTCCAGCTGAAGACGGAAGCTGCCGCTGAATTGACGCCGCTGCGGAAATGCGTGTGCCACCCTAACAGCACACGGACTGCCCCCACCATCCGCTGTGGCAATTTGGCGCACTACTTGGGGCAGTGAAAAAAGTAGAGCCGGCCCTGGAATCCACTGAGCGCAGGGAAACTGCAGCACAGCTAGACGAGCCTGTGGCCCAGGATCTGCTAGGAGTCACTGGTACAGCTAAGAAATGCTCTAGCCAGGACTGGGAGCAGGAGAAAACTGCTGGATGGGGTGAGACACTGACACAGCTAAGCATAGCTGTAGGCCAAAACTTCACTGGGAGCAGGGAAGACTCTGGCTGGTAAAGTGTCTGATTTCACACCTCTGGGGTGACAGAAGCTTTTACTGGTCTGGGTGACCCTGAGGGATGTGAGCCAGCACTGGGGAAAGTATGGACGCTAAGAACGGGGAAAGGTGCCCCTGATTCTATGTGATCAGAGGACAGCAGTACTTTGTGTATCCAGTCTGCAGACCAAGCAAGAGAGCAACAACCTTCAAATCGCCACAAAGCTGCCACTGATGTTGGTCATAGTTTATGCACCTCAAAAGTTGTTTCATGTTGTCATAGGTTTCCTTCATATGGACTGCATGACCAACTGGAATTGATGGCAAAACATTGCCATTATGCAGTAAAACAGCTTTAAGACTCGTCTTCGATGAATCAATGAACAGTCTCCACTCATCTGGATCGTGAACGATGTTGAGGGCTGCCATCACACCATCGATGCTGTTGCAGGCTACAAGATCACCTTCCATGAAGAAGAATGGGACAAGATCCTTTTGACGGTCACGGAACATGGAAACCCTAACATCACCTGCCAGGAGATTCCACTGCTGTAGTCTGGAGCCCAACAGCTCTGCCTTACTCTTGGGTAGTTCCAAATCCCTGACAAGGTCATTCAGTTCACCTTGTGTTATGAGTTGTGGTTCAGAGGAGGAGGATGGGAGAAAATGTGGGTCCTGTGACATTGATGGTTCAGGACCAGAAGTTTCATCCTCTTCCTCTTCCTCGTCTGACTCAAGTGAGAATGATTCTGGTGCATCAGGAACCGGCAGTCCTTCTCCGTGGGGTACTGGGCGTATAGCAGATGGAATGTTTGGATAATGCACAGTCCACTTTTTCTTCTTTGACACACCTTTCCCAACTGGAGGCACCATGCAGAAGTAACAATTGCTGGTATGATCTGTTGGCTCTCTCCAAATCATTGGCACTGCAAAAGGCATAGATTTCCTTTTCCTGTTCAACCACTGGCGAAGATTTGTTGCACAAGTGTTGCAGCATATGTGTGGGGCCCACCTCTTGTCCTGATCTCCAATTTTGCAGCCAAAATAAAGGTGATAGGCTTTCTTAACCATAGTGGCTATACTGCGCTTTTGTGATGCAAAAGTCACTTCACCACAAACATAGCAGAAGTTATCTGCACTGTTCACACAAGTACGAGGCATCTCTGCTCACTTTGGCTGAAAGGAAATGTGTCCCTTTGCAAAATCAAACACTGACAAATAAGAGCACACGACACTGTATGATTTCTAGAGCTGATATAGGGCAATTTGTTCAGCAGAGTGATGTAAGCTTCGTTATGATTGCATCATCCATGACTAATAGGAATAACATGATGCAGGGGGGAGGGATAGCGGTTTGAGCATTGGCCTGCTAAACCCAGGGTTATGAGTTCAACCCTTGAGGGGGCCACTTAGGGATCTGGGGCAAAAATTGGTCCTGCTAGTGAAGGCAGGGGGCTGGACTCGATGACCTTTCGAGGTCCCTTCCAGTTCTAGGAGATTGGTACCGGTATATCTCCAATTATTACTTTATATTACTAATTCATATCATGTATGACGCAATACCAGCTTCAGATTGCATCATTCATTGTTTTGCCTAAAAAGCAAGTACTGTCCAAACCCAGTCATAGATTTATTCATAGATCCAGTCAAAGATGTATTTTAGTCATTTCTGGTTTAAATTGAGATCCCTTCCCTTTATAACTCACTTATCCTCCACTATTCCCAAGTCAAGGGTCGTATATACTGACCTAATAGCATATCTTGAAAACTAGAGCCAATCAACAATTTTAAGCATCATTTTCGTTCTCAGTGACCCAGAATTAGTAAAGTTGGACTACATTTATTTCAGAAGCATTTTGGCTGTAGAGCAGTGTTTATGTCAACAATTTTATCAGGCCGGACAAACTCACCACACCTAACACACTGCTGTCTTAGTGTTGGTCTGTAAAGAAAGTTGTGAGAGATATCAAATGAAAGCTCATATTATACTGGCCCCTATAGGCATTGCATGAGGCATGCACAGGGAATAATCAAGAAGTTGTATGTATGTTCTAAAAGTACACTTAAGCCATGTAACCAGGCAGGGTTAAAAAACAAGTTTGTCCTAGAGAAGGGTTAAAATCCATGTGCATTTTATATAACAACCTGGCATATGGATTGTGCCAGCTCTTTTCCAGACCCAAAGTCCAGAGTATGGTCAAGGGACCAGAGGCCTAGCAAGTAGTGATTAGCTAAGAGAAGCATAATAAACAAAAGATAACCTTGCTTTGCTAAAATAAGCCTAGTCAGCAAATTGCCAGGTGTTGGAGCTGAGAACTAAATAATTGTGTCTTGTTCAGAGTTGCAAATTGAACAAAGAATCCCTGTTCCTATTGCGTTAGTTTCTTCTGTAGGAAGATGTTCTTCCCACAGATCGCAGGGTGTGGAACTGCCTATCCCGTCACTTTCCCCCGTCCATGGAAAATCTATATATTCTATTGTAATCAATTAATTAACAGTGTCTCTGAGCCTAATAAGCAAGGTGACACTCCATCAGCCCTGTACGTAATAAACTCCTATGCTTGACTTCTACACGGTGTGGATTTATGTTCCTTCACCTAGGCAAAGGAATGTTGATTTACCTGCCTGCCTAGATCTCACATGTAAATCGAGTGTTGCAAAAGCCAAAACACAACAGGAGCTACACTTGCATGTGAGTCAACAAGAAAAGCCAGGCTGAAGGGGGATGTGAAACCAGGGATTACAGGGGGGAGGGGAGCATCTTGTCACTGGGGTCAAAACAATGAGTTTGGGGGAGATATAAAGAGGAGACATTTTGTTATACATTTCACTGAGGAACACTCTTAGCGCAAGGGAGTGATTCCGGACCATTATGGATCCTGGTTGTAACTGAAAACCAACAAGCTCTGCAGACAGACATTGAGAAAACTTCTCCAGCCCAAGGATTGTAACCTGCTAAAGTGATGTTTAGTCTCTTAGAAGAGTGTTATGCTTGGGTTTTATTTGTAACCAACTGTGTTTCCGCTATCCTTCCTCAGTATCACTTACATCTCTGTCTTTGTTAATAAGCTTTTCTTGGTTTTATCCTAAGTACATCGCCATGCTAGAATATTAAACAAAGTATGACTCCTTAGTTGAATCAAACAGGCTGAAGCGTATGTACATTGTCTCTTTGGAGACAGTGAACTTGGTAATTTCGGTGAGCATTCAGTGACAGAGGCTGGCCGCTACAGAGGGATGCTTCTGGGAAGTCCGGGAACTGGGGTACACCAACCTGCAAGACGTAGTAAAGGCTGGCAGAATCCCGAGTAATTTGTCTGGGGTGGCTAACAGAACGGGTTGGGTGGGAGCTACCACCCAGTTTAGCACCAGCAAATCCTAAAGCAGGTGGGTAATATGGGTGACCTACAGTTCTGGGTGCCCTGAGAAAGCGTCACACCTAGCTGTTGTTCTCTCTGTAAGTGGAGTCATGATATAGAGAACACTCCATCGATTGCCCCTGAGGGCCAATCTACATTCACCATGAGAGTGTGTTGGATTTGCAGAGGGAAGAGATGAAGTTGTGTCACTCTCAGAGGACCCTGCCAGCTAAATAAAGATCAAGAAATAACTTGATTACAGTGAGATTGGTGAGAAAACACCAGGTACTAAAGGTCTCTTTCATTTGGCAGAGAAAGGTGGCACAAGAACCAATGGTTGGAATCAAAAGTCAGACAAATTCAAATTAGAAATATGCAATTTTTTAATAGTGAGGGTGATTAACTACTGGAACCAGCTACCAAGGGAACTGCTGGATTCTCTGTCTTTGGAGTCTTCAGATCAAGACTGGAGGCCTTTCTGGAATACTCTGTAGTCAAACACAGGGACAGAATGAAATTCTCTGACCTGTGCTATACAGGCATTCAGAGTGGATGATCTAATGGTCCCTTCTAGCCTTAAAATTCTCTGGATCTACGAATAAATCAGTGGGCAACACTGGTCATCATCCAAAGAACAGCCTAAGTTTCTCCATTTCCCCTAAACCAGAATCATTTTGCCCATCCCTGATCCTTGGAGCAGGGGTGTTAACAGAGATTGAAAATACCAACCAAGCAACCGCTGTTTTTTCTAGCAGCTAGCCCTAAACGTGCAACCTGGGATCTGAACATTAAGGTGGTTTCTTTCCTTCCCCTCTTCTGAATCACCGCCAGCACTAAAGGTTCTACAGCCCAAAATGTGGTCTCTTAGTTACTGCGCAAGCACATGACTGCCAGTCCATTTGCACTGGTTTATCTGAATGGAGCCTAGTAAAAAAGAAGAAATAGAATCCAGCTGGTAGCCAGGATGAGATTTGTGAAAGGGCCCAAGGGAGTTGGGCACTGAACGCCAATTGAATTTCAATAAGTTTTGGGCCCCTAACTCCCTTAGTTCCTTTGAAAATCCCTGCATTCGTTTTGTTGACTCTGCAGTTCTAACAGGAATAATGAGGAGTTAAAAGGGAAGGAAGGTGACACAAGCGTGAACAAAAGCAGAGAACAGATCAAGATGACACCAATTGACACACTATTTTTGCAGAGTAGAACTGCACTCTACAGTGACTTTGTGATCAAACGGTGTCTTCATTAAAAATGCAACTTCTTATTCATCAGATAGGCTCCCTATGTTCATCCATGGTCATACCTGCCAACTATAGCAACAAAAGTAGGGTTCACTGCTTTGTGCTCCTGTAGACACGGCGCAGTCAGGACAGCTCAGAGAGTGAGCTACATTGTCTTCTGGCTCATGTGTCATCACAAGAATTGTTAACCAAGGCCACATCTACACTCAGTAGTTAAGTCAACCCAGCTGTCACTCAGGGGTGTGAAAAATCCACACCCCCTGAGCGACGTAGTTAAGCTGACCTAACCCTTGGTGTAGACAGAGCTAGGGCAATGGAAGACTTCTTCCGTCGACCTCACTATCGCCTCTCTGGGAGGGAGATTACCTATGGCAATGGGAGAACTGTGCTGCTGTAGTGTTTCAAGTTAGACTAGCCCAGTGGTTCTCAATTTTTCCCGACCACTGAGGTGCTTTCAGGAGTCTGATTTGTCTTGCGTATCCCAAGTTTCACCTCACTTAAAAACGACTTGCTTAAAAATCAGACATAAAAATACAAAAGAGTCCCAGCACACTATTACTGACAAATTGCTGACTTTCTCATCTTTACCATATAATTTATAAAATAAATCCATTGGAATATAAATATTGCTCTTACATTTCAGTGGATATAGAGCAGTATAAATAAGTCAACGTCTGTATGAAATTTTAGTTTGTACTGACTTTGCTAGTGCTTTTTATGTAGCCTGTTGTAAAACTAGGCAAATCTCTAGATGAGTCGATGTACGCCACAGAAAATCTCTATGTGTATCCCTGGTTGAGAACTACAGAACTAGCCCACAGTTCTACTTCCAGAGTCTGATTACTGGCAAAGATGCAGGATGGACTAGAAGAAACGCAGTCTGATGTTCAGATTTCAGCTTGCATTGGGGGGAGGGGGAATAGAGCTGGTTGAAAAATATCAAACATTTTCCCCACAAAAAGTTTATTTGAAGCTATTCAATTATTTCAAAATTCTTGTTGTGATTCCATTGCCAAAGATATTTTTAAAAAATTGGGGTGTCTTCCCACCACCTTTCCCACTTATTTATTCCCCTCATTTTCACTCCACTGTAAAGGGGGGGAAAGTGAAAAAGGAAGAAAATTTGAGGGAAAAATGGAAAAAAGGTCCCAATTTTCTCTGCCTTTTCTACTTGGTCCCCTGTTGCAGTGGAAACAGTGGGAGTGTGGGATGGGAGTAAATTAATGACAGAAAGTGTTTTCCCCTATTTTCTCCCCACTGGAAATGTGCACGTGAGGGGATTTGTTTTAAATTTAAAAAATTTCTCTCATTTTTTTAAACTGTTTTTTAAATGTTTCAAGTGGGAAATGTATCTTAAAAAGTGATTTTCCCCAATTCCTTTCAGTTTTTCATCTTTTCCCCCATTTTTCCAGTGGCAACAAAAAGGAAGAGGGAACCTTAGAGAAAGTGAGAATTGTACAAAAATTTCAAAACAAAACAACAAAAATATCAACATTTCAGTATTTTTCCATTTTTTAAAAAAGTGAAACATTCTTTTAAATGATTTGTTCACAAAAATATTTTCAACTAAACCCTTTTTTTGATTAAAATATATCATCCAATTTTTGTTGAGCAGCCCTACTCCCCCAAAAAGGGTTTTTGTAAACTAAGGAAGTTGTATGTGGATCAATTGTGTGATGATGAATGTGGATCCACCACAATGCATATTTACATAGTCACTTTTCAGATTAGAACTGTTCTTAAAAAATTTTTAAAAGTTCTATATGGATCAGAGACTCGGCTGAGATTAAAGCCAATTCATATTCCAGCTGAATTGGTTTGCCCATCCCTAGTGACAATAGCTAGAATATCAAATATACTGCAAAACGGGCCAATTTTCATGATATTTAAAACATATGGCATAACAATATAGTGCATATATTGTTGTGTGTGTTACTGATACATCTATGGCATTATAATGAAAATATAGTACATGTTGGATTTTCCCTTCTATAGGAGAGGATTTTACCATACATCTGTGCTGTAGTTTTCATTAATCTATGCTGGGTGCTTAGGGTTGCCAATTTTGGTTGGACGTATTCCTGGAGGTTTCATCACATGAGATAATCTTTAAAGATTAATCTTTAATTCCTGGAGACTCTAGGTCAATCCTGGAGGGTTGGCAACCTTATGGGTGCTTGACAGCCTTAGGGTGGGATTTTCAAAATCACTTAGTATTGGCCTAACGGCGCCTACTGAATTCAATGGGAGTTTTACCATTGACTATACTGGGAGTGGAGTTAGGCCAATGCTTTGTGCTTTTGAAAATTCCACTCTCAGCCCATCTACTTCCCTCTCTTGCACATAGTAACTAAGGCCTGGTCTACACTAAAAGGGGGTTCGAATTAGGGTACGCAAATTCAGCTACGGGAATAGCGTAGCTGAATTCGAAGTACCCTAATTCGAACTACTCACCCGTCCAGACGCGGCGGGGTCGAACTCCACGGCTCCCCCGTCGACTCCACCACCGCCGTTTGCAGTGGTGGAGTACCGGAGTCGACCGCGGCACTTCCGGAGTTCGAACTATCGCGTCTAGATCAGACGCGATAGTTCGAACTCCGAGAACTCGAACTCACCGCGTCGACCCGGACGGTAAGTGTAGACTAGCCCTAAGTAGATGGGCATAGCTAAAGTGAGAAAAAACTGGAGGGCATGCAGTGGGAAAAGACTTCACAGTATAATTCCTACCACTTCGTAGCTGCCTCCTGCTACATGGCAAAATAAATGCACCAGAGTATGCACAGATTGATAAATTTTCAGGCCAGAAAGAACCATTCTGGCCATCTAGTCTGACCTCCTGTGTAACACAGGCCATATAATTTCAGCCAGTGATTTCTGCATCGTGTCCATAGCTGGTGGTTTGAGCTAGAGCACATTTTTAGAAAGACAGATTAAATGTGGGTATTGGGCAGGAAGAAGAGTGAAGAACCAGACTTACCTGACATGGACCCTCTCCCATTACTCATAGACACAAAAGACACTGCCAGCAATAACCCTGCAGGCATGCTCTGTGATCTCTTCTCTCAGCAACTGAGTATTTCCATTGTGGTGTGACAATGGAACAATCCATTCTCCCTGGATGGTGGAAATCTGACTGTCACAAGAAAGGAAAACTATAAAACGTATCTGGGCTGGGATCCACTCAGTTTGGGAAATCTTTAACCATGGATTACCTTCTATGCAAATCTGACAGGCAATGCCCCCGACATGAAGTTTATAAGTAAATTCTCCCTTCACCCACTTCCACACAAGACAAAAACCTACACACAACCAGTCTTGTGCCACACTAACGCTCAATTTGGGGTCTGCAAATTACTTGACACCACCAGAGAGACAAGGGGGAGGGGGATTAATAACTTTTATAGACCCAGCTTCTGTGGATAAGCTTTAGAGCTTATCTTGCTAATATCCTGGGACCGACGCTGCTACAACAACATTGTGTACAACAACACTGCGTACAACAATGAATTTAATCCACCAGGTCAGACTGCAGAATGGTGGTGAAATGAGTGAGCTTCCCAATCATGTTGTCTTATAGTGTAAATTGAGATGGTTGGGAAATAATATTTCTTCCCCCCACCCCATGAAAAATTCAGGAATTTAAAAAAAAATTAAATTTTCTGTCCCTTTTTTCCTGGTTTTCAATTAAAACAGATTTTCTTTCCCCATGCAAATTTTTTTTGTTTGTTTTGCTGAAAACCGAAGACTATTTGGCTTTTGATGAAAATCCATTTGTACAAAACCCACGTTTTTAAAGAAAATTTCTGTTTTAATTTTAAAAAAGCCATTTTTAAAAAATGTGCCACATTGAGGTGGCTTTAAAAAAAGCCATATTGAGGTTGCAGGAACAAACCATCCCGATGTGTAGGAAGAAAAGTAAATATGGCAGGCGACCAGCTTGGCTTAACAGTGAAATCCTTGCTTGTCTTAAGCACAAAAAAACAGCTTACAAGAAGTGGAAGATTGGACAAATAACCAGGCAGGAGTATAAAAGTATTGCTCAGGCATGCAGGAGTGAAATTAGGAAGGCCAAATCACACTTGGAGTTGCAGCTAGCCAGAGATGTTAGGAGTAACAAGAAGGGTTTCTTCAGGTATGTTAGCAACAAGAAGAAAGTCAAGGAAAGTGTGGACCCCTTGCTGAATGAGGGAGGGAACCTAATGACAGAGGATGTGGAGAAAGCTAGTGTACTCAATGCTTTTTTTGCCTCTGTCTTCACAGACAAGGTCAGCTCCCAGACAGCTGCACTCTGCAGCACGGTATGGGGAGGAGGTGACCAGCTCTCTGTGGAGAAAGAAGTAGTTTGGGACTATTTAGAAAAGCTGGACGAGCACAAGTCCATGGGGCCGGATGCGCTGCATCCGAGGGTGCTAAAGGAGTTGGCCGATGAGATTGCAGAGCCATTGGCCATTATCTTTGAAAAATCATGGCGATCGGGGGAGGTCCCGGACGACTGGAAAAAAGCTAATGTAGTGCCCATCTTTAAAAAAGGGAAGAAGGAAGATCCAGGGAACTATAGGCCAGTCAGTCTCACCTCAGTCCCTGGAAAAATCATGGAACAGGTCCTCAAGGAATCAACTCTGAACCACTTAAAGGAGGGGAAAGTGATCAGGAACAGTCAGCATGGATTCACCAAGGGCAAGTCATGCCTTACTAACCTAATTGCCTTCTATGATGAGATAACCGGTTCTGTGGATGAGGGGAAAGCAGTGGATGTGCTATTTCTGGACTTTAGCAAAGCTTTTGATACAGTCTCCCACAGTATTCTTGCCAGCAAGTTAAAGAAGTATGGGCTGGATGAATGGACAGTAAGGTGGATAGAAAACTGGCTAGATGGTCGGGCTCAACGGGTAGTGATCAATGGATCCATGTCTAGTTGGCAGCCGGTATCAAGTGGAGTGCCCCAAGGGTCGGTGCTGGGGCCGGTTTTGTTCAATATCTTCATTAACGATCTGGAGGATGGTGTGGACTGCACCCTTAGCAAGTTTGCAGATTACACTAAACTGGGAGGAGTGGTTGATACGCTGGAGGGTAGGGATAGGATACAGAGGGACCTAGACAAATTAGAGGATTGGGCCAAAAGAAATATCATGAGGTTCAACAAGGACAAGTGCAGAGTCCTGCACTTAGGATGGAAGAATCCCATGCACTGCTACAGACTAGGGACCGAATGGCTGGGCAGCAGTTCTGCAGAAAAGGACCTAGGGGTTACGGTGGACGAAAAGCTGAATATGAGTCAACAGTGTGCCCTTGTTGCCAAGAAGGCTAATGGCATTTTGGGTTGTATAAGTAGGGGCATTTCCAGCAGATCGAGGGATGTGATCATTCCCCTCAATTCAGCACTGGTGAGGCCTCATTTGGAGTACTGTGTCCAGTTTTGGGCCCCACACTACAAGAAGGATGTGGATAAATTGGAGAGAGTCCAGCGGAGGGCAACAAAAATGATTAGGGGGCTGGAGCACCTGACTTATGAGGAGAGGCTGAGGGAACTGGGATTGTTTAGCCTGCAGAAGAGAAGAATGAGGGGGGATTTTATATCTGCTTTCAACTACCTGAAAGGGGGTTCCAAAGAGGATGGATCTAGACTGTTCTCAGTGGTAAAAGATGACAGAACAAGGAGTAATGGTCTCAAGTTGCAGAGGGGGAGGTTTAGGTTGGACATTAGGAAAAACTTTTTCACTAGTAGGGTGGTGAAGAACTGGAATGGGTTACCTAGGGAGGTGGTGGAATCTCCTTCCTTAGAGTTTTTTAAGGTCAGGCTTGACAAAGCCCTGGCTGGGATGATTTAGTTGGGTTTGGTCCTGCTTTGAGCAGCGGGTTGGACTAGATGACCTCCTGAGGTCCCTTCCAACCCTGAGATTCTATGATTCTATGATTTTGCTTTGAATAAACATTTTGATGGAAAACTGTTGACCGGCTTTAGATGCAATGCGTCATGTGACACTAACTCTGCTACACTGAATTCCATTAAATTCCATTAGAACTTTACGTTTAAACTGAGATTTTCAATTGTACACTATTATGTACACACAGAGATTCAGAAATCACTTCCTGCCTAATGTGCGGCCAAAACAGCTAAGGAGCACTGGGGCCATCTCAGTTATCAATACTGGATATTCTGCTTTCCAAAGTCAGTGTCAGGGCAGTCTCAGTGTTTGGGACTTGATCCTTTCTATCCATCTGAACCTGGTTTTGGTAATCTTGGGACTAATGCAATGCATATTGAAGTCAATGGGAGTCGCTTGACTTCAGTGGGCATTGATATAGTGTGCTTTTTTGTTCAATCACGGTTTTGAAGAACATTATTTCTTCCTCTCTATTCTGTTTGGTTTTCCTTTTCTGCTGAGTTGATGTCTTGGCACAGGCAAGTTTTTATGTAGAGAAGGACTTTACTTGAACTATAATATTGTTGTTTGCAGGCTGTGCTGCACAAATAGATTTTCTACAGTCGTTTCTCTCACTCCTGTATGTGGCATTACAGGCCAGTGACAAACCCTGATTCCCTTTCTCTCATGAGTAGGCCCATCAAAGGATTTAGCCCAAAATGTGTGGTGATGATTTTAATATTAATAGGCTACTTTCAATAAGAAAATATTTGCCCTTCAACTACCTTCAAAAATCAGTGTTGGCATCATATGGAAAGCAGGAGAGGTTATTGAACATTAATCTGCTTCTTGGCTTGATTCCATCAATGTATCATGATTGCCTGGATGTGTTTCTCTGATTTCATAACTGAATATTTGGGTCTGTGTGCTTTCTTTAACATTTAGTGTTTTCTTCCCATTTTCATTCAAATTTGGGGAAGTGGGGGGAGGGGTGGCTGGCTTAACTATTTTAAAATATATTTTAAACAAACTGATACATTTGAAGAGAAAATCTCCAATAAATAGTTAAGTAAACAAAATAATTTAAAAGTCTGTGTAGGTAGTAGGAACGAGTGATTTTGTCTGCAGGTGTCCAGTTTAAGATACCTTAAAGCAACCTGATTTTCAGGATGTACGGAGCACCAATCCTCTTACAATCCAGCCCTTTTAAGGTGTGGCAGTCTGGGCACCTCAAAATTAAGGGTCCCAAAACTATTTGCCATTTTTAATATCTTGGCCAATGTTTGTCTCTGACAAAAGTCAGTCTATGAAAACACTTGTTTTTTCTGACAGAATTTTGATTTCTTTCCCATGCTCTCTTCCCCAAAGGTTTTCAGAGCGACAGTCACAAACTTGTGAGTTGAGAGTTTAACTTTAGCGACTGCTTGTGAAATTTGCTAAGTGTCTTCCACTCTGATCTCTACCCCCCCCCTTAAGAAAATGGTCAAACAAATGGTTCTATCTTTCCCTTTCATTCAGCTGTGGAATCTCGGGTACCTCCATTTTTCCCCCCGATCTTAGAATAATGACATTCCAGTGAGTATAGAACTGGAGAGGGGCTATGCTAAATTCCCACAAGGAACATATCTGATCTGAGCCAATGGCCATTTCTGTGCCTACATCCTCCTAATGCTAATTCTTTCTAAATGGAATACTGAACGTTGAAGACTCTGCTTTGTCCCTTGGATGCCAGAACATAACTCCCACTATCTTTTATTACTTTTTCAGATATTCTCTACTGTATCAAAATCAAACATATGGTTTTGTCACAAATACGCTCAATTTCTTGCCCATATACAAAATTTAAGCTAGTTCCTATGAAGCATCTCCCATTTATATTTCCTGCAGGTATTGTTTCCAGTGAAATGCAACTGGAAAAATTTAATTTAATAAAAGTGGGATATGATTAGGTTTGGCAGAATTCTACTTTTTAAACAATTTTAATGGACAATATATATGTTTGTTTTTAAGCATTTTCCCCAATTTTTATCAATTTAAATGTTCACAGTTGTGAAAATTATGGGACGGTCAGACAATTATTGAATTAGAGTAAATGTTGACATTCAGAAAGTTAAAGTTCTATAACCATTAAAACACAAAGTGTCAACATCACATCAAAATATGCAAAGTAAAAATCCTTAAATCAAACTCCAATAAGTTCTCAAGTAACAGTTTTCTTTCTTTGACTATCTGTATATTTCAGTTGTCATCGATAGATATATTTTTTGTCAGTTTGTGTGGGTATGGTAAAATCAACGTTCACCGATATATACCAATACAAATTTAATCCTTCCAAGCCTAAATATGATGCACTATTAAGTCTTCAAGGAGATGAGTAAACAAATGTGTGGAATCAGAGGTCTAAAAGCAAATTGCAAAAACCAAGTGGTCCTTTAGGAACACGGTGCATAGACATGAAAAAGGCCTGTTAGAGCCTTCCTTGTGTCCCTATGCAAGTGCAAGATTAAAGTCCTGATCCAAAGTTCATGGAGATCAATTGAATGACTCCTATGGACTTCACTAGGCTTTCGATCAGACTCAGTCACCTGACAGAGGAATGTAGCAGCATGAGGCACAGGACTGGATTATCAAGGCCATTTCCCTGCTATCGCAGACAACCCTGTCATATAATGCCATTCATAAACTTATCAACACAGTGAAACTGACAGTAAAGTGATAGTTCTCTTTCCCTTTTATCTAAGATAAAGTTAAGTAAATGAAACAGCAGCAGAAATGCTCCCCTCCCCCCCAAAAAAATCACTACATTTAATCAATATGAAAAATATGTGGCCCAGCTGAGGACAACCCTTCTGTTTGAACAATTAAATAGTACAATCAAAGTAAAAATACACAAAAAATGTAATAACGACCCATATTTGAAATCTTGCAAATCCATTACTGACCAGATTCTGCCACCTTTACTCAGGGTGAACACTACCTGTGTTATTCTTTGCATTAAAGCAATGAGCGCTTGCATTTAATGATATAGTTCCTATTCAAGCATTGCATAACACAGAAACTAAAGCCTGCGATAAGCTGCAGCCTGCTACTTTTTGATCTGCCCCTGCAATGCATAGCCCCATCTTCCAAAATGGAGGATGACTTCTGCTCTCTGCGGACACCCCACATCCTCAGGAAATGATGTCTGCTGCACATACTACCTTGTGAGTTGATTTCAGTGAGCCTACTCCCAGAACAAGGTATTACTAAATAGGAATAATGGCATCTGAACCTGGGCCCCTGTACACACCACATTCTACGAGAAAAGACAAAGTTGCTAAACAAAGAACATAGATTCTAACAGGGCACATAGGCCCCAATTCAACAAAGCACTCAAACATGTGCTTTGCAGAATCGGGACCAACATTCCTTGTATACATCAAACAATATTATTACATCCATCTCTTTGGGCATATTCCATATTCAGAGCCATGTAAAGGGGGTAGTTGAGAAGAGGGGTCTGGGTAGTCCCCATGCCATCATGCCTAATGGCTGCTTGAGAAAGAAACAATGTATGTTCCCTCTTCTAGTTTGGGCTGCTGGTGGCAGCATGTGAATGGAAGGGATAGGAACTTGTCTTAAGTGCAAGTCAGCAGATGAGGCCTCTTTGGGGTCTGGTCTCTAAGGCCTGGTCTACACTAGGAGTTTATGTCGAATTTAGCAGCATTAATTCGAATTAACCGTGCACCCGTCCACACCAGGAAGCTAATTAGTTCGACCTAGAGGGCTCTTTAGTTCGAATTCTGTACTCCTCCCCGACGAGGGGAGTAGCGCTAAATTCGACATGGCTATGTCGAATTAGGCTAGGTGTGGACGGAAATCGACCTTAGTAGCTCCGGGAGCTATCCCACAGTGCACCACTCTGTTGATGCTCTGGACAGCAGTCCGAGCTTGGATGTTCTGACCAGCCACACAGGAAATGCCCAGCGAAAATTTGACACGCTCCGGCACCTTGTGGATGTTCTGCAGGACTGCAGGCAGGAGGACAGAGCCCCCCTGCACTGTATCTGCAACCGCCCTCCCCCGCCACAAAGTCCCAAACCCCCCTCACCCAAAGTAACAAGAAGGAGGGGCGACAGGGGCCGTGAAAACTGTCACTGCACCCCTGCAGAGTGCACAAATACAAGAAGGCTCTCATTCCCTAAATGTTGAGAAGTCCTTCCCTTCCTGGCTCACTGAAGCCCCAATCCCAGTTTCATCCCCTAACTGTGTAGTTGATTATTAAAAGTAGTTTGCTGTTAATTACTATTTCCGTCAAGTTTTTCTACAGAAGACTGTCTGTGAATGGGGGGGGGAAGGGGGTTGTTAATTGCATAGGACAGTCACCTTTACCAGGGTACAGACACAGGGGCAGGATCAACAGCAGGTCACACACACAGTGCAGTCAGTAGGCACCCTGGTCGGTCTGGGAGGTGTTTTCCATGTTCTGTGTGGGTGCGGGGTACATGACTTTGTGGCATGGGAGGGTGGTTACAGAACTTATGCGGTGGTCCTTGTCCCGGACCACAGAGCCACGCAGCAGGGGAATCTGTAACCGTCCTCCCCCGCCACAAGGTCACGTAGCCCCCGCACACAGAGTCCCGAAAAGGAGGGATGGCAGGCTCCATTGAAACAACCAGTCTGGCACTGCAGACCGCTCTAGGAGCAGGAGCCTATCATTCCTCGAGTGTAGAAGCGGTGTTAACATCACTGCACACCCTACCCACCACAGTCTGCATCCCTGTTTCAACCCTTTAACGCGAATTCATTAATAAAGAAAAGGTTGTTAATTAACAATGTTCCATTAACTTTATTTTTAAACGTGTGTTGGAAGGGGGGAAACATGGTGAACGGGGTATGTAACCACAGAAGAAAGTCAACAGTAACTGAAGCAGGGGCAGGTTCAGCTTCTCTGTAAAGAAACTGAACAGTCACAGGTTACCCTGCTCCCTGAGGAAACTAGCTTTCAAAGCCTCCCGGATGCACAGTGCTTCCCGCTGGGCTCTTCTAATTGCACGGCTGTCTGGCTGAGCGTAATCAGCAGCCAGGCGATTTGCCTCAACCTCCCATCCCGCCATAAAAGTCTCCCCCTTGCTCTCACAGAGATTGTGGAGCACACAGCAAGCTGCAATAACAATGGGGATATTGGTTTCGCTGAGATCCGAGCGAGTCAGTAAGCTCCTCCATCTCCCCTTGAGACGTCCGAAAGCACGTTGAATGATGACAGTTACCCAAGACCACCCTCGACACATTTTTCCCCCCAGCATGCATTGTGGGGAAATCCCAGAATTCAAATGGGCAGCGGGGACTGCGGGAACTGTGGGATAGCCCCTGTGTCTGTACCCTGGTAAAGGTGACTGTCCTATGCAATTAACAACCCCCTTCCCACAGTGCACCGCTTCCAATGTCGACGCTTGCCCCGTTAGTGTGGACTCACAAAGTCGAATTAGTGTCCTTAGTGTGGACACACACATTCGACTTTGTAAGGTCGATTCCACGAATTCGAATTAAGTTAAATCGAACTAATCTGGTAGTGTAGACATACCCTAAGGAAAATAACATCCCCCTGCACCAGTCTTACCCACATGTGTTTGTAAATGTTGGCCAACATGCTCATCCCTTTAAGCAAAGGGGAGTTGGGGCTTGCCAGTCCAGCCCGGGAATATGCAGAAGAGGAGAGTGCTGACTTTTCAGCTTCTCCATCCTCTGCCCGGGGGGAGCCACTCTGTGGTGCTCCAAAGTACTCAGGCTTTGCAGAGCCAGGAGTAGGTGGGTCAATGAGGTAAAGCTGCTGCAGCATCTCCCTCCTCCCAACAGCCACCTAGCACAAGATAAATGTTGAGCAAGTCTGAAAGCTTTATCCCTTCAAGGGTTGGAACCCTGCATACCTCTGAAGGGAGGGCAGCAGCTAATGGAGGAGCACCAGGAGCAGCTGGAAGTGTTGAACAGAAGCCAGCGTGGAGTACAGAGTACCCTGTGCAGAACACCCTGGCTCAGGCAGGTCTTAAGGGATCCAGGGACTTCCAGGGCTGAGCCCCCTGCCCTTTCCACAGAGCAGGGGCCAAACCCGACCCAACAGAAGAATTTTATATCAATTCTACAAAGGCAAACTTTGGAATCAGGAATCAGGGCCTGCAGCAGAGCCAGTCTCCAGGCCACCTAATGCGCACAGCTGGGCCTGGCCTGTAGAGGGCTGCCTAATTGGTTACACCGCCTGATTGGGTGGAAGACTTAGGAGCCCAGCAGCAGTTCATCAGCTACTAAAAGCATTTGCCCATGGCTGTGTTAGCCCCTGCTTGCTCCCAGTCTTGTCCCAGATGTTAACAGAGACAAACAAAACAGAAACGTTTTACTCAGTCTGAGGCCTGGTCTACACTAGGACTTTAAATCGAATTTAGCAGCGTTAATTCGAATTAACCGCTCAACCGTCCACACCAGGAAGCCGTTTAATTAGACCTAGAGGGCTCTTTAGTTTGAATTCGGTACTCCACCCCGACGAGGGGAGTATCACTAAATTCGACATGGCTATGTCGAATTAGGCTAGGTGTGGATGCAAATCGAACTTACTAGCTCCGGGAGCTATCCCACAGTGCACCACTCTGTTGACGCTCTGGACAGCAGTCCAAGCTTGGATTGTCTGACCAGCCACACAGGAAACGACCCGGGAAAATCTGAATTCCTTTTCCTGTCTGGGCACTTTGAACCTGATGTCCTGGTTGGACATCGGGGCGAGCTCAGCAGCACCTGCAACGATGCAGAGCTCTCCAGCAGAGGAGTCCATGCAATTCCAGAATAGAAAGAGGTCCCCAGCATGGACAGACCAGGAAGTCCTGGATCTGATCGCTGTGTGGGGCGATGAGTCTGTGCTTTCGGAGCTGCGCTCCAACAAACGGAATGCAAAGACCTACGAGAAGGTCTCCAAAGCCATGGCACTCAGAGGATACAGTCGGGATACAACGCAGTGCCGCGTGAAAATCAAGGACCTGAGACAAGGCTACCAAAAAGTCAGAGCGGCAAACGGACGCTCCGGAGCCCAGCCCCAGACATGCCGCTTCTACGAGGCACTGCATGCCATTCTAGGTGGGTCTGCCACCACTGCCCCACCAGTGACCGTGGACTCTGAGGATGGCATAGTGTCGACGGGCAGTTCCTCAGCGATGTTCGCCGATGGGGAAGATGAGGAAGGGTTTGTGGAGGACGACGCAGGCGACAGCGCTTACAATACCACTTTCCCCGACAGCCAGGATCTCTTCATCACCCTCACAGAGATCCGCTACCAACCCTCCCCGGCCGTTAACCCGGACTCAGAATCAGGGGAAGGATCAGTCGGTAAGTGCTATAAACATGGAAACCTTTATTTTTTAAAAAACAGGAATAAAAACTATATAAAAACTATATGAAAAGTTTTCCATATAAAACTATATAAAAAGAAGGTCCACACATATAGGGATGGAACAGAAATCCTCTTGGGACACTTCCACGAAGCTTTCGTAGAGGAGCTCGAAAAGCCTCCGCAGGAGGTTCCTGGGGAGAGGTGCCTTATTTGGTGCTCCGTGGAAGCACACTCTTCCGCGCCAGGCCATCCTAATGTACAGCGGAATCATTGCCTCCACCAGCATGGCAGCATACGGTCCTGGTCTGTGCAGGGATTCTAGCAGCATCCTCTCTCTCTCTCTCCCCGAGTGACCCGCCTCAGGGTAATCTCGTTCGGCGACTGCTGCATCTAATTAGGGCAATTAGTGTACTGTTACTATTGTGAATGCTTGACTTTTACTTTGCTTAGCAATGACCTTCGTTTAACAGCCACGTGTTGGAGGCCGCAGAGGAAAAGCATACAGTGATCTTTCCCGGGCACAGCCGCGAGGGGCTGGAACAGGGTCAGACTTTATGCTTTCCAGATTGCCTTCAGCGGGAGGGCACAGCTATCCATTAACTGTTAAGCAGCCTATAGTGTAGTGCTTACCAGGCCTGGCTGCTACACGGATTCAGCTGTACCGCCCCACTTGTCCGATCTCCTGTGCAAGACCGCAGCCAATGAAAGCGTATTCCGAAATCTCGAACTTGTCCTGAGAGCTCGTGAGACTAGGTGCCCTGTATGGTCTTGTTCACAGAAACTGAGTAGACTGTGTTCAGTGTTCGCAAACATGTATCTTTTCAAGGAAATCACTTCCTTTTTCCCATCATACAGCTGCGGCTCTTTCACGAACTGCCCACTCAAACGCTGCTTGGGCTAATGAGGGAGCAAACGGACATGCTCCGGCGCCTTGTAGATGTTCTGCAGGACCGCAGGCAGGAGCAGAGAGCCCCCCTGAACTGTATCTGCAACCGCCCTCCCCCGCCACAAAGTCCTGTCCCCCCCTCACCCAAAATCACAAGAAGGAGGGGCGCTAGGGGCCGTGAAAACTGTCACTCCACCCCAGCAGAGCGCTCATGTACCAAACAGCTCTCATGCCATAAATTTTGAGAAGTGCTTCCCTTCCTGGATCACCCAGTCCCAAATCCAAGTTTCATCCCCCCACTGTGTAGTTGAGTATTAAGAGTAGTTTGTTGTTATTCACTGTTTCCGTCACGTTTTCCTTGTCAGAAGACTTTGTGTGAAGGGAGGGGAGGGGTTTCTTAATTGCATAGGACAGCCTCCATTACCAGGGTACAGACTTGGGGGCAGGATCAACAGCAGGACACACACAGACTGCAGTCACTAGGCACCAGGGTCAGTCTGTGAGGTGTATGCTGCCCCGGGTCAGTCTGTGAGGTGTATGCTGCCCCAGGGTCCTAGCGCCTGCCATCCACAAATGGCAAGGCAGGCTGCCCTTACCATGCCCTTCCACCCTAGCCACGAGCCTCTCCGATGCCCTGAGCCCCAGCAAGAGCCCTCATCCACGGACACATACTCACCCTTCCCACACACCCCTCACCCCTTCCTACGCCCCAACCCCCAGCCCAAAGCCTGCATCCAAACTCCGTCCCAAAGACGGCACCCCTCACCCCTTCCTGCAAACCCACCCCTTCCTGCACACCCACCTGCAACTGTCCTCCCCCCAGAGACCGCTGTAGGAGCAGGAGCCTGTCATTCCTCTAGTGTAGAAGCGGTCTGTACATCAGTGTACACCGTACCCACCACAGTCTGCGTCCATGTTTCAACCCTTGAACAGGAATTCATAATTAAAGAACGTGTGTTGGAAGGGGGGAAACCTGGAGAACGGGGTATGTAACCACAGATCGAAGTCAACAGTCACTGAAACAGGCTCAGGTTCAGCTTCTCTGTAAATCAAGTGGACAGTCATAGGTTACCCTGCTCTCCGAGGAACCTAGCTTTCAAAGCCTCCCGGATGCACAGCGCTTCCCACTGGGATCTTCTATCGGCACGGCTGTCTGGCTGAGCGTAATCAGCAGCCAGGCGATTTGCCTCAACCTCCCATCCCGCCATAAAGGTCTCCCCCTTGCTCTCACAGAGACTGTGGAGCACACAGCAAGCAGCAATAACAACGGGGATATTTTTTTCGCTGAGGTCCGAGCGAGTCAGTAAGCTCCGCCGTCTCCCCTTGAGACGTCCGAAAGCACACTCCACCACCATTCTGCACTTGCTCAGCCGGTAGTTGAAGAGTTCCTTCTCACTGTCCAAGGCGCCTGTATAGGGCTTCATGAGCCAGGGCATTAGCGGGTAGGCTGGGTTCCTGAGGATCACTGTAGGCATCTGCACATCCCCAACCGTTATTTTGTGGTCCGGGAAGAAACTACCTGCCTGGAGGCGTTTAAACAGACCAGAGTTCCTGAACACACGCGCGTAATGAACCTTGCCCGGCCACCCGACGTAGATGTTGGTAAAACGTCCCCTATGGTCCACCAGTGCTTGCAGCACCATAGAAAAGTAGCCCTTTCGGTTAATGTACTGGCTGGCCTGGTGGGCTGGTCCCAGGATAGGGATGTGAGTCCCATCTATAACCCCACCGCAGTTTGGGAATCCCATCGTGGCGAAGCCATCTCTGACGACCTGGACGTTTCCTAGAGTCACTACCTTTGAGAGCAGTTGCTCAACGATTGCGTGGGCTACTTGAATCACAGCAAGCCCTACGGTAGATTTGCCCACGCCAAAGTGGTTCGCTACTGACCGGTAGCTGTCTGGCGTTGCAAGTTTCCAGAGGGCTATGGCCACTCACTTCTGCACAGTCAGGGCTGCTCGCATCCGGGTGTCCTGGCGCTTCAGGGCAGGGGACAGCAAGTCACAGAGTTCAAGGAAAGTGCCCTTACGCATCCTGAAGTTTCGCAGCCACTGTGATTCATCCCAGACCTGCAGCACTATGCGGTCCCACCAGTCCGTGCTTGTTTCCCGGGCCCAGAATCGCCGTTCCACACCATGAACTTGACCCATTGCCACCATGATTTCCACTGCGCGGCGTACCCTGCTTTGTGAGAGGTCTGCGCCACTCTGTGACTTCCTGTCCTCACCGCGCTGACGGAGCCTCCTCGCCCGATTTCTCAGCAGCTGACTGTGGAAGAGGTGGACGATAAGGTGCGAGGAGTTGACAACGGCCATAAGTGCAGCGATGATCGCAGTGGGCTCCATGCTCGCAGTGCTGTGGCGTCCGCGCTGTAACCGACCAGAGAAGGGCGCGAACAGATTTCCCGCCGGCGCTTTCAGGGAGGGAGGGCGTGATTGACGGTTCAATGATGACAGTTACCCAAAACCACCCTCGACACATTTTTTCCCCCAGCAGGCATTGGGGGCTCTACCCAGCATTCCAATGGGCAGCGGGGACTGCGGGAACTGTGGGATAGCTTCCCACAGTGCACCGCTTCCAAAGTCGACGCTGGCCCCGTTACTGTGGACTCAGACAGTCGAATTAGTGTACTTAGTGTGGATACACAAATTCGACTTCATAAGGTCGATTCCACAAATTCGAGTTAAGTAGATTCGAAATAGTCTTGTAGTGTAGACGTACCCTGAGTAACAGTAATTTCCCTTCTTAGAATTAGGTTTAGTTGTATAGCTTCTCTGATGTCACACATATAGCTAGTCATAACAACTCCTTTCTGTCATCCAATGGAAAATGTGACTTCTCAGCAAAAAATCAAGTACCAAAACCCTTCAGTCCTTTTTGGCCAAAAGCTGAAAATTTCAATTTGGAAATGCTTTGGGGAGTTAACCTCACTGTGCTGGACTCCCTGCTGGACAACATCTCCCATAATGCACCACAGTCTCTCCACTTGTTGAGATGCTGTGGTGCATCACCAGAGTCTGTAGATGCCTGTAGTAGAGAATGGAGACATGAGGCAGCTGAACAACAATGCCCATGAACTGAGTTTAAATCAAAACTTGGTGGTTTTCACTTACTCAGGTTTGGACAAAAAATAGAAATTTTCCATGGAAAGTGGGCACTTTTCATGACAAAAATTGTTTAGCTGAAAATCCAATTTTCCATGAAAAATAATAGTGATGGAAATTTTTTGACCAGCTCCAGTCGTAAGTTTTCCAGTCATCCATAGTTCTTTCAGGAGCAGAACCCCAGTCAGGCCTCCTTATACATCACAAAGCAGCGAAAGAAGGGTACCTACCCACTGATTTTCCTTTGCAGTTGAGGGCCACAGATTCATCATCAGATTACACTATTTGAAAAGGTAAACCCCAGATTACTTGGTTTTAAATTCCACTGAGATGTTAAATCAGTATCCACGGAATAAACAGGAATCTTTCCACTGATTTCAATGGGCTTTGTATCAGTCCCAAAGTATATAGACTTAAAAAAACAAACACAAAACCTTATGTATACCAAATGATTGCACCTTAAAACAAAAATACCGTATTTAAAAATCAGCACTTTAGCCCGCTCTTAACTAACAAGGTTTGAGTCCAGGATACTGTGTTATTCCACAAGAGCTGGTGATGGCACTAATACTTAAAGCTGTGCAGTGAGCACAGAAAAATGCAAGAAGGAAGATAAAAATAGAATGGGAAAGTATTTTTTAAATAAAAAAAATACGTTAAAGAGATGAATGGGGAAGGAAGGGTGAGCATGAGAATCTCCCCAAATGCATGCTTTTGAAGATAGTGTTTCCTTCACTGTAATGCACCTAGGTAAGAGAAGACAAATGATAATGTGTTTTTTTCACTGAGCTATGAAGCCTTGCAAAAGTACAGAGTAACAGCTGTAACTTGGTTCTCCATGGCCTTGAGGTTTTTTTTCCTGTTATGTGTCTCTGAATAGTGAGGCAAATCACATGGAGATGTAAGCCAATCTCTTGAGTTAGTGCAGTGATATATCCGATAGGCAGTGCTCTTAAATTCTGGGCAGGAAACTAAGATTCCATTTATGGTCTCTTACTACACCGGCCAGTGGGATTTGGGCACACTCTGGAGGAAGCACTGTCGACCCCAGGGACATGGGATAAATGACTTGTCACTTAGTAGGGACGCATCTGACCAATCAATGAATGAGTAACCCTAATGAGCTGTGCAGACTTTGTTAGCTAGAAGAATAATGGAACGTGATATGCGGCCTCAAGTGTGGATTAAACCATGAGAGAACTGGTTAGAGAATTAAGTTCTGTGGGAAGAGGAGAGAAAGATGCTGTGGTGTCATTACAACTCTAGTTGACTAAAAAATGGGGAACATTTTTGTCAAAAATTGTCCCATTTATAATCTGAATTCTGACATCTTTAAATCGAAAAAAATTGAAACTAGCGTTAGTGAAATTCTTGTTGAGCTCTTTTTGCTAGAGCTATTTACAACACATACTGACACTGTGAACCAGATTCTACTCTTAGGTTCTCCCATCTACTCTAAAAAACACTGTAGTCTAAAAATTAAAAGGAATTAAATTAAGCTGCTTCTGACCCTGCCTTTGTTTACATCACACATTCATATTTCAGGTCATTTCCCTCAGTGACGATCTCAAGGCACCACAAACAGTAGGAAACTGACCTGTTGCTGATGACATGCATCTTCCTGAAGTGGTCTTGAAACTGGTTTAATTGCTAGTGTTGACACAACTGGTTTTAACACCATCTCAAAAAGCATAGTCACACTTCTATGGCTACTGCAATGTGAATGTAGTTATGCCTACACTAGCGATTAAACCAGTTTCAACACTACTTCAGGAAGATGCATGGCAACAGGGCTTTATTTTTCAATATATAATTGCTACTAATTCACATAACCAGAAGGCTGACTACAAGACTCATTTACTTACTGTCCTTTTGTTGCTTTACTTAATCCTTAATACTATTAGCATTAACTAAATTGTATTCACACTAATTATTCCCAGTGAACTTTAAAGTTACATCAATTAGTGGTGATTACAGGTATCAAAAGGAGTTACCAATGTAATTGCACTGTAACTACACTGTAATCACAGAACCCTTATTATAATATGTGATCAAAAGGCTGATTGAATCCAAATCTAGGTGTTTATGTGCTCTTGTACCATTAAAGTCAACAGAAGTTTAATCTCAAGAGCACGGTTTAAGTTCATTGTGGAGTAGGGTGACCACCCCTCCCGAATTGGACGGGACAGTCCTGAAATGCAGAGTTCAAGTCCCAGTTCTGGGCTGAATGACTCCGGGACAGCATTTGTCCTGGATTCCCTGCGGCACTACTCTGCCAAAGGCTCAGGGGTGGCGCCAGCCTCTTCCCAGTGGCTGTAGGGATTGAGGTGGGGTTTAGCCCCACCCCCACTCCATGAGGCATCACCCCTGATCCTTTTCCCCCTGGACAGGCCAGAACCAGAAGCTGGAGCCGGGTAGTAGTAAGAGCTGCCCAGGGAACTTGGGTTGCTGTGGGAAGCCCTAGATCCTCCACCTGCCCTGAACAGTGCACCTAGGGGTGGCGGCAGGGGCTGGAAGCTGCTCTCGGATATCCTGGCCCTCCACCCAGGGCAGGTAGAGGGCCAGGGGCTCCCCACAGCACCCTGACCTCTCTGGGCAGCTCTTACCTCTGCCTGGCTCCAGCTTCCAGCCTTGCCAGGGGGCAGCGCATCAGGGGAAAGAGGACCAGGGGATGGGGCCACAGAGGGGGCAGGGCTTCTGCATGTGTCCTGCTTTTGCCTTTTGAAAAGGTGGTCACCCTATTGTGGAGGGATGTTCTCCTTCTTCTGAAGTAGCAAGCATTGCCCACGGCCAGAGGCACGATACTCAGTTTGATGGCTCAGTGCTCCTATTTATATATACTTGCACTAAATAATGAGGTTTACTTATTGTTTCAATCCAAAAATTGATGTAAGCCAGCCTGTCACCCCACAGTATCCTCCACCCCATTTTAATCAGAAAAAAAATCAAGGAAAACTAAATACTTTGCATACTTTGCTTTTTCAGCTCATGAAATAATATTTTCATTTTTTCCAGCCAAGTTTTTAGCTACTGTACTCTCAATGTTGCAGCCATAATTAATATTCTACATGCCAGAAAAAGAGGAAAAAAGTTGTCTTCCCTGTGGATTTTCAGAGAGGCATTCAGTTTTGATCTGCAGCTTGTAGTAGGCTAAGGTAAATGATCTGTAATAGAACGGTTATTTTTGGAATTGTGATCATTTCTACTTTTTGTCCCACAAATACTGGTTATAATTTTTGTTTTGCATGATTCCAGAGTCAAAGTGACACACTGCATCCCCACGTGGTAGAGAGAAACGGTCTTCCCAATGTTACTGGGATAGGGAATTATATGGATTTCAGACAGCGAGGCTTGAACTACGGCCCTAAAGATCTAAAGGCAAATCTGCAGCTGGAGTAAATTGTAATAGCTCCATTAACAACTGAGCTATGATAATTCATACCAACTGACGATCTGGCCTTTGTCCAGTAGATTGATAGGCTAAGGCCTGATCCAAAGCCCATTGAAATCAACCTGGCTCTTTCCACCAACTTCAGGGAGCTCTGGATCATGTATTTGGACCCTGATTTAGTACAGCACTTGAGCATGTGCTTAACTTCAAACACCTGCTTAAATCCTATTGAAGTCAATGAGACATATTTCACTTTAAGCACATGCATATGTGCTTTACTGAATCGGGGCCTGATTTAGTGAAGCCATTATACATACAATATGTTACCCATTTAATTCGATTGTACTCTTTTGAGAATGTTATTTACAATTTACATTTATCACTATTTACATTGGCAACAATATGTTCAGCATCCATTGTACAAGGTAAAAAAGTGAAGGCAGTCACTGCCCCAAAGATTTTATAATGAAAAAGAGAGAAACAGAGAAGGTGTGTCTTAGGAATCAAGAGGAAGAGTGCCTTGGAAGAATGTATCCATTTGCTAACATTTGGTTTAGGTCACTTCTTGTGGGTATCATAGTATCTTTAGGACGGATTTGAAGTCAGATTTATGGTTCATTAAATCTTTCCTTTTAAAAATAATGTATTCTGGGGAAAAATATCCTCAGCAGATTACTTGCTCTAGCAAGATTTTGGGTAAAGCTGGATCATGAAGAATAAATCTGTCTGAACAAAAACAAAGGGTCCGTTTTTAAAGTCACCAGTTTCTAATATCAGGTGGGAGAATTGGTAGCCACTCCTATGAAGTTCTGCAAGTAAAGGGTTTGCATTCTGGATTAGCAGAGCTCCTGTAAATATCCACAAGGTGGGAAGATACCTCCCATAATCTCACATGGGAATGAGCCAAACAAAGAGAGGGCAGAGAATTCATCAAGCAATATACAGAGTTATAACTAGGAGACAGGTATAATCAGGAGTTATGGGGATAAGAACAGGAGTAATGGGATGAAATTTAGCCTGGGCCTACACTGGGGGAGGGGGCGGAATCGAGCTAAATTATGCAACTTCAGCTACGTGAATAACGTAGCTGAAGTTGACGTACTTAGATCGACTTACCATGCTGTCTTCACTGCGGTGAGTCGACTGCTGCCACTCCCTCATCATCTCTGCCTGCGCATCTCATGGCACTGGAGTAAGGAGTCGACGGGAGAGTGCTCGGGGGTCGATCTATCACGTCTAGACTGGACGTGATAAATCGATCCTCGCTGGATCAATCGCTACCTGCCGATCCGGCGGGTAGTGAAGACATAGCCTAAATGCTCCCTTTCTTAGGGTATCAGACAAATCTTCTTGATAATGAGATGTATAATTAAACTGTAGAATATACTCCTTAGGAATGTGATAGACACCCCTTCACTTAGGACTTTGCACTAGCACAGTGGTTTTCAACCTATCATCTGCAGACCCATGGAGGTCCGCAGACTATGTCTAAGGGGTCCGCGAAAGGTGACAATGAAAATAAAGTTTCAGATCCCAGGCAAGGCATTCCGTTTTTCTGCTCAGTCAAAAGTATGTGAATACCCTCACCTGAAGGTCAAAACCCAGAAGTGTTGGCATTACCATAGAAGCCCGCAGTTTAGCACCCTTTCTCATGCTGCATCAAATGCCGTGCCGAGCATGTGTAACATGGATAGTTGAATTCTGTTCAGTCAGTTTTCAGTCTAAGACTTCTATGGCAGGGGCCTGAGGAACGAAGTTTGAATTCCCAAAGAGGTCTGCACCTCCAGTCAAAATTTTTTAGGGGTCTGCAAATGAAAAAAGGTTTAAAACCACAGCACTAGAATATGTATTTACAAGGAACAATTCTGCACTAGCAGGGAGATGGTTTGGATGATCTAATGCATCGTTTCCATGTTTAATTTCTATGATTCTCTTGTAATGATTATTTCTCTGTGTTACCTTCCAGAATCTTTACACCCAAGTCTGGGAGAACCGAGAGCAGCAATCAAGCCAAACACAGACTCTCTACAGCAGCAGCAGCAGAGAATTGGCAGGGAAAACACCTGTCTTCCCTCTGGAGCCTCATTTTGCCATCTTGAACTAGACTGCATTATTATCAGAGCAACTAATGCAACTCAGGATAGTCTCTTTCTGCTTCAGCCTCTACATAAGATTTATTTGTATGCACTAGTTTTCTGCTCTGAGGGTTTATGTTGCTAGAGTAGAAAGGAAGAGCAGGAGCCTCAATTGATAACATGTCAGAAACAGACACTCCTGTAGAAAACTATGTTTACTTTGAAACGCTCACGTGTGAGAATTAAACTATGTTTACTTTGAAACGCTCACGTGTAGTACTGTCCTCCCTACCCATTGCCTGCTATTGTGCATTACACAAACACACTGTGTCTTGTCTTGGACTGTAAACTGTTCAGGGCAAGGACCATGCCTTGCCAGGTGTTTGTACAATGCCTAGTCTGAGTGAAACCTTTGGGTGCAATTGAAATACAAATAAGAATCAAACCAAATCAATAAGCCAAGACTATAGAACATGCCAGTCTTGTAAAGTAAAAGTGTAAAAAAATTCACAAAAAACTACAGCAAAAGGGTTAGTGGTTCTTAAGCAAGCAATAGAGAGTGCTTCACCCTCCTAGTGAAATAGTGTTTCCTGATATGCAACCTAAGCCTCCCACACTGCAACTTGAGACCATTGCTTCTTGTTCTGTCATCTGCCACCATTGAGAACAGCCTAGCTCCATCCTCTTTGGAACCCCCCTTCAGGTAGCTGAAGGCTGCTATCAAATCTCCCCTCACTCTTGTCTTCTGCAGACTAAATAATCCCAGTTCCCTCAGCCTCTCCTCATAAGTTATGTGCTCCAGCCCCCTAATCATTTTTGTTGCCCTCCGCTGGACTCTTTCCAGTTTTTTCCACATCCTTCTTGTAGTGTGGGGCCCAAAACTGGACACAGTACTCCAGATGAGGCCTCACCAACACCAAATAGAGAGGAATGATCACGTCCCTTGATCTGCTGGCAATGCCCCTACTTGTACAGCCCAAAATGCCGTTAGCCTTCTTGGCAACAAGGGCACACTGTTGACTCATATCCAGCTTCTCGTCCACTGTAACCCCTAGGTCCTTTTCTGCAGAACTGCCACTTAGCCAGTTGGTCCCCAGCCTTTCTTCAAAGGGGACCAAACCCAGTGATCTTTTAACTGCAGAAACAAACATCCAGCAATGTCCCATACGATCATATCCCAGTGGTATCTCTGCCATCCACTCCATGTCACTAGATGCAATCAAGTGGCTCACCAACCTAGACTGGGACATCTAACACTGCTGATTGTAAGCCATACAGAAGAAGAATATTGCATACCTTATATATACACTTATCCTTATTATTGAGGGACCAGATTACATTTCACCAGTACCAGGGGACCCATTGCCTGAACATTCAGTCTGTTCTAAGGGAAGGTATCCACAGTATTGTCAACACTGTAGTTAACTCTGGCACTAAGCACTGCTAGGGGGCTCTGTGGCTGTAAAGTGTATACATATACACTGAGTCTTCCCAGTGATTCTGATCAGAACTGGGTGTGTTTACACTGTTGGTAGTTACAATACAGCCTTGTTATACCATAAATCTCCTCTAACGAAGACTGCCATGAAAATGAAGAGCTTCAAAAGGAAATTAGGTAGATAACTTAGAGGATATGCGCTATGCTGGTCCAAGTTTTTTAAAATAACATCCATTTAGGGCCAGATCCTGCCTGTGTTTTTCAGGCAAACAGTCCCTTGCATGAGTAAGGCAAGCAGGATTTGTTATTGGTTATTTACATTACATTAGTGTCTCCGGGCTCCAAGTGAGATCATGGCCCCATTGTGCTAGGGAGGCATTGTGCATTCACATAGCGAGAAAGTCCCTGCTCCAAAGACCTCACAGAGCAGGCAAGTGGCAGACCCAGGAATAGAAATTGATCCCCCGACTCCCAGTCCAGTGCCCTACCCACTAGACAATGCTGCCTCGCAGATTTGGCACCTGGTATGAAAACACAGTCATTTGCCGCCAGCTTCTACCATCCTTATTGATGACAATGAGGAGTACCTTGCTCCAGGTAGTCCCATTTCAATCAGGGAAATAAGATACTACTCAGCATGAGGAAAGGTGTCAAAACACAGCCATCTATCAGCAATTGTTGCAAGAAGACAGAAGAAAGTGGTGTCACAGAGTCCTCAGGCGATGCTCTGAAACTGCTCCCCACAAAGCCAGTCAGGACTCTGGGGAACCTCCTCTCTCGGAGTAGATTGTCTTCAGGGCAAGAAGCTCACATGGCTTCACCTCCTGGGTCTGACCTTGGAGCATTCAGCATCCTCTGCCCCTCCGTGCGCTTCCCACAGCGAGTCCACCCAGGTGGGGTCCTGGGGAAGCCACAGGGTCCTGCACCCCCACTTCGCAGTCAGTCGTGACTCTTAGCCAGCCAGTAAAACAGAGGTTTATTAGATGACAGGAATACAGTCTAAAACAGAGCTTATAGGTACAGAGAACAGGACCCCTCAGCCAGGTCCATTTTAGGCGGGGGGGGGGCAGCAAGCCAGACAACCCCGTCTGCACTCACTCCCCGTCCCCAGCCAGCTCCAAACTGAAACCCCCTCCAGCCCCTCCTCCTCTGGCCTTTGTCTCTTTCCCGGCCCATGAGGTCACCTGATCTCTTTGTTCACCTTTAGCCATCCCCTTGCAGGGGGAAGGACCCCAGCCATTTGTTGCCAAGAGACAGAGTGTCGGCCACTTATGCACACTGGAGACTTAAGAAACGCATAGGGGAAACTGAGACACCCACACAGTATTCAGAGAAAACATTAAGAACAGTCCCACTTCGTCACAAGTAGATTATAAATATCATCCACTCGCCACGCCTCCTCACCCACCTGCTCTGGAAGGGCAGCAAGCAGGAATGCGTGCCCTCTTATTCTTGTAGACTCCAACCATAATCCAGGTTGGCCATATCCTTCCTCTCATGCCTGTGTATTATTCCAAATCACAACCAGGCTTTCCTCTCCCACCAGTCCTTGCAGGACTTTCAGTGATGTGTCTACGTATTCTGACAACACATTTGGTCCACACCGATCTAATCACATCACTCTCACAATGTAATTGGTTTTAGTGACCAACCTTGCACACCAGGAATAGCTCCACTGAGGTTAACAGGGTTATATCACTGCAAATCCAGCATAAGAAATAGAAGAACCAGGTCCCTTCATTGCTAACCTGCTCACTCTGATCTAATCTTGCTCTTAGAGGTTAGACAAAGGGACTTTTCTGTGGAATTTTCACTGCTGGTTTCCCTGGGTCACTCTGTGCATTATGATTCTGTTTCTGTTTATACTGAGAAATCACCCAAAAACTGAGACTAAAAGATTTCTAAACTCATTAGCTACATAATGAATACAATTTATGGGAGCGTTTCTGGTCTCTGTAAAGCTGGTTTCACATTGGAGTAACTCTGTTGACTTCGTAGCTTCAACAATTATGACCATGCAGTTCACTCACCTGCATAATGTAGGCCATGGAATTTCACCCGCTGATTCCTCCATTGAGCTCAGTAACTTGTGACTGAACTAGAGCATACATTCTACAAAGGCTTCAATGGAGTTACTTCCAATGGCACCAGAATGGCATAGTAATTATCAACTAGCACACCAAAATTCATCACTATTAACTTCTCACTGTATGTTCCATTTGTCCTTAATGAAGGGCAAAATTCTTCTCCAGATCCACACAGTGTTAAGAATCACCATCTGCTCTGGCTCTCCCATGGAATTTAGCAAGTGAGGCCAGATTTTCAAAAGAGCTCAGCATAGTGGGGTATATTGGGTGCTGAGCCCTTGTGAAAATCTAGCCCCAGCTGCAGATGCTGAGCCTTTACAGCCAGGCCTTGAACTCTTTTGCAAACCTGGCCTTAGAATTCAACCTACAGTAGGAGGCATCCCTCACATTTGACTCCACAGGGTTTTCAACTGGATTAAAAGTCTATTTGCAAAACTGCCTCGGCTCTCAGACTTCTGTGCTGCACCTGAAAACCTTTCCTTTGGAAAACAAACACAGGCTTTCCCTGGGGAAGTCTTTCCACTATAAACATTACCTACCACTAGTGAAGTGAGTTCCAGGCATTCCTTCACCCAGCAAAGCGCTTT
Organism: Mauremys mutica; assembly: GCF_020497125.1. NCBI lineage: Eukaryota > Metazoa > Chordata > Testudines > Geoemydidae > Mauremys > Mauremys mutica. The sequence continues at coordinate 71,576,770 of NC_059081.1, read as the reverse complement.
CCAATCAAACCAGACATTATTTTTCCATTAATAAGTGTTGATGCTCACTGGAAAACTCTGCAAAGAAATTTGTTCAGAAACAATTCTTCTGATATAATTTTTTCCTGGTTTTTTTTTCCTTTCCTTTTCTTTTAAATTATTATAACTGAAAACATGATCTTTGCTGCTCAGGAATTCATCTGTTCCTGCTATTTATTCTCCAACTGAAGTCACAGGGCCAAATCCTGTTCTCATTTGACTTGGGATTATCTCCAGTGAACCTAACAGGGATACTCCAGATTTATGCTACTGTAACTGAGAGCAGGACTGGGCCCTTTCTCATTGGTTTGATGCATCATAATCATTATGGCAACTACTATCCTTTTTAAATCAGAAACCGAGCAGCATGGTTTCAAGAGAGGAAAAAACTGGAGGAGCAGATATCAAGGCTCCTGTTTTCATGGCAGCGCCATGGATATTAACAACAGGAACAGGACACAGGGCGAAATGCCAACCTGATACAGTATCTAACCAGCACTGTCTCTCCAGGGAACACTCTGCAGGGTTTTCCATAAGGCATCACCTGCTCTTTCAGTGAGCCATTGTTCAGGTTGTGATGGGTTTGTCTGGGAGTGTCTGTCACCTCCGTCTCTCATATCTAGCCAAGAGAGTGCTCCTGCTCCTGAGGTCTTCTCCACACCTCCTGCCTCCCCGGCTCGCCACTCAGCCCCACCAGTCTCTGCTTCTCCCTGTCCCCTGCTCCTCCTTTGTCTCCCCTGTACCTATGTCCCCTGAACTTGACTCCACACTATGACCCCTCACCCTCTGGCACCTCCGACTGAGACTCAACCCCCACATTTCCTGCCTCCTCCTGGTCCCAAAATAGTCCTCTCAAGCAACCCCCCTCATCACCCAATCTCTGCTCCCCCAGTTCCATCCTCCGTCTCCCCAGCCTCTGCCCCCCCAGGCTTCTCCTATCATTTCCTCCCCCAGCCTCTGCCCCCCCTCCAGCATCTGCACCCCAAGACTCCCTGCTCCATTCCCTGCCCCCCAGGCTCCCTTTTCCATCCACTCTCCAGCCTCTGCCTCCCCAGCTTTTCCAGCCTCTGCCTTCCCCTCTCCACCCCACCCCACCCTGCCCCCCGCAGATGCCCCTTCTTGCTGGCTGTGCAGGGGAGTGGAGGGGAGGCTGGGTTGCCTCAGCACAGCTCTGGCAGCCGGGGCCTACTCTGCAGCAGCCTCCTGCCTGGCGTGGGTGGGGGGAGCCAAGCAGCCAGCACTCCGGTATTGGGCGCTTCCCCCTGCGCTCCCCAGCAACCACAAGCCAGGTGGGGACAAAGGTGCTGTTGTTCCCCGGCCCAAAGGGGAAAGTTGAGTCCCTGGGTCTCCCCATCTCCCAGTGAATACCTGGGACCCCATTCCCCCATCACCACCCCATTGTTCACCCCTATAAATACCTGGCATCTGATCCCCAGCTTTCAGTAATTATCCCTATTACTGTCCCATTACCCTGGCACTACCCCACTGCTCTTCCCACCTCCTAGAATTAACCCCATGCTGCACCCAAGGATCCCCATCCCTCTCTACAGACCCACCCCCATTGTTCCTCCTCATCCCTCTGTAACCCCCCTCATTTTCATCCCTCAGCTAACCCTGCACCCAAAGAAGGACTCTGCTTCTGGCTTTTGCTTTTCCCGATGGAGTTTCTGTTTATGGGACTTGACTTGTATGGGGAAACATGAGGGGAAACCGAATTTGTTTCCAGTCATTCAATTTGCACTATTATTTTAGAGATCTATAACTCCCCTTGACAGAAATCCTTCTAGTTCAAGCTCTGAGTTTTAAAACATATCCCCTCTCCATTATGTTTCTGTCGCCTAGGGAGATCCCTCCTGTTTGTAAGGTGTGAGAGAGAGTAGTGCAAAGGAAATCTGCACCCATGCTTTTAACAAACAATTTGCATACTATTTTTAAAAAATCAAATAGGATATTGATACACCCATAAAAAGTGCACCCAGCACGCTTTCAAAATACTCATTGCTTCTTTCAAAATTCACTACTTTGGTTCCACACTGTGCTATATATTACAGCTCGCAACGATGTATTTAGCTCCTTTTGGTTCTGTAAAAATAATAAATACTACTACTAATAATCCTAATCAGTTCAGATCATTGTGTTGTAAATTGCAGGAGTTGCTCTCATTTTGCATTAAAATAAAATCATTGACTTTCATCACTTTGATCACGGTTGAAACTTTGGGACTTAGCCAATGATTTCTTCCCATCAGCCTAGCACAGCACAAAGGTATGAGCTACTTCCCTAAGCTACTGTTAAAGTAGTGGCAGAATGAATGTCCTAAAGGCCGAAAAAATTAGGTGTTTTGTGTATTATAAGAAGACAGAGAAGCTGTTAAACTGAGCAAAGTGGTGTAAACCTTATTAGCAAGATTGTCATTACTGTGTGCACTCAAACAGGGAGGTGTAAGGGGGTATCTATCTGTTATTCCACCCTCATTAAATTTTAGATCAGAGGGTTGACATGAGTATTTAAGCAGAGCTCATTTGCAAGACTCATTCCAGGTACCAATAAAAAGCTTGTGTCATAATCTCTTGCAGAATCTATAGCTTGGTGATGCAGCCTGAAGTTTTGTCTTTCAGGTTGAAAATAAACAGTGACATTGTCCTAATGCATTATCACTGGGGGCTGCACTGGATACTTTAATGACACAGTGTTGCATGCCTGTTCAGAACCTAGACACTTTGCAAAGTTTACAAACAAAATAACCCCCACTGAATTAGCACGTGAGGGCTTCCCACAGCTGCAAATATATATAGAAAGGGGGAGAGAGGAGCGGTGGTTGCAAACTGTCTTTTATTGGAGGTGCATTCCCAAGATTTTAGTTAAGTGTAACATAAAACTGTGAAAGTTTAGCAGGAGAAAAGCTTTCCTCCCACTGGCCTGGCTGTCCAATCAGAAAGGAGCCCTGCACCTCCCTCACTTCTGACAACTATTTAGCAACCGAGCCCAGCTAAAGTTTCCAAAAAAGTTAGAATAACTTCCTCTCTCCAAGACCTCAGTTTTTGCACAACCCCGTCCTTGAAATAAGAGCCCTTCAAGCAACCTGGAAAACGTTTGGTCAGCAAAAAACTCCTGTTTTTTTCCAAAGGATCTGTCTCAGGAATTTAAAACACATTTAAGACACACTCACACCATATCAGGAGGGGGGAAAAGTCTCTTCCCCTCCCCTTCTCGCAGAAAGAATGGAAGAAAGTTCCAGTTCTCCTGTTTCCCCTGTGGATAGCTTGGGGACCAGTGAAGAGGAGCTGGAAAGGCAGCCAAAGAGATTTGGCAGGAAGAGGAGATACAGTAAGAAATCCAGCGAAGATGGCAGCCCCAACCCAGGCAAGAGGGGGAAAAAGTCCAGTCCCAGCTCCCAATCTTATGAAGAACTCCAAAGCCAGAGGATCTTGGCCAATGTCAGAGAGAGGCAGAGGACTCAGTCCCTCAATGAAGCCTTCGCAGCCCTGAGGAAAATCATCCCTACGTTGCCCTCTGACAAACTCAGTAAAATCCAGACTCTCAAACTCGCAGCCAGGTACATAGACTTCCTCTACCAGGTCCTACAGAGCGATGAGATGGACAATAAGATGACAAGCTGCAGCTATGTGGCCCATGAGCGGCTTAGTTATGCCTTTTCAGTGTGGAGGATGGAAGGAGCTTGGTCCATGTCTGCCTCCCACTAGCCAGTACCTGGGCAAAAGCAAATACAACTGCCAAAGGGGTAGGTACCTGGTTCTTTCTTTTTACTTCTAACTGCATCTTATTGAATTCAGCCACAGGTCTCCTTGTTTTAGTGATAAAGCTTCACGTTGTCTATGCTATAATGTAAATATTAAGCTTGTTTTAAATGGGGAGCCCAAAATGTTATAGCCCTTTGAAAATCCAGCAGCCATCCAGAAAGGATTCAGATGATAATCTAGACGGGAGAAAACATTTCTCTCCATCACAATGTCTCAATGATTCTCTTGTGTAGGCCACAAACAACTAGATTAAAGATCAAGATTACATTTGTTCACCCTTCCACTCACTCCAATCTAAAAATAAGAGAAACTTCTAGTAAGTAAAACATATGATATGTTCAGATTTAAAATCAATCTGTTTATACACTGCTGCTGTCTTTTAAAACGTTTGCTACCAAGAGGGGAGCTGTAACATTGAATGGGGAATGGTGTGAAATTTGCAAGAGTACTTCTCTTAGAGAAGAATTTCAAAAGAGAGGAAAAAGACAGCCAGTAAAACACACTGACAAGACCTGAAACAGCTGCTTGTTGGATTTGGTGTATGTCTGTGCTCTAAAAGAACCAGCACCTACAAAATAGGCTTTAAGTGTTTTTACAATTTTGCCATTTTGGGAAGGGGGGTCAGCTGATCCTGTGAAGAATAATTTCTGCTCTGATCTTAGTAACATTTTTGTATGATCAGCAGATGTTCTGTACTTGTTTATCTGTGCTGTGTCCACTTCCCTTCCCCCCCATACAAATAAAAGGCAAACAAAAAGATAGAACAAACCCATTGTCAAGTACATATTTAGTTTCCCTTCCCTAGAGTAAAGTTACGGCTGGTATCAAACTCTTATGGACTTGAACGTAGTTTCTTATTTATTCGGGGCACGGAACTCGTCCTCATCAGATTCCATTACCAGAAAACAGCTTCCTCTTATCTTTCCTTTTGAATTGTGTTGGGGTTTTTGAGGGGTAGAGGAGTCCAGAGGGCAGAAGGGGGAGAGGAGGTGTGCTTAGGCAACCCCCCTAAATTATTCTAAATGATGTCACAACTTTACATTAATTAAGAAACACCTCACAGTCATCTATAAATCATGCAGTATTTCAGAGTTTACATATATTCCTATTGTTTGCATGCCTCGTACAGAACATCCACAGATAAAATACAGAACAAAAGACAGATAAGATAATCATACAATTAAAAATATTTATCAGTAAACAAGGAAATGAAAGTAAGGGGACATTCAAATTTTGTAGTACAACATGCAGCACTGTGAATGAAATTGGTTAATTATCCAGATGACATCAACTCCTTAAAAGAATAAAGAAAGCTCAGGTTGGTCCATTAGCCAGAATTTTTTTTATACAAATCCATATTTGTTTTATCAATAACTAGGACACAGACAAGAAACTTGATGCAACTGGCAACATTTAATCGGAAATAGGCAATATTTAGGCAATAATAGGCAAAGGAGTAAAATGTAGATTTTAAACATTTTATACAGCATTTTAACAACGTCATGATTCATTTGTGTTTGAAATACTCTGTATTTTAATATCTTCAGTAGAGTTTCTATCACCCCTTCATGAAGACCTAGAAAGAAGATAGTTTCATTATTCTAAGTCTATCCATCCCACACTAACAGGCAATTTAAATCTTTAAAGTTAACTACTTTTGTTATCACAGCCAGAAAAAAGACAGGTCTGCCCTGATACATATGTGGCTTTGCTGTAGCTTCAGCTGCAAACAACTGAAAAAGTAGCTTTTTCAAACAAACTCTAAACTTCGGTTTATAAAATGCATTGCCTTTCCCTTGGTTAATATGGTTTTTAAAAGGCTAAGGCAATAAGAAGGGTGGGGGGTGTCCTTTATGGGAATCTTCTGTTGTCTTTGTCAAAAACAGATGTAAAATGTCTCAAACACATATTTCTCCAGGAGTTTAGATTGGCCGAATACTAAACCTCTCCAATGGAACAATGCATTTATTCTGTTGTTTCCTAAATTATGTGCTGTCATTATCAATTTGTTTTAATCTCTTATCTACTGTATATCCTTCCCTCTGCCTTCTACAGTACATTAGGGGCAAATAATAGTATTTCAACTTTTTTCTTAAAAAACAACATTTCAAGTGCAGTGTCAACAGAATTAGAGTTCAGATTGGTCTGATGAGAAAGATACTGAATGTGAACACTAGGAGATAGTCCCTATATGGAGGAATTAGACAGTGAAGTTCAGGATTTCATTAATAACAATGAAATAGCTAAATCTAGAGTTGAAAATTATTTGTATCCAAATAGAGCTTTGAAGAACACATTTAAGCGTATACAGTACATATTCATCTGGTTCATGCTTAACTGGTATACGGTATCTTTTCTGTAACTTGGCCTCCTAGCAAATGTTGGAAGTGGTCTATTTGTTTCTTATTTTCCCTTACATGCTTAACAATTATTTCCTTTCATATAAAATAAACCAAAACCTTCCATTTTAAAAAAGGTGTTTTTTTGTGGTGGCACATTATTGCCAAAGAGCAGTGTGGCAAGTGTCTCGGTCAATCATTTATGGGCAGAAACAATTGTTTCTGCCATCCAACGCTACAAGCGCCTCAAGAAACCTGGTGAAATTTGCAAGTGTGGCTTATTGTTTTAGCACGGACTCCTGTGTGCATTTGACCATCTGAGGAAACTTTGATGCACAAAAAGAACATTTGCTACATTGGCTGGCTGGAAGAAAAAACATAGGAAATGGCTAAACAAATTTGGGGCCTGATCCTGTATTTTGTAGGAATTCTGCAACTCTGAGGATTGTCACTACGAGACAGAATGAGGGATCAGGCGCTTGTTACTAATTATATTACCCAAATTTCTTTGATTTAGCCTGGGTTTTGAAAAGAAACCGGCAAGAAATGATTTCTCTTTGAAGAAGCTAAAGAGCCTGTTCCACAGAAAAATCAGAGGCTCTTTTTTATTAGAAAATCAGAGCCCTGGGAACTGGGGAAATGCCACCTGGCATTTGAGAATGCCAGTAAGTAGGTGACCATTGCTGACTTATCCAGCAATCAGAGATTTTTCTGTTCTGTTCCATGTAATTAAAGAAAACATACTCCTGTAATTTCACATGAAACAGCCACAACTTTTTCACTTCAATTAGCATATCAAGCTATAGGATGCTTAAACAAACATACAAATTCAGGCAACACACACACACCCGAGCACTCCAGCTGTTTACTACCTAGCGCCTGCATACCTCACCTCACCCCACTCAATTATTTTTTTGGAAGCTAGAATGTCTGAGATGTTCCAAACAGTAGACAGTTTCAGAAAAAAAGATTCTTTTCCATTATTTCTTTTGGTAAGAAGCGTGGAAATATAGTACCTAATCAGAGGTGTCAGTAGGACAAGAATAAAAGCCAGAACTAAAGCAGTGTAACCTTGCAAGCACCAGCCAAATACACCTCTACCCCGATATAACTTTGTCCTCGGGAGCCAAAAAATCTTACCGCATTATAGGTGAAACCGCGTTATATCGAACTTGCTTTGATCGGCCGGCGCGCGGAGCCCCGCCCCTCCGGAGCGCTGCTTTACTGTGTTGTATCCGAATTCGTGTTATATCGGGTCGCGTTATATAGGGGTAGAGGTGTACTAATGATGATATAGTTCTACACCAGCATGTTAGAAAGATCTGTTTGTCAGCATTACTTTTTGCATTTGAGTTACCAGTAAGGACTGTGGCAGGATTATATTTTTATAAAAGGCTGTATACGCTACATGAATTGATCCTTATATTATGAAAGCATTTGCCAACCTTGTTCATTTTGGAAGGAAGAAGTTTTAGTAAATGGGTATATTTTATAACATCCTGGTGATTGTTCCTTAAGATTTGACTATGACTGTAGGAGTTTCTTCAATGGAAAAAGTGAGTAGATTGGTTAGTATCTCTATTTTGTTTTGTCCTTATAGAAACAAAACAATTTCTTCTGGAAACCACTCAAAGTGTAGAGCTGGTTAACTGTTTTTAACTGGTTGTATCATGATACTGTAACTAAATCTTTTTTTTTTCAAAAGCCCCAATTTTTTTTAAATGCACCACTACAAATGTAAACATACTTATTTGACAGGAAAGTTTTTAAAGTTGGTATTTACATTAATAGGTTTATTTTTACATGCTGGTATATTTAAAAGCCCTGCAAAATGCATTCTAGATGGTCTGTTTATGTTTGTGTCTTTTCTTGGGAGAGAATAAATCTGCTATACAGTATCAACCAAATACATAGCAGTCAACCAGCCAAAGCTAATGTGAGACAAACCACCCAAATAAAGACACAAGAAAAAATACTGAAGAAAGCATGAAATGGTGTAAGAAGCCAATGTACTATGTATTATACATACAGTCACACCCACATTATACATATTCATACCCACATTCATACATGCATTCACACATACATGAAAGACCATTTTCTATCATCCATAATTCATGCTTCAAAATCCCAGATGTACATTTCTTGATCATATGAAGTTAGAAAATATCAAGTCTGTGCACGATAGAGACATATTTTGGCCTGAAACAGGAGGACACTTTAGAACAATGACAAACATTTTGTTATTCAACCTACTGAAGTCAATTCTGCTTTGAAAGTCCTGCCATGAAGGAGACACAAGGAAGGATCATTAAGGAAAAATATCAGTGCATACACTTTAGCTAAGTAGACCTAATTTGGTGGTCATCTGTACTGCATAGAGAATTTAGAGAATACAGAAATTTAGAGAATACAGACTTCTATTTGTTAAAAATATAAATATGCAGATTGCAACAAGGAACTGCGGATCGTCCTCATATTCTTTTTCTATATCTTCCTTCCTTTAGCTTTTGTTAGGCTTATTTCATACATATAGCAATAGATGAAATAGTAAAACACGCTTGCTGGTCATTGCACCATCTTCTATGCAATGGGGCAAGGATGGCTTCTATAACTGCAGCTGAAATCTCTTTTGGTGACATATTGTGTGACTCTACGTTTATAGCTGTAGTCTGCGACGCATTTCTGCATGGCTTTGAAATCTCCAAATCTAAAGTTTGTATGTCTCAGTTCAAGCAGAAGGACTATTTTGATGAGTCGGGGAACAGGTCAGAAAACACTACAGAACTCCAGAGTACAAATAGATCAGTGCACACGAGCAGGGAATTAAGTTGCCTTTTAGTGAAAGCATAGATTCTTTTGTAACTTTTTGAGTAGGCACCAAGTAAGAGCAGAACGCAATTTAATCGTAAAAAACCAGCTGTGCTGTTAGAAAGAAAACCCCAGAATAGCAGGCCAGATTCTCAGCTGGTGTAAATCAACATAATCGATAAACACCAGTTGAGAATCTAGCTGAACATCTCCATGGATTACTCTAAGTGACTGGAGAGTACTATATGCCAACGCTTATGATTTACTTCTTAAGGAAATTTAGAAGTGAGGAATAATGGGATGTTCTCCAGCTGACAAACGTCATCATAGTCATTAATTATTATCATGCTAGATTCAAACAGTAAAAAAGTCCACCCAAAAAAACTCTAGACCCCCCCATCAATTAATTGGACTTACAGCTGAAGGTGATGACCACTCAGCAGTGAAAACTAATACCTACAAATAATGAATTAACTCAGGTAGTCAATAAATCCCCGAGATTCTCACACCCCCACACATGTACCCTCAACTTTCCCCCGCCCCCCAAACCCCATCAAACATATTGGATAAAATGATCATAAACATGTCAGTCAGGATTTTTGAAAGCTCTAACCAACAAATCAGGGAGCCAACCTTAGGCAGCCGAATTTTATGACTCTTTACTGCATTAGATGCTAACGGGGCTTTTCCATTTTCATGGTGACATATTCTCTGCTTCTCACTTTATTCTGATGATGGCCCCAATCCTGCATTCAGGCTTCAATTAGGTTCCACAAGGAACTCCCTGAGCAGTTACAATTGCAGGATTAAGGGCCTTCATTTGCAACACATTTGCTCAACTCTCAGACATCAATTTATCTGCGGCTCTGCGCTGAATCCTGTCCTTTATTTGACTTTTGTGGGACCCTGACTTGAATATTGAAAGGCAGAGCCCTTGCTGAGCCTTTTATGTAGATGGTAAATGTATGGGTCAAATTGCGCTCTTGATTACACACACATATAACCCAGCTGGTGTCAACAGGGTTGCATGGATTCAAGAGAGTAGCCCTTGGCCCATGATCTTCACTTTTAGTGGGGAGGAATTAAAATGGCTCTTCAATGTACGTTTTTCCTCCTTTATATTAAACCAGGGCTTTCTTCTGGAAAATAGTGCAAGCCACTTGAACTTCCATGCAAATCACCAGCTTAGAGTCTGCTGACTCCAACATTTTGCCTTGTAAATAGAGCCTATTCCTGATCACATTAACACTGGGAAAAGCCAGAACAATCCTTTGAAATGTGGATTTGCATCCATGTAAGTGAGGTTAGAGCATAAAAGAAGTGTTGTTATATCCTGTGCGGCAATGGATTCAAATACATGTACAGTGCCTAGCAAAATGGGGCTCTAATCCCTGATTGGGCCTTCTTGGCAGTACTGAAGTGCAAATCTGAAACAATCATAATAATAATATTGCTGGTAAGTGTTACTTATAAATATATACCTGGGATTTTCAAAGGAGCTGAAGGGAACTATAGGCCCAACTACCACTGACTTTCTTTAGAAGTCAGAGCCTATATTTTTAAACTTTGGAGACATGCTTCTGAGAGCAAGGACTTTTTTGTTTAATAATTTTTATCTAGTCCAGTCAAGAGGCCAGACTGTATCTATTATAATGCTGTTGCAAATCAACTCCCCAAAGGACAACGTATGTTTTTCAACACAACAACGTTTGACAGTATGTTTCCTTCTTTCGCATAGCCTAGAGAAAGCAGAGCATTTGTACCTTGCTCGGTGAAGCATTCGATAGAAGATGTCTGTGTTATCTGTAGAAAAGATGATAGATCAAAATAAGTTGCAATGTGCGATGACCCTGTTATATAGTCTGACTGAGTCTGTGGAAAGGAAAGAGCAGCAGGTAGTTTGACTGCAGTTCTGTTGCTCTCAAAAGAAAAAGTTACTGGAGTTCTTCCTTTTGGGGAGCTATTTTGTAAACATGAAAACATAAGTCTACAATTTAGAGTTGTATTTCTGCTTCTAAAGGGGGACTTTTTGCATGTTCTGTTTTAATTTTGTAAGTTTCAATGCCAAAGGCACCCTGATATCGAACACGTTTAACTCAACAAGTTATGTAAAGGCAGCGGCTATGCAGATCTGGTTCTGCGGGGCACGCAGAAGTGATCAGAACAAAAAGAGAATTGCCCATTGGCTGCTTCTGCATACATACAACTAGAAATGAGCGACAGCCCCACCTCCATGTCTTTCTCTTCTCTGCCTTTAAACTGCAGCTTGGAAAATAAAAAGGGGGCAGATGTCTGCTAGTTCAGTTTGTATTACATTTACTGGACTAGTTCCAGTGAGCCTGTGCAATCTTTAATTGAATTTTTAACAAGATAATTTTGTCTTGATAACCACCACCCCCAAGAAAAAGTTTAGCATTTCCTTAAAAGATACAAGATCTGCCAAACATGTGCTCTAAAATGTGAAATTAAGTTTCTGATCAATCTGACCACCAAAATTCTGTATGCCGTAATTTATGTGATCATTCTTTTGCTTTAAGCTGTTTGGATATACTTTAAAAATCAAATGTTTGTGTTTAAAATGCAAACAAACCTAATTGCATAGCCAGGACAGACAGAGGGATCAAGTCTTTAACAGCACTCCTGTTACAAGTCAGCTGACCCATCATGGAAAATTCTGGAGAGTGAGTGAATTTAATTAAGAGAAATGGAAAGGAGACGTTTCACACTGTCACAGGGGACTCCCTGGGTTCTCCTCATCCAGATACTCATCCAACCAATGGAAAGTGATTGCATGTTGCTTTTTACACACCAGACATCACCAAGATCCGAGACTGGCAAGCTAATCCCTGGGGCTGGATCACTGCTCCAATGCAGAGCCGTGCTGACTTCAGCAGGGCTCTGCCCACATGCACTAGCTGGCAGGATTGGGACCAAAATGTACTCAAACATTCTCAAACTGTGCTGGACAGTAGGACGATCATTCAGTACACGCGCACACGCACACACACGACTTTTCCTGTGTCTGGCTTCAGAGCCCAACACTCTAATCACAGCTATATCACAGCACACAAATGACTCCAACAGCCTGTTGACTAAAAACACAGTAGTACCCCATTCTGGGAGGCAGTCTTCCCTCTCTTTCACTCCCATCCCCTTCACATACATCCCACACACCTCCCAAGAGTGAGCTTAATTCAAGGTATAAATGGCAGCTAGGAAATGTATTACTGTATTATGGACAACAAAACAAATTCCTACACCAAAGATATGCATAAGTAAAAGAGGAGAACTATGGAATAGTTAAAAAAAATCACAGATCAGGTTAGAAAATATCATTTAAAAAAGAAAGCATGGTCTTAGCAGACTCATGAGACAGACTTAAGAAAAACGTATTCAACTATGCAGCTGTATATATAGTACTACAAACACAAGCCTTCCTAGGGGCATGTAGATGTCACATAACATCGCTATCCTTTGCATCAACTCTTAACAATTGTGTACTAAGTCAATAATGTCCCTGTTCCCAATATGCCTGCTGTTTGTGTGCCCACTGAAATGGAACAACTCTGCATTTGAATCTATGTAACAACTCGGATAATAACTGTATTGCGGCATGTACAGTGCAGGAATTGTTTAGATCCTTTGGTGATCAGTGCTGTAGAAAACCTTATGATAGATATACTAGTAAGCATATCTGTGACTTGCCCCTTGAAACACAAATGTCTCACTCTCATTTGTGATGCTAATACAGGGGTCAGAAACCTATGGCACGAATGCCAAAGGCGAACTGATTTTCAGTGGCACTCTGCTGCCGGCCTGGGGTCCCAGCCGCCGGCTCTGGGGGCTCTGCTGCTGGCCTGGGGTACTGGCCGCTGGCCCCACTCAGCCTGCTGCCGGTCCGGGATTCAGTCTGACAGCCCCTGTACATGTAAAATGTATTACACATGAAACCTTAAATTACAGTGACTAAATGAAGACTTGGCACACCACTTCTGAAAGGTTGCCGACCCCTGTGCTAATGATATTACAAATTTTTGTCACTTAACAATGAATCAACTCCTGCTGCCTTCTCCTTACCTGCTGGTCATGCACTTTGGTTTGTGACATCATAACCTTCTCTACAGCAACCAATTGCAGGGCCGCCCAGAGGATTCAGGGGGTCTGGGGCAAAGCGGGGGAGCTGCAGCGCTTGTACTCAGCCGGTGGCGGTCCGAGTCTTCGGTAGCATTTCAGCAGTGGGAGGCCCTTCAGTTGCTCCACATCTTCAGCAGCATTGAAGGCCCCCCCGCTGCCAAAATGGAGCTGAAGACCCGGACCACCGCAGGGCCAGGGCTCGCGGGGCCCCTACAGGGCCCGGGGCCTGGGGCAAATTGCCCCACTTGCCCGCCCCTCTGGGCAGCCCTGACCACTTGTGATATGATATACTGAGTCTGAAGGGCAAAATAAGCTCTTAAAACAAAAATCCTCTTCTGGCAATAAAAAAGGGGGAAAGGACTATAAGAAAATGGAATGACAGCTAAGCAGACTTCTCTCTAAAGCTAATGTCAGGCGTCAACTAGTCTTTAAGCTCTCTAAACATTAAGGGCCATATTCTGCCATTCTTCCTCAACCCTTCATCCTCAAGCAGCCTCATTAAAAGCAGCGGGTTACTCAAGGTACAAGACACTACCTAACCTGAGTAAGAGAGGCAGAATCAGGCTCCAAACGATGCACCACATTTATGATGATATAAAGACTAGCACCTGGAACGTTGTTACTGGATCCCAGCACTTCTTCTAGAGCATTCATTCTGGTTTAAATCCAGTGCACTAGTTCAGATTGTGCAATAATTACAACAGGATTGAATCTCAACAGCAAATTATTTCTCCAGGGATTGTGGCATTCTCTAGGATCTGTTGTAGCTGACTGGCTGTAAAACTATCAGTAAAGCATGCGGCGGTTTTGATAATGAATCCTGAACTCAGGCATGAACCCGAAAGAAAAGTTTCAATTCAGAAGTTGCCACCTATCTACTAATAATTTAGGGTCAGATTTTTAAAAGTGTTTAGGTGCCTAAAGGTGAAGAGAAGCAGCTGGTGGGAATGTCAGTAGTGCCTAAATGAATTAGGCAACTAACTCCTATTGAAATCTATGGCAATTAGGCACCTAACTTGCCTAGGCATTTTTAAAAATCCCAGTAGGTGTCTAAATATCTTTTAATATCTGTCCGTTAAGCATTTCACTGCTGGTTCTCTGTGCTGTGTATTGTACGGTATACCCCTTTGAGATCCCAATGAAACATTGGGCCAGGTTCAGAAAAGCATCCTTATTCAGTGAGGTCGCTCATGTACATGCCTCAGTGCTTTCCTGAATCGGGGCCATTATTATTACGTAACATTTATAGTGCAGCAGCCACAGCTGCAGGCCCCAGTCAGTCTCAGGTCAGACAGTCCCATTCACTCCAGTGACATGAGAACGGTCATGCCACAGGGCAGCCTGTTTGTTTCTGGGGGTGCAATGATTTTCTAGAATAATCGCTGCCACTTGACGAGAGACTCTGATTTGATAGGGCATGACAAGATCAGGGTTGGGGGATCAGATTCATGTTTGTATGGGGGTTACCAGAGTGGGGACATGGTCTGTGACTGGCGCCCCCTAGGTGCTGACACAATAGAAATAATAATGATCATCAAGGCATACTTAGTGGCAGCATCGGAGGTACACACTTGGGTCTTCTCTACACTCAGATATTGTACCACTGCAATGATACAGTTAATGCAGTACGAACCACCCGGTGGGGACACAGTTGTACAGTATAAAGGTGTCCTATACCTGTATAGCTTATCCCTGTATATAGGACATACCCGTACAATGCACGTTATAATGGTATGATGACTGTGACCACACTTGGGATTGTACCAGTATAACTATTGTGGTGGGCAAAAAAGAAAATTACACTCCTAGATGATATTGTTATATCTGTACAAAAAATGTGGGTACACCAGGCTTCAGCATGTTAAAACAGCATTAACCCCCTCACTTTTACACACACACACACACACACACACACACACACCATGACACAGTCATTATGGACCTAGTCTAAAAAACTACAGAAGTCATTGCATGTATTTCTGTTCATTTCATTGGACTTGCGAGTTCTTGCAAACCTCTCATCCTCTCCCTGCCAAACACACTGCAGAGCTGAACTTCTTCCAATACAGCATTAACCTAACAATTTGTCAGCATGCCATACACACTGGAGGCTACTCATGCAAACAACTGATGAAGATCAGACCAATGAAATAATATTTCTACCCAACTAAAATTTTGGTCATATGCTGTACCAGCAGCCATGGTATTTATGATGCCAGCATATACCACCATGAAGAAAAAAAATCTCAGAAAGATTCCAGTACATAAAACAAAAATATAGTATAAAAATAGATCAAATGCAATACACCATACATCGCATTAAACACTGTTACTGGAGATTTGAGGTGTCAGCTTTTAAGAAGACTATTTATATAGTTTTGTCTGATTAGGTAAGGAAACATCTAATACCGTCAGTTCATCTTAATCCCTCTATTTTTTAGAGTACCATATTTTAGAGTAACAATCCCTCTACTTTTTAGAGTAACAATACTGCAGTCTGTCTGCACTCAGAGCTCCCAGCTTTCTCAGTGGGGTTTTATGAATATTTTGCAGTTTTCACATCCTTTGCAATGAAAAGGGCTATTTAAATCTAAGATTCTATTATTATTAATACTGACACTAAATAATACAAGGGCTTCTATCATGCATTGAACTTTCACATGTCCAAAATGTTTCATTTTGCAAAGGAACTGTAGTACCCGTGTGTGGCTGCACTTTCTGACGGCATTTCAAGAAGAGGAGAAATTAAATTACACTTATGCTTTGACTGAGGGAGGGCTAGGTGGTGCTGCAGTTCAAAACACTGGTCTTTGAACTGTAGCGACCTGGGCTCATGATCCAGTTTAAGTCACAAGTGAAAGCAAGTTTTAAGGATATCTTCCTCATGATCAGCCACCCTTATTAGAAAACTCATTGCACAAGGCAGTATTTTGAAAGGGCCCCAGATTTGTTCTGAGAGATGCAACAGCCTGATGTACTGCGAGGGCACCTGAAGGCTGTGACACCCACACACCATCCTGCACCAAGGCAATAGAATGCAAACAGCATATCAGAGAACGTCGCAAAACAATCGTTTTGTCCAATAGGATAAATCCAAATAGATGCCCACTTTGTTAGGTTTAAGTATTTACCTGAACTATACACAGAGGATAAATGACATTGGATTTTCAACATTGAATTAGATATGTAAGTTCCATTTTCAAAAGTGGCTTAGAATCATAGAATATCAGGGTTGGAAGGGACCTCAGGAGGTCATCTAGTCCAATCCCCTGCTCAAAGCAGGACCAATCCCCAGACAGATTTTTGCCCCAGATCCCTAAATGGCCCCCTCAAGGATTGAATTTACAAGTACTTAGGTACTTAAGCACCCAAGACCCATTGACTTTCAATGAGACACAGAAAAATGTTCAAGAGTGCCTAAGTCCCTTAGGTGCTATTGAAATATAACCCCTAGCCTAAGTTCCTTTTGACAAAGGGACCAAGGCATTTTTGAAAATTTTACCTATTTAACACTTCACTGTAAACTATGTAAGAACTGAACTACTGCCTGCATTTTTAAAAAACAATGCTATAATTTATTTTTCTTTTATTGGCATTTGGTTGATTGTTTTCAAATATGAGTACTGAACCGTGTTTATTATAGTTTAAAACTTCATGAATCATTTTCTCCATATTTTAAATTAAGTATAACCGATGGCATATTTACAAAGTAATTAGTAATTCCCTATCCATGCTGGCTCCCTCCCTTTGTGTGTGCTGCTATATATTGTGTGCCTATTTCCCAATATTTTAAACTCACACACAGCACAACTCAGCTGTCATACAGTTGTATCTACCCAAATGGATTCCATATCTTTTCAAATTCTTCCATTTTATCCTCTGCTACACAGAAAACTGATTTATGAGATGTAGTTTTAATTAAATCTGATTAAAACTTCCTTTTTTAGCGAGAAGACCTATTGCCCCCTAGTAAAACTCTTTTCACCACCACTCAACTGATCAGTCTGCCCCTTTAGGTTCCCCTTTTACCTCTTATTTCAGGCACATTGATCAATGGCATACACCGCTGAAAGATTTCAGAACCATTGACGGCAGTTATTTCAGACGCGCCATTCCAATACATTCTGTTTGACAGCCACCAAACATAAGCTTGTAAGATCTTCAGGGGAGAGATTCTACCTTCACATATGTTTGTACAGCACCTAGCACTCCCTCTGGGAGCTGCCCTAGTATAAATAACTGCAATCTCTTACATTCTATCTAACATCCCCAAATTTCTTACACTACACCTTATTCACATGCCCTCAAAAGTCTGCTTTTCTCTGTCTGCAGCATTATGTAAGTCATCTATTATTGTTATTAATAACAACTTGCAATTCGTAAGCCCAAGGCCCCATAGCTCAGATGTGCTTTTTCAATGAAGTATTGTTCCCTAACTGCATTTTCTAGCAGGGCTTATTGAGATCCAAGAAGTCCGATGTCAGTCAGTAGCAAACAGAGATCACAACTAAGGTCCTGTTGCTTGGATTTTTCACTCTCCTGGTTAAACTTCATGGCTTCCTTAATGAGAACAGGGGGGCGGGGAATGTAAAGATCATTCTCCCCCTCTCAAGCCCACACCAGCTCGGTTTGTAGGTTATAGCTCATAGATTCCAAGGCCAGAAGGAATCACTGTGATCATCTAGTCTGCCCCCCTGTATAGCACAGGCCAGAGACCTGCCCCGCAATCATTCCTAGAGCAGATCTGTTAGAAAAGCATCCAATCATGATTTAGAAATTGTCAGTAATGGAGGATCCACCATGGCCCTTGGTAAACTGTTCCAATGGTTAATTCCTCTTAAAAAGAAACATTGATATTACCTGTCAAAATTCTGCCAAGCCTAGTTATAGTGAGGTGAGAAGTGGTGGTGTGTAATGGGAACAGCAGTCAAAACCGCTAGGTTCTAGTCCCAGGTTTGCCACTCACTTGCTGCTTGTCTTTGTCACTTACCCTGTTTCTGCTGCGCAAACCCTACCTGGGGTTGGTCTGAGAGTCTAATAAAACACTGCAGAGAGAATTTTATTTCACTGTAGCATCCTGACATCCAGCTGCTGATAGAGCACCTGCCACACTGCAGCCTGAGAGAGTTAATTCAATCAATCTGCTGGCCAGCAGAGGTGTGTGAGGGGGTGCCTCAAAGGGCACACTCCTTTTCTAGCGAGCTCACCTCTTGCATACACTGCACTAACCACCTGTATCTGCAGCACACCACAGAGGGAACCCATCTAAGGAATGGGAAACCAGTGTAAACCTGTCACGCTTAGGGTCTTAAATTATTTCGACTGTGAAAGGTACCTAAGGGATTTGCACACCCATTTTTCATTGGTATGGGAATTGGGCACCAAAAACTATAGGGAGCCTTTAAACTCTCAGTCTTAATATGAGAACAAAAACTCCATTTAATCTCAACAGTGTTTGTGCTGACCTAGAAAAGAGGGCTGTGTAGTGACTGGAATTCACTACTAGGCACTTTTCCGCCCCCGCACTGAAGCTCCCACCATGCAAAGCAAATTAGCCTGCCTGGCTCCCAATGGAAGCGGAATCAGATGGGAAAGAGGGGGCATCCCCTGAATCCCAGACGGAAAACGCTTACATTGAAGAAAAAAAAGGGGGGGGGGAGGGGGAATACCTAGTTGACAACAAGAAAAGTGTAAAAATCTCACTGCCAGTTCCTGGACAGCTGTTCCTTCTTCACTGACAAGTCGTGTGACCCTTGAGATGCATGTTAAAAGCAAGTAGAAGGTGCCATAACTGCCACATTGCTTGTACTAGTCCTCCCTCTTGGAGTGACCTTAAAGAAACAGTCACACCCTAACAGCTATATGAGCATTAATACTTTATACAATGAGCTCAGAAGAAAACGATCAGTGACCTCCTAGACATCATCCCCCCCCACCCCACCCCCAATCTCAGACATTTTAGGTCTGCTTTCTAATATGGCTGAGGGGGAAAAATAATATACACTGCGCTGCATTGCAGTGCCTTTTCTAGCATCCAACTAACATACAGAAATAACAGCAGCCCCATTTGTTCTTACAGTAACCCACAAGCAGAGAGTCTACCATAGGGGTAGGCAACCTATGGCACGCAAGCTGATTTTCAGTGGCACTCCCACTGCCTGAGTCCTGGCCACCGGTCCAGGGGGCTCTGCATTTTCATTTAATTTTAAATGAAACTTCTTAAACATTTTATAAATCTTATTTACTTTACATACAACAATAGTTTAATTATATATTATAGACTTATAGAAAGAGACCTTCTAAAAGGGTTAAAATGTATTACCGGCACGCGAAACCTTAAATTAGAGTAAATAAATGAAGACTCAGCACACCACTTCTGAAAGGTTGCCAACCTCTGGTCTACAGCACACCTTCTGGGCCCAAATTCCCCCCGATGGAAAAGGCTGCAGTTCCACTGACTTCAGTAATGCTTCATCAATTTATACCAGAAGAGATTTTGGCCCATTATTTCACTGCTTCTACTGAACCATTTTTGGTGGCTTATAAAAATGTTAAAACTATTAGGGAAGAAATCAAAATTCAAAATGCACAGCTAAGGAGAAAGACCTGTTGAGCAGAAGGAAGCCTAGCGGAGTTCCGGGGGATTGGGTTCAGTGGAGGAGCAGAGCAAGAGAGAACTCCTAAAACGTTAGTTGTTTGCAGGGTTGTTGTAGCCATGTCGGTGCCAGGATCCTAGAGAGACAAGGTGGGTGAGATCCTACCTTTTATTGAACCAACTTCTGTTGATGAAAGAGACAAGCTCTCAAGCTTTCAAGACTGAAAAGCTCTGGATAGCTCCAAAGCATGTCTCTTTCACCAACAGAAGTTGGTCCTATAAAAGATATGATCTCCTCCACCTTGTGTCTCTCTTGAAACATTAGTGTCGGTTCCAGACAATAGTTAGTAGAGCTGGTTGGAAAATGCTATTTATTTTCTGCAAACAATTTTGAACGAAAGGAAACATTTTTTGTTTTGTTTTGTTTACATTTTCTCATTTTTTTAGACAAAACAAAAACTGAAAATTGAAACATTTTTCAGGGAAAACCCATCCATTTTCACTTTGTTTCTCTCTCCCCTTCCTGGCACTGGAATATCATCCAGTTTAGTGCTTCATTGAAAGGAGGGGGCAGGGAATAACATTTCAACCAATTGTTGAAAAATCAGTTTTCCTCAAAATAAACCTATCGATGTAAATTTGTTGATCAGCTCTGACTAGGATGGT
Organism: Mauremys mutica; assembly: GCF_020497125.1. Classification (NCBI taxonomy): domain Eukaryota; kingdom Metazoa; phylum Chordata; order Testudines; family Geoemydidae; genus Mauremys; species Mauremys mutica. Next base: position 71,556,446 of record NC_059081.1, on the reverse strand, counting down.
GTTTTATCTTCCAAATACCAATGGGAACAGGACAGGTCCATTTATAGGATAAGTGATTACTTGATATCCTCTCTGACAGTCGGAAAGGGGTTTTTTCTTGACTATCCTCCCCCTGAGGCACAAATATAATTAAACAATATTCCTTCATTTTCCAGCAGGTTAATATTCTACACCCTCACATGCTCACCATTTAAAGGTGGCCAAATATCCCAGCAACAGCACAGCCTTAAAGAGAATACAGAAAACAATAGCAGAGAGTCCACACGGTCTGTCTTTGTGGCTCCATATTTCGTGCTGTCTCAGCTTTCGCTGCCTACTTTATGCCACACCTAGCACTAGAGGGCAGAGTGCATTGTCCGAATGGATGGCACAGACTTTATTATTGCCCAGGCAAAGGACACCTTTGTTGCAAGTATATCAAGAAACCATTCGTTACCCCCACCTGAAATACATTGCTTAGCTCTGTGATCAAGACCTCCTTTACTGCACAGCAAGCTGAACCTAAATTCTGCAACCAGGTGCCTACATCCTGCAGCAAAGGCAATCAGTCCAGTAGCCTCCTGTGTTCTTTATTTTGGGGTGGTGGAGTTAAGATGAGTGGGGGAAGTTTATACTTCTCAGAGATACAATTAGAAGCTGCCTGTTACTCAGGAAGGCAACACTACAACAATTCAAGTCTGAAACGTTTTCTTTGCAAGCCAGAAGGGCTAGAAACAATATTTGTCTGTTTGCTTTTTAAATTAAAACATAGATTTAGTAGCACAATTCTACAGCAAGGCGTGAATTCTATTGCAAATGCCACAGCCACAAAATCATAGAAGACATGGGATTCTGCGTATAATGGAAAATAACACTCTCCTCCTCTGTGCTTGGATAGCAAATAGAAATCAACCTTCTCAACAATTTCCTCTGATCACAATCAGCGCAGGTGCTTAATTGAGACAAATTCTTACAGCCTGCCCTCCTGGTCTAATTTACACCAGGGTACAATGGAAGGAATTCCACTGAACGCCAAACCAGTCCAAGTCTGGCAGAAGTAAGATGAGCACTGGGCCCTACAGGACTACCAAGAATCTAATAAGAAAAGCGTGCCCTCATTTTGAAGCATGTCAGTACACTAACATAGGGTTACAAAAAATGGGTTCAAGTCATGTCACATGACTAAAGTAAAAGTATCTAACGGGTCAGGTATTTAAAAATGAACTACAAGTGACAAATTCAGGTTATACATAAGCAACATATCTTGTTTGTGAACATCTGCTCTTGTGATGTGCTGTAGTAACTAAGCAGATCAGATGACCACAAGAAATAAGCTATGCTCTCATAGTGAACACCTCACAAGAGCCTACACAGGTCTCAGGCTCCTTTATAGTACAGCCGGATACTGCTAACCCGGAGCCTGGTGAAAGAATTTTAGCTCCATAGTTTGTTCCTGAGATTAGTCACATTTTCTTCCACTCTAGATGACAGATCCTCATTCTTTCTAAGCAAAAAAGAAGGAAACCGTTTCTTTCTGTGCCCCTTACACCTAAAGTTGTAATGGTGCATACCACAAAGTGCAGTGCATCCTCTCACGGCATCCATTCTTATCTAGGGTGACCAGATATCCCGTTTTTATAGGGACAGTCCCGGTTTTGGGGACTTTTTCTTATATAGACGCCTATTATCCCCACCTCCCGCCCCATTTTTTCACAGTTGCTATCTGGTCACCCTATTCTTATCGCAGTCCTGAGACTTGTGCGTGTGAATGATAGATGCTGAAATGTGCTTATGCTCTGGAAATACAACCCCCTTTGGATGGTGCCATATTTTGTCTGTCTTAACACACTCACTGCACATGTAACCCTTCTGTCTAGTGTCATCAATTTTCTAGGGGCTCCTTCTAAAGACTTAAACACCACCGCTTGAGACCCTACCCAGAAACCTGGGAAGCTGTGTATGCTCCTCGCAGGTCCTTGACAGGCAATGCATCCCTACTCACATGCAGTGAGCTCAGGGGCTTAAAACAGAATTTGATTTGGGAGAGGGGCAACAGAATAAACTTGGCAAAGCCAGCAATTAATAAACTAATAAGACTAGATAAGACTTCTCCTCCACCCCAGGAGTCCCAGCCTCAATCATCCTCTGGCAATTATAAGTGGCTGATGTATTCTAGCCCCTTCACTCCTCCTCACTCATAGTTTGTTAATAATAATTGGAGCTATACCTATCTACTAGAACTGGAAGGGACCTCGAAAGGTCATCGAGTCAAGCCCCCTGCCTTCACTAGCAGAACCAAGTACTGATTTTTGCCCCAGATCCCTAAGTGGCCCCCTCAAGGATTGAACTCACAACCCTATTGCCCAGAGTTTGTGGGGTCAAAGGATGCTGGCTGGTCCCGGGACCCCACCACAAGACCCAGCTGAGGTGATAACAGCTTTAATTCCAGAGTACAGAGGCAGGTGCCCTCTCTGCAGCTGAAGTCCAAGTCACCTCAGCTCAGCACCATTTGTCACTTTGAAGCTACCTCAACTCTGCACCACCCACTGTTTTGTAGCAGTCTCAGCTCAGCAGAGAGGGAGATCAGTCACATTTAGGATTCTCAAGTAGCCTGGCTCTCTGACCCAACTGTGCCCGAAAGCAGGCACAGTCAGGGTGACCAAAGACACATTTTTGTAGATCTCTTATCCCTTCATTTCTCAACAGGGTCAACTGCAAGTCAAGTGCCCCCAAACTCAAAACTTCACCTTATTGTAATCCAAACGACCCAAACTGTCATGTAACTGAAATGCAAACATTGCAGTCATTTACTCTGGCTCACCAACAGATGGCAGCAGAGAGCTCCCTGCCCACTAAATCCCCTGCCCATGCAGAGTTCTCAAGCAGCTATGGGCTGCTTTTCTCTGTTCACCAACAGATGTCAATAGCGAGCTCCCAACTCTCTAGGGCTTCAGGCCTGTCAGGGTATCCACAACCTGTCAGCAGGATGAGTCAATTTTTTTTTGCCAAAACTGTTTTTAAATAGAAAATTGGGTTTTTGACTAAATTAAAATGAAAAACTGAGCACCTGAAAACTGAATTTTGGCTGAAAAACAGATGATTTCAATTTGGAAATCCTGCAGCCACATCACTCCCATGATGCAGTGGGGCAGCTAACCAAGAGGGGACATTATGGTGCATCACTGGAGATGTATTCTGGCCAGGCAGCCCCGCTCATAGAGGAGAACCGGGCCATGAGGCACCCAAAAATACAACTCCCATAAGGCACTGCAGCAACATTTCAGAATCAAAATGTCTGATTTCCTGCTGGAATTTTTCCATCGTGAATTTCTTGCCAAAATTAATTTTCATTTTGTCATCATTTTCCACAGAGAAAAAAATGCTTTGTCCGACCAGTGCTGTCAGCCCAGCAAATTCAATCTGGGCTGAGAGTCAAACTGAGTTCTTTTCCTCTCACATCTCATCACCTGTTGTAACAATCTAAAAGCCAAATTCTCCTCTGGGTAAATCTCTGAAGCCCTTATTGCCTTCAAACTGTGCCCTCACTTCTATCTTTACGAGAGTGGCTGTGGAATCTAGACTGAGAATTTCATAGCGTTTCAGGCCAGAAGAGACCACTAGATCATCTAATCTGACCTCCTGTATAGCACAGGCTACCCAGCACCTGCCCCGGAACCCAACAACCGTAATGAGGACAAAATATTACAGCCCTCCCCTCAGGAGACTAGACTATGATGTGCCACAGACGGAGAACAGCGGGGATCAAGGTGCGCCAGTGCTCGAGGCCCCACAATGGTTAAGTGAGATATACCCAGATAATCCTAGCGAGTGACCCACACCCCCACACTGCAGATGAAGGTGAAAAATCCCCAATGTCACTGCCAATCTGACCTGGGAAAATTCCTTCTCACTCCCACATATGGTGATCAGTTACACTCTGCGCATGTGAGCAAGAACCAGCCAGCCAAGCACCTAAGAGGGAAAATGCTCAGTGCCACCTCAGAGACCCAGCCACGGCCATCTTGATGGTCTGCAGAGTCTTGATTACTGGTGATGGGAAGAACCCAGCTTGAATCTGAGTCCATATAAAGTATGCAGGGCTGGCAAAATTTTCGGAGTAATCTTTTAAAAGAAATGAATTTTTTTTCATTTTATTCAAAAATTGTGGAAACATTTCTTCTTCCAATACAAAATGAACATTTCAAAAATGTACTTCATTTTTCAGTTGAAAAAAATCACACAATTTGGAAGAAAATGAAAAATGGTGTTTAGTTGAAAACCCACTTTCAAATGTTTTGACCATCCAAGCACGGTTCTTGTGAGATCACCGAGAGGTGCTTGGAACCGCACAATAGAGGCACTGTTCAGAGTAGAACTGCACTTCAGTGGGCAGCTTTTCAAAACAGGCCCCTGGAATGGAAAAGTGGGGTAAGGCAACAGGCATAAATTGCCAAGCATGTCACTGGCTCCAATGAATGAACGTGGCTAGCTGGCCAAACTACCAGGGAAGGTAATTCACTCACATCAGCTTGGCACTAGACCCAGAGCGCTACATGGCTTAAAAAATGAGGGAGCACCTTGGAAGATGGCAGTCAGAAAAACAGCTATGGCGCCACTGTCATGCCTTGCCTATGATGCTTCAGGCTGCTAGGCAATGCTGCCTCTGTGTGTGTTTGTTTGATTCCCCTGAGGGCCACTTAGGGATTTCCTGCTGGCTTTGCTCTTGCCATCCAGCTGTTATCAGCTGTAGCATGCAGGCTCGTGTCCAATGTTCTACTGCTTTGTACATATCATCCCTCTTCTGCTTTTTACCCATCCTGGTGACCTGGTGGTTACTTCCTGCTGTGGTGCTGCACACTCCCCACCGCTGCTTTCTGGTCAGGACCAGCTTCCACCTAGCACTGTAGTTGGTACAGTTATCCAAAGAAGGCTAATATTGCGTGCAAGGCATTGCTCTGAAAAGTCTCCTGGCTTGGATGTCAAACAAGACATTGCTCAAGACATTGAACCCCCATGCCTCAGTTTCCCTATCTGTAAAAGAGGAATGATAACACTTCCTTTGTCCCATCTTTTGTCTGTCCAGTTTGTAAGATCTTTGGGGCAGGACAAACACAGAGAGATTAAGTGACAAGGTCACACAGAACATCTGTACAGAGCTGAACCCAGCTCGCCTAGGTCTGACCCAGAAGACCATCCTTCCCCCACCCACTAGTAATGCTTTTCGGGTGCCAAACTTACATTTGTCTAATGTTTTAAGTTGCTTTTTAAAGCTGGTCAGGATTTGACCCTCTGGCTCCAAATAAACAATTACTCTCTGCATGTATTTTAGTCTCCAGCTAATATAGCTGCATCTGTTTAGATGCATTTAACAGCTTTTCATTTCATAAATCTAAATTACAGATGTTCATTTCAAATTTGGAGAGAGATAAAAGCAAACAATGAGGTTAAACAGCTCAACGTGAGTCACTCTAATAAGAGTTATTGCTGGTTTAGAAACGTACTTGGGCCGCGAATGCTGAATGAAGGTTTCAAAGCCATTTACTTTTTGTATTCTAGCTCCTAAAACAAAGGTTTGAATCCGAAAAGCAAGAATCTGAAAACACTGCCGAGCAGCTAGTAAAAAAACGACCCAAAAGGGGTGACCTAGAGAGGAGAAAAACCAAGCAAACATGAAAGGCAAAAGACAGACACACAAATTAACAAAGCAGATAGCAAAGAAAATGAGGATTGTAGGCTGTGCTGATCTCTGGGAACTGATCCAAAGAGCTCAGTAGAACAAACAGCATGAGCAAGGGCTTTCCAAACAAACAGGAAGATGGATTGCATGGGGCAAAGTGTTTGTCATTTACAGTGTAATGACAAAAGCAAAGATGGGCCTGCCTGGGCCTGCTCCCACTGGAGTCGATAGCAAAAGTCTCACTGGCAAGGGGTCCGGCTCTGGAGGTGTGGTTTCCATTTAACAAACCCTTGGTCATGTTGCAGAGTTACACACTGAGGGGGGAATTCCTTGATGTGCTGATAGTGTCTGTTTCATTAACCACTGTGTCAGACACAAACCAGATCAGAGTCTCCATCGAGTGGGGACCCAGCTGCTGCTTGCTATGCTAGTGCATAGGCCCAGCCTTGGCAACAGCAATTACACATAGTACTTTGCATCTTCAAACCGGTAAACATTAGCAAAGTGGCCCTTGTGCACATGCACAAGCAGGGCCGGCTCTAGGTTTTTTGCCGCCCCAAGCAAAAAAAAAAAAAAAGAAGCAGCAGCAGCAGCCGCCTCCAAGAGCACCCAGAATGCCACCCCTGAAATTGTGCTGCCCAAGCACATGCTTGGTTTGCTGGTGCCTAGAGCTGGTCCTGTGCACAAGGGCGTTGCATAAGGAGACCATGTAAGGGGCATCATTGCAGCCCCTGTGCATGGCAGAGCACAGAGAATCCTCTGCCCTTACTATCATGGGAGTGCATGGCAGATCTGAACGGTTCGGAAGGGGGCTACAGCTCTGCCACTTTTACACACCCACTACAAAATGGAGGAGCGACTCACTGCGCCCAGGATCTGCAATTCCACACCTGCTCCCTCCATTATGCTCTATAACCAAATGGTACATGTAGCCCCAAGTAATTTACGAATTCACTTCAGTTACGTGTTCAGTACATACTGGAAGCACAAGGCTGAAAGCGAATCCTGGATAAATGGCGTAACTCAGGAAAAGCGTCCATGTCATTGCTAATGCACACGACATACATGTACAGAGTCAATGTATGAACTAACTTTGCAATATGCACACGAGCTAGGCTTCACACGCATGTTGGGTGAATATATGTCTCTATGTTAAAGATAGAATACGCACGCTTGTGTGTATGTGTCACTCATCTTTGCTATTAAAGCCACTTCAACTTATGAAGACATTTGAAATATACAAACCTTGATTTCAAGACAGAGTTTGTGCAATCTGTCTCTCTTCAAAGTGCCAGGGGTGTAGCAACAGAAGGATTGGCTTACCTGGGATTTGAGTCAAGAAGTGGGAGTTTATAAGAAGGTCAGCATCTGCAGATCTCAGGGCACAACCCAGAGCCATCTGAGGTCTCACACTGAAGCAGAATTTCACTAAAAAGTCTGTGTAAAGTGTCCCAAAGAGTTAGATGGACTTTAAATTTCAGATGCTTTGGCATTCAGATCAGTGTGTTAAGAAAATGTCTAGTTCCCTTAAAATTGGCCAAATATATTCCACCATTACATTGCATAAAAAGAAAGCTCAAATTTGGAGTACTGTGTCCAGTTTTGGGCCCCACACTACAAGAAGGATGTGGATAAATTGGAGAGAGTCCAGCGGAGGGCAACAAAAATGATTAGGGGGCTGGAGCACATGACTTATGAGGAGAGGCTGAGGGAACTGGGATTGTTTAGTCTGCAGAAGAGAAGAATGAGGGGGGATTTGAAGCTGCTTTCAACTACCTGAAAGGGGGTTCCAAAGAGGATGGATCTAGACTGTTCTCAGTGGTAGAAGATGACAGAACAAGGAGTAATGGTCTCAAGTTGCAGAGGGGGAGGTTTAGGTTGGATATTAGGAAAAACTTTTTCACTAGTAGGGTGGTGAAGAACTGGAATGGGTTACCTAGGGAGGTGGTGGAATCTCCTTCCTTAGAGGTTTTTAAGGTTAGGCTTGACAAAGCCATGGCTGGGATGACTTAGTTGGGTTTGGTCCTGCTTTGAGCAGGGGGTTGGACTAGATGACCTCCTGAGGTCCCTTCCAACCCTGAGATTCTATGATTCTATGATTCTAAATTCTCACATTATCACCTGATTCCAGGACCTGGGGCTTGAAGAAAAACACTAAATGTGAGGCTTGTGATAAAATTGAAAGCACTGATAACAGTGACTAAATAATGACACAGCAGGTCATTCTTTACTGGAATAGTGTGAGGGGAGAACAAGGGAGAATCATCTGGAGGTCTATTATTAAAAGTGTCTATTGGCATTGACCCTCCTCACTTCACACCTGGTATTTACAGGAGACAGAATACACATAACAGAAGTGGGACACTGCATTCATCCTAATGTATGATGAGCGCTTGGGAAAGATGAGCCTTTCTACAGAATCCATACAAGACACCATGGCTGGGATTTGCAAAGATGCCTCAGGGAATTAGACACCTGATTCCTACTGAAAATCATTGAAAGCCAATTGGATATGGGCACCTCACTCCCACAGACACCTTTAAAAAAACCAGTCTATACTGCCTACTTTGGGGTAGTGTGGTAAATTTCTCCAGCAGATCCTCATGCTCTTGAAAAGAGGGAGCTCTTTGAAAAAAGCAATTAGCGATACTATAAATGTTTCATTGACACACACCCAGCAAAATCCTTGTTCATATGGACCAGAGCTGAGTTGAGGCATAATGTGAGCAAGAGACACACAATTAAAATCGGAGGAGGAGGATGTAAGGACCAAAAGTGCATCTGACCTGTCTTCATCTACCTCTCCTAGATGGGGACTGTTAGCTTACAAAGTGGAGCTGACTATATTTTCACCAATATGTTTCCAACAAAAAATGATTTTTCAACCAAAGCAAAAATGTTCATGACAAAATCTTCACTGGAGTTGAAATGTTCTATTTTTGCCATTATAAACCAAAAAATTGAAAGTGAAAAAGGCTGGGATTTTTGGTTAAAAATGTCAGGCTTTGGTTAAAAAAAATTGGTGTTTGAAAAATTGTCCTGAAAACTGGTTTTGAAAACCAAAAATTTGGGGAATTTTTGTTTGACAAAACAAGTTATATATTATGGCTAAATATAGAGTCAGATCCTCAATTGGTGTAAATCTGCATTACTCCTTTGACTTCAGTGCAGCAACACCCACTTTCTCCCGCTGAGATCTGGCCCACACTCCGGTGCGTTCAGTATGATTTTTCAAAGTCTCCTACATCAGCCAAATCAAAGCCAATTGTAACAAGAACCATCAAAGGCATTTCTCCTCAGTGAGGACTATCTGCCTATCAGCATTTCAACCTTCTGCTCCCAGCTCCTCTGGCTGCAGAGCTTTTTTATTGGCAAGATTATTTTGAATGGGTTACGTATTAGGTTATTTATTCCCCCCACCCCAAATCCTAAAGTAGCTGAGCTATTTTTATTCAATCTTTCAAAAAATATAACACCTTGGGCAGAGTTCAGGGATAGAACATTTCATACTGAGTGATGCAAGTTATGGAAAGTTATATGGAACTGAAAATAAGGAGCGTAATGGAGATTTTTTTAGACAACCTCAAAGATAATTATCACCAGTGTTGCAGTTATAATACGGACACAGAGACAAAAGTATATTTGCACGTTTAAATTTTAACTCTTTATATGGCACACAGGGTACATCAACATAAGCAGATATAGACAAACATGATAATATATGGTGTGACTTGGAAGTGTAGTTTAAAAATCAAGATGATAGAGCCTTGCTACAAGGTCATGGGCATAGCCCTATCTTTACTGCCAGGAGAGACCCAGGTTCTGATCCAGGTCTCTCCTGCCCTTGGGAGAATGGTTTGTGTTGCTTCACAGTGAACCTGCTGACCAGTTAAGGGGAAGCTTTGACAGTCTCTGAGCAGAGTCCCACCCAGTCCTGCTCAGCTGGAAGCAGCGGTGCTGAAACAATTTGTATAGTGGGGGGTGCTGAGAGCCATTGAACCAAACTGTAAACCCTGGATATAATGGAAACCACTTCAAGCCAAGGGGTGCGGCAGCACCCCCAGCACTCCTAGTTCTAGTACCTCTGGTTGGAAGTACTGGAGTGTCTGCAGTGCAAAGCCTCAAAGATAGGGTGGGTTCCCCAAGGGGAGTTCTTGGATGGTTTATCACAGTAAGACTGTAGACTGACATTTCTAAGGAAACCAAACTATGCAGCTTTCTCTGTCCTCTTCTGATGGAGTTCAATAAAAAAAAAAGCTTTGGTCAAGTATGTGCAAACAAATTGTAAATGTCAATGAGCATTCTGGTGGGCAGCCTCCAAGCAGGCCAAGGAGAAGGAAGCTGGACAGCCATCAAATGCAACAGAGACTAAGTCCATAAATCCCGCCCATCTAGCTCTGCAATACAACTGGAAATGAGAGGTTTCCAAAGGCCAACCTGCATGCGCACCAGGAGATACACACGAGTAGAGTGAGAGAGAAGGAGAGGGACGTACAGAGTGTTCCAGAAAAATCACTGCAGACTAGGAGCAAATGTAAGGACACAAACACCTCTGAACTCAAAACAGAGCTTTGCTGAAACCAAGTTTCACCAGCTTTTCTCTCAGAATCCCCCTATCAACCCGGCTAGCTCAGTCCAGCCTCACTAGCTTTGTGGACTTCAGCAAAGTTAGTCCGCATTTTAAGTTTGTTACAAAATCTTGCACCCAGGGAGTTTTGGGAAGTTTCACATTGTATTGTGAATATTTCACACACCGCTGCATCCTTTGAGTGGGCATCCCTGTGGCGGATGGACCTCACACAGCCATAGGGGAAAAAAGTTGCTTCTGAAAACAGATGAAAGAAAAAGTCCACAGAAGGAAAAAACAAGTGAGTGATTGGAACCAAGACAAAACTATTTCCATATAGCACAGTGCACCTGATCCCCACAGTGGAGCAGCCTCACATACATGCCACTAGCTTCCTGATGAAATAGTTCCACCAATGCTCAGTGGAACTATTCTGATTTGTAATTATAATGACTATGGTTTCTGATATACAGTGAGAAGTGAGGGCAAACCTAAGGGGTTTGGAGGTCCAGTTCGAAGAGGGGCCACTGAAGTCCAGGGCAAGTATTTGTGAAGGTATCCAACTCCCTTGGGTTCCTAACTCCTGTACCCCTGGAAAAAATACCAGCCCAGATGCAGATCTGAGGCTTCTTAGGGCACAATAGGGCTCAAAGAGGCTCTCCCAAAATTTCAGACACTTAGTACTTCTGGTCTGACTGAAGATATTCAACACCAACTTTAATCACCATACTTTACCATTTCAGCTTCTAATATTATCTGTAACCCAGAAAAGCAGGAAATTCACACACACACACACACACACACACACACAAAAAAAAGGATCTGACCCAGTTTTGTCCCTCCTGCTTGAGCTGCAGTGCCTGCATATAAGAGCATCCAGTAGGATAAAACAGTAAGACAAAGTGGTGGGAGCCAAGGGGAGAGAGAGCTTTGAGTCCAAAAGGAGAAAGATCGCTGCCAATGATGCTGCAAAGTGCCAAGAGAGTCCCTCAGCTAACGTCCCTGTTCTGCAACAGTTCCCGCTACCACTGAGTTCTGAGGCTGCCCTCCCTGGACTTTAGCTTCAGAGCAGGACTGCTCCTTATAGGAGGAAGAAGGGCAGCTGCTCTGGTTTTTGGAAACACCCCTCAGTGTCCCATCTGAGCTTTTCCCCCTCCTCTCAGCACACCAAACAGGGGGAAAGACCATTTAATAATCAAAATTCCCATTCTTTAAAAATTCATTGGTTATTATTTCAGCTGTGTGACCTCCTGATGGGACTTTCTAAAGGCCCACTTTGTGCTGTCGATAGAAAAAAAAACACACCAGAAAAGACACAACCTGCTTTGTTCTGCAGGCTGTACAGGGATTAAATGGCTGTAGTCTGGGTTTGTGCATGCAAATACACACACACATGCATGGGGGAAGAGTGTGATCTGAAATCTTCACCAGCTCTTGCAGATCACCTGTCTTGATGCTGAGCATGACATGGGAGAATGCACGATCATTGTCATTTGTGTGACGGGAGCTGAGTTCCATGAACTTTCTGTGAGTTCCTACGGGTGAAAGGGGGGTTCTTCTGCAGTTCAAGTGGATTGAAACTCCAAATATATTTCAAAAACAAGGAGGAGTTAAAGACTAACACATTTATTTGGGCATAAGCTTTCGTGGGATAAAACCCACTTAAGCTCCAGCCAATCATTGTGCTTTGGTTAAGGGTCTTTATCATTCCTAGCTGAATGTCTGGCATCTTTGTCACCTGCTAGCTAACTTGCCTACCCTTTCTCTGCTGGTTTCTCCATCTTTGAGGTAAGAGCCTTTTCTTCAAGAATCAGCCCCTGTGCCTGACCCCATTTTCCTGTTAGTCTGACTGCACTAAAGACTCCCTTGTACTTTGAGGCTGTTTGAAATGAAGGTTCCTAAAAGGGCCAATATAATTTGTTATCATGGAGAGCAGTTATGTGGAACAACAATCCCTGGAAGCACAACTTGTCTACGTGGCCCACTCGGCAAAATTAACTTTTAAAGTGGATTAGTTAAACCCCATTAAATCCCCATGTGGATTCTCTTACTCAGAATTAAGGTGGCCTCAGTTCAGTTTACTTTAGTTTAAATCACTTTCAAAATGAATTAAACAAAATTTTGACCACTTTAACTGTGAATAAGAGTGCACACATAGATACAATACAGTTTAATTAATCCACTTTAAATTCACACCTTTAGTTAATTGGGATTAATTTTCCTGAGGGTTCCCATGTAGATAAACCCTTACTGGAGCTTTTCAAGTGTGGAAGTGATAAATGCAGCTAACCACATGTGCAAATAACTGAATGAGCTGTTCAGGAAATGATTTCTTTCCCCACCAAAGATTTCAGGTTTAAAACAGGATAACGTTGGTTTTCATTTTTCAAACACACAAAAAAATTCAGGTTTTGACACAAATGAAAACTTTTTGCATAAATTGGCATTGAAAATGTCATTTTCTGTTGGAATAACATTAATAGAAAGTTTTCAACTCAACCTGCTAAGTTTATTCTAAGTCCCACTTAGAATAAAATTAACCCATAAGGAATGCCTTACTGAAGCCAGAGCTTTAGAGCCCAAACCTGCCATCCTTACTCCCACTGCTATTGAGAGCGAGACTTGATCTAGAGCACCTGGACTTCTCTGTCCAGAGGGTGGCCACGGTCAGGGAGCCACAATCAACACTGTGAACTACAGTCAGTTGGTGCAATGGGAGCAGTAACTGCCTGCACAGCCCCTGCTGGGTGTAGAGCAGGGGACCTGGTAGGCCAGGGAGACAGAAGGACTGCAGTGTGCTGTGCTTCTCTCCCCAGGAGGACCATAGCCAGCTGAAGCAGGCTAGAGCAACCTCCAGACTGCTGTAACCTGCATCAAAAAGGATGGGCTGGGCAAAGAACAAGGGAGCCCTGCCTGGTTTTCAGTTTTCAGCTTCTCTGCTTCTTCCATTCTCCTGTGCTGCCAGGGGTCGCTGTATGGGAGGGAGGAGCTGTTCTTTGCTAAGTGCCTTGTCCGCCAAGCTCAGATCCTGCTCTCCCGTGGCTCCCACAGCCTGGCAGCAATGCAGCCCCCAGAAGTACTTTCCTCTCCCTCCCCTGCAATGCAGCAGGTGACCAGTAGGTGAGCTGCAGCAGGAAAGGAACAGCAGCTGCTCTGCGCAGGAGTCCTTGGCTCACGCCAGAGCCAGAGGGGTAACAGTGGGAGGCAGTTGAGAAGGCAGCACTAGTCGACCGCATAGCTATGAGGCTGATTAAACACTTCGGTTTAAACATCACAAGGCACAATCTGGGGAGAACGTTTTCAATCCATAATCAAACACACATTTTCTTCTTGTCGGGGTTACCCTGAAGGAACATGATCTCGGGGCCACAGATTAGACACTGAGGATTTGCACAGATACCTAAAGAGTCAGCTATATCCATGCAGCTGCGCGTGCAGCAAAGGTTATCCACTATACCCCACAGAGCCCCCAACCTCTAGTGCACTGGGGGCTGTTTTGCATCTGTCCCTGCTGTAAACCTGCCATAGCACCAGCTCATCCAGCCACCAAAGGATTCATTGCCTCGTACAGTGATCCAGGATGGTGCTGTGGGCTCGGATCAGGATCCCTAGTCCTGGCTCTACCATTGAGCCAGGGACAAGATTGGCACCAGGACAGCCACTGGAGCAAGGGAGGGGGAAATAAATGTGACTTACGGACACCTTTGCACTTCTCCACTCCTGAACACTCTCCACCTACAGTTCAGTATATGAGACAGGAGGGTTTCTATTTTTCATGGCATTTTTACATACTTGAGTGAAAAGAACTAGCAGCAGCACTTTGTAAAACCACTGTTTTATTCCCATTTCATCTGAGCTGTGGACACCCCGGAGAGCACAGGCTGGTGGAGAGCTTAACACGTGGGTGTCATTTTAGCATTAATTGAATCTAAGGTGTATGCCATGTTAAAGGAAGTTAGAGGACTTCTCATCACTACTAGGTGGAAACTCTCTCTTTAAGGTGATAATGGGCAGTGAATAAATCGCTTCCATCCAGGTGTGAAGAGGCAGCATAATAAACTTTTTACTGCTTACACCTAGATCGCATCACTAGACCTGCCTGTTATTGTTACAGTCTGTTCCCAAGCAACTGAACATCTGGTAGATAGGTACACGTATAAAGACACACGCTATATTACATATATGGCCATACAGTAACTCCTCACTTAAAGTCGTCCTGGTTAATGTTGTTACGTTGCTGATCAATTAGGGAACATGCTCATTTAAAGTTGTGCAATGCTCCTTTCCAACGTAATTTGGCAGCCGCCTGCCTTGTCTACTGCTTGCAGGAAGAGCAGCCCATTGCAGCCAGCTGGTGGGGGCTTGGAACCAGGGTGCATCGGCAGCCCCCCTATCAGCTCCCTGCTCCCCTAAGTTTCCTGTGCAGCAGCTGCCCAGCAGGCTATCAATTGCCGGCAGTTCAGCTGTCCCTCCCCCCACTGCCATGTGCTGCTCCTGCCCTCTGCCTTGGAGCTGCTCCCTGAGACTCCTGCTTACTGTGGGGGGGGAGGGAAAGGAAGGAAGAGGGGGGCTGTCAGGGGTGTCCCCCTCCCTCCTGCTCCTGCACCCCGCTTACCCCATCTTCCATAGAGCAGCGGGACACAGGACAGGGCTCAGGATGGAGGGAGCTTGCTGGCAGTAGCTGCAGTCTCAGCAAGTCGATCTAATTAACAAGGCAGTGTACTTAAGAGTCACGTCAGCGTACATAAAGGGGAAATGCGCTTCTCTCTCTCACACACAGTGTGCGTTTCTGTCTCTGTTTACAATGCTGCCTTGTAGAGTGTGAGAGTTAACCCCTGAGGGTTCAGCCAATTGCTAGTTCACCATTTAGCAGTAAGGCATTCCCTGGAAAATATCCCACCCTCTGACTCCTCCACCTCAACCAAGCTTCACAATCATCATCACTGTGAATCAGTATTAAATTGTTTGTTTAAAACTTATACTCTGTGTGTGTGTGTATATATAGTCTTATCTGGTGAAAAAAATTTCCCTGGAACCTAACCCCCTCATTTACATTAATTCTTATGGGGAAATTGGATTCGCTTAACATCGTTTCGCTTAAAGTGGCATTTTTCAGGAACATAACTACAATGTTAAGTGAGGAGTTACTTTATGTGTGTATGCACTCTCACAGACATATGCATATACCTACGTGTATGCATGTACATCTGTACAGATATTTGCCTATATGCACACTCCCAGAGGGGCAACTGGAAAGTTTTCTTTTATCTTTTTAGTGCTACATAAGATATTACCAGTTCTGACAACTAGAACTGGACTACCTGATCAGACCTGGTACTGTTTTTTATTTACCGGTAACAATGTAAAAGAATAAAGGAAAACTTTTTAATTACATCCGCTATGTGTATTTTATATGCTACATATGGCTAAGCATATGTCTATAGCTGTAGACAAACATATGTAATTGTGTACACATTATATCCATACATCACACAGGCATATATGTGATGTATGCACCCAAACATTTTAATGTTGTGACTTTAACTTGGGGGAATGGCAGTGTATATATAAGTGGTTTACATTTATATTTTACATGTGTAAACTGCATGTAAAATGAGCAGGCTGAGTCCAGGGTAGAGGCTGTTCAGCATCTCTCAGAAAGGCAGGCAGGCAGGCAGGACTGGGAACCACACAAGCGGTAACTTGAGTGGAGTCCTCGATCAGCAAGAGCACAAGTTTAGGTGGATATTAACCAAGAACATGGCCTGAGAACATCCGAAAGTACTTGTAAGTCAGCTGAATAATTGCATGGATCAGAATGGAGATTTGGACAGAAGGAGGAAAAAAAAGGGGGGGTGGTTAGAAGAGGTATGGGATACTGTAGAGTTGACAGCAATACAGACAAATAGCTCAGCAGGAGCATAGCAGGGTTCAGACTCAAAAGTTCAAACATGTCTAGCTTGCAGATGGCAATCCTAAACAAGACAAACCAGCTGGTGATGAATTTAGTCATCCCAACAGTAATTTGGTTCAAAGTGTAGATTTAACTTATTCAGTACAAAAAAATCTAAAGACCAGAGGCAAGAAAATCTATGTCTGGCTTTTACAGCATGGCAACCTGGAAAAGACCATGGAAACCAATTTTCCAGAGCTTTCACAAACTTATCGCACATATGTTACATCAAGCTGGACTTCTAAGCTCCCTTTCAGCAGTCCCGCCTTATTCAGCAAAGCATATGCTTTGAGGCATATTAATCATGTGTTTAAGTGCTTAACTGGATAGGGATGAGTCAAGCATGTGCTTAAGTTCATGCATGCATAACTTTTGGTAGGATCAGAGCCAAAATTAGGAAAGGCTGAATTATCAAAACAAATTGGGTAACAGTGTAGTATAATGCTAGGATACTGGCCTGAGATTCATGAACTCTAGACACAATTACTGGCTCAGTCATTGACCTGCTCTGTGACTTTTCGCAAGTCCTTTCACCCCTGTATCCCCTGCCATCTTTAGTACATCTTATCTATTTAGACTGTGAGCTCTTGGGGGCAGGGACTGCCTCCTGTTATATATATGGTCATACAACAGGGCCCTAATCTCAGTCTATGTATTTGTGTGATGCACATAATGAATAATATAATCTTAGTCATATCCTGGGACAATGTTTTATCTTGGGTCATTTGTACTCTGTTGCCTAAGATATGTAACAGATATACACATATGGAATATATGTAACAGGATCTTTGGTCTGCGTTATGCAGGTCAGACTCAATCATAATGGTCCTTTCTGGCCTTAGGGCTTGTCTTCACTATGGGCTAAGCTGACCTAAGTTACGCTATTCCAGCTATGTGAATAACGTAGCTTAGGTCGATTTATCCCCAGTGTCTTCTCTGCGTTGCGTCGACGGGAGATGCTCTCTGTTCGACTTCCCTTACTCGTCTCAGAGAGGTGGAGTACCTGGGGTCGAACGGAAAGCGCTCTGCCATCAATTTAGCGGGTCTTCACTAGACCCAATAAATCAACCCCTGCTGCATCAATCTCCCTATAGTAAAGACCAGCCCTTAAGATCTATGAATCCAAATTCTAAATACTCTGTAAAAAGTCCTCATTGGTTTTCTAGTGTCAGGTCGTTAGACTATAACTGTCTCTCAAGTATTGTTTAACCAGGCAGTCACTACCACCATTTGCATAGTGTATTAAAACTGCTTTGATCGCACAATATGAATTTTAAAGAGAGCCACATAGGACAAACAGTACATGAAGATTTGGAGGTAATTCAAGGGAATCAGGCAGTTACTCATGAGCCAGATTGTCTTATCCTTACACTGAGTAGTAACTTGGTCCACAGCTCATCCTGTTGATGGGATGACTCGGTGTGTAAGGTATTTTCATTGTGTCCAAGGGTAATACAGTACAGCCCTGTGGATCCTACTCCAGCAATGCTGAATTGGCCATTACTGATAGAAAAATGGCGGGCCAGATTCTAAACAGGTGTACATTGTACTAGTTCTGTTGGAGCTATGCAGATTTACAGCACTTGGGCTCTGGACCATTGACTCCAGTGGAGCTGTGCCAATTGACACCAGCGAGGGGTTGGGTGGGAGGTTCTGAAGTTCCAACAGATGAGTAACATCTCCACTGACTTACTCAGAGCTCTGTGGTAATCAAAAAGGCCGCACCTGCTCGTGTCTAACACACACACATTGGATTAGGCCTAACAAGTCAAATTTCTGATATAATGGAGCAGGGTGTGGTCAAGAAAGGCCACATTCTTAAAACGTTGCCTCATGTAAAGAGGAGCTGGGCCAAGCTACACTTCTCTCTTTGCTATTACTCACAAATTTGACGAAGGGGGCAAGGTTCCCGTCTCTGCCAGAAAACAGAGGTATGGAGACAAGCAGCCCTCTGAGCAAAAGGTCAAGGGTCCAATTCTGGTTTACATGAAGTTCCCTTTACTCTGCTCTTGCAGTTTAAAGGGGCCTTAGTGTAATGAGAATTAGACCTCAGGTATTTTAGGGACTTTACACTGGTAAGATTTCGGCACTTCCTGGGGAGAACTGCTTTTCATAATCATTTTCTTCCTGTAAAAATTGCTTTCCCCGTTCCTCCCCCATTTTCTGCCATGGATCAGAATGGCTCTTCAAAATCACACATCCTCCCATTTTATATATATAAAAAAGTGCAGCCACATCTACTGTGAAGTGATGCCATTGGAAAAAAGACTTGATTCTCATTTGCATTAAGGGCCCTCACATCACTCTCTGGCAGTGCAAAAGGCTCTAAGAATAGGGATAAATACCCACTTCAAGGCCCCTTAAAGGGGCTTTAGTGTATATGAGACTGAGGCCCATAAAGAGCATGTAGACACGAATTCAACATCAATGAAACAACAAATACATAGCACCATCCGTGGTGCCACAGAGAGAATGTGACATATCCCCAGATGGCCCCACGTTTACAAGCTGCAGTAGTCAGCGAGTCATGCTTTCCTAACTGGTTGAGAGAGGAGATTGCCACACAGACCCTGCACACTTTGTAGCTTCTGAACATGTGGGTCATCACATAGATAATTTGGAGAGGGAAGAAAATAGAAAGTACTGTCGGAAAAGCTGAGCGCGCCCCTCTGGCAATCACTCAAGGTCATTGACAGGATACAGGGACAATGTAAGTCACCTTCTTTGTAAGTGTCTTTGCATTACAACAGTAGTGAGTGGGGGATGCTAATTAAAACAAAGCCACCTCTTTATTGAGGAGAACAACTTCGCAAAATGTGTATGTTGTACCAGGAGGAAGGAGAACATAGGTGCAAGAGACCCAGCATTTTCATTTGTACTTGCTGGTAGCTCACAGGAGAACATGGTGATGTGAACTAAGCACTAAAGAACATTTTGGTCCTCCGCTGCCAGGACCTTGTGAAACATGATTGGCTGTAGCAACCATGCTGATATGGTATCATTTTCTACCCACCCACTTTGCCAAGGTGTAAATGATTACCCAACAGATAGGGCAGAAGAAAATCAGGGCCAAATCCACTCTTTACAAGGGCTGATTGTGATAACCTTCAGTGTGGAGGCGTGAAATGCAGAGTGACTACAAAATCAAATAGACAACTGCAGTACGTGCTGTCCCTTTCTAATTCATAGTGCACACACCAATAGCCCCTCCGGTTAGTGGAATATTAGAGTAGAGACTTTTAGAGCTGCAGAGATCCAGGATTGCCAGTCCCATTTTTATTTTTTTTAATCTTGGTTGTCTTAAAATCATGACATTTAAAAAACAAGCAAAAAAATGTTGGATCCTTTTAATTTTCTTTCTGTTTTTTGTGCCTGTAGGATCCATGGGGGTCACACTTTCATGCTATTCTCTGCAACCACGAGAGCTAGAAACTTACTTTTTTTAAAATTCAAGGGTGTGATTCACATGACTCCAGCAGCTGAGGCTTTAAGAAAAACACCAATTATTATGAAACTCACAAGAGTTGACGAGCAGAGAGTCTTCACAATGTATGTTGCTTCTCACCCTGTTGCCAACTAGAACGTTAGAATACAACAGAGAAAGCAGAACAATATGTTTCATTCACAGACTAGTCAGCCCAGAGAATAAGATGAGAAAGCAATTGATTTTAGATGAGTTTCAGAGACAGCTACCCCTTTTTAAAGCAGCTGTGAGGAGACAGAGATGGAAGATACACTAACACTGAAGGAAAAGGGCAGTGAGAGATCTTAAAAGGGAAGAAGTATTAGGCCAAATGGCCTTTTCCTGTCCAGCACTGTGTCCAGATCAAAATGTGGGCTGTTAGTCAGAATGGATGCCTTAATATTGTCCTTTGTGATACAAGCTGATGGGCAAGATGTGGAAGGTGTTAAATTTGGCCTGAAACATACAAGATGAACAGCAGTGTTTCCAATAATTAAGCATTCCCCTGCCTTGACCGCAACCCAAACATTGCAGGACTGTGTTAGTACATAAGAACCTGAAAGTGAAGTGTGCTAGAAATGGACTACAAACAAGAGTGACAGCTAGCTGGTTTAATTCTCATGGCCCCTGCATGAAGGGCCAAAAGAACAAGGAACAAATTAGATTGTAAAGATTCTCTTCTCTTTTATCATCTGAGGTGTTACTAGTAACACTGATAAGGAAATAAAATAGGGTTTTCCTTCTGATAGCACCCCTTTAACCAGTTAGCCTTGGTATCATGGTCCTCTTTAATCCTCTTAGAGGAAGGAGAAATAATGTAAATTCTTTATTTTTAAGAACAATTTGGGATAAAATTCCCAGTTATGTAAAAAAGGAGGAACTCCATTCAGGAGCGGCGCCAGAGTTTCTGGCGCCCTAGGCAGAATTCGGGGGCGGGCATTTTGTGCGCTCCCCACAGGGCGTGCGGGAGCTTCCGGTTCTGCTCCCATCGCGCCGCCGAAGAAGGACCCTCCGCCGAAATGCCGCAGGCGACAGCGGCAGTCATTGAGCTGCTCAATTGCCTGCCGCTGTTTTCCGCGGCACGTCGGCAGAAGGTCCTTTTTCGGCGGTGCAACAGGAGCGGAACTGGAAGCTTCCGTGAGCCCCGTGGGGAGCGCACAAAATGCTGCCCCCCAAATCCTGGCGCCCTAGGCAACCACCTAGGGTCGCCTAATGGAAGCGCCGGCCCTTGCTCCATTTAAGTCACTGGAACTATGCTAATTTACCCCAACGGAGAATTTGGCCCTTTATGTTAAGGAAAACCTTGTATAACTACTCAGAGACAATTGCTGTCTTTCATTTATCCGTCCTCTCCGCTTGACTATATTAATTGTAGCAGTTGAACTGTACCACGGAAAAGCTACTATGAGGAATCAGATGGGCTCATGAATAATATTATCTCTAGCATCTGACTTAAATAAGTTCTTTCACACTGTTACTTGTTATTAAATTAGGCCCAAATCCTGCCTCAAGCTCCATTAGCATGAACTATTGCACCTAATGGGAGGCAGTATGGCTCAGGGCCGCCCAGAGGGGGGGGCAAGTGGGGCAATTTGCCCCAGGCCCCGCAGGGACCCAGCGAGCCCTGGCCCGGCAGGGGTCTGGGTCTTCGGTCGGCATTTCGACGGCAGGGGGCCCTTCGGTGCTGCAAAGGTGAGGAGTGACCGAAGGGCCCCCCGCTGCCGAAATGCCCTGCGAGCCCTGGCCTGGCGGC
This sequence comes from Mauremys mutica, assembly GCF_020497125.1. NCBI lineage: Eukaryota > Metazoa > Chordata > Testudines > Geoemydidae > Mauremys > Mauremys mutica. Next base: position 71,535,054 of record NC_059081.1, on the reverse strand, counting down.
AGTCCGGGTCTTTGGCGGTGGGGGGCCCTTCAGTCGCTCCGGGTCTTCGGCAGAATTTCGGCGGTGGGGCCGAAGACGCGGAGTGACTGAAGGGCTCCCCGCCACCGAAATGCCGCTGAAGACCCAGACTGCCACTGGGTACAAGCACCGCAGCTCCCTCGCTTTACCCCAGGCCCCCTGAATCCTCTGGGCAGCCCTGGTACGGCTTAGTGGTTAGCACATTGCACTAGGAGTCAGAAGTTGTGGGCTCCGTTCTTGGCTTTGCCATTGGCCTGCTGGGTGACCTTATCCATAGATACTAAGGCAGGAAGGGACCACTGTGATCATCTAGTCCGATCTACTTTATAGCACAGGCCAGAGACCTTTCACAAAATAATTTCTAGAGCAGATGTTTTAGAAAAACATCCAATCTTCATTTAAAAATTTTCAATGATGGAGAATCCACAATGACCCTTGATAAGCTGTTCCAGTGGTTAATTACTTTCACCATTAAAAATGTACACCTTATTTCCGGTCTGAATTTGTCTAGCTTCAACCTCCAGCCATGGTCCTGGGTTAGCCCTTTCTCTGCTTGATGGAAGAGGCCATTATTAAATCTTTGTTTACCATGGTACTTATAGACTAAACAAGTCACCTCTTAACCTTCTCTTTGTTATGCCAAATAGATTGAGCTCCTTGACTCTATCACTATAAGGCGTGTTTTCTAATCCTTTAATCACTCTCATTGCCCTCTCCAATTTCTTAACATCTGTCTTAAATTGTGGGCACCAGAACTGGACACAATATTCCAACTGTGGTCACATCAATGCCAAATACAGAGGTAAATTAACCTCTCTTCTCTTAGTCAATATTCCCTTGTTTATGAATCCCGGGATCTCACTAGTTCCTTTGGCCACTGCATCACATAGGGAGCTCCTGTTCAGCTGATTAGTCACCTTTCCCTCCAAATCTTTCTTGCAGTCACTGCTTCCCAGGATAGAGTCCCTCATCCTCTAAGTACAGCCTACATTCTTTGTTCCCACATGTATAAATTTGCATTTAGCCATATTAACAATTATTTATATTGTTTGCTTGTGCCCAACTTACCAAATGATCTAGATCACTTTGAATCAGTGACCCGTCCTCTTCATTATTTACCGCTCCCCCAATTTTTGTATCATCTACAATCTTTATCACACATGATTTTATGTTTTCTTCCTGGTTATTGATAAAACTCTTAAATAGAGTAGGATCAAGAACAGATCCCTGCGGGACCTCAATGGAAACAAACCTGCTTGATGATGATTCTCCATTTACAGTTACATTTTGAGACTGATCAGTTAGCCAGTTTTCAGTGCATTTAAGGTGTGCCATGTTCATTTGATATCGTTCTCATTTAGTAATCAAAGTGTTGTGTGATATCAAGGCAAACACTCAGAGTAGTCTACATCTATTTAATCAATACTGTTACCTTTATCAACCAAACGTGTAATCTAATAAAAAAATATCAAGATAGATTCTGTCAAACTATTTTCCATAAACCCATGTATATTTGCATTAATTATATTACCCTCCTTTTGTTCTTTATTAATCGAGTCCCATCTGAGCCACTACATCATCTTGCTTGGGATTGATGTCAGACTGACAGGCCTATAATTAGTTGGGTCATCCCGTTTACCCTTTCTAAAAATTGGTACAATATTAACTTTTCTTCCAGTCTTTGCTCTAAGACTTATTGAAAGTCAGCATTAATGGTTGAGCAAGCTACTCAGCCAGCTCTTTTTACACTCTCAGATGCCAGTTACCTGGACCTGCTAATTTAGACAAGTCCTTTCATTTTTGTGTACCTCAATTTCCTCATCTGGACAATGGGGATAGGATATTGAGATCCTTTGTAAAGTCCTTTAAGATCTATTGATGGAAAGCCCTGGATAACATTATTACTACTACTACTGGCTTCAATGGGATTCTTTATGGGACTTTTGGAAGCTGCTGACACACAAATAAATAAATGTGAGAAATCCTGATCTCAAGGCTGATTTGCAGCTAAAGTGGGTTTTCACAGATTATTCTTGATATAATCACATATTTTTGAGAGCCTAAATAATATGTGCTGGGCACCTCCCAAAAGCTAAGTGGTAGACATGGCCCTAGCCTCCATTAGTATACAGGTGAAACCTGACCTGACAACAATTTAAGGTCAAAACCGTACAGCAGTGGCTGGGGATTTGAGGGAGGAGGAAGAGGAGGATAACAACGATATGATTTGTTGGTTTGCACTACTCTCATTAACCCAAATAAATACAGTCCCATATACATATGCCACTGGGGCCAGAGTGCAACAGCAAGACATAATTTAAAAAGGAAACACTTTACATACCATAACTCCAACAGGCCCAGTTTCCACCAGCTGAAACAACTTCCTGCAACTCCCTTTCCACACTAGAAGGCAAGGTGATTGACAGCCCATCTGGCCAATCAGCACTCTTTCCCTCACTCTTAGTTCTACAACAGCATCACTCCATCATACAGATGTAAAAGGAATTGTGCTCTGTCTCTTATTTTCTCAGATATTCAATTTTGGCATAGAATCATAGAACATTAGGGTTGGAAGAGACCTCAGGAGGTCATCTAGTCCAATCCCCTGCTCAAAGCAGGACCAACACCAACTAAATCATCCCAGCCAGGGCTTTGTCAAGCCGGGCCTTAAAAACCTCTAAGGATGGAGATTCCACCACCTCCCTAGGTAACCCATTCCAGTGCTTCACCACCCTACTAGTGAAATAGTGTATCCTAATATCCAAATAGTGTTTCCTAATATCCCACTTTCTGTGTGGGATGAGATGCAGTTTAGTTCTTATTAGAAATGGCTGAAATATTGGACCTACTTGGGTACCACTGAAATATCTGAATAATCTACTAGACTAATCTGTCTGAGACCTAAAAGGAACAAAGAGTGAGTTGTGTGTTTGGTGCCTCAAATAAGTTAGCCCAAAAAATGACTAGCACAGGTGGCAATCCCTTTTCTTCAACAGCAGGCCCCACTCTTACCATCTCACAGACTTAAGGAGATAAAAACTGCCATAATGTGTGGAGAGGAGATGAAGAGAAAGGAACAAAATGATTAACTTTATGATGCTGAGTATCACTCTGATGAGTCCTCCCCCCATTCTTAAGTCAAGCAGATGGATTGTGGTGTAGTCTGAAGATTGATCAGCAGCATATATTGAGCTGTGCACATCTGGCATACAGGTGTTTCGGCTGCTCCTTGGTCGGCAATAATAGCAGCTGTAAGATGGTACCCAGAGTTCATAGGAAAATGTACCTGCGGAAAAGTGATGGGAAGGCACAAAACACCACAAATTCCCCGCCTCCTGTCCCCGCTTTTTAATGGTTGTTCCCTTCTGTAAACCAGGAGCTAGATTTAACTTTAGTTTCTCCTGCCGACATAGCTTCAGCCGCTCACAGAGGTTGTTTTATGCCGATGGGGTAGCTCTCTCCCGTCGTGGCCTAGAGCATCTTCACCAGATGCGCTGCACGTGTAGACATGCCCTTGGTGTTAAAAGTAGTTGTGCTAGTCAACACCTCTTGTATTAGTGACATCCACCGAGGCATACGACATGGTGAGTTTTTAGGTTCATCTGTAAACTAAATTAAGGTGATTTGTTCCTTGAATTTTGGTAACACCAAGACTGGCACCCCATTGTACTAAGCACTGGACATACACAGGGCAAGAGCCAGTCCCTGCCTAGAAGAGTTTACAATCTAAACGGAGAGCAGGAGGGGGAAAAGAGCTGTGAAATGGTTTGCCCAAGGTCAGTATAGAACCCAAGTCACCTGATTCCTACTCCAGTACCCAACCCACCTGCCAAACTGCTTCGTTCAATACCCTCTCCACAATGCCACAGCTATAGGCTGAAGAGTGAGAAACACATAAGAACAGCCGTACCGGGTCAGACCAAAGGTCCATCTAGCCCAGTATCTGTCTACCGACAGTGGCCAATGCCAGGTGCCCCAGAGGGAGTGAACCTAACAGGCAATGATCAAGTGATCTCTCTCCTGCCATCCATCTCCATCCTCTGACGAACAGAGGCTAGGGACACCATTTTTTACCCATCCTGGCTAATAGCCATTTATGGACTTAACCACCATGAATTTATCCAGTTCTCTTTTAAACACTGTTATAGTCCTAGCCTTCACAACCTCCTCAGGTAAGGAGTTCCACAAGTTGACTGTGCGCAGCGTGAAGAAGAACTTCCTTTTATTTGTTTTAAACCTACTGTCTATTAATTTCATTTGGTGACCCCTAGTTCTTGTATTATGGGAATAAGTAAATAACTTTTCCTTATCCACTTTCTCAACATCACTCATGATTTTATATACCTCTATCATATCCCCCCTTAGTCTCCTCTTTTCTAAGCTGAAGAGTCCTAGCCTCTTTAATCTTTCCTCATATTGGACCCTCTCCAAACCCCTAATCATTTTAGTTGCCCTTTTCTGAACCTTTTCTAGTGCTAGAATACCTTTTTTGAGGTGAGGAGACCACATCTGTACACAGTATTCAAGATGTGGGTGTACCATGGATTTATATAAGGGCAATAATATATTCTCAGTCTTATTATCTATCCCCTTTTTAATGATTCCTAACATCCTGTTTGCTTTTTTGACCGCCTCTGCACACTGTGTGGACATCTTCAGAGAACTATCCACGATGACTCCAAGATCTTTTTCCTGACTCGTTGTAGCTAAATTAGCCCCCATCAAACATAGACAGGGAACAGTAATTTTTGGTCAAGGTGGTCAAACAATATAAGATCTTCCCGAAAAACATCTGCAGTCCTTTTCTCAGAGAAACAGTCTACCCCAGCAGAATGTTTCCCTGAAAAGTCTTCACCCTTACTAGGTGAATAAGAGATGGCTCAAACTTACCATATACTCTGTGTCCCTCAGAAATGGTATAGACACACAAACTATTTGTATTGCTGTCATTGGCACCAGATTTCCTGTTAATTTCACAAATCTAGGTTGCGTTCTTCCCTGCAGAGATGGCCCCAGACCAAAACCACATTCCAAATCTCAGTCTACCTCGATAAATGGCCAAATCTGAATACCCAGACATTTGAAAAGGCCTGGATCTGGAGTTGGATCTGGATTGGAAATTCCCAGCTTTGAGAGTTTCTGATTCTAAGGGTTTGGTTCTGCCCGTTAGAAGACACAAAGTTCTGGCCCAATGTGCCTATTCTGGCCCATGGCTAATCCCCTGGTTCTGCATATTAAGATTTCACCATTGTAGTGTAGTTTCTAAAAGATCTGCTTTAGGAAATATTTGGGGCAAGTCCTCTGGCCTGTGTTATACAGGAGGACAGACTAGATTATCACAGTGGTTCCTTCTGGCCTTGAAATCTATGAAAGTGTGCAGAGCTCGTGGGGCATGACAGGTAGCCCTCAGCTCTTTATTAGAGCTCCTATCAGTAATCTTTGGGGCAAATCGTGCTTTCACTTCCTCTCTCACCAACAGAAGTTAGTTCAATAAAAGATATTAGCTCACCCACATTGTCTCTTGAGCAATTTTGTATCATCTGCAAATTTTGCCCACCTCTTTTACCTACTTTTCTAGATCTTTTATGAATACGTTGGACAGTACTGGTCCCAGTACAGATCCTTGGGGGACCCCACTAATTACCTCTCTCCATTGTGAAAACGGACCTTTTATTCCTGCCCTCTGTTTCCTGTCTTTTAACCAGTTACTGAGCCCTCTTATCCCAGGGCAGCTTACTTTACTTAAGAGCGTTTGGTGTGGAACTTTGTCAAAGGCTTTCTGAAAGTCCAAGTACACTATATCCACTGGATCTCAGTGATTGTGAACTTTGGGACCAACACAACTACAACAACACTGCATACAACAATGGAAAATTACTCAAGATAGTTAAGTCCAAAAATGAGTGTGAAGAGTTACAAAGGGATCTCACTAAACTGAGTGTCTGGGCAACAAAATGACAAATGAAATTCAGGGTTGGTAGGCAGAAGATAATGCACATTGGAAAACATAATCCCAACTACACATACAAAATTATGGGGTCTAAATTAGCTGTTACTACTCAAAAAAGAGACTGTGGAGTTGTCATGGTCTTTTAAGACAACTTAGTTGGTGTTAAAACTCTATAACTGAACTAGATGTGTTGCACATAGATTTCATCATAAGCATTTCACATAGCACGGCTCAACCCATTCTTGATCCACATGTGACAACGCTAGCTCTCCTCATTTAATTTTAAATGTCACATTGCCATGAATTACAATTATTTATTATGATTTTAAGTCCACAAAATGTGGTGGGTGCAATTCAGGCAGAAAATAAGGTAGATGCCTGCCCCAGATTGCTTTCAGTCTACTGCCCTGATCCTACATTGAAGCAGGAGTCATGTGCAAAATAAAGAAAATCAGATAAAGAAAAGGATAGGGAGGGAGGCATGGATGCAACCTATAAGCAAAATGACTGAGCTCATGTTTGGCGCATACTTTGTTAATGTCAGTGTCATTCCTTAACTATGCACGCATATGAGTCTGTGTGTGCATGTATGTGTATATATATAGATTCCATCCTCTTTCTTGCTCATCCACCTTTCCCTATCAGTCTTACTGCTCTGATTTACACACTTTCCTGGAGCAACTCAAAATTGCAATCTTATTTTCCATCTTCCCCACCCATACATACCCTTATTCACCCTTCTGCATAAAGTGTCACAAAGCCATGGACATGTTGTTGTTAGTTGGATTTGTCTGTCTGTTTTTAAAGAAACACGTCCATAAAAAAGAGAATCCACCAAAAGAAAAGAAAGAAAGATAGAAAGAAAGAAAAATCCAATTGCATGGATGAGCTGCAGCTGCATATATATTATGATTTGCTGCAAATGACATTAAACAGCAATGTTTGTCCCTTTCTCAACTCTGCGTTGCTCTTATTCCAATCTTGTGTGCATCAGGGAGTCGCTGTAGACTTGCTGTCCATGGCCTCTAGCATCGTAAGCAGTTTCTGTTGCCAGAAGACTTGGGTGTTGCTCTTTGAGTTTTGATTCTTAGGAATGCTGCTCAAGAACAAGGTGGGTGGGTACAGCTGGGGAGCAAATTCAGATGGTCCTCTAGAGTTCGGAAACAGCCCTGCTTTTTCCTGCTCCAACTTCTCATTAGCAGTTTCCGCCTTTTGGCAATTTCTAGCCTTGCTTTCAGTGATGTGCTGCCAATATTTTAACAAGGGGCTCCCACTAAAAAGTCTTCCCTTTGCCTGCAACAAACCCCCTGTCCCATGCAAGCAGGGAAGGGGGGGTGGGGTGAAGAATCCTCTATTCATTTCTTTTTCCATTAAAGCAAAAGGCTTTCTCACACTTATACCCATGAGGCCAGGCAGTGCCTTGGAGTAGACATATTAAGGGCCCACCTCTGGGGATGGTTGAAAAGTAGACTGAGTACATAGCTAGTGTAGGACAGTGTTCAGCTTGTTTAATTTGAAATATAGTGGGGCAAGGGATTGTGGGAAGGGAAATCTGTTGATATTTGGTTCGGTGTGGTCCAAACTAAAGGCTAAATAAATGGCTTTTCAGAAGTTTGTTATGAGCCACAAGGGAAGTCCCCTCTCTCAAGAACATCCAAAGACCTCCACCAGACTCTCAGAAATTACCTCATCCACAGTGGAGATCAGCAGAGCTCTCCCCAGCCATGCTGATCACGCATCAAGTGAGGAGCTGTCCCTCTATTTGGTGTCAGCTTTAACATAGGGAGACTTGTTCTTTTGGCTTCCATGCATTTTGCAATTTTTAGAGCCCTGATTATTCAGTCACTTAAGCATGTGCTTGACTTTTGCAGTCAGCAGACCATTGACTTGAGTGGGATTCCTAACATGCATGGAGTTGACCATGTGTGTAAGTATTTGCAGGAGCAGAGCCTAAAATGTGTATGTAAAGCCACAGCCTGGGATTTGTGGGAGAGGGGGTGTGAACCTTCAGATTGCAAAACAAAAACTACTCTATGTGCAGAGGTGATAAAGAATCTCATTTGATTGGGCAGTATTTGGAAATTCATGCAGGTGTATGGGAAAACCTATGAACACCCTAAAGCCTAGCTTGTGTTCTTTGCTGCTATGGTGTAACACTGACAAACCCCGGTTGTCAGCAGGCAGGATCAAACCGGGGACCTTGGGAGTTGAATGCATGGGCCTCTAAGAGCCAACTTATGTTTAGCTAAGGCTGTAGAGCAGACTCATTTTCTCTCTCGCTAAGTGGTCTCAGTGCAACTAGATGGGACACATCACCACACCCAGGAGGTTCGTGGGTTACAATGACACCTCCAACTATGATGATGGCAGCTCCCTGCTCTGAATTACGAGCTTGTACTGCTACAGAGTGTCATGGGAAATTCCCCACCCACCTCCCACAAAAAAATGACAGGGCTGGATCCCAGAGAGCATAGGTGCCAACTTCCCCTCTGCCCAGTGGGTGCTCGACCCCTCCCTGCCCCTGTCCCTGCCCCTGCCCCGCCCTCACCCCACCCCCATTCCACCCCCTTCCCCTAAGTCCCTGCCCCTGCCCCACCTCACCTCTTCTCCACCTCCTCCCCTGAGCATGCGGCGTCTCCACTCCTCTCCCTCCCAAAAGTCCTAAATGCTGCCAAACAGCTGTTGGGGGGGCAGGAAGCTCTGGGAGGGAGGGAGGGAGGGGGAGTAGCGGGGATGCAGCACACTCGGGAGGCGGAGAAGAGGCGGGGCAGGGGCGGCGGGAGCTTGGCTGCTGGTGGGTGCGGAGCTCCCGCTAATTTTTCCCCGTGGGTGCTCCAGCCCCGGAGCACTCACAGAATCGGCGCCTATTCCAGAGAGTCTTCCATTACCTTCAGTGAAAGCTGGAGGTTTCACTTGTATCATTAAGGTGTAATCCACCAGTGAGTGTTTGCTACCCTCTATGCCCAATTTGCAGTTGTGAGTGTGTTATTGTGCTTTAACTCAAGCTGTAGCGGCTTGTGCTTTGTCAGCTCTGATGGTCCCTGGTGTGTCAGCCAAGATAGGGGCCATCACAAAGACACATCCTTTGGTAAGGGGTGGTGTGAACTTGCCTGGCCCCATGGTACTTCAGGCAGCCTTAAGCAGGGCTTCACCACCTGTCCTTTCAGGATTTGTTACGGCCAACCTGCCTACCACTCTAACAGCAAAACCATGCCAGGAAAGCGGCCACCGCTAAGTTGTGCTTTGCTGCCACAGACTGAGGCATGGCATCCATATGTGTACATCGAATACTTAGGATTCACAGGCCTTGATTCCTATGAACACTAAGATCCCATTTACTCTGCCACATGAAGGAACCTTAAAGTGAGTCTCCGTGTCATCTGTGCGCACTTTCCACTGCAAGAGGGGTGTGAAAGGGGCCTGGCTGCAAAGGTAAACCAGACCAACCAAATCAAAGAGGGAAAGACGATAAAGGAATGGGGAAAGGCAGAAAAAGAAGGGCAGGTGAGACAGACCCTGGATGAGGCAGGGTGGAAATGCTCATTGCTAGAAGACCCAGCAGAAACAAAATTGGCTCAAGGTGTCCTTTCTGGCTGGGGTTGTGTTTCCCATAGGAAGTACTGCCACAAGGCTGAGGAGGAATCATGATTTTTCCATGGGCAAAGGAGTTGGGGTTTTTAAAAGGGCTATTTGTTATTGCTGTTTTTCCAGGGCAGTTAGGCCTGGGTGAGCCCACATCCTGCCCCAGTGGGCAGCATTTAACTTAAATCAGCTTTTCTTGACAGTGAACAGGAGCGGAAGCAGGTATGGGGCAGGGGTGAGGACCATGGGGTTTACATCTAGTGAAGGAGGAGTAGACTGTTCTCTCCCTCGCTGTAAGCTGCCTCTGAGTCGTACATTATCCGGTGCCATTAACGGGAGTGCAGCCTGCAGGAGAGCTTGATGACACACACTGAGGAGATTTTCCATTACTCCTGAATGGGGGCAGATAAATCCTCCAAGATCTGAAATGCCTGAGGTAAATTAAGATTATAGGATTAATTCTTGTCTGCAAAGAATGTTTGGAGAAGACCAAGGGAGCAGGGGAGAGTTTGGTGATAGTGCAAAGGGATCGCTGTTCGGGAATCAGAGGCTGGAAGGGATATGTTGTTTAATGGTTTCCCAGCTGTAAGAGGCACATAATTGTGGCTTGCTTTTTTTCATCTGCAAGACTTCAGTAGTGGACGGTCGATAAGAGTTCATACCAGTGGAAGCAGAAAAACATGAGCAAGGGGTATCTGTTTTCAGTCTATCCTCACTCACCGCATTGGATCTGATTTGGTCTCTTTTTTTCCCCTCATTTTTATGATTATCTGAATTCCTTTCTCCACTTGCTTCCTCACGCCTGAACCTCGCAGGCAATCTCTGGGCATTTATGCAAGTGTAGAGAAAGCGGCTCTGCTTTCGGAGCTGCTGCTCAGCTACTTTCTGTCCAGCTAGGACCACATTTTTAAATAAGCAGGTGCCCAAATTGTGCCTGCAACATAATGCGCATGTGGGCAAATGAGTAAGGGAAAATGGGTATGAAAATTGGATAATTGTGTACACACACACACACTGCCTCCCTGTATATACTGTAACCTAGTGGAAAGAGCACTGGGCCACCATTCAGTAGACCTGGGGGGTCTATGCCCATCTCTGCTACTGGTTTGCTAGGTGACCACGGGCAAGTCACTTCATCGCACAATGCCTCAGTTTCCCCCTCTGTAAAATGGAGATAATGATACTGACCTCCTTTGTAAAGTGCTTGGAGATCTACTGATGAAAATGCTATATAGAAGCTAGGTATTATGTATAATTACCTCTTCTTGGTCCAGTGAACCTACAAATCAGAAGACCTGGATTCTGTTCCTGGCTCCCCCATGTGATCCCCATGTGTCTCAGTTGCCCCTTCCACCTTTGTCTGTTCAGACCGTAAGTTTTTTGGGGTAGGGACTGTCTTTCACTATATGTCTGCACAGTGCCTGGAGTGGTGGGGCCATTGGGTATAACTGTGATGTGAATAACAACAGTCAGGTTCCTGTACATAAAATTATCTGTTTGCCTGCAAAATATACATGTGCAAGGACACAAGTGAGATATCCATTTTTTGCTCCTCATCATTCTCTCATTCCCCCTTCAGCTGTGTGTAACCTAGAGTGCATAGTCATTCCCTTTCTGAAATGCTCCAGGTGTTAAATGCATATGGCTACCCTAAATTTGTTCCTCATTAGTTTTCTCCTACTGTAACACACTGCCATTTCTGTGCATCACATACCAGTGTGATATTGCCCTCTAGTGCTGCCTGCAGTGGGGTTAAAGAGTTGCTACTGCTATGAGATACGGGAATTTTCCGTAGAGACCAGTGATGTGGGAGCAGAAGGACAAATGGTTCTAGATCTCGGATGCAGTAAGTGTGTCTGTTGTCTGCACATATGGATTTGTTATATACTACCTACCTTGACTCTTTCATGAGAATTAAGAAACTCTGCTCTTCGAGGCTAACCTGAACACAACCCCGGCATGATTGTTTAAATGAACTCTGAAAGCATGAGGCAGGCAGCCATCAAATGCTGAGACATCAAGCGGAGTGTGGTCTGTGTAGATAGTGTTGTGTACATATCCCAGCACGCACACAATGTTTGTGTATCAGGAGCTATGCAAACATTTTGGATAGAGGTAGGTGGGAAATGCTTTTCCCATCCTGCAAGGAAACTTTGAACGTGCCCCAAACCCAGCAAGTAGCATGAGATTCCAGTTCAGATCTGTTTGCCTCAACGCCACCAGAACATCACTCACACACCCTTTGGAAAGGCTAAAGGAAGGAGCCCTCTGCAGCAGATTTAAGCCTGGATTCAGCAAGGCACCTAAGCACCTGCCTAACTTTACACACGTCAGTGGGACTATGCACATAGTGAACGTTAGGTATGTGACCTGCAGGGGCGGCTCTAGGATTTGCGCCGCCCCAAGCACGGCGGCACACCGCGGGGGGCGTTCTGGCAGTTGCCGGTCCCGCGGCTTCGGTGGACCTCCTGCAGACATGTCTGCGGAGGGTCCGCTGGTCCCGCGGCTCCGGTGGACCTCCTGCAGGCGTGCCTGCAGATGCTCCACCGGAGCCGCGGGACCAGCGGACTCTCCGCAGGCACGTCTGCGGGAGGTCCACCGGAGCAGCCTACCGCCCTCCCGCAGGACGCCGCCCCAAGCGCGCACTTGGCGCGCTGGGGTCTGGAGCCGGCCCTGGTGACCTGAGATCTTAAAGAGCTCCACCGAGGAGATTCTCTTCTCCGAAAACGTGAGGTGTTCTGCGGCTGAGGAAGACAGGACGGGCATCCGCAGTTGTGGGGCTCTTAGGGAATGCAGCTAGAAATGAGCCTCAAAGCCTCGGTAGAGAGACTCACGCTAGCCTGCAAACAATAGCATGCCATCTTGAGCCCTCCTAGTAGTGGCCAGGATGGGAGACTTGCTCCCAGCTGCAGAGCAGACATGCACTTCATTAGAACAGGGCTTTCTCCTGTAAACTTCCTCCTTCATCCCTTCCCAGCTGTACGCACTTTTCCTAATCCCATGTTACAGAAATTAGTACACGCCTGCAATGCATCCCCAGCCAGCCTCACCCAGCATGTCCTAAAAGGCATAGGAGTGAGTCCCACTCTGGGTCATTTTAGCAACTGCCTACAGAAGCTCTTCCTCAGCTCCCGACTCACCTTACAGGGCATCTAGAAACCTATTCCCCTAGCTTCCGATGGTCCTTCTTAAGTCACAGCAGCAGTGTTTGACTGGCTATGGCAGTGCCAGCTCAGATAAAGCACGAGCCAAAACAGTGCCACATGCTGCCTTCCTTGGGTACACGCTTCAAAGTCTTAATAAAAAATTGCTACTGGGCCTGCTCAGAAGCAGGACTGTGGAAGGTTCATAAGTAGATCAAAACAAAATCAATTTCCTCCTGTCAGGTCAGCCTCTGCGCCTCAGTGCGCGCTATTTCCTTACCCGATTACAGCTTTCAGTTCCCAGCCATGGCAGCCCTAAGGATGTTCAAAACATGGTTGGAAGGAACGTTTGAGGATAAAGTGTGCTTTCCAGTCCCCTCGTGCTCAAAAACAGCTGGACCATTTTTGCTCAGACTTTAAAAACAAAAACAAATCACCTTCAGGCATGGAAAATTCCAGCCCAAAGATAGCATGTCTCACCAAGCGACGATAAGCAGATGAAAGCATGGAGTTAGGATGGAAACTGTTGTGCAACCCTGCGGCTGCAATTGTTACAGCTCTGTACAATATGCCTAGCTAAAGCAACCATCGCCACAGCAGCTGGGTTTGCTGCCCACCATCGTGGCCACCACGCCAAGGACTGAACCAGGGATTTCCAGAGGTACAAGCATGTGCAGCTACAACTAAAAAGCCAATGTGAGAGCTGTGGGACAAATAACCTCTGGGTTAGCCATAGAAAGCTCATCCAGGGTATCTGAGTCACCCAATCACTTGAATCACCCCCACCCCCACATACACGCTTACATGCTGTCCACCAGCAGGGGAGGAACTGGAGACCTCCAGAGATCACAGAATCATAGAAGATTAGGGTTGGAAGAGACCTCAGGAGGTCATCTAGTCCAATCCCCTGCTCAAAGCAGGACCAACACCAACTAAATCATCCCAGCCAAGGCCTTGTAAAGCCGGGCCTTAAAAACCTCTAAGGATGGAGATTCCACCACCTCCCTAGGTAACCCATTCCAGTGCTTCACCACCCTTCTACTGAAATAGCGTTTCCTAATATCCAACCTAGACCCCCCCACATTGCAACTTGAGACCATTGCTTCTTGTTCTGTCATCTGCCACCACTGAGAACAGCCGAGCTCCATCCTCTTTGGAACCTCTCTTCAGGAAGTTGAAGGCTGCTATCAAATCCCCCCTCATTCTTCTCTTCTGCAAACTAAATAACCCCAGTTCCCTCAGCCTCTCCTCCTAAGTCATGTGCCCCAGCTCCCTAATCATTTTTGTTGCCCTCCACTGGATTCTCCAATTTATCCACATCCTTTCTGTATTGAGGGGCACAAAACTGGATACAATACTCCAGATGTGGCCTCACCAGTGCCGAATAGAGGGGAATAATCACTTCCCTCGATCTGCTGGCAATGCTCCTACTAATTCAGCCCAATATGCCATTTGCCTTCTTGGCAACAAGGGCACACTGCTGACTCATATCCAGCTTCTTGTCCACTGTAATCCCCAAGTCCTTTTCTGCAGAACTGCTGCTTAACCAGTCAGTCCCCAGTCTGTAGCGGTGCATGGGATTCTTCCTTCCTAAGTGCAGGACTCTGCACTTGTCCTAGTTGAGCCTCATCAGATTTCTTTTGGCCCAATCCTCCAATTTGTCAAGCTAAAGTTGCTACAGCTTGAGCTGAAGAGTTCCAGTCCAGTGGTGACGGCTGTATATCCCCTGTGGATCGGACACATGTAACGCACACGGGTTATACAGGCACAGGTGACAGAGACCAGTAAACAAAAGCTGAGTTATTTCCACGTAGATCTGAAGGGAGGATTTTGCCCTCACCCCTTAGATCTCCATTCTGACTGAGTCTAGACAGCCAGGCCACAGAGACATGATTGCCCCAGCCTCCAGACAGCCATGCAGTCCAGGCGTGGGGAGGAGTATGGGGCTGCATGTCCAGTATCTATGCAGGCAGCAGGAGGGAGCAGACAGAGTCTCCACTGGCTGGCTGTGAGGTGTGCAGTATGCTAGCTTGGGGTCTGGGCCAGTGCAGCACAGAACAGCAGCCATGGGTGCCCTGTGAGGCTGGGGATCATCCCCCAGTCAGGCATCATCTCAGGCTGGTCCCTAGCAGGTTGGACATTAGTTCTGTAATGGTCTGTAGTTAGTGCTGTGGGACTTTGCTCCTATATTCCTAATGGTTCCTGGACCTCGTTCTCTCTTGTGCCCTAAGCTGCCCCTCTTCTCCGGCAGCAATGCTCTTCTCCACCCTATTGCAGGATGGGGAGAGCCACTGGTGCTTCTCACGCCCCCACAATGTGCTCTGTGGGAGACAACAGCACGTGGGAGCAGGAATAGATTAAGGGATAGGCTCTATGGGCCTGTGCCTAGGGCCCAAGACTTCCAGCATCACACAGCTAGATCAGAGTCCCAGCTTTTTAAAAACAGTAATGGCCAAATCTTCAAAGGTATTTAGGTTCCTAATTCCAATGGAAACACTGGGTTAGACCCATGGTCCAGCTAGCCCAGTATCCTGTCTCCAGCAATGGCCAGTGCTTCAGGGGAGTGTACAAAAACAGCTATTTTGGAGAGAGCCACCTCTGTCTTCCCCTCCTTGTTTGTGGCAGTCAGAGGTTTAGGGACATGCAGTTGCATCCCTGACCACCTTGGCTAATAGCCACTGATGGACCTATCCTCCATGAACTTACATAGTTCTTTTAAACCCAGTTATACTTCTGGCCTTCACAACATTCCCATGGCAATAAATTCCACAGGTTAATTGTACACTGTGTGAAAAAAAGTATTTCCTCTTGTTTGTATTAATCCTGCTGCCTGTTCATTTCATTTTAGTATTGTAGAAAAGAGTACATAACTCTTCTCTATTCACAGCTAGGCACCTAAATACCTTTGAGAATCTGGGCCTAAGTCTCTAGCTCTCATAGTTAAAGCCCGAAAATGTTACCTGCTGGTGCTGTGCTGTCTGCCTGAGTCTGCAGAGAGCCTGAGACACAACTGAACTTCCTCATTCATTTCACTAAGATGCTGCCTCCAGGACCCACTGCATTGGAGTGTGTCTAGCAGAGAAGAGTGCAGCAGGCATGACTCATTCAAGCAGTCACAGCACAGCAGTGAAGCAAGTACCGCTGCTCCTGAGTGGAAGTGGCCCTGATGCTTTTCCTGGGGGGCAAAATGGACCTCATGCTACTGCCTTGCCTCTCTGATAGGGGAAGAGCTCTCAGCAAATCTCACACTAGGGACATAGCCTGCGGGTAGGGCCTTGGGAAATCCTGTTTCTGTAGCACCTGGCATGATGGGACCCTCTAGGGATTATGATGATAATCTGAACACCTTGTTGTCTTGGGTTTCTCCTGCTTTTCTCCCTTTGGGATTTTTGTTTCCCTTTTATTTATGGATTTTCACGGTGGACTGGGGAGATTTGATTCTGATCTTTTGATTTGATTCAGTGGCTCTCTCTTTTACCCCTTGCCCTTTATTTTTTTAATATTAATTTCTTCCACGTGTGTTTTGTTTCAGGGGGAGGAAGACGGTTTTAGGGCAAATGGAAAACATTCATATGAATAGTATTGGTTGTTGGGTTTTTTTGGTGGTGCTTTTGTGTGATGCCAAATCCTATCTAATCAGCAGGCAACACTGTCACTCGAAAGTTAGATGAGCGGCTGAAAGTATAGCTCACAGTTCCAAGCCCCAGAGTTAGTAAAAATTAGCTTTGAAGTAAAGATACCATTAAAATGAATAGCATCTTCGAGAGCAGAGGCAGTCTGAGAAGAGAAACGTACAAAGGAGGGAAACACAAAACAGCAGCTTAGATTCTGCAGGATGCAGCAACACCTTGAGGAACCATAGACTTTCTGCACTGGTGGATTTCTGTGACCCCTGCTCATACAGACAGCAGCAGATGGGGTTTGGTTCAAAATACACTCTGTGATTGTGTAATGGGAACTCTGTTATTGTTTTAAGTCAAACGCAGTCTGGCAATGAAGGATGTTTGGTCAGAAACCACATCCCTTCAGAATAGCCTCAAAGGTAAATGCTCCGATTTCCATTGCTCCCATCACCGGGCTGCCACTGGACAGAATGGGAACTCCTCTCTGGCTTCTCTCACCAATGGTGAAGCATAGGGGTTTTCTGCCTTTGGCCTGCATAGTATTTTACTTCCCCAAGATTACAGGCAGGGGGAGGAAACAGGCTATAAACTTCTCAGTGGCTGCAAAAATCAATAACATCTGCTGCGGTTGTGAGCAGCTGGTTCGGAGAAATACACAGCAGAGGTGTCTCAGTTTGTTGCCCGGTGCTCCTCCTCTCCCAGGGGCTGTCACTTGGGCAGCATGGGACCTGAGAGCCACTCCCACTAGGAAAACAAAAGCTATAGCGCTGACTGAGGAAGAGGGAGAAGGCTAGCTCACAACCATGGACCCACGGGTGCTGTCTCTTTGCAGGATCGGGGCCTTAGGGAGGCTGTATGCAAGTCAAAAGCTAGAGTGTTCCCTGGACTGCACAGTGCCACACAGGTGTAAGTAAGGGGGAATGAGATCCCCCGGGGGCTACTCAGAGCTCAGATCCAGGAACACAGGGGTAAGTGGGAGCTGCATATCTGCTATCTTCTCAAACTGGTAGAAGGGGAACAAGGGCATCCCATGGCTCAGGGTGTTCTGAGGCCTCCTTCCACAGGGGAGATGAGTCTATTACAGGACACAGGTCCAGAACCTGCCTGTTTAGCGCAGGCTACACAGGGGGCAGGGGGAGGGGTTGTCAGGTCTGGGAAAGGATCTGTGATGCTCAGAGCACTTCCCCCTACCTGAAGAAAAACTCTGCATGGCTCGAAAGCTTGTGTCTCGCACCAACAGAAGTTGATCCAGTACAAGACATTACCTCACCCACCTTGTCTCTCTAATATTCCAGGACTGACACGGCTACAACAATACTGCACACATTAATTTACTGCTGATAGAGACCAGTAAATTACCACTCCTTCTGCCTGGAGCAAGGAGGTACAATTCTCTCCTGGCAAAGCTATGCATTGCCCTGTGCTCAGGACTCCGCCACAAATCTAGTCCCATGCAACCAAGTTACATCTCAGTGTAACCCTCCTGCCCGTCAGAGTTGGCAGCAACAAGGCCTGGGTTCAGTATCTAAGGGTTCCGTTACAATGCAAAAGCACCTCGAGCCCCCACCCAGTGACCTGGGACAATTACTACCCCCCACCCCCCGGGCACCTCTATGAGGCCATACTTCCCCTCTCTCAAGCCCAGGGTCTGAGTGTAGCAAAAGCTTTTTAATAAAGGAGGGAAACACCACAAACAGGATTCATAACAAAAATCATGAGCAAAAGACCCACCCCCAAGTAAGTTTGTCAGTGTCCTTTTCCCCTAAGGGTCTTAAGTCCAGCAACCCCACAGTGCACCACCCATCCAAAGCAAGTGTGATGCTTAAACCCAGGCATCAGTGACTGCAGCTCTGCAGCATGTAACAAGACTCCAAATGGAGTTAAAAAAAGCTCTGTTATTGCACACTGGAGAGAGGCAGGGTAAAAGTGAGGGTTCAGGCCCATACTGCTAGGCAAAAATACCCCTACCCCTACCTCAATCCACTGGTGTTTGGAACCCATGTCCCTTGCCTAGTGAGTGCTACTTAGGTGAGGGCGAGTCCCTCTGTCATAAAATGTCAAGTACAGCTCTACTGTCCTTGATTTGCATAACCAGGATAACAACCCTTTATTACTCCTGCCCCAATAACAAAGAGACTGGGGATCCCACAGCAGCCAAAGTGACCATTTGGGCAAGCAGTCCATCATGCTAGGCAGGGTGGGTGTGCCCATGCAAACGAGATCAGCCCCTGAAGTCCTTTTCCACAGCTCACCACCAGATATCAGGGGAGAGCTCATTCTGACTCTGCTTACATCAGTAAAGGCCTGATCCTGCTGCACTGATTTTCCGAGAAGTGTGCTGCTTGCCAGGAGATAGGATTCACGATGTGATGGAGAGACTGCTGAGACTCATCAAGCCCTTGGATCACTACCCCTTCCTGCTTCTCCATGTGGGCACCAATGATACTGCCAAGAATAACCTTGAGCGGATCACTGCAGACTATGTGGCTCTGGGAGTTTGAGGCGCAAGTGGTGTTCTCGTCCATCCTCCCTGTGGAAGAAAAAGGCCCAGGTAGAGACCGTTGAATCGTGGAAGTCAATGAATGGCTACGCAGGTGGTGTCAGAGAGAAGGCTTTGGATTCTTTGACCATGGGATGGTGTTCAAAGAAGGAGTGCTAGGCAGAGATGGGCTCCACCTAACAAAGAGAAGGAAGAGCATCTTCGCAAGCAGGCTGGCTAACCTAGTGAGGAGGGCTTTAAACTAGGCTCACCGGGGAAAGGAGACCAAAGCCCTGAGGTAAGTGGGGAAGTGGGATACCAGGAGGAAGCACAAGCAGGAGAGCGCAAGAGGGGAGGACTCCTGCCTCATAATGAGAAAGCAGGATGATCAACAAGTCATTTAAGTGCCTATACACAAATGCAAGAAGCCTGGGAAACAAGCAGGGAGAACTGGAAGTCCTGGCACAGTCAAGGAATTATGATGTGATTGGAATAACAGAGACTTGGTGGGATAACTCACATGACTGGAGTACTGTCATGGATGGATATAAACTGTTCAGGAAGGACAGGCAGGGCAGAAAAGGTGGGGGAGTTGCATTGTATGTAAGAGAGCAGTATGACTGCTCAGAGCTCTGGTATGAAACTGCAGAAAAACCGGAGAGTCTCTGGATTAAGTTTAGAAGTGTGAGCAACAAGGGTGATGTCGTGATGGGAGTCTGCTATAGACCACCAGACCAGGGGGATGAAGTGGACGAGGCTTTCTTCCGGCAACTAGCAGAAGTTACTAGATCATAGGCCCTGGTTCTCATGGGAGACTTCAATCACCCCAATTCTGCTGGGAGAGCAATACAGCAGTACACAGATAATCCAGGAAGTTTTTGGAAAGTGTAGGGGACAATTTTCTGGTGCAAGTGCTGGAGGAACCAACTAGGGGCAGAGCTCTTCTTGATCTGCTACTCACAAACAGGGAAGAATTAGTAGGGGAAGCAAAAGTGGATGGGAACCTGGGAGACAGTGACCATGAGATGGTCGAGTTCAGGATCCTGACACAAGGAAGAAAGGAGAGCAGCAGAAAATGGACCCTGTACTTCAGAAAAGCAGACTTTGACTCCCTCAGGGAACTGATGGGCAGGATCCCCTGGGAGAATAACATGAAGGGGAAAGGAGTCGAGGGAAGCTGGCTGTATTTTAAAGAATCCTTATGAGGTTGCAGGAAAAAAGCCATCCTGATGTGTAGAAAGAATAGAAAATATGGCAGGCGAACAGCTTGGCTTAACAGTGAAATCCTTGCTGATCTTAAACGCAAAAAAGAAGCTTACAAGAAGTGGAAGCTTGGACAAATGACCAGAGAGGAGTATAAAAATATTGCACAGGCATGCAGGAGTGAAATCAGGAAGGCCAAATCACAATTGGAATTGCAACTAGCAAGAGATGTTAAGAGTAACAAGAAGGGTTTCTACAGGTATGTTAGCAACAAGGGAAAGTGTGGGCCCCTTATTGAATGGGAGAGGCAACCTAGTAACAGGGGATGTGGAAAAAGCTAATGTACTCAATGCTTTTTTTGCCTCTGTCTTCAAGAACAAGGTCAGCTCCCAGTCTGCTGCACTGGGCAGCACAGTATGGATGGAGAGAAGTTGACCAGCCTACTGTGGAGAAAGAAGTGGTTCAGGACTATTTAGAAAAGCTGGACGAGCACAAGTCCATGGGGCCGGATGCACTGCATCTGAGAGTGCTAAAGGAGTTGGTGGATGTGATTGCAAAGCCATTGGCCATTATCTTTGAAAACTCATGGTGATTAGGGGAGGTCCCGGATTACTCAAAAAAGGCTACTGTAGTGCCCATCTTTAAAAAAGGGAAGGAGGAGGATGTGGGGAACTACAGGCCAGTCAGCCTCACCTCAGTCCCTGGAAAAATCATGGAACAGGTCCTCAAGGAATCAATTTTGAAGCACTTAGAAGAGAGGAAAGTGATCAGGAACAGTCAACATGGATTCACCAAGGGCAAGTCATGCCTGACTCACCTAATTGCCTTCTATAATGAGATAACTGGCTCTGTGGATGAAGGGAAAGCAGTGGACGTGTTATTCCTTGGCTTTAGCAAAGCTTTTGATACGGTCTCCCACAGTATTCTTGCCAGCAAGTTAAAGAAGTATGGGCTGGATGAATGGACGGTAAGGTGGATAGAAAACTGGCTAGATGGTCGGGTTCAATGGGTAGTGATCAATGGTTCCATGTCTAGTTGGCAGCCGGTATCAAGTGGAGTGCCCCAAGGGTCGGTGCTGGGGCAAGTTTTATTCAATATCTTCATTAACGATCTGGAGGATAGCATGGATTGCACCCTCAGCAAGTTTGCTGATGACAGTAAACTGGGAGGAGTGGTAGATACGCTGGATGGTAGGGATAGCATACAGAGGGACCTAGACAAATTAGAGGATTGGGCCAAAAGAAATCTGATGAGGTTTAACAAGGACAAGTGCAGAGTCCTGCACTTAGGACGGAAGAATCCCATGCACTGCTACAGACTAGGGACCAAATGGCTAGGCAACAGTTCTGCAGAAAAGGACCTACGGGTTACAGTGGACAAGAAGTGTGCCATTGTTGCCAAGAAGGCTAACGGCCTTTTGGGCTGTGTAAATAGGAGCATTGCCAGCAGATCAAGAGATGGGATCATTCTCTTCTATTCAGCATTGATGACGCCTCATCTGGAGTACTGTGTCAAGTTTTGGGCCCCACACTACAAGAAGGGATGTGGAAAAATTGGAAAGAGTCCAGTGGAGGGCAACAAAAATGATTGGGGGCTGGAGCACATGACTTACGATGAGAGGCTGAGGAAGTGGGATTATTTAGCCTGCAGAAGAGAAGAATCAGGGGGGATTTGATAGCTGCTTTCATTTACCTGAAAGGGGGTTCCAAAGAGGATGGATCTAGACTGTTCTCAGTAGTACCGGATGACAGAACAAGGAGTAATGGTCTCAAGTCGCAGTAGGGGAGGTTTAGATTGGATACTAGGAGGGTGGTGAAGCACTGGAATGGGTTAACTAGGGAGGTAGTGGAATCTTCTTCCTTAGATGTTTTTAAGGTCAGGCTTGACAAAGCCCTGGCTGGGATGAATTAGTTGGGGATTGGTCCTGCTTTGAGCAAGGGTTTGGACTAGATGACCTCCTGAGATCCCTTCCAACCCTGATATGCTATGATTCTACCACAAGCAAAATTTTGACCCTGAAAAAGAAGATTTGCCAGTGATTCCAAGCCGTCCATTAGGACTTTGCTATTGATTTGGTATGGAAGGCATTCAGATACCACAGTGATTAGGGAGGATAGCTCAGTGGTTTGAGCAGTGGCTTGTTAAACCCATGGTTGTGAGTTTAATCCTTGAGGGGGACATTTAGGGATCTGGGGCAAAAATCTGTCTGGGGATTGGTCCTGCGTTGAGCAGGGGGTTGGACTAGATGACCTCCTGAGGTCCCTTCCAACCCTGATATTCTATGATTCTATGTGCAGCAGCATAAAACCCTAAGAAAAATAGTTGGATGGACCGGTTTACAATGAGCTTGGTAAGCAGCAGGCTGTGCAGAGTTTCTGAAGGCAATACACACTTATACTGCCATTTCAGAGAGCTACACTGAAACAGTAGGCAGCTGAAGCAGGCTCTTATTACTCCGTACTGCCACACATGAGATCAGGGTCTGCCGGTTTCCCCAGGGCCAGCAGGAGTTAGGGAAGCTGTGTAAGCGATGCAGTCAGGAAGGGAGCAGATGAGTACCTCAAAAGCAACCACCAGCTGAATCCATTAACAGGCTTTGAAGAGTGCCTTCCTCAGTCCCTCCTGGGTAAAAGGATCATAAATGTGTAGAAGCACCTTGCGTGGGTAA
Organism: Mauremys mutica; assembly: GCF_020497125.1. Taxonomy (NCBI): domain Eukaryota; kingdom Metazoa; phylum Chordata; order Testudines; family Geoemydidae; genus Mauremys; species Mauremys mutica. Next base: position 71,512,388 of record NC_059081.1, on the reverse strand, counting down.
GTGAAAGGTGTGGGAGACACCACAGAAAAGTTGGTAAAACTTGATGAAGCCAGTAGGAGTCTATAGAAATTAAACAAAGTCCTACAGAAAACTCTGAAAACACTCAAAGACTCTGAATCTTGGCTGATGTAAACCAATTCAATGAGACTATGCCGATTTACACCAGTTGATGATTTGGCCCTATAGCATTTCACAGATTATAGCGGCCTATAGTTCTGCTACACACAAAAACTGTTAAAAAGTGTTGAGGGCAAAAAGGGTAGGAAATGGCAGGATTAAGGTGGCTTGCACATCCTTAACTCAGCCCCCTAGTGTATATGCAGTAGGAGGCAGTCTTTAATTACATGATCACATACTGTTTTCTCACAAGACCCCTGCCTCTTTCAGTGCCCAGGACAGACAGTGCTCAGGGAATGAGCACCATTCAATATTGTGTTTTATCCTCATTGCTCAGGGTTCCGCCCTAGGCCTTATTTACTGCATACTATTCAAAGCCTGCTCTGAAGGCAGAATTACTACTCTCCTTATGTGCGTTTCTGTGCTCCGCACTGTAGGACCCGAGTGCTTCACAAGCATGGATGAATTTATATCACAACACCCCTGAGAGATGAGGGGCTAATATTATCCCCATTTTACAGATGGGGAACTGAGACACCGAGGTATGTCTACACTGCAATTAAAAACCCGCAGCTGGCCCATGTCAGCTGACTCAGGCTGCGGGGCTGTTTCTTTGCAGTGTAGATTTCTGGTCTCAGGCTGAAGTCTGAGCTCTGGGATCACAGGTGCTGACTTTCATTTTTCCCTTTGGTGCTCCACGCCCACTCCTCCCCTTTTCCCAAGGCCTCCCCTCAATCCACCTCTTTCTGGCCCATCCCCACTTCACCCCTCCCCCCAGCAGCTCCTGCCTGCTGACGAACAGCTGATCGGTGATTGGCTGGTGGGCGCTGAGCACCCACTATTTTTTTTCCATGGGTGCTCCAGCCCCAGAGCACCCACAGAGTCAGTGCCTATGTCTAGGACTCTCCCACTTCACAGGGTCCTAGAGCCTCTAGGCTCCAGCCCAAGCCCAGAAGTCTACAGTGCAATGAAACAGCCCAGGTCCCATGAGCCCGAGTCAGCTGGCAGAGGCCAGCCATGACTTTTTAATTACAGTGTAGACAGACCCAGAGAGATTAAGGTCAAAAGTATCCACTAATTTTGGATGCCAATTTGAGATACTTAGGACCTGTTTTTTCAGAAGACTTAGCATCATATAGCAATTTGTGTGTCCAATTCACAGCTCCCATTGACTTCACTTGTAGCTGTGAGTGCTCAGCACATCTGCAAATAAGCCCCTGGGGTCTGAAGTTGGATACTTAGAAAATGAGAAACAGTTCGTGGCCACATGTTAAAAAATTGGTTTAAGCAACTTACCCAGCCACACACAGCAACTCAGTGGCAGAGGTAGAATTCAGTTCTCCAGGGCAGCTTTCAATCGCCTTAACCACAAGACCATTCTTCCTTTTCCTGCAATCCCCCTCCTCATACTGCACACCTTTCAACTATAGCAACACCGGAGGCCGGTGGCTGACAGACAACAGCCTCCTGCATTACAAAACCCCGATTCACCTACTGAGCAGGTCCATCCTGTGCATTGAATATGACAGGAGTCCAATGGAGAAAAAATAGCATGTGATCATGTAACGAAAGATCGTATCATACTGCAGACCCACAAAGGGGCTCAATTAAGGTTTCACAAGCAAAAATTCTGGCATTTCCTAACTTTTGAGTGCTTAATTTTGCAACCTCCCTAATGTTCTTTTAATGTATTTTTTGTGTATAATTTCCTAGGTAATTTAAAAAGCAAACTGAAAATACAGAAATTCCCTCATGTGGAATCACATTAACACCCACATGAGTCATTAGCAGGGTTGGACTCTTTAGATCCCAGCACAGGCCTCTGCCCCTTGAACCAATTAAGTAACTGACAGCAGTAATAGGTTATCATCCTCTATATAATGAAACTGACCTCCTTTATAACGCGGTTTGAGGTCTATGCATGAAAAGCACTATATAAGAGCTAGGTATTATTGTTATATGGACCAGCCACTGTAGGGGCATGAGACACACACTTTGCCAGTGGATTTCAGACATCGTTATTGACGGTTGAGGAATGGTGAGACTCAGAAATCTTGGTTCCATTCCAGGTCTTGAGGGCAGTGTTCTCTAGTAGCCACTATCCTTCTGTTCCTGTTTCCCCTAAGCCTGACTTCTGTTACCCGTTCCCTCCAGCCTGTCTTTCTCCTAGTCCTGTCTCCCTCCCTACCCCCAGCCCAGTCTCCACGCACCAGATTTTCAAAATAGCTCAGCACTCAGCAGTTCCCATTTTTATATTGATGACCAGCTTCTCAAAAAAGTTCAGCATCTAACAGTACAACAGAAAAGAACAGCATTATCCCAAAGGTTTATCACTGCCTCTTCCTCTAGTAAGTTGGGTATTGTAATGTTCTTGGAAGTCCCTAAGTGGCGCTATTGCTGATGGCCTTACTAAATATATCTTGAATGCATAGCTGCATCATGTAATGTATCACAGACAAATGCTTTTTTGTCAGTTGTGGTGCACTTTGTTTGGAAGCTGAGAATATCCCTAGTATATCTCTCTCCCCTCTTCTGACTGATTTATTTTCTTACATTTAGATACTGCCTAGAGTTTTTACCCATGCAAACAAACAAAATAGCACACAGTGCCAAAACACTGCAGGTACTTCTGAATAAAGAGGCAACAATTGCAGTTAACACATGGATCTATTGCTGCCAGTCAGACCTGCTTCCTTGTGGTGCTGTTCATTGTTTCTGGAAGCATCGCCAACCCATCCCATAAAATGACATTTTAGTCTAGGATATAAGAGAAGATACAGGCACCTGAGAGTAGGACTATTTTGTTACTTTTATGTCTCAAATAAATAAACAACACCGGAGGCATGGGAAAATGCACTCTCTTCTGAATGACACACTGGTTTTGCCCTATTCCTTTGAAATTAGACCCCCAGGAAGGTTTCAAGGCAAGCATTAATAGGTAGCTAATGCTGACCAGGTGCTCCTTGTGGAAAACATTTCCGTCCCAACAACAAACAAGGAGCTGTGGGAGGGATGGGGGGTGAAAATCACATTTTTAAAAACATTTTCCTGTTGAAATGCTAGTGAAAAGGCAAATCAGATTCCATGGGGGGAGCAGGTATCATTTCAATTTAAAAAGCAAGTTCAAGGTGGAAGTTGCCACAGTTCTATCAGTAGCAACTTTGTAATTTTACTCAGAGGGCTGAATTCCCTCATTGTATGTATGTTTCCACCCTGGCTCAGATTCCCAAGGACCCCTGGAGCTATATAAGTAAAGGATGGGTTCATGAATATAAAGGCACTGGAATGGGATTCGAAAGCCACGTATTCAATTCCTGGTTCCCTCACAGACTTTTTGTGGGACCTTGGGCCAGTCACTTAATCTACCCTATACTTCCATCTCGCCATCTGTAAATGGGGAGCAATATTCACTACCTCACTGAGGTGAGAATGACGTCCACTGGGAGTTGCTCAGACACCACAGTGAGGAAGGCTAGCTGGAACCAGAGTGCAAGCTAGTAGTTCCGCACAGCTGTCTGCTTGACAGCCATAGGCCACCCTGGTGTAAGGGTACAGCTCCACTTCCTCAATTAAGCTGCTCTTACTTATGCCAGCAGTGAATTCTGTCCTTATGGCAAGGCCCATGTTTGTTTGTGCCCAGCATTGCCTGGCTTTGCTTTGAAGTCCTCTCACCCATACCACGTAACCTGCAGTGTCACAGGCCCAGAGTCTCAAAGGTATTTAGGTACCTAACTCCCATGGGGGTGGGGCCCCGGGGAATCCTGTTTGCACAGCACTTTAAGGAGGATCTGGGCCACAGTCACTCTATTAGTATCCGTGGGCCAGAAGACTGTGTGGTCAAGTTCCCCACTGGCACACTCAAAAAGGCAGCCACTCCAATGCAGAGCTGAGGGGAGATGCAATCTCTCAGAGGTGCCGTTCACCTGACCCCAGGTGAAAGTCTGGGTCTCACAGCAAGTATTGAAAAGAGCAGGGGCTAGTCCTGTGATCCAGACAAAGATGGTTCTGATCATAGCCTGTACGTGAGCCATGGCTAAGTTCATAGCAGCTGCCCCATCTGCCCACACAGTCACTGTGTTATCCATCCAGTTTCTCTCTCATCCCTTTCCAAAGCACTCCATACCCTGTGAAACCAAATCCTTCACCTAGGGCCCAGCTTAGCTGCTGTTTGCCAGGTAGGCCAGTCTCCCTGCACTCAGTCTTGCACACTGTAAGGCAAGATGGGACCATCATGATCATCTAGTTTGATCTCCTGCAGATTGCAGGCCACAGCACCTCACCCAACCACTCCTGTGATAGGCCCCTCACCTCTGGCTGAGTTTACTGAAGTCCTCAAATCATAGTTTAAAGTTCCACCATTTATTCTAGTTAAAACCAGCAAGGAACCCGTGCCCCATGCTGAAGAGGAAGGCAAAAATCCACAGCACTTCTGCCAATCTGATCTAGGGAGGTGAATTCCTTCCCAACACCAAATATGGCGATCAGTTTAGAGCCTGAGCATGTGGGTGAGACCCACCAGCCAGATACCTGGAAACAATTCTCTGCAGTAACTCAGAGCCCTCCCCATCTAGTGTCCCATCACTGGCCGATGGTGATATTTGCTAATAGCAGTTGCAGATGGGCCACATGCTATTGTAGGCAATCTTATCACACCATCCCCTCCATAAACTTATCAAGCTCAGTCTTAAAGCCAGTTAGGGCGGTTTTTTTGCACCCACTGCTCCCCTTGGAAGGCTGTTCCAGAATTTCACTCCTCTGATGGTTAGAAACCTTCATCTAATTTCAAACCTAAACTTGTTGATGTATCCATACTGGCCCTTAACTTAAATAACTCCTCTCCTTCCCTGGTATTTATCCCTCTGATGTATTTATAGAGAGCAATCACATCTCCCCTCAGCCTTCGTTTGGTTAGGCTAAACAAGCCAAGCTCTTTGAGTCTCCTCTGATAAGGTAGGTTCTCCATTCCTCGGATCATCCCAGTAGCCCTTCTCTGCACCTTTTCCAATTGGAAGTCATACTGTCAAAGGAAAGATCTTGTAAATTAAAAAGTCGATACCAGGGTTACATCAGGGGTGGCACCCCAGTACTCAGATTCAAACAAAGCTGGGCCTGGGGTTTTCTGCTTTTTTACATACTATATAGTTGTATCATCCAGTCTGATGCATGGTAATAATCCCTAGCTCTTACAGAGCACTTTTCCTCCATAGCTCTCTCAAAGTGTTTTACAAAGGAGGTCAGCATCATGATCCCCATTTTACAGGTGGGGAGACTGAGGCACAGGGAGGGGAAGTGACTTGTCCCAGGTGACACAGCAGGCCAGTGGCCCAGCCTGGAATTAAATCCCAATCTCTTGCTCTATCACCTTGGTCCTAACCCCTTCTCCTCAACCTCCTTGCCACATTTCTGTTCTCCCAATGCACTCCAGCCACTGCCTGAAGGGGGAGACCTGGTACGGTAGCCCTGTGCATACTCTCCTCCATCATTGTGGAGGGAAGGGAACAGTGGGCCCAACACCCCATTCCCAGTCTGTGAAGGGTCAGCGAGTGAGGCACAATGCCTCCCCAAATCCACCTTCAAGGTAGCTTGTGACATGCCCATTTCCCCCACCAGCCCTTATGCCTCAGTTTCCCCTTATGGGAGACAGGTCTAATGCTCACCTACCTGAGAGATGTATTGGGAGGCTTATTTCATTAATGTTCAATTAAAGTGCTATGAGATCTACTGATGCAAAGTGCTGTAATTCTGGACAGCCAGCTGAGATCCCAGGACTCCCCAGGTTCCAGATCACTTCCATTCCCAAGGTTTAGCCAAACCTTTAAGGCCAGATTCTGTGCTACACCATGCAGGAGGCACAGCACGGGCACCCAGGGACAGTGGTGGCTCTACACCCACCTAATGCTGGGCTTGCTGGGGACTTAAATCCCCAGTGTAATTTATAGCAGCCCCATGGCCTCTATCTTGCTAAATTCAACTGCCCAAACTAGCTGAAATAGAGAGCATTCTAGCCACGCCTCCAGCCACTCCTATACCAGGTGCTGTGCAGGAAAGCAGAGAATGGCTGCCTATACCTCCCCAATATCAGCCTGAACCACTTCCATCTCTACACCCAGTATATGGCTGATCTTGGGCTCCCTGCCATCTTCCCCTCCCCATGCCTCAGTTTCCCCATGAATAAAATGAGGTTAATGATACAGACCTCCTTTGTAAAGCCCCTTGAGACCTACTGATGCTAAGTGCTCCATAAAAGGTAGGAGTAGTACCACAGCATTTCCCCTGGACACATGACACAGGGATTTAAGGAAGTGCAGTGTTTAACATTTGCTCCACCCCAAGCAAGAGACTATCCTGTGGTGTCTTTCTCCTTCCTCTGCTTCGTTATTCACACACACACACACACACCCCAAACAACAGGGCTGTAGCAGCACAAGTGCAAAGGAAAGCCTTGTCTGTCATCCACCAGCACACCCCCCCCATACAAGCCACTTCTGTCAGTGCACGCCCAACATGTAAGCTTTTCTAAGTGGCCCTGGGCAGTCAGTCAAGTCCTGAACTCTTCTGCAGAATGTGGGTGTAATTAGATAATTAATAACTTGTTTAAAAGGCTAAATGGAAGCTTTCCTTAGAGAGAGGAAATAATTATATATCATTTTTGATATGTGAGCTGAGTCAGCCCTCAGAGGGGAGATACAGTGTCTTCCATGAAAAGCCAAAAAATTACGCGGGGCGTCCCCTGGGCAGTCGTGGCTTACAGGGCTTGCCTCGTTAGTCTGAGCTGGGCAAATGAACAGCAGCATGTTCATTATTCTTCCTGCACAGGAAGGCGTCTGCTGGCACAAAAGCCCCCAGTTGTACTGCAGCGTGACCCAGTCGTGCTTAAGCGAGATGAGCTCAGTACCCCTTGGTGAGATTTAACCTGTGTGGCGCTTGAGCCTAAAGGGTGTTTCAGAGACATTGTGGGTTGGATGGAGCCGTGGAGCTAGGCTGAAGTGCTACAGCTGGATTGAAATGATGAGCTTATCTGTATGTGTTAAAAGGCCCTAGAGCCCTGGCTCTTTGGATTCTCCCAGGGACATCTAGCTGAAATTTGCTGACTGGCTGGAATGGCAAAGGTTAAACAACACAGTCAGTCCAGCACCTAATGGGAGATACTGATTGGTTTTGAAGAATGATAGCCCTGCGGCTTCCCTAGGATCCAGGAAAGTGATACATGCACCCGGACCCGGGATTGCACAGGCTGCATGATGAGGGTGTTGCGTCCATCTCTGGATTTAACCCTTTCGCTGCCATCATACCATACACCCTGGAGAGGCTGTAGAACTACAGACTAGATTTAAGCTATGCAGCCTACTGTGGCATAAAAATCAGTGGAATTGTTTTTTAAATGCATGGAAGCCTGAGGCGCGCACCCAGACTAGTGCTCCCCGAGGGTGGGGAGTAAATGTGTGTATTTGCAACAGGGTCAGCTTCATCGTACAGGGAGAACAGGTAGTCACTGAAAGGGGGTGCTCGGCATTGGCCTGCCCCCACTCCCATGGAAGTCAATGGCAGTTTTACATTATTTTGCTTTAAAATGTAACATAAAATAGGCACACTCACCTGAGCAGAGCATCAGATCTTCACATGTTGTTTGATTAACAGGTCCCGTGCAGGGTTTCTGGTACTTTGAATTTTCCAGGCTGGTGAGGGAATGGGGACAGGGCAAATTCCATCTGTCATTTAACATTCCAAATATGCAACCATCTGCACAAGATAAAGTGAAGGCATTTTGCTTTTGTACAGTATTCCTTGACTAGCCCACATAGCAAAAAAAAAAAAAAAGGGATGTGCCAGGTACTCAATGTGTAACACTGACACACAGACACCATTGGCTTGATTTCATAATGCAATACATAATGTGACACACACTTTAAACATGTAATTAAAATAGGTATTGAATTACAAACAGTGGGTCACTGAGTCTCTTTCTCAGGCAAAACTATCCTGGGTAGTTCTTTGTTTGGAAAAGGTTTCTAAGGAATTAAAGGGTTTGGGTTGAGTTAAAAGTGCTGGGAATAAATGCTACCAGGTGCACGCTGGTGTCACGGATGTTCAGGTAGCAGAAATCTTGCTTCTGGGCCAGAAGGCTGGGAGAGTTCGAGTTCTGCACCACAACTTGTCTTGAGGACCCTACTCCCCTAGCCTCAGGGCCTTGTTGCCCATCTCAATTCTCATATGTCAGGGTACGCTCATCGCCCTGTGCATGCCCTAGGGATTGGTCGTGGAGCCCAGATCCACTCACTCCATGGGGTTCCAATTCACAGCCCTGGAGCAGGTGGCTACGATCTGCGCCCAAGGTTTCTGTACGGCTGCTTCCCTGAATTGCTACCTCCCAGCCCCCTTCTCCCAACGGGCAAAGTACAGCCATGAAAGAATATAAATCAAAGCTCAATCTCAGACCGTCTGAGTCCTTTGTCTCAAGTGGTCTGGCAGAGTCACAATAAGCAGAGGTCCCAGGTAGTGCTGCCTCCATGGAGCTAAAAGTGTAGGTGGATTCACTTCCCCGGCCACCTACTACTGAGCTGCCCTGGTCTCCTTAGGAGCTCCTCCTCCAACCAGGGTCGGGTGCCTGGACCCAAAGTACCTCATTAACCCCTTCCTTTCCAGCACAGGGCTTGTACTCCAGATCACAGCAGCCTAGAGCAAGGTGTAAAGGTGAGGGTGAAAGAACATAGGACTTGCCAGACTGAACCATTCCTGAGGTCCATCTGTACAGTATTCTCCAACACTGGCCAATGCCAGACACTTCTTCACAGTCAAGTACTAACCTCCCATGATAGCATATATAAGCGGAAAGTGTCTTCCTAACTTTGGGTAGTTAAGCACAGATCCTCCAGGGTATTTAGGCTCCTAACCTCCATTGATTTCAGTGGAAGTTAGAGCCTAAATAACTGTGGATCTGGGCCTTAGTGTTTCTAAACCCATGGTTTATGACTTGAAGATGCCAACTAACAGAAGTTTCCAGATCACAGGCCCTGGTTCTCATGAGGGGCTTCAATCACCCTGACGTCTGCTGGGACAGTAATACAGCAACGCACAGACAATCCAGGAAGTTTTGGAGAGAGTTGGGGACAACTTCCTGGTGCAAGTGCTGGAGGAACCAACTAGGGGCCGTGCTACTCTTAACCTGCTGCTCACAAACAGGGAAGAATTGGTAGGGGAAGTAGAAGTGGGTGGCAGCCTGAGCAGCAGTGACCATGAGATGGTGGAGGTCAGGATCCTGACACAAGGAAGAAAGGAGAGCAGCAGAATACGGACCCTGGACTTCAGAAAAGCAGACTTTCACTCCCTCAGGGACCTGTTGGGCAGGATCCCCTGGGAGGCTAATATGAGGGGGAAAGGAGTCCAGGAGAGCTGTCTGTATTTTAAAGAAGCCTTATTGAGGGCTCAGGAACAAACCATCCCGATGTGCAAAAAGAATAGCAAATATGGCAGGCAACCAGCTTGGCTTAACAGAGGAATCTTTGGTGAGATTAAACACAGAAAGGAAACTTACAAGAAGTAGAAACTTGGGCAGATGACTAGGTAGGAGTATAAAAATATTGCTCGAGCATACAGGGGTGTAATCAGGAAGGTTAAAGCACAATTGGAGCTGTGGCTAGCAAGGGACATGAAGGGTAACAAGAAGGGTTTCTACAGGTATGTTAGCAACAAGAAGGTTAGGGAAAGTGTGGGGCCCTTACTGAATGGGGGAGGCAACCTGGTGACAGATGATGTGGAAAAAACTGAAGTACTCAATGCTTTTTTTGCCTCGGTCTTCATAGACAAGGTCAGCTCCCACACTGCTGCACTGGGCAGCACAGTATGGGGAGGAGGAGAGCAGCCCTCAGTGGTGAAAGAACAGATTAAGGACTATTTAGAAAAGCTGGACATGCACAAGTGCATGGGGCCGGATCTAATGCATCTGAGGGAGTTGGCTGATGTGATTGCAGAGCCATAGGCCATTATCTTTGAAAATTCATGGCGATCAGAGGAGGTCCTGGATGATTGGAAAAAGGCTAATGTAGTGCCTGTCTTTTAAAACGGGAAGAGGGAGAATCTGGGGAAGTACAGCCTCATCTCAGGCCCTGGAAAAATCATGGAACAGGTCCTCAAGGAATCCATTTTGAAGCACTTGGAGAAGAAGGTGATCAGGAACAGTCAACATGGATTCACCAAGGGCAAATCATACCTGACCAAACTGATTGCCTTCTATGATGAGATAACTGGCTCTGTGGATGAGGGGAAAGCAGTGTACGTGATATATCTTGACTTTAGCAAAGCTTTTGATATGGTCTCCCACAGTATTCTTGCCAGCAAGTTAAAAAAGTATGGATTGGATGAATGGACTATAAGGTGGATAGAAAGCTGGCTAGAGCGTCAGGCTCAATGGGTAGTGATCAGTGGCTTGATGTCTAGTTGGCATCTGGTATCAAGCCCCTTGGGTCGGTCCCAGGCCTTGGTCCTGGGGCGGTTTTGTTCAACATCTTCATTAATGATCTGGATGATGGGATGGATTGCACCCTCAGCAAGTTCGCGGATGACACTAAGCTGGGGGAGAGGTAAATATACTGAAGGGTAGGAATAGGATCCACAGTGACCTAGACAAATTGGAGGATTGGGCTAAAGGAAATCTGATACGGTTCAATAAGGACAAGTGCAGAGTCCAACACTTAGGACAGAAAAATCGCATGCACTGCTACAGGCTGGGGACCGACTGGCTAAGTGGCATTTCTGCAGAAAAGGACCTGGGGATTACAGTGGACGAGAAGCTGGATATGAGTCAACAGTGTGCCCTTGTTGACAAGAAGCCTAACGGGATATTGGGCTGCATTAGTAGGAGCATTGTCTGCAGATTGAGGGAAGTGATTATTCCCCTCTATTCGGCACTGCTGAGGCCACATCTGGAGTATTGCGTCCAGTTTTGGGCCCCCCATTACAGAAAGGAGGTGGACAACTTGGAGAGAATCCAGTGGAGGGCAACAAAAATGATTAGGGGGCTGGAGCACATGACTTAGGAGGAGACGCTGAGGGAACTGGGGTTATTTAGTTTGCAGAAGAGAATAGTGAGGGGGGGATTTGATAGCAACCTTCAACTACCTGAAGGGGGGTTCCAAAGAGGATGAGATGGGCTGTTCTCAGTGGTGGCAGATGACAGAACAAGGATCAATGGTCTCAAGTTGCAGTGGGAGAGGTCTAGGTTGGATATTAGGAAACGCTATTTCAGTAGAAGGGTGGTGAAGCACTGGAATGGGTTACCTAAGGAGGTATTGGAATCTCCATCCTTAGAGGTTTTTAAGGCCCGGCTTGATAAAGTCCTGGCTGGGATGATTTAGTTGGGGTTGGCACTGCTTTGAGCAAGGGGTTGGACTACATGACCTCCTGAGGTCTCTTCTAGCCCTAATCTTCTATGAGTCTATGGCAAGTTTATATCCAGCATAAAATGCACCCTAATTAGCACAACTGAGCATAGCATGATAGTATCATCATTCGTGGAAACATCTAACCTTCTTTTTGACTCCTGCTAAACTCTTGGCATTCAAAATCTCCTGTGACAGGGAGTTCCACAGGTTAGTCCTGCCAACATTTTTCCTTTCAGTAGTTTTAAGATGTATTGTCATTTCATGTCTCTAGGTGGCACCTAGGTGTGTTATGAGAGAAGGTAAACAGGAGCATCTGAATGACATTCTCTACATCATTCATCACTCCATCTATTTCTACTATGTTAGCTCTTTTTAGTGAGGACACAAACCTAAATAATTCTGAACTAATCCTAAAGTTCCCCTCCCCAGATGTCAGGAAGTCTATTACATCTGGAAGCCTTTCCATGCCTCTATGGGTGCTTGTGTAGGTATGAATCTTGATTCATGAAAGTAGCTCTGTTCAGGATAGCTCATGTAACACATGCTTAACTTTAAGCTTATGTAGAAATCAGCGGACTTGTTTTTAAAATGGATGGAGGCCTAAAAGACTGCTGGTGGAGTGAGGAGTAAACACTGGGTGTGCGTCATTTTAGGCTTAAGTATAATCCTGAACAAGAATAGATCTAGGCATATGTTGTCCTGAATCATTGCCTTGATTTGTAAGAGAAAAGGGCTTATCAGAGAACATGCACAGGAAGATGTCCAGTATGACATGTTTTTTTCCCCTCTCTTTTATTCTAGACTGTCCAGTGTCTGAGACTGAAGAGGAATTGGATGTATCCAAGTTTGTAGCTTCTGAAACCTTAACAACCTCAAGTAAATTGGTCCAAAAGACCCCTCTAGACCTCCCTAGCTCTGAACTCTTGCAGAGCACTTAGACTGAGTGGAAAAACAGCACTGAAGGGAATGGGCTGAAATTTTATAACATTTCTCCCCAAGAGACTGACCCAAAAGGAAAGAAAAGAAAAGAAAACCACGTTGATTGTGTAGTGTCATTGGGTTTTTGTTTGTGGGTGTGTTTGGTTTTATTTTATTTTTTTCTGAACATCTTAATTCAGGAATACATTTATGAGAAATCTTTTGGGTTGGATTTTATCTCCCCTTTGCTGTATTCTTTTTTTTTTAAATGTATATTTTTAACTCAAAATGATTTCTTGTACAGTGACATCAAAACTGGACCAAGGCACTCAGAAAAAAACCATCATGGATTCACCAAATCCTGCATGATTTGTTTCAAGTAAAGTCTGGATTACAGATTCTGCTTTCCACACACTCATCACCTCTTCCAATTGCTCCATGATGTGCTACAGCTAAACCCTTTGTCAATGTTTCATTTTCTGTTCCAGTGTATATGTTGCTTATTTGTTTTATTTATTGAGATATTTTTAACAAGCTACGAGACTGCAATGTGGCTGTGTATACTGCTTCTCTTGCCACTAAAAATAAAGTTGTCCTGCAGCTACTGGAAGTATTTGATTTACTTTGTGATTTCACCATCCAACACTTAAGCAAAAAGGACACTAAGTTCTTTATTTGTTCCTTTCACCATGTCTCCATTTAAACAGACACACCAGTAACTAAAATCAGTTTCACAGGTTATAGGGCTTACTACAGCGGTAATAGGGTAAAATTCTACTACTTGTGTTATGCAGGTCAGATTAGATTATCTAATGGTGCCTTCTGACCCTGGAATCAACTAAACCTCTAGTTTAGTTTAATTGATTTCAACCTGGCTTATATTTGGTTACTAACTGACTTAAGCTAAATGGATATAAGCCAAATTTAAATCAGTTTTAGAGTGTCCTTCCAGGGGTTTGCACTAGTTTAACTGAACTGATTTTAAAATCATACCTTAGGTGCAACTTTTATTAAAATCAAAGTCTTAATTCAATAAAATGTAATGCCACTTAACCGTGTATCTATTTCTGAATTGCTCTCTCTAATAATGAGCACTTCTTTTATTATTATGTACTATCTATATGATGGTAGTACCTGGAGGATTCTGTCAGCTAGGGGCTGTAAATAGTGGGCGAAAGTCCCTGCCCCAAAGAGCTTACAACAGAACACAGAGAGAAGTGAATTGCCCTGGGTCACAGAACATGTTAGTAGATAAAGTAGGTCTGTTAACTGCCAGAGCAGTGGATTATCTACCAAACCTCTGAAGTCTTCATGAACTGTGTGTGTTTGGGAAGGCTAAGGCAGTAGTGGTGTTTTGCCAATGAACGTTGTAATCATCTTTATAGATAGCAGGATGTTGCCAAAGCTAAGCTGCTCAGAGGGAGGCTTGGCTCACCTAATCTGTCACAAATTTTCCAATTCAGTATCAGCTCACAGTTGTTAGTGGCTTTTGCAAAAGCAATATTGTGACCCTAAATTACTGTTCAGAGACCCAGGTCCCAGTCCTGCAAAGACTGGGTTGTCCCATTAACTTTAATGGGATGTCTAGTATGACCCAGTGAAAGAAACAGGCAGTTCCAATAAATCCAAAGTACTCAGCCTCTGTTGTTAGATGAGACAACAGAATACATATTACTACTACATGTTAGGGCTGCTAAAAAAAAACCCCAAGGTATATTTCACCAAAAAAGCAAAGAATATTCAATGTTTTGTCTGGAATTTCCCATGATTTTTTTTTTAATTTTTCAAAATTCTCTGAAAAGTTTTGTTTAATTTCAATGGGGTGGAAAAAAACTCACTTCTTTTCACTTTTTTACTCTTTTCTCTCTACAGTAAATGATAAAAATGTGAGAGAAAGTGTTTTTTCTCCATCAAAACACATTGAATTTCATTACAATATTCAACATTTTTCACTTTTTTTGTTAAAAATTCAAACATTCTGAGCAAAATAATATTTTCTGAATTTTTTTTGCTTTGATCAAAAAGGTATTTTTCCATCAAATTTCAACCAGCTCTACTGAACGCCTATATTTAAAATAAAAAGGTATGTAGGAAAATTACAATAAAGTCACCTAGTTTGGCTTTGGAATCATCATTCATCCATTCACATATACTCTATCCCAGGACCGAGAACTTTCTAGCCCAATTCGTGTTATCTACTCACCCTTCCTTTCGCAGCTGCTTTTTTAATGATGCTTAAAGATAAGTTGAGTCCAAATCTCAATGAAGCAAAATGTTAGCCTGATTTTCACAAGTGCCTCAACACTGAGCTACAGGGAACACAGAGGGTAAGAGGGTAATTTATTCTCTGTACACATCCAGGCCATTAAACAGCCAAACACCCAAGCACAGGCTTGACTTCAGTGTGACTTAAGCATACACTGTAGTTATTAACCCCGTGAGTAAATGCTTCACTGAATCATGGCCTCAAACCTACCCTCTCTGCTAAGTTTGCCATCTAATGTTAGCTTAGCTAATGTTACCAAGGGGCACAAGTGCCCAATCCATAGCTCATGGAACCCAGTGGAATGAAAGGTTCTGTATTCTGCAGTAGGAAAAGATTTTTAAAATTAAATCATCAACATGTTTTGCTATTTTTTTCTGATGCTCTGGACTCCTCGTTTCACAGTGATGTGCTCAAGTACACCGAATGACGGATTAAAGCGCTCTCTTTTTGTAGGACATACCAATTTTAAAAATCTATTGTAACTAGAGCTGGGCAAATAGTGAAAATAAATACTCACACCCGTCGGTATGGACTTTTCATGAATTTTTGGTCATGCAAAGGTTTATTCATGTCAATATTCATAGAAAGCAAATTTGGGGCCTGTAGCCAATATTTATTTAATCATGAAATTAAATCAATATAATGATTAAACAAAATTATAAAGACCTTTTTCTGCCTGAAACTAATGGTTTGGTCATCCAATGAGAAAACAGAAGAATGCCATGTGATTTATGTCACCAATCACAGATCCCCGATATTGAGTCGTGAATATCAAACATCCCAAGAAATACTGCCAGTTTTTGAGCAGAAATGTGTTAATGTAAAACAATTCTGAATAGCAAATACATTTGAAAATTAACTGTCAAAAGACAGTTATTTTGATAAACAGAGAAAAAGGGCTACATTTGTCGAAGAAATTGTTCATTATGAATTGTAGCTATTCAGTCAGCACCATGTATCAATTAAATACAAGTAAGCAGAAGCAACAGTCAAGGTGAAATAATGAACCAACAATGCAGCTTTGTCCTAATGCACTATAACTAACTACTCACATATTTTGTGTTCATTTTTATTTATAGTTTGTTTATGGTGCTCACTGCCACAGTCCCTGCTCCAATCACAAACACCCCTGTGTGGTGGAAAACAAGGCAGAGAGAGAGATCGAGACCTAGATCCTTGAAAGCATTTAGGCACCTAACTCCCATTGAAATCAGTGCAAGCTAGAATCCTAAATACCTTTGAGGATCTCAGCCTAAGTGACTTGCTCAAGACAAAATCTATAGCAGAACATGGAGTAAAATCCACATCCCATAATGCATTAGGGGCTAAGCCACAAGGCCATCCTTTTTCACAAGAGTAAGTCCTTCAAGCCACCACACACGTACATCCAGGGACTATCTAAATATTATAGCCAAACTGGTCACACACAAATGCAAGACTACAGAAAACATACCCTGTAATGAGCTGCAAGTCTACAAAACTGCAAAGAAACCTTTATTTAAAAGCCGCCTTTCAACAAAGATTTACTGAGTTTTTTCTCAAACCTTACTCAGGCAAAGGCCAACCAAAGCCTGATTTTCCAAAGGGAAAAGAGTTTTCAGACTCAAGTTCTCAGCTCCAAACAAAAAAAAACTAAAACCTAACAGACTTTCTCTCAAAAGCAAAATCTCCTAACCCCCTCCCAGCCTGAGTTTTGACAGCATGAAGGAAGTAGGAAGGGAGTGCTCACAATTGCTCAGAGATAAATGTCTAGCCCTTGCTCTGCGGGGACCACTCAAGTGACATTTCTGGGAAACAAAATCAATCCCCATTAATATTTGAACATGAATAGAAATAGTCCATTTGCTGTTTATAACAAATGGTTAGCATTATTTATACAGCACCAACAACGTACTAAGCACTTCAAAGGCACAGGGGAAGATGAAGCATCTGGTCTGAACAGCTTACAATCTAAGGCCGTCATCCTGAAACTGAGGGCAGGTTGAGCTGCACTGATTTCAATAGAACTGAATGCAGGTGAAGTGGCACCCCTGCAGGCAGCCAGTTGCATGATCGGGTCCTAAGGGTAAAACTCCCATTTACTTGAAGCCTTGGATGAATTGAAAGCTCATTGAAATTAAAACCCAACCAAAAGGAGAAAATTAAGGTGTATTCTGCTGTGCAGCTACATACTGGCCCTTGCTCAGGGCTGGACGTAAAGGCTTAATCTAGTCTTAAATCAGCAAGCAGAGCAGGGGAACGTAGGTGTGGTATCGCTCACCGCTGAGCAGAAACTTTGCACCCAGATCTCAGGTAAGAAGCCTGGCAGCTGACTTGAAATCTCAGTTCATCTTTAAATCACATTGCAGTTTTGATTTAAAAAACATAGAAAGCTTGAATTCCTGTTCTTTCAGGTAGTTAGTGTAACCACATGCTTACTTAAGAGGGAATCACAGGCATATGCTCTGTCACCCCATGGAACTCATCAACAGGCTCTGAACCCACTGCCTCCAGAGTCCACAAGAGACCTCTTCCACCTCAGCTACAGTAGCATCCTGGCATACACTCAACCCCAGTCCTACCAATAGTATAGTAGCAACCAGTGGCATAAATGGGATGTTATCCATTCTGTGAGACAGCCCATAGAGGGAAATAATGCAGCCCTTCCCTGCAAGGTGTTGGTTTAGCCCAGGGGTAGGCAACCTAAGCTGATTTTCAGTGGCACTCACACTGCTCGGGTCATGGCCACCAGTCTGGGGGGGCTCTGGATTTTAGTTTAATTTTAAATGAAGCTTCTTAAACATTTAAAAAACCTTATTTACTTTACATACAACAATAGTTTAGTTATATATTATAGACTTATAGAAAAAGACCTTCTAAAAATGTTAAAATGTATTACTGGCACACAAAACCTTAAATTAGAGTGAATAAATGAAGACTCGGCACAGCACTTCTGAAAGGTTGCCGACCCCTGGTTTAGCCTTTTCCCTTTTCTCTCCCAGATGCCTGCGATCACCAGTCTTTGGAGTGCCTCTCCTCTCTCCTTGCATACAGCAGGTCCTGAGTACACCTGGTGCTTCCGCACAAAGCATCTTCCCACTGTGCCAGATACCAAGGGGTTGTGGCCTTGAGAATACTACAAGCTGACAAGGAGTGTAAAGCCCAGTACACGGGGGACAATACATTAAACAAAGCAAACCCCTGCAAAGGAATAAAATAACTGGACAACAGAGGGAGAGACTTTACTGGGAACAAGAACATAGGATCTGGGGAAGTAAAGGGCTACAGTTAATTAATATTTAACCAATATCTATAAATGAGTTAATTCCCACCTCTTAACATGCTCAAACTCCTCTTACCCCAGCTGCCTTCCTGGGGTGGATGGCACTGTTGAGGTGGCATGTCCTGAGACAGAGTGTTGCAGCAGTGTGGTATCAACTGGCTTAATCAAAAGCTACCTTATTTTTTCTTCAGGCCGGAGTCCTCTTCTGACTCCAGCCAGGCTCTTGGGTTTCCTGGTCTGGAATCTTCCTGGGGTGTTGGCTGGCTCTTGGTAGCCGGTGCTAGGTGGGATCTCTCCTTCTTTGGCTACTGGTCACTGCAATGCTGGAGCTAGAGTCTCAGAGCACTGTGAGAACTTCCTTTGGGGGCAGTAGGCGCATAGCTGGGATGCCACATCCCACATTGTCTCTCTCCCAGCTTCCAAACCAAAACTGAAGCAAAACTCTCTCTCCTTTGTGTAGTCAGGCTGTCTCCTAGCAGGAAGGGGGTCTGCACAGCCCTGTCTTATTGGTCCAGTGGACAGTTCATCCAGCTCAAACCATGAAGAAGATTCCTTATCAGCCCCAGCAGGGTTTTCTAGTTCCTTCTGTCACCAACCCTGATTCCAAGCATGCTGGGAATGGAGTCAGACACTTTGGCAGCCATCTTAATTGGATTCCTTTTGGTAAGGCTCCCTACATTCTCAGATGGGAGCTTCAGGAGCTGGGATTCAGAAAAACCCCCAGAGGGATTACAATGACATACAACTTGCCAGTGGGTTACACAGCAACTGGTGAGCCAACACTGGAATGTTGTGTTTCAGACTTCCTGGCCCTGGAAGCAGAGTGTGGTCGAGTGGTTACAGGTAACTCAGCCAAGGACATACTTTGATACATGCCTTCTTCAGAACAACATGACAAAGCGAGGCCCAGGCTTGTCTCTGTCATGTTAGCGGCTGGGGTTCTAGTCAGAGTGCTGCTTAACATGACCTGCAACTTCTCAGTTGTTGTAGCTACAGGTGAATGCCTACTCTCAAATAAGAGAGAAGGTCTTACTTAATAAGTGTAACCTCCAGGGAGATTACCTAGATTCCTGGAGCTCTGTTTGCTGGCCGCTCAGGGAGGAGGAGCCAAGGCAAACTCAGAGTCTGCCCGGCAACCAACAGGGAGTGACATGCCCCTCCCAGGGAGTTGAGGAGAGAGGAGAAGCCATTTTGGAGAGGCTGGAGCCAGCCAGGGCAAGGGCAGGACTGGCTGTGTGTGGGGAGCTGGTGAGTCCCAGGCCTGCAAGCAGGGTTCCCCCTGAGAACTGGCCTCTAGGGACCTCACAGCAGATTCCCCCAGATGTGTTTTCCTTCCCCACGGATGAGTCCCAATTGGTAGCGTTTGCTGAGAAATTTCCCCAGCCGGGCTGGGTTCACCTCCAGCTCCTTAGGTGAGACCAGTCCCCACATGGTCAGCGCTGCTAGTCCAGGGAAGCTGCCTGCGGAGTGTGTGACTGGAGGCTGGGTTAGGAGGCTACAGTTTGGATGTTAGGGCAGTTGTATAACCAACACCTTGAGCCCTGCACCCCTTTGTGGTGAGGGGAGATCCTGGGACCGACGCAGCCTGATTCCTGCCTGAGGAGGATCCCTGCCAGCAGACAGCAGCCCCTCTGCAGTGACTGAGGAGTCCAGCGTCATCCTCAACCCTGAAGGTCATTCATGGAGTTCGTGAGTGCACCGTCTTCAGTTAGTCAGTCAGGGAATTTGTTTTGGGGACCCCCTACTCCCTGAACTGTGTCCTCAAGCCAGGGAGTGCGGGTTTGAGGATTTTATAACCTGCTGCATATTACACCTGTGGAGGGATTCACCACCTCCTCCCACTTGTGGGCCCTTTGGGCTGTACTGAACCCAGTCAGCCACATGGCTAAACCACTGCAGAGAATTGTATAGGTCATCAAGGGCCCCAGCAAAGTACACGTACCAACAGGACACTAATTGTACACTTGTTACATCAAGTCACGGGTATTTTCAGTGTGGGCACCGGTGACCCTAAAAATAGTGTTTCACCCTGTTATGTTGTATTTGTTGCCTGTTTAATATAATTATTGTGTTGAATATATTTTTATGTGTTGTGTTATTTCTTGGAAGTCTCCAACTATCTGGCAAGTAAGTGGAGATTACTCTGTAGTTAGAATTTTCGACCCAAGCTGCCCTGGTGACCCTGCCAGGAAGGAGTGAAGGGGGTGGAGGCACCGCCAAATAATTTCATAGAAAAAAGAAAAAAGATTCACCCTGCTGAGTGGGTGGCGGGATCCAAAAGAACCCAGACCTGTCCATCAAAACCTGTAAGCGGATTGCCATTAAAGGAGGTAACCAGGTGGAGAGGGGCGCTACATAAGCATTGTGGATAGATGCATTAACAGCAATCAATATAGAAGCTGGGACTAGAGTGCTTAGCCTTCTGGCTTGAAGCTCACCGAATACTCCCCTAGGCTACAGGGCATTGCATTATGGAGGAGCTCTCCCAATGTCTTAAAAATCTGACATTTTCCCTGTGAAGCAGGCCAATATGACAGACCTGCCAACTGCATGAGTGTCAAGTGAGATGTGTGATGCTTAACAGGTCATCCTGGGGAGTGGGGGGATCCAACGCTCCCCCTCCCTCTGCCCTTTTCCTGCAATACACGGGTCTACAGTGGTGAGCCACCACACAGTAGCAAGTAATCTGTGCCAGAGGTTTTTCTGCTCACCCAGGCCTACCTACATTCTCTCCTATGCATGTCTCCCAAATTAGGGCCCCCAAACATAGTGTCCAGTTTTGAAAATTTGGGCCTAGGTTCCTTGAACTTTGGTGACTGCTCTTCAAAATGTCAAACAAGAGCAGCAATTTACATTTTTGGTCATGAATTATACAGAGTGGCACACCCCGATGAAGTGTTGCCATTGACTTCAGTGAATCCAGAGCAGGCTCCACGGGATTGGCCAACGTAAGCAGTGATGCATACCCATGAATCTCAGTGGAGAATCAACTCTTACAATGCTAACTGACCTCCTGCTGCACAATGTTCAGATAAACCTAGTTTAAAACTGTTCTGATTCTTTCAGCAAGTGCCCGATATGAGAAATTCTACCACAAGGTACAATGAGCCAGAGGATAGGTTAAGTGCAGAGAGCTGTGAAACTACCAGAAGACTCTATTCCAGACCAGTACACTTTATTATTTACATATGCAGCCCTCACAAGGTGGTAAGAGCTGCCATATAATCTCTCATCAGTAATCATTTCTGCCACGTTATAGCACAACAGGAGACAACTGTTTTGTAAGCAGAGTGAAAGGAGAAAATTGCATGTTGCACCAACTGTTTGTTCAGAATTCAAATGCAATCATTCCAGCTTAGGCA
The DNA here is from genome assembly GCF_020497125.1 of Mauremys mutica. Lineage (NCBI taxonomy): Eukaryota > Metazoa > Chordata > Testudines > Geoemydidae > Mauremys > Mauremys mutica. The sequence goes on along the minus strand of NC_059081.1, from coordinate 71,491,085 downwards.
GGGTTTCAGCCATGTCTTTACACTGTGACTTCAATGCCCTTTCAGCCTCAGTCTCGTAGTCTCAGAATTTGTTTTGAATATAGTAAAGCGCACTAAGCCTTTTTATGATTTCCTGTAGTATTTCAGAGCCTTGGAGTGAAAGTGCCTTCTAAATCTTTTTCCAGAACTCTCCTGTCACTTTAAATATGTGCAAGTATGTTGCCAGTTTCAAGGTAAACTTGAAAGAAAATGATGCAGTTAAGAGTAAGATAGGTGCTCTATTCATGTTTAAATATAGAGCTATCCGTTCAGCTTTGGTTTCTGTGGCAAAAGATCCAGAGCAGAGATGAGCTCTTTAAAGTTCTTACTCTGGGTGAGACCAGATTTCAACTAATGAGCACCCACATTTGGGGTCAGACTCTCAAAAAAACTCAGCACCCAAGAGCTCCCGCTGTGCACCCGATGTGCTGAGCTCTGTGGAAAACATGGCTAAATATTTTAGTGCATAAATGGGAGTTGGGCTGTTTTGTCTTTGAAAATTGTGCCATTTAAGAATAAAAGCTATGATTTGGGAATTGCTTTGAGCAGGGGGTTGAACTAGATACCTCCCGAGGTCCCTTCCAGCCCTGATATTCTATGATTCTATGATTGCTAGAGACTACCTAGATTTAGGAGCCCAACTCCAACTGAAAACTCAAAGGTCTTAGGTCCCATTGAAAATGTCAGCCACTGAGACTTTCATGGGTTCTCTGGTGTCATTAGAGTGGAAAGATGTTCCTGTGGTTGGGGCATTAACTAGGGTTTAAAAGATCTCTGTTCTGCTCCTGGCTCAGCCACAGATTCCACGTGTGATGGTGGGAAAGTCACTTAATGTACCTTGTTCCACAGTGTTCTGTCTGAACATGGGGATAATACCTCTCCCTCAAAGGCATTTGTGAGGCTAAAATCCATTCGTGGTCATGAGATGCTCAGATTTGGTGGAGGTGATGGTCACATAATTCCCTAGCTAGACAGTACAATGTGTGGTATCTGAGTTGTCCCAGATTTATGTAGTAAGGGGTGACAAAAAAGAACCAGGAACTGGACAGAGGTCTTCACAAGATTTGTAAATTGTCTAAAAGGGTATATAGATGCATTCCCATGTTGAATACTCATCGCAGGCAGGTTAGCAGGAGCATTCTGGCCATACATCCTTGCTTGGCTCAGTTTTGGGGTTTCCTTTGCTGTTCACCTTTAAAGTGTGAATCCTGTTCCAATAGAGACCTCATAGACTGACTCAGTTGTAGAGTATATACTTAAATATATTATATACTTTCATTTTTGTCTTTTCCTACTCAAGTGCCAGTTATCATGAGTGGGAAATGCCTGCTAACACCAAAGGCTTTGAATTTGCCAAGACTCAAAACAAAACAAATATCTTTCTGCATGAAGCATTTGCTGGAAAATGATTCATTTCTCTAAGACAGTAACATGGCCAACATTTTAAAAAATGTTAGACTTTTAAATCTATATTTAGGCCCTGATACTCAAAAGGCTCACTAAATAAGTGAGGTACTAAATCTTTATGTTTCACAGGCTGAGGATCTTGCATTGGCTCTCAAGGAATGGGGGGTTCATTGGTAACTTGCAGTTTGTGATATCTTCGATTTGTTTGCTTAGTTATTTGAAGAATCTGTCCAGTTTAAAATGTGGCCTCCAGATATGGATGAAATTTCTGGTGCCCCATATTCTCTCTAACAGCCTTTCAGATCCAGGCAGTGACAGGACATAGGGCTAGGTTGTGACTTGAACCACACTTCCACACAAGGAAGAGGTGAGCAGGGAGTGTGTGGAGAGGGTTGGCAAATGGGCAGAGCCTTGGCTCCACATTCCTGTACTCACTGGCCAGGGCAGCCGAGCTAGCACGGGCACATACTCTGATGTGCTGTTGGTATAGGTCAGCAGGAATCAGGGAGAGAATTGTGATTCAGTGGTGTGTCTAGTTACAGCATCTCCTTGGCCACTTCCTAGGATGAGGGGGCTTAGACCCCACCCCTTGCTCAGCACTAGCCCATAGTCATCCTTTTGCGATAGCATGTACTGAAAGTGAGGCTTCCAATCTCCCTATTTGTTTCTGTTCATAATTTTTCCCTTTCCCCTTCCTTCATTCCCTCTCCTAGATCAAAACTCCTCACAGTTTCTGTATACTAGCTCCAGCTCCAGTCACACTCATACCTGCAGCACTTCCAACTCAGTCACTGAATGAGCCCAGCTTCTGCTTTTGCCCTGCACATAGACAGGGGCACTGTTGAAATCCTACTGCAGTGACAGTGCTCTTATAGAGAATGGATGCATTTTGTGCTGAGGCGCTCCTTCGGGCTTGTTAGCATCTGCTGGAGATGGCATGCTCCAACGGGTTCCCAATACACAGGCGACCAGGAAGTCTGCCTGGTGGGCTGTTTTCTGCGTCATCCAAGACCACTGAGTTGGATGCCGCAAAGATGCTTAAAGGATTTGAGAACCAGAGCTGAAATGCTGTGTCTTGGCAACAAGGGAGGGGAGAGAAATTGGCTTTCATCTCCCCTCCTGCCACAAAAGACAATAAATAACCAGGAGGCTTCAAATGAATTTCAGACTGAAGAATTTCTGCATCCTCCGGGTCCAGGAACATTTCAGGGATTTCTCCTGCAAGACCTCTCTCTCATGTACTCTCTGGGAAGGTCTTTTCCCCTGCTTTTTATAATAATGGGTCGATCTGCTTTTCTAGAACCTTGGGTGCCTGGCCTGAGTCTTGGTCATCTCAGCCATAAAGGAATATTCGTTTCATTCCAATCTTTGTTTTGTATGGGGATGATAAATTATGTCGGGGGAAGTGATTGGGGAACCATTTTTCATGAACTATCAGCTAGTGCTCCCATCGAACTATCCAGGATTGGCTCACTCAGACAGGCCTCACCTTCCTGTTCTCCATCGTAAGAACAGCAAGGAAGAGGCCTTTTGTAAGGGCCATGTTATAATCTCATTCTGTGAGGAGCTCTCCTTGATATTGACCATAAGCCCAAGTCCCTTAGGCCCAGCTCAGCCAGACTCAGAAATTCCACCTCAGATTCTACTTCCTGTGTGACCTTTGGCCAGTTACCTAGGGTGATGTTTTCATAGGAGCCTCAGAGACTTAGCTGACCAAGTCCCATTGACTTTCAGTCTCATTTCTCTGCCCCAGATCCTCAAAGGTATTTAAGTACCTAATTTCCACTGAAATTTAGGCCTCACTTGCCCATCTGCACAATGGGGGCAATACTCCCTGTCTGATTGGTGTGTGGTAAGCTGTTCAGATACCACACGGATAAGCACCTCGGCAAAGCCAAAAAATCAATAGATTTCACAACAGAGCTCTTTGTTGTTACTGCATCTGGGCAATAAATATTGCACAAGTAGGCCCAGAACATGGAACCCCCAAATATTGCCCTTCCCGTGAGAGGGGGGACAACTTACATAAGGTTCTCCTGATAGTGTTACACGGTAATCATCCTATGGGGATGGGAGGGTTGTCCCTTTGGAGGAATAAACTATGGGCCATGCCTCAAAATCCTTGCAGAGCCTGGGGAATCCACAGGAGGCATAGAGCTATCTGCATGGAGGCCCTCACAGCTGCTCTGGTTCCTGGCAGGTTCCTCCTCCAGATCCCTTGCACTGTGGGTCCACTGGATTTTCTGACCTCCAGGACCCCTGGGCAGAAAAGATAATACAGGCTACACTACCCCCCCAGCCATTCTTGTCATAGACCTACTCAGTCTCTGCCCCTCCTCCCAGGGCTTCTGGCAACATGGCAACACATTCTGCATTGGCTTCCAGGCTAGAGGAAATGGTGCCACAGAGGCATGGAGGGGACCCTTGGCAAACTGAGCAATGATCCTACCCGTTAGTAATATGACTAGATGGCATTCACCTCCCTCGCTTAACTCTTCCACTGCCTACTTTAATATGAAGTACCACTAATTAGGTGGTGGCTGAGTGCTAATTGTTTTTGCCATAAAACAGAAACATGTGTCTTTTGTGCATAAAGCAAAATAAGGAGTGTGGAGGAAGAAAAAAAGTAACATCCAAGCCAGAAGGGAGGGTAAACGAAACTAAACAGACAAGTAATATCGTCAGACCCATTTAACTAAAGAGTCACTGTCAGGTTATAAAAATCACAGGCCAAATTCTCTGCTGGGGTAAATTAGCATTGTTCCATTGACTTCAACAGAGCAACACTGATTGACACCACTGGAGTATGTGCACTCATATTTTTTAAAATAGCCATTACCTGTGGGTAATAACAATAACCTCAGATTATCCCAACAAAAATATTGCTTAGACTCTGGGTTTTGTTGCAAACGCTGCAGAGAAGTGGTTCAACTGAGGGCATAATACATTTTTAAACGACTCTTGCAAACCACTGGGAGCCTGTGACCAGTGATGGATACAGAGACCAGACAGCCTTCTTAAACCCAAGGATTGTTTAATCTTAACAGTAGGAACAAGGCAAAACATAAGAGGAAAATAATTTTAACCCAATAAACAGTCTAAATGCATGTCTATCATACAGGAGACTTACCCCACCTGTGAAGGGAGCCTATGAAAACCTAGCTCCTTCTGACACCATGGTGGGTGTCTGTGGGTATCAGCCTGTTTCCCCCAACATCTTACTGACCCCTGGCCAGAGAGAATCCTTTTAACCTGCCAGAAGTCCCTCAGACTCTGAGTTTGGGACCTGCTGCCTAACACCAGTTTGGTGAGCACTGTAGGGGGTTGAGCCATCCTCATCGAGGCTGTTGCTCTCCCATTCTCTTGTAGCACCCCTCCACAGTTTGGTAGATGGGCCGCTATCTAGGGTGACCAGATGTCCTGATTTTATAGGGACAGTCCCAATATTTGGGTCTTTTTCTTATATAGGCTCCTATTACCCCCCACCTGTCCCTATTTTTCACATTTGCTGTCTGGTCACCCTATCGCTATCTGAAGTTGTTGTACTCTTTCCTGCCAGCCAGCCTCTCCTTGAAGTAACCCCCTGTATCTGTAACCCTTCTGCCAGGTGCTGTTGGCAGCAAAATGGGCCAGACTGAATTTTCTAAGTATTCCATCTCAAAACTTAAACAACACTCACTTGAGTCTCCCTGCCCTTGAAACTATATATATGACCATGGGCACCACTGATAGGCAATATTTCCCCACTCACAAGCACTGAGACCAGAGGTTACAACAAAGTGAACTTTCCTGGGTGGGGGAGAGCAGATGAAACCTGGGAAACTCAGCAATTAATCAATTAGCAATGAGGTATGACTCCCATCCCCACAGGGTGTCTTTGCGATAGCCCCAACCTCAATCCTCCTCTGGCTGTGGTGAGCAGCTGAATCATTCTAGCGACTTCCCTCCTCCCCAGTTCCCCACTCACAGTTTGTTGCCCTGGATTGGTGGAGCCCACTGACTCCGCAGGTCAGGGCTGCCTGGGCTGCTCCAGGGGCTCTACCACCTGAGCCAGATGAAGTGATGTTAGCTTTGATTGCAGGGTAGGGCTAGCCTGTCCCTCAGGTAAGCTACTGCTCTCTCTGCAGCTTCAGCCCCAGCCACCTTAGCTCTGTGCCATCCTTTGTCTCACAACCACATGAGCTCAACACAGTCCACATTTTCAGAGTAATCTCAGCTCAGCCCTTTAGAGAAGAATCCATAATATCCAGAGCCCTTAACAGAGCCCTTACCACCAGCGAGGCACTGCTAACATAAAGCAGGAACCTCCTTCATTCCCTCTCCTTTTTTAGGAATGCCCAGGCACCCTTAATCCAATTGTACCGGACTTTAGACCCCTCACCTCAGACATATTTGGTATAAATCTCTCACCCCTTCATTTCCCAACAGGGCCAATAGCATTTTATTGCTCCCAAACTCAGAATTTATCGATATGTTAACCAAAATGCCCCAAACTGTCACATAGCTGAAATGCAAATGAGCCTGGCCCATTCAGTCATTTCCCCTTGTTCCCCAACAGATGGGTCTTTGATACTGTAAAAAATGACAACAGATTTCACAAACGTGGGGCCAGATTTTCAGACATGTTCCCAACATGGAGTTTGGCCATTGACTTCCGTGGGACCGGGATTTCACTCTGGTCCATACGTGGCCCAGATTTTCAAAGTGGCACATGCCAGTCAGGTTTGCACAGCTAGGAAGGTATTTGCATAGGGGCTCTGTGTTGGATATGGGCTTGCTCTATCATCATTTATGAATACTATATGTTCTATATGTTTGTCTTTGGGGCAGGGGTGGGGGGCTGTATGACTATGTAAGCCCTGTGGCCTGAACTCCGAGAGAGTTGGGAACTCACTGTTGACACCTGTTGGCCCAGAGCTGCCTGAGAACTCCAGATGGCCAGGGCTTTGTTGGGGGGGGGGGGCTCTCTGCTGCCATCTGTTGGGGAACAAGGGGAAATGACTGAATGGGCCACCCCACCTGCATTTCAGCTGTGACAGTTTGGGGCATTTTGCACCTGCCTGTCACCACTGCATCTCCAGGTGGGTAGGGGGAGCTGGGCAGAGACTCCAAATTTTAAAAGCAAAACCTTCATCAGCCAAGGCTGACATGGCTGACAGGAGGAAGCAGGCTATTGATTGCATTCCCTTCACTGAGCTCCTCAGGTCCTGCTAGGGATAAAGCAACCCAGGAACAATTTTGGGACTCTGATCCCCAAGCAGTTGCTCAGCCCTCACTGGGAGTTGTTACTGTTCTCAGCTCCGCCCTGGTATTCCTTTGCTGTGCTGTAATCAGCTCGCACCTTACCAAGCCCCATGCTGTGACATGTTTATATGACCAGGCCTTTTCCCCTTCATTAGTACCAAGGTCAGGAGAGATCAGAGGTCAGGCCCAAGCTCGATGATTTCACTTTTAAACAAATCCAACACCTCCCCCGTCCTTCCCCTCAAAGAGGCTGTCACATAAATTTTCATTTTGTACCACTAGTTTTTCCTTTGCGTTAACAAAAGGGATATTTCATTCACTAAAACCATCAGGTCATTCCTCCTTTATTAATCCTAGAGTATTTGTGTAGCTCTTGTCAGTGCCCGGCTCCTGCACTTAATTTACAAAGTGTCAATGAGGAACTCTGTAAAAATAACGGTGGCAAAGGTTTTAAATAGAAATACAATATGATCTCCCACCCTCACATACTGCAACGATTTTAAACTGAACCAGCTGGAACTCAGCAACCCAGAGATTCCTGGCTGTCCAATTTTATTCTCTCCCTCAGCTGTTTCTATAACATAATTGCAGAGAGTAAGAAAGTTGGTGCTATTAGAATTGGTATGTTTCTGTGAGAAACAAGGTAAAATGCAACAGATTCGTTTCATTTTCACTAGTTTCACTCATCTGAACCCAAGAGTTCGAGTTAAAACTTAGTAGGTAGAAATCCCTGAAAACCAAACCCACTAAGATTTTGTGCAGCTTCTGAATGCCTCTGTGATTCTCCCTGGGAAAGAGTGATTCCAGGAGAAGAGAAGCCTACTGCTAAACTTTCGCTCTGGGAAGCAGGACACGTGGTTGCTGTAATTCTGCATTTCCACAGCATTAGCCCTTTTTCTGGACTCTTGCATTCCACCTTTTCAAACATTCCAGGCAAGCAATTCACAGCAGGCACTTTGATAGCAGCGCCCCCTGCTGTTTAAAGGGAAATGTCAAAGGCCATTTGACCTGGGAAAAGAAATTAGCCTTCCCCATATGTTGGGTTAGGCCATTTAGGTTGGGATTGCCAAAGCAGTTTAAGGGAGTTAGGTGCTCAAATCCTACTCATAGTCAAATTCCCTTGGTCTCCCTTGAAAAACCTGATTCTTCAAGATGCTTAGTGCACTGGAGGTCTGAGTTCAAACCCTGCCTTAGGTCACAAATGGAAATGAATTTTGTGGTTCCAACTTAGTCCCTAGTGAACATAAGTGCCATGGCACAGCCCTCTGTAGCAGGAAGAGAGCCTGAGACATACGTCCTTATACCAGAGGCCTGGTATGAGGCAGGACCTGCTCACAGAATCTGGCAAGAATAGGGCTGATATTGCAGAAATACATATTCCTAAGAAGCGCAAGTCACAGAGTACTCATGCAAACACATCCCGATATCAAGTAGTACCAGAACATCCCAATATCAAGGATGATACACAAACATTCTCCAAGAATAACAGGAACACATTGACCTCTCCTAAAAGATAAGGTCAGGATAATAAAAATGTTTTAATCAAACCAACATGTACAAGGTGAGGGGTAATAACTAGCCATGTCACGGGGCAGTAACTAACTATGGCAGAGGGGCAGTACTCACTTGTTTGTATCGGTATATAAAGATGCATCTCAGAGAGAGTCTCTTTGTCTGGACTAGGGAGGAATGGAAAGTCCCACCGTTCACTGAGCTGGTCCATTGTTATGGGTATGCATGTATATTAGTGCTCCGGTAGAGTCTGTGGGATACTAGTACTGTGCTTTGTCAACAATTAGCCGGGCTGGGTGCCTTCGTCCCTTAACGAATTCTGTGGTCATTGGGCGGTTCACTCAAGGTCTGCCGTGCCAGCTGTCTGTGCAGGGATGTAGCGGCACACAAAGGGAACACACATGCTGCCAAACATCTATCAACATCTAACCACACTACCAAGTTCCACTTAACAGCATTGGAGCTGGACAAGCATCTTCTGCTTGACATTTGTAGTTTTGTAACCACTAGTATAGTAATGCAGGTGAAAAATGAGGCCCAGGTATAAAGTTGGGAGCATACCACTTCCCCAGCCTGCTCATTGTAGGCCCAGTGTTAGCTGTTTTTATTAGCCCTCCATCTTCAAAAGCAAGTAACCAAATATTACCTTTAAAAAGTACTCCAGAAAGAGCATTTCTCATCCAAATTACTTTTAACAAAGTCCTTTGGGCTCTTCTGAAAATCCCAGGCTAAATCTACAACATTCAAATAATTCTAATAATAATAACTCTAATGAGGCAGGAAATAGAAAAATACCCGTCACGTCACTGGCCAAGCGATCTTGCCTAATTTCAGTAGTCCAGTTAATGTCTAACTCGGGATGGCCTGCCTCAGCTTCCACAAAAAAAATTCAAAGGTTTCTCACTCATGTAAAGATGAAGTACAGTCAGAATTAAGCTTTCACCAGACTTGGCCTCTTGGCCAAAGGCAGAGGGAGGATCCTTCCACCCAACCCTTGGCTTCACCCAGAACTGCCCCCCTGATAGAAGCAGACAGCCCGCCCTTACCATCTGGCCTACTGAGCCCCAATTGGCCTCTGCCTGCTCCCACCCCTTCTAGCCTCAGGAGGGGTGAGTCTTCCTGACCAGAGATTGCCTAGAAAGGCCTCCCAAGGAGGTCCAAACTCACTGCCCTTCTTCTCTTAAAGGGCTGCTTCTGAAGACAGTGTGTGTTGAGGTAACAGGGTCTGGCAGGGACAGGGAATGCCTGGCACATCACATTACCAATTAACCAGTCTTAGGAAGTGGCATTGTTTAGGACAAGACTTACCTTTGATGGTGGCCTACAAATTGTACCTTATGTTGCCCATCTTCTTTTACTGGCCTTTACTTTTTTACTCTTAGGTAAGGTATTGCCAGCGTGAATCAAAATCCTCTCTGTGTAATAACCAACACATCAAAGTCAACTAAATATAAACTCCACACAGGAAAAAATGTATTAAAAATTATCTGATGCAATGTCACACTCATATTAGTAATGCTGGGACTTTGCTTTAATTCTCTGTTACACAGTTTGAATCACTGCATACCAGGGACAAACACAAGAGATTTGTGTAGCATGCGTTATACAATCATATTCTGTTCCCTTCTCTTCTGGTCTCCACTAGGGAATTGCACAGAAAATTCCCCGCCAGTGCTACCACCAGTTCAACTACACATATCTAACAGGAACAGCAGAGACAAGAGGAAGCAAGCTGGAAAGCGACATGGAGACAGACAGTGGTTAGGGGTTGTGTGAGTTTTTCTCTGTACCCAGTTTCATCCTTTATGATGCTGAGACTCCTTCCTTCCTCCAACCAATTTCCTTAATAAAAGTGATAGAAATGCCAGGAGCCACCAGAGCCTTGTCTACACTAAGGCACCTCCTATCAGAGTACTAGTGGGACTTCTCCCCTGCAGGTACACAAGGCCTATGCAGTGACACAGGCTCAAACTCAGATCTTGGTGTCATGCTAAACTAAGCTCAAAAGGTTAAGAAGCTCACCCTTGTGTAACTATCCAAGGTTTTTTGGGCTGGAAACCTCACAGGAAGGTACTGCCTCTCCCAGGATTGTCAATGTTTCCTGGTTTCTGAGCAGGGAAATATTCTTTGAAAAGTTAACCAACCTTTTTTTAACCTTAGGCTAGTTTCAGTTATAAGTTTTGGTCAGTGGTTCAGGCCAGTTCTCAGCTGCCAGAGCCTTGTTACTCTGCTGGAAGCACATGCAAACACCATCCTCCAGTGTTGTCTCGACACCCAAATGCAGCTAACACCAATGATTTACAGCCCATCGTTCTAAAAATAAATAGTCTGCAGGGCCCAGTCACTCCAGAGTCAGCTGGCGTGGAGGACGTGGGGTCAGCCCCTTCTGATATTTACTATGAAAGATCACATGCTTCCCCCTCTCCTATTCTAGTCCATATCTGAAACTAAGCCAAATGATGAACAGGGGAATAGTCAGTAATGAGGCTAGGATTTCCTTTGTGCATTCAAAATCCCAATCCAAGCCATACTCAGTGGGGCCTGAAGAAATTAGGTGTGCCCTCCACTCTGGTGGCAGTTAGGCACCAACTCCTTTGAATATACAAGCCTTTAAGGGGAATCCACCCTGACTCATCGTTTCTCTCTGAAGAGGATGACTATTTTGGTTCTCAGAAGAGTGGAGGGATGACTAAAGCCAGGCACCGTTCAAGCTCAGGGCGTCCAGCTCAGACAGCTATGCCTTAATTCTGACCTCCGGCACTTCCCACGCACACCACCTGCCCACCCCTTTTTTTCCTTCTCCCAAGCTATTTTGCCAAGGCTTTTTTGTTCTGGCTTTGTACCAGAGCCTGCAGGATATGAAGAGAGTGACTTCCAGCTGAGAGGAGCTTAACACAGCTCTGGCTCAGCCAGGAGAGGCAGCTTCCTAGCAGGTCACATGGACCTTGGTTTGAATTAGCTGAGAGAAGGAACAGAGGGAACACATGGCAGTACTACAGCCACTGCCTGTGCCTGTACATGAGCTGATGGGAGAGTTTGCCAGCAAGGTGTCTGCTCAGGTGGCCTGGCTGCCAGAAGGTAGGCACCACATGGGCAAACATCCAGTAGGAAGTAGAGTGAGACCTCGAGTCTGTAGGCCCAATCATGCAAACTCTCACTCAGGGGTGTAGTCCCATGGCAACTGATGGGAGTATTCACATGGGGGAAGACTGACAACACAAGGGGTGTTGAGTCAGGCCTCAAGAGATTAGTTGATTTGGGAATGAGTTTGTTAATGGTGTTATTATTGCACCCTGCATTACCTCCCACAATCAGAAAGTTGTAGCCCATTAGTGAGCTGGAACAGTGTATAAACAGTTTTTTCACAATATACAGCCCAGAGAATTACTCAGCCTCATTGATGACCAGTCTTTGCTGTTTCAAAGTAAATATTTCCAAAGGCTACACATTGAATATGAATGTATTGCATTTTTCCCATATGTCTTTGACCTATACAATAAACAGCCCTCACAATTAAAAAGTTATTGCCAACTACTCTATGGCTTCATTTCTCTTTCTTCATTGTTTGCCAAACCCCTTTAGAAGCTTGAAAATAAAGGCCCTGATTCAGGAAAGCACTTCATCACATGCTTAACTCTGTCCCTGTTCAGGTTAACATTTAAGCACATGCTGATCTCTAAGCAGATGCTTACAATTAAGCACGTGCTAAAGTGCTGACCTGAATTGAGATATTTTCCTGAACTGAGACCAAAATGTCTTTCCCTCTTCATTAGTTCCTAGATTTTCAAATGCCACCCTCCATTTTTGCACTAACAATTATTTGCAGGTGAAATTTCTCATGACAATGTTGAGCTACCTGATTGCAGCCATGAATGAGGTACTTCAATAACTAAGGGTCTGATCACTGGATGAGAGCTGTGTAGGAGGATAAGAGCACTGGACTGGGCCTCAGAAGTCATGGATTCTATTTCTGGCTCTGCCACTGGCCTCGTGGGCAAGTCACTTCCCCTACCCATGCCTCAGTTTCCCCATCTGTAACGTGTGGATAATGATACTGACCTCCTTTGTAAAGCACTTTGAGATCTACTGAGAAGAGGAGCTAGGTATTATTAATTGTTATTATCCATACAAGTCTTTCATTGACCTCAGTGGGCTTTGGATCACATCCCGACTGAATCAAAGTTGTGCCTTAAGAAACAGATGCCTCCGTAAGGATGGGATGAACATATGGCTCTTCTCGCTTTGTAAAATGTTTATTTTTCACTCCCCACATGCTTCAGAGGTGAGCAGAGGCATATATAGATGGATAAGGAGTTCACTTAGCAGGGAGTGTAGAGATCATTCCCTGTGTGTCTGAAAATCTCCTAGCAGTTTGGAAGTGACTAGAGCAGTGGCAGCTACAGGTATAAAAAGACAAGGAGATCCAGTATGCGTGTGAAGCTCTAGATTTCAGGGGCAGCGTGGATGGAGTGCGGCAGCTATGCAGCACCCAGCACTAGGACCAGTCACAGTTTTTCAAAAACTTACACCCTACAATGGATGTGAACATCTCTAATTTCAGGGGGAAAGTTCTTCACCATTTTGTAAACCAGCTCTCCCCCCTGCACGAAAGCGAATTTTCCTTTCCTTTTTGACATGCCCTAACATGACCTTTTAACCAAACACAGGGCAGTTGCAACCACGGAAGTGTCAGGAATAGGTGGGTGGGCAGTGAGATGTCCGCGGGGATAGGGGGGGTTCTGTGTGTTTATAGACCAAGCTTTCTCTCATGCCCGAGGCTGAAAGCATGCTATTTTAGCTGAGGCTGCAGTATTGGATGGGGCAGTTCTGTCGGTTTCACTTGGCTTTCATTGAAAAAGCCCCATTTCCCTGACACTAAAACCTTTCACTGCTCACATAGGTGCCGACTTACTCAGATCCCGGGGGTGGGGGGCTCGATCCCCGCTCCTCCCCAGGCCCCACCCCCACTCCACTCCTTTTCCTAAACTCCCACCTCCATGTCACCTCTTTCTGCCCCCATTCCTCTCCCTCCCCGCCCCAGCGCCTTCTTCACACCACTGAACAGCTGATCGGCGGTGTTCAGGAGGCGCTGGGAAGGAGAGGGCGGAGCTGATCGGCAGGCAGGAGGCGCTGGGAAGGAGAGGGCGGAGCTGATCCGCGGTGTTCAGGAGGCGTTGGGAAGGAGAGGGCGGAGCTGATCGGCAGGCAGGAGGCGCTGGGAAGGAGAGGGAGGAGCTGATCCACGGTGTTCAGGAGGCGCTGGGAAGGAGAGGGCGGAGCTGATCCACGGTGTTCAGGAGGCGCTGGGAAGGAGAGGGCGGAGCTGATTGGCAGGCAGGAGGCGCTGGGAAGGAGAGGGCGGAGCTGATCGGCAGGCAGGAGGCGCTGGGAAGGAGAGGGCGGAGCTGATTGGCAGGCAGGAGGCGCTGGGAAGGAGAGGGCGGAGCTGATTGGCAGGCAGGAGGCGCTGCGAAGGAGAGGGCGGAGCTGATTGGCAGGCAGGAGGCGCTGGGAAGGAGAGGGCGGAGCTGATTGGCAGGCAGGAGGCGCTGGGGGTGTGGGGGAGCACTGATCCACGGGGCTGCCGGTGAGTGCTGAGCATGCACTACTTTTTTCCATGGGTGCTCTAGCCCCGGAGCACCCACGGAGCCAGCGCCTATGATTGCTCACATTTTTTTTCACTACGGCCTAGAACCCAACTGCTGGCAAGGGCAGCTGAGGAGCCTGCATAGGTAACACTGTGAGAACACCCCTCTCACAAGCCTGCCTCCCTTCATTACAGTAATGCCTCGCTGGTGCCACCCGTTCCGAGGACACCTGGGCAGCTGAGCATATGCAGCAATGGACAGGAGACTCCAGCTGCCTTACACAGCGATGAGGACTGTATTGCAGCTGCCCTATACGATTATGGAGAGTAGGGAGGTAAAAACAGGGCTCTCTGACCTGTGCCAGGCTATCCTGTATTCATAGCCCCCAGGCACTCAGCAAGACACAACCTAGGGGCCGTGTTCAGCACAAGGCAGTGGCGGCAGCTGGACTTAACACCCCAGTTGTGCACTTATCCTAAGAAGAGGGCAAGGTGCGTGTTCTGGCTTTTCATGTAGAGCCAAGACACCCTGCCTTCACCTCCCCTTTGCTCATGTTCCTGCTGCCTGAGAACCACCTCCATGGGTTGAAGACAGATGACAGTGAAAGCACAGCACACTCATCACAAGTCCCCCCTCCACAGCCAGGCCACAGAGCAAGAGAGCTAGTCAGAGCTGAGTGCAGCCTCTGGAATGCAGTGCATGGCTGGAATGACTGTAAGCAGAGCCCGGCCAGGACCAAGCAAGAGGAGCATGTTTTTATTTAAAAGCCACATGCTGGGGCGTATCAGCCAGCCCGTCAGAGCCCGCCTTGGACTGTGGATACTCAAAGCCTTGGTGAGCAGATGCTCTCACTGAGTCATACTGATATCACCATCCTGTCTCACCTTCCACATATGCTCAGCAGGAAGGCTCGATTTCTGCTCTGCCCCGGCCCAGAGAGCCATTGCCAAAGTTCAAGAGCCACAGGCAAGAGAAACACCGTTAGCTCCTGAAGGTGTTTTATGACTGCTGACCTCTGGGAAGGGGTCCGCAGCCCAGCCACTGCTTTCCCAGCCAAAGAGAACGCCACGCTTTGTGAAGCTGTCGATCTCTGCACGGAAGGGCTGTCATTTCTTGGAGGAACACCACCAGGTTTATCCTTCCACTGAGGACAATGAGGGCAGGAGTTTAATTTTATATACATATCTATTGTTTATTGGACACTTTGTAACACTGAGCTGTTTGGAGAGCTTAGTAAATGCTCAGAAGAAACAAACCACTAAATTCTCACTGAAATCAGAAGGCATTTTGTTAAAGGGAAAATACCAGCAGTGGGAAAGCAGCCAGCATTTAATCGATTTTAAAGCCAAAAGTGATCATAATGATCATCACATCCGACCTCCTGCAGAACGCAGGCCAAGAAACTGTTGTAATAATTGGGGCCTAACAGACCTATCCCAAATGTGAGCTCAGCTGTTGGAAATTGGGTGAAAGTTTATAAAATGTTCCCGTCACCTATCACAATCATTGTCGATGAGATAAAGTCCAAAAGGGAGACAGAACGATTGACAGAGTCCAAACAATGGATGTAATGCAAGGAGAGCGTGGAGATCACGTCTGCTAAACAAGAGGAGAATGGAACCGGCAATGGATGAGCCAAAATTGGTGTGTTGGAAACTAGGTGGCCAAACTAATGAAAGGATGGGCTGGTCTGCCCACCACCTCGCCTTGGGGTCCTGAAAAGGGAGCCTTTGTGGGGATCGAATAGGGAACGGATTCCTGGCAGAGTCCCGAGGGACAGGCTGCCAAACCTCTGCTTCACTACAAAGACTCTGTCCTTTGGGCATGAACCTCATGGGTAACTGTATCATTGTGACACACAGATCTCAGCATGCCTCTGGGGACACCTGACCATCACCACTGCACTCACAAGGACCCCAGCCCGATACATGTGGGATCCTTCTCAGTCTTCCCCTCTCTCGGGTGGTTCTTTCCATCCCCCACTATCTTCCTCCTGGTCCTCTCTCTCTCCTGGCTTTTCACCTGATGCACTGCATGGCATCAGCACAATGAGATGAGATGGCCCGTCCAGCTCTGCCTAGCCTGAGAAAGATCAGTGAAGGAGATGGACCTGATCACAGGGGCAGTGGGAGCTAGCGCCCCTGCAATGGAAATACTGGCAGGGCTCTGCTCCTGCATAAACTTACCTGGAGGTGCTGGAGGGGCTTCTGCAGCATCCAGGATCAAGCCAGTGAGCAAGTAAGAGCAGCTGCGACCCCCCCTTTGCAGCTGGCTGCCTCCCCGAGAGCCAAGTTTCCCTTGCTCCCCTTCCTGTCCCTTCACCCCCACTCACAGCGAGCTTATGGCTCTCCTGCTTGACCACACCAGCCAGTTGGTGTCCCACACTGGGTCTAGCGCAACAGCTGCTGTGGCCAACCTGCCAGAGCTATTGCCAGGTACTCTGAGCACATCAACAAAAACCGTATTTCCCCCTCCATTACAACCCTAACTCTTTGTCCCTCTTGTGTCTGTCTGTTACATCAAAGGCAGGAAAGGGACTGTCATTCACAACTCAGAACTGGACAGAGCTAACCTGTTCCTCCGCACCCAGAAGGACCCGGGTAGCTAGCTGAGCAGGGGCAGAGTGGGAAGTAAACTGCCCAGGCAAAGGGATGGCACTTATTGGTTCCCCCTGGAGCAAGGGGGAAGCATGGCCCAGATTGTGAATCACAGTCTTGATTCAGCCCCTGCTCTGTTCCTGATTGCAATATGCCAATCCATCCCTATGCATTTGTACAGCGCCTAGCACAACAGGGCCCTGATTTCAGTTGAACTCTCTAAGCACCACATGTAAATAATAATAATAGCACAGTGTGGCGAAGGTGACTCCATACACTGTAACATACACCCACAGCCCCATCAGTTATTCTAATCTAGGATAGTACCCAGCAACAGGCGCCAATGGGTGTAACACAAGGGAAAATATCAATTCATATATCAAGCCAATTCCATATAGTTGTACAAGAATTCATCATCACACCATGAGTGCCCAGAGTAGAGAAGTGCTGAAGCAGAGTTTGGGCTAGCTAGGAATTAGAAGTATTATCAGATCTTACGTTGTCTGCATTACATAAAACAACAGCAAACCTAGGACCTGATTTCTATTGACTCCAAGTCACAGTATCTAGAATAGCTAGTAAGAACGCTGATTTATCCTGCCACTGAAGACAACGTCTGCAGTTTGAATACCATGTCGAAGTTAACCAGCACCAATGGAGAGCAGCCAGAAACAGTGGAAAGAAATATAACATCATGAACTTTCTTGTGTCTCTTTCTCTAGATACTTAACCTCTCCTCCCCCTTCTCTGCTGGTTCCTTCCCAGCTCCCAGACTCCCACCATGGGGTCATAGAACCATAGGGTTAGAAGGGACTGCAAGGGTCATCTAGTCTAACTCTGTGCCAAGATGCAGGATTTGTTGTGTCTAAGCCATCCAAGCCAGATGGCTATCCAGCCACCTCTTGAAAACCTCCAGTGAAGGAGCTTCCACGACCTCGCTAGGCAGTCTGTTCCATTGTCCTGCTGTTCTTACAGTTAGGAAATGTTTCTGAGATTTAATCTAAATCTTCCATGCTGTAGTTTGAACCCATTGCCTCTTGTCCTGCCCTTTGTGGCAAGAGAGAACAACTTTTCTCCATCTTTTTTATGGCAGCCTTTCAAGTATTTGAAGACCGCTATCATATCCCCCCCCCTACTCTCCTCTTTTCCAAACTAAACATATCCAGTTCCTTCAGCCTTTGCTCATATGGCTTGTGTTCCATCCTTTTGAACATCTTTCCCACTTGCCTCTGAATCCTTTCCAGTTTCTTGACATCCTTTCTATACAGTGGTGACCAAAATTGGACACAGTTCTCCAGCTGAGGCCTAATCAATACCGAGCAGAGCGGTACTATCACCTCCGATGACTTGTGTGCTATGCCTCTGTTAATGCAACCTAAAATTGCATTTGCTTTTTTTTTTTTTTTTGCAACTGTGCTGCTGCCAAGCCAGTTATCCCCCATTCTGTATTTGTGCATTTATTTTATCTTCCCTAACTGTAGCACCTTACATTTGTCTTTGCTGAATTTCATTGTGTTGTCTATAGCCCAGTTGTCCAATTTATCAAGCTCCCTCCGAATTTAAGCTCTGTCTTCCAAAGTGTTGGCAAACACCCCCAGCCGTATGTCAACTGCAAGTTCGATCAGTCTGCTTTCTATTAAACACCAGACCCAGAACAGATCCCTGTGGAACTCCATTTGAGACCTCCCTCCAATCTGACATCATTCCATTCACAGTTACGCTTTGTGATTGTTTAACCAATTATATAGCCACTTAATGGTACATTCACTAAGCCCACATTTCTCCAGCTTACTTATCAGAATGTCATGTGGGACTGTGCCAAAAGCCTTGCCGAAGTCCAGGTATATTATGTCCATCGCATTCCCCCATCCGCCAAACCAGTTCCCTGTCAAAGAAGGGAATCAAGCTGGTTTGGCATGATTTGTTCTTAGCACGACTCTTCATAGCTTTCTGCCTCCTGAGCTCCTGACATTTGATTGTCCCTGATCAGTGTAAATTTCCCAGCCACCTCACCTCCCAGCACCAGTTTACTAACCAAATATCAAGGCATGATGACAATTTGGGGCATTGAGAGGCAGAGATGACTGGCACTTTTCCAACAGAACGTTTTTCTCTCTGAAAATGCTGATTTCTCAAACTGTTAGGCAAAAATACATCAACTTCGACAAAAAGTACATTTTGAAAGAAAAATTGAAAAAACCCCAACCTTGGCGTTGAATGTTTTTATTTCAATTTTTTAAAAATTGTATAAAATGTTATCTACAATGCAGAAAAGTCAAATTCAAAACATTTCCTTGTTATCATAATGAACCATTTTGATTGACCCATAACAACAAATTTGTATTTAGTTTTGGTGGAAATTTAAACGTTTGTTTTGTTTCATTTTTGTTCCCTTTTGGAATAGGAGTTTTCAAAATCACAGATTTCCTATGAAGTGAAATATCCCGTTCCTATCCAGCAATATTGAGCAGTTAATGTACAAGTTAATGTAGCATGCACGCACACACACCAGAGGAAAAGCAGTTATTAACATATGTGGGAAATGGAGCTAAAGGGGAGAAAAGAGCAGAGGGGGAGAGAGAGGACAGAGGCTAGAATTGTCCGTGTGCCAGTGGAGAGTGACTTGGCCGGAAGATGGTTTTTACTGCATTTAAATGTGTAAGATATATTTTGATTAATTCTAGTAGACTACACCAGCCATCCTTACAACTCCCAGTGCACTAATTAAGGAGAAGAGGCGGATAGTGACTCATGCTGGAAGGAGCCCAGCAATAAAAAGAGGAATCTCAGTAATCACACAACTGAGAACATCCCCAGATCAGCGCAGTTGGGAGAAAGGTCAGACTGATAATGGAGGCTCTTTGATAAAGAAATGTTCCCAAGGAAGGCTGGCACAGGAGCTTGGCATGGCCCACACAGGGGCAAAACAGGGCACAGGTTTGGCCAGATGGCCAGAATTTTGATTGACTCAGCTGAGTTTTCTTATTTATTATTTGGAGGTTTCTTTGTCCTATGAACAACTAATTGAGCTGATTATACACAAAGATTGGGGATGTGGATGGGACCCTGGCTTTCAGCAGCCAACCGTATCTGGCATACAGCCAGCCAGACCTGCCTTGGAGATGTTCTGGTGGCTTGGCTCCTTCTGACCCCTCCTGTGAGAAGTAAGTTCTTCTTTTGCTCATCCCCCCTTGGAGACTGTTGGGAGATTTACTTCTGACTTTGAGAGCACGGTAGAGCCCTTTGCGGGGGAGCCCAGAGAAGGCAATGGAGAATTTGGATTGGAACCTGGAGAGAGAGCACAGTAGGAAATTTCTCTTCCCCCATGCCATGGTGAGGGTATGGGCTCAGGAATAACAGATGAAGTCTTCTTCCCTATCCTCACCAGAGGAAGTAGGGATCTACGCCATATAAAGGAAGTGCGGGGGAGAAGAGACTGCAGGGGCATCTTCTTTGTTACGCTTCAAGGGGGGGGGTGAAATGGGGCTGGGAACTACAAACCGATCTCCTGCAGTTAAGTGTATGTCTACACTGCAGCTGGAGCATGCTTCCGAGAGCAGGGCAGCAGAGGAGTGCAAGCTCTGCTCAAGCTGGTGCACTAAAATTATCAGTGTAGCTAGTGGTGGCATGAACGGCAGCTCAGATGTATGTTCTTGGGCGGCTAACCCCAGCTGCTGCCTGCGCTACCCCCAGCTAGGTGGCTACGTTTAGTGTGTTAGCTCAAGCTGAGTCTACCTGGGCTGAGATGCACGCTCCCAGCTGCAGCATAGAAATAGCCTCCTAGGCACATCAGCACTGCAAAGAAAATCCCTCAGCGCTGCGTCTCAGAGACTGGGTCAGTTGACTTGGGCTCATGGGGTTCAGGCACCAAAACCTGTCAAGGGCGGGGCGTCTCAGAGCCCAGAGTCCAGCCTCAGCAGGAATATCTACACTGCTCATTTTAACCCCACAGCCCAAACACCACGGGCCCGAGTCAACTGACCCAGGTGCTCATTGAATTGACCGAGACTCGATGCCGCAGGGTTTGGGTTTTTTTTGCAGTGTAGACATACCCTCAGAGGAAGGCACTCTTACCATCTGCCACTGAAGCCAATTACTGCTTTGTAGGGCAAGGAGATAAAGGATCAGTGGAAAACTCATGCTGCAATAGAGACTAGTTTCTGGCTGCCCAATAAGGGTTTAATTTTAATAGGGCTGTTGATTAATCACAGTTAACTCATGCGATTAACTCAGAAAAATTAATCATGATTTAAAAAATTAATCGCACTGTTAAGCAATAGAATACCAAATGAAATTTATCAAATATTTTTGGATATTTTTCTACATATTCAAATATATTTATTTCAATTAAAACACAGAATACAAAGTGTACACTGCTCCCTTTATATTATTATTTTCAATTCACCTCATACAAGTACTGTAGTGAAATCTCTTTATTGTGAAAGTGCAACTCACAAAGGTAGATATTTTTGTTACATAACTGCACTCAAAAACAAAACAATGTAAAACTTCAGAGCCTACAAGTCCACTCAGTCCCACTTCTTGTTCAGCCAATCACAAAGACAAACAAGCTTATTTACATTTACAGGACATAATGCTACCTGCTTATTATTTACAATGTCACCTGAAAGTGAGAACAGGCATTCACATGGCACGTCTGTGTCAGCATTGCAAGGTATTTACGTGCTAGATATTGCTAAACATTCATATGCCCCTTCATGCTTCAGCCACCATTCCAGAGGACATGCTTCCATGCTGATGACACTCACTAAAAAAAAATGCAATAATTAAATTTGTGACTGAATTCCTTGGGGGAGAATTGTATATCCCCTGCTCTGTTTTACCTGCATTCTGCCATATATTTCATGTAATAGCAGTCTCAGGTGATGACCCAGCACATGTTCGTTTTAAGAACACTTTCACTGCAGATTTGACAAAACTCAAAGAAGGTACCAATGTGAGATTTCTAAAGATAGCTATGGCATACGACCCAAGGTTTAAGAATCTGAAGTGCCATCCAAAATCTGAGACGGATGAGGTGTGGAGCCGCTTTCAGAAGTCTTAAAAGAGCCATACTCTGATGCAGAAACTACAGAACCCAAACATGCAAAAAAAAAATCAACCTTCTGCTGGTGGCATCTGATTCAGATGATGAAAATGAACATGCATTGGTCTGCACTGCTTTAGATTGTTATTGAGCAGAACCCATCATCAGCATGGACATGTGTCATCTGGAATGGTGGTTGAAGTATGAAGGGACATATGAATCTTTAGGGCATTTGGCATGTAAATATCTTGTGACACTGGCTACAACTGTGCCATGTGAATGCCTGTTCTCACTTTCAGGTGACACTGTAAACAAGAACCGGGGAGCATTATCTCCTGCAAATGTAAACAAACTTGTTTGTCTGAGTAATTGGCTGAACAAGAAGTAGGACTGAGTGGACATGTAGGCTCTAAAGTTTTACATTGTTTTATTTTTTTAATGCAGGGTTTTTTACACAATTCTACATTTGTAAATCAACTTTCATGATAAAGAGATTGCACTACAGTACTTGCAATAGGGGAATTGAAAAATACTATTTCTTTTGTATTTTATAGTGCAAATACTTGTAATCAAAAATAAATATAAACTGAGCACTGTACACTTTGTATTCTGTATTGTAATTGAAATAAATATATTTGAAAATGTAAACACAATCCAAAAATTAAATAAATGGTATTCTATTATTGTTTCACAGTGCAATTAATCGCAATTAATTTTTTTAATCGCTTGACAGCCCTAAATTTTAAATTAAAAAAATTCTGCTAACTGAGCCTTTATCAGTAGAGATGGGCAACATTTTTCACACATAACTTTTGGCGGGGTGGGAGGGGAGGCGGGGAAAAAAGTGCAGCTTTGGCAAGTCTGAAAGTTTTCATGAATTTGTTTCAATTTCGCCAAATCATTTTGTTTAAAACGAAACAAAAATCTGAAAAATATCAAACCTTTTTGTTTCAGTATTTTGTAAGTGAAATGTTTTGATTTTTTTTAAATGACTTTTCATTTCAAAATGTCCTTAAAAACAGTTTTAAATGGTCAAAATTAAAATGAAACATTTTGTTTTAGGTAAAAGGAAGCATTCCATTCAACCCAAAATGAATTCTTTTTTCAAGTTTTTGGTTTGCTGACAGTTTTGAAAAGCTTCCTTTTTGGTTTGACCCAAAATGATATTTTCCCCCTTTTTTTGGCATTGCCAGCAAACAGAAAAAATTTCGTATTCACCCAGCGATCAAAAAAGTTTGGAGACCACTGCTCTAACTCATCAGTACAGAATTCTCTGGAGTGGCCTCTTCTCAACAGCTCAGTAATTCAGCACCAGATTCATTTTCAGTTCATACCACTGCCCTATCAATGAGACAGGGTCTGCTTAGCTTTAGAAGCCAACACCAACTTCAGTGCTGCAGCCCTTAGGAGGGGGGTCTCTAAACAACAAATTGAAAAAGACTCGCCTGAAAGCCATGGAGAGTTCAACAGCTCGTAAGTGGTGTCACTGTCAATTGCTTGCCTCAGACCTCCTGTTAAACAGACTCGGTGCATAAAGTAAAAAATATTGGGGCTTTGAAAATCTGCGTCTGAGTCTGGAATGCGCACACATCTGCACTGTATACAAATGGAACTGCCTAGATTTGATCCTACAGCTACTTTATGCAGCACAGCAGATTCCCAGGGAAGGCATTCAGTTCCCAGGGACAAGGAGGTGCTGATTGTTTAGGTGGGAGGGGGGAACTGGGAGTTTTTCAATCCCATTTCTCACTTCCTTCTCTTCAATTCAAAAGTGAAATGAGCGTGGTAGGTCCTAACGTAAGCCCGAGTGGGGATTTAAACATTAAACCACAGAAGCGGTTGCTGCAGAACTCTTGCCTCAGACTGGACTAGTACATGAAGGTCCCACCTGAAATGGTCTGGTGATGTCGTCTATAGACACTCACAGACCCCGTGCTAAGCCTGGAGCATGCCAGCATTCTCAGTTCCTTCACCATCAGGAGCCTGTACAGTTCTCTCAAAAGCTCAGTGAGAAGGACACGCACAAAAATGGTTGATTTGTTTGTGAAACACAGAGTACAGCCACTTCTGAAACTTCTCTTGGGGCTACAGGAGGAAAACAAAGGAAGCTACTTGTATGATACTTATTATTCAGTCACCAGTGCAGTAGGCTGTATTCTCTCATAGTCATTGTAACTCCCTGGGGAACTGAGAGTATTAGAAACCTGAGCCACCACATCAGATTAACAACATCATTCTCCTCCATTCTTTCTTCTACATGTCAGAACTATTGAGCCACTCTCAGAACAACAAACATTCAGACTCAGCTAACTAGTATGGGGCGGGAAGATCTTGTTGCCAAGTCCAATTTAATTTCTTTGGGTTCCCTCTTTAAACAAATTTAATTCTTGGCACTTTTGTATTACCATATAAGAAAGGAAGCTGCAGGGTGTGACTTCCCTTCACCCCTACACCATGTCACAGGTCAAATTCAAACTTGGCAGCAGTGAAAATGCTCTGTGTGTGTCCACCTCAAAACTAAATAGACTCCAATCTCGCAGCATTCATACACCATTAACACATAACAATGCATTATACAACAGGATATTATTTTTACTTCCCCCTCTGTGGTCATTGACACAAGTATGACTATCAGCTATTGCTACATACCCACTAGGGGGAGTTAGAGGGTAACTCGTTGCCATGCTGATGAGTATTGTCAAGGTAGGCTTGGAAGGGTTTTTTTTAATCGGTAAACATCAATTTCATGGTGCACACACAAACCAACACAAATATTTACATTGATGAAATCAAATTTTTCAGAAAGACAAAGTAAGAAAAATGCTACTGAAGAACTTAATAGAGTTTGATTTAAGGATATTCACTTTGCATAGTTTGACGTGATGTTGACAATTAGAGTTTTAACAGTTATAAAGCTTTAACTTTTGGAATTTTATCATCTACTGTCATTAAAGCATTATTGTCTGATGCCCTCACTAGGTGTCCCCCCCCATGACTTCCCGCAGCTCTGAACATGTACATTAATAAATATAAATACAAATTATTAAAACCCATAACTTTGTGTAACTGTGAAAATGTACATTGATAATGTTCTTAAAATGCTTAAAAATAAACATTGAGATTAACTATCAAAGTGATTAAAAATAAAAAAATAAAATTCTGCTAAACCTATGTAAAAGGCTCTAGAGGCATAAGTAAGGTACTCAGTTTCTATACGTTTGCATACATTTCTATATAGAATAAGTTTACTTGGAAATTGCACTAATATTATTATTTAGTTGTAGTCCATGATACAAACACATAAGCCATGAAGCTTATAATGTGTGGACATGAAAGCTTCCCCCCATACCACTGTTTATAGACGCTGCAGGAATCTCATCAGATCAGCATTCAACCTGGTGGAACTGGCATTCACTTCTCACAAGTTGAAATGTCCAATTCTAATGTGGGTGGCGAAGATCTAACTAGTTTCAGGGGTGGGTGGCGGGAAAGGGGTGGCGGTTTCCCATGTTGAAGAAGACAACAATGATCTGATTTGGGCTGGGTTCTTTTGAAGAAGTCAGAACAACAAAATAAACCACAAGCTGGAGGGGCTGTTGAAACAGGCCTGAAAGACAAAAAGAGGATAGCAAGTGTGGCATGAGAAAGAGTGAAAGCCTCTGCTAATTCAAAACCTGTGTTTTTTTCCCTGACTGGATTCTGCTGCTCAGAGGCAACAAGGGGTATTTTAGTTCCACTCAAGCAGGCATTCCTGGCAGAAGGCTTGTGGCAGCCATCTTGGCTCCTGTGAAGATAAGTATCAAGCTACTCAAGCAAGACTTGTGTTTTGGGGAGGTCAGAGAGGCAGGACAATTTCTGGAGAAATGCGGATGCTCCCTCCAGGCAAGAGAAATCAGCCAGAACACTGGACTATGATGAAACCTCGACTCCTGCTTGGCCGCTTTGTAGCTGGCTGATTCTGCTGGGAGTCCCACATAGCCCATGCAGGGCTTACGCATTACACATGGAAAGTATTTTCTAGAGGTGGCCAAAAATTTTAGAAGAAAACATGTTCCTGTTGGAAAAGGAATTCCATTGACATGGAAATTTTCCGTGGACTAGATTGATTTTGGCAAAATTTTCCATTGGGAAACAGTTATGGGTCCCTCATGCCACCAATTCTTGCCAGTGGCTCTTCAAAGATTGCCCTGGAGTCTTCAGGAAATGAAAATTAACCTCCTGAACATGGCTGCAAGCAACTCAGGAGAAAGATCATAGGGAATTCTCACAATGAATATTGAATGGTGGATCCGATTTACCTTGTCATCAGCTTGTCATTAGTTTCAGACATTCCTGGAGATGCCATAGTCCTGCCAGTGTTTGAAATGTCAAGGCAACTTGACCTTGCCCTGCCCTCAACCATCTTATCCGTGTGCTGATGCTGGGAGTCTAGACCCCATCACTCTTGTAAAAATAAGGTTCACATTATTACAACTGGTGATTTTTCGGTATTGTTTAGTTGTGTAATGCGCTTGAACTTTAGGTGCACATGAAAAATCTGACAGACACCCACTGGAGGCAAACTGCTTGCCCCACAGTAAATGAGTTTCAGAGTAGCTCAGTCCCTAAGGCCATTCTGGCATATGGTGAAACCTCCCAGAATACATCCAACCAAAGCTGGCAATGCTGCTTGGTCAGACTGCATATCCCATGATGCACTGCAGTCTCTCCCTGTAGTTGAGCTGTTGCTTTACCTCATGGGAGATGTAGTCTGATTGGAGAGAAGGGCCATAGGGAAGAATGGGGAATGAAAAATCTGGAAATTCAGCTCCCATGAGGCATGAGGGCAGTGGGCAATGCAGGAATTAATGTCAACCTGACCCAACATGAAACATTCTAACATTACCAAACGTTAACTATATAACCGATACACTCATATCATTTCAGTTATTACACTATTTTAAAAAGAACAAGCAAAGGACAAAATATAAAATCCCAACCTTGTAAAGGCACAAAGGCTCAGTCTCTGTGCTATCTTGTTTTTGTAAAAATTGTCTTTTTCACTCCATCACCCTGAACTGTTTGTTACACCCAGTTGTCGTGTTACATCGAAAATGAACTCTGGGCAGGGACCGTTTACACTGTACAGAGTATAACGTACTGAAGGGCACTGTAAAAAGAATATGTAACTAGATATGGTCTGATATGAAAATTCTTTGGTATATCCATCGTTGCACATATTGTTCACTAAGTGTGAAATCCTGGCCCCAGTGAAGTCATTGGGATTCATGCCATTGACTTCAATGGGGCCAGGCCTTTACCCTAACACCGGTTCTCAAACTTCATTGTTCCGCAATCCCCTTGCGACAACAAAAATTACTACCCGACCCCCGGAGGGGGGACCAAAGCCTGAGCCCGCCCAAGCCCCACCACCTGGGGGGAGGGGTGTGTGCAAAGCCTGAGCCCCACTGCCCCAGCGGAGGTGGGAAAAGCCAAAGCCCAAGGGCGTCAGCCCCGGGCCCAAGCAAGTCTAGCACCAATCTTGGCAACTTCATTAAAATGGGGTCCTGACCCATAGTTTCAGAACCACTGAGTTGTCTATGGTATTAGCAGGAAAGATGAATGGGAAATTGTTTTCCCAACCTAGGAGAATGTTCGAAATTTTGAAAATTTTTCCCATCCTAAATTGGGACAAAAATGTGAAATCTCCAAAGTTTTCATGAATCAATAATCAGCAAAAAAGTTGCAGATTGGCCCAAATGACATATTTCATTTCAATAATTTTGAAATGATTTGTTTGGGTTTTGGCCTTTTAAATAAATTAACCATTTGTTAGCCTACATTAACTAAACCTTAGAAACGAAAAGTCGCTTCCAAACCAAATAGCGACGCATCCTGTTTTGACACTTTAAAAACTACATTTAAACAAGTTATGAATCGGGAGATTTTGCCAAAGCCAACCCTTTGCTGTGAACAGTTTCAGTTTCGACAAATCAGGATGATTTCAGCGGGCGTTCAGTGCCGAAATACCTTGAGGATCTGGTTCAATATTATTCAGTGTAATATAAAGAGCTGCTCCAAGCTGCCGCCTCAGGGATCCAGAGTTAGTATGAGTGGAGAGAGAAGCTGGGGGAAAGATGGGGATCTGGACAGGCTACCGGGAGTGGTGAGAGCCCTGTCACACAATAGGGGTCAGTACCCAGTGACTCTAGTGGCTGTTATTTCAGAGCCAGGCTTGGGAGTGGAAAGGAGATATGTAGGAGGCCCGGAGGAAAGAGGTTTGGTGTTTTGTGCAAGTTGGGGCTCGGGTGGAACTTTCTGCAGTTGTCCCGGCAACCTGGGGACTGAGGTGGAGATTTTCAAAGGCACAAATAGAAGTTAGGCTTCCTTACACTGCTACCTTGGTACCAAAATGCTAGTACAGCAAAATGCCAGCAGCCAGTCTCCACTATTGCACCAGTGGAACTACACACACGAGTGAGAGATTTCCCATCCAGGATATATGCAAGTTATTGTTACTGGCTGGGTTAAACCACACCCTGGTGGGTGTAACAGCCACCCTTCATTCAGGATAAATATAAGAAACAATGAAGCTCCTTTATAGAACCAGATGGCCGAAACAATAGGAGTCTCAACCTACAACACAGACTCATGCAAAACTGGAGTAGACACCAACCCATGTGACCCACAGGGTTTCCCTGAGAATTGAGATAGTAAATGCAGGGGCAGGGGCATAAACTGGGGTAGGGGTGGGAAAGAAACAGAAGAAACCCCAAAGATGCTGAGAAAGAAATATCAGAAAGCCAATGATGCAGTTAGGAGAAGCATTGGGAACATGACCTAAGAAAAACCTACAGAGAGAGAGAGCGATTTTAGGCTAAGTGTTGGCTGGAAAGTGATGTGGAACTGTGATGAAGGAAATTGTTTCCTATTGTTCAATTCCTGCCGTGCTCAGGAAAACAGGACATTGTACATTCTTTGTAACTAAACAGGATTGTATCAAAGAAACACCTGATTTTTATGACCGATTTCATCTCTTAACTGAAACAATCTGCTAAATCCTGAATATTGGCTAACCTCTCAGGTCAAAAGGGGTAACAATATTATGCTCATGCTTGTCATAGTTGCAAATACTTGTGGTCCACATGGACACAGCTATGTGTAAGTCACCATTTTCTTCCCCCAGTATGATCCAGGTGGGAGGCCAATCACCTGGAACTTAGGAGGAGACCTGAGTTCTAGTCCCAACTTTGCCACTGACCACAGGGAAGTCACTTCTTTGTTTCTCTCTCACCAGCTGTCTGTCTTGTCTATTTAGGTGGTGCAGTCTTCAGGACAGGAACTCTTATAATGTATTTGTACCACACCTAGCACAATGGAGCTTGTAGATAAGGCCAGTAACAACACAGCTAGCCCTGTCAGATGCTTTCCTTTCAGCTGGGAATCTCAGAGTGCAGGGGACCAGCCATTAAAGCAGAAGCCCTCTGCGCTTTTAAGAAACATGATTTTCTCCTGCATTGCCTTCCTTTTTAATCTTCTTTCCTGGTTTTTCTTCTTGCTATTGCAGCTGGGTGACTGAATGCTGATGAGACAGTATTAGGTCCAACCCCAGACAGCCATTTCCCAGTAATTGGTTCAGGTTGACAGAGAACTGACACCAAAATGTTTGCTTGGGTTATTGTTGAGTCAGGTTATCCCATCCGCCACAAATATTTTAGAGGAGGAGTGTGATTGTGGTATGTCTGAGGTATCGACTTGTGTGGAGATAGGAGAAACCGCTGCCCTGAGCTGGAATCTGGTATGCTGCTTAATATAGCAGTTCTCCAGCATGTGCTGCAAGAAATGCTAGTTCATCCCATTGATGTTATAAATGCCCATGGGCCAGATTGTGAACCCCTTACTAATACCGGGGATCAGGCCTGTCAAGAGAAATTTGGGGCCACCATACTCCATGCTTGCTGTGGCCCAGCCTCTCCCATTTCACCCTGTTACTGAGGTTTTTTGAGGGGGCCTGAGCGAGGGCCCCCAGTACAGTTGTTCCCCTCCCCCCACCACCGTTCCTCCCCACATCAATCCTGCTGGGGATCAGTTACTCATATACGCAGCCTCTACTGCTCATCAGTGTTCAGGATTCACAATCTGGCCCTGATTTTCAATGGCACCAAGGCCCCTATATGCCAGAGTAGGATAAAAGGGGTCTCAGCATAAATGAGAATTGGGCCCTGTGAATTCGGATCTCCCGCTCCCTTTGGAATTCATTGTATATCTATAAGGGCATGGCTCATCATGCAGTACAACGTTCACATTCCAGACTTCCTGGCGCAATAACACTGCTAAGCTCATCTGCACTTACCTCACAGTCTTTTTAAATATTTGAAAACTTTAAAAAAATATAATATTTCTACTCGTTAAAATATGTTGTACTCCACTGTTGATCATGCTGCCCCAGAGATCACATGGTACAGTCTAATTTCTGTAAATATGTAAGGTTTCTGGAGTCTCTCATTAGACGCAGTATGAAAGCAGTAAGTCACTGTGGTGGCTGGATAAACACTTTTCTGCTTGAGGGATGGAACAGGCAGTGATATAGCTTGTATCACCCCAAATGCAGATTGGAATTTGTGGTCTGATTCTCCTCTCTCACACACTAGGATAAAACTCCATTGACTTCAAAGTTGCTACTCCTGATTTACATTGCCAAGACGACTCAGGGCCATTTTGTCTAAGCTGATCTGAAACAAAAGTACTCAGAGATGTCAACATGTAGCTACAGAAAAGGTTTCCTAGTTTCAGCAGTTTTCCTTTGGCACCACTCTCCTGTCACGTAAAAGATTCCTCCTTTTGTTTTCATCATTACCATTACAAAATTTCTTAAAAACAAGATTAGATTTATGCCTGATAAGAGCAACTTTCAAACTATAAAACTGAAATCAGAATTTAAACTGGGAAAAACCCTTCCCTGTTGCCCTTGTTGTTGTTGTTGGCATCTCCTGTCACTTTGACAGATGAGAGTTCAGCTGATGTTGACTTAAGTTTATTTTGATGGCTTCTCACATGGGAAGCGAGTCTGATCCTGGATTTCCAAATGTGGTTGCATGTCTTGCAAATGTAGTTGTTACTAGGGGAGGGTTTGAGTCACTGCCCGTACAACATGGTCTCTTCTCTTGCGGAGACCTCACACACCAATCCTCACAAGTGGACATGGCCTCAGGGCACAGACCTCTTCATGTAGGGCTGTCCAGTGCAATGAGTCCACAGGTTTTAATGTCTGTCTTCCATGCTTTGAGGTTGGCCTTCAAGG